>NC_092772.1:15518678-16718678 GCF_047496795.1 Chiloscyllium punctatum
GGTGAGAGGGACAGGGAGAGAGAGACAGAGAGAGGGACAGAGAGAGAGAGATGGACAGAGAGAGAGTGAGGGACTGAGAGAGAGTGAGGGACAGAGAGAGACGGACAGGGAGAGAGAGAGGGACAGGCTGAGAGAGAGTGGGACAGGGAGAGAGTAAGGGACAGGGAGAGAGAGGGACAGGGAGAGCGTGACAGGGACAGCGAGAGAGAGCGACAGAGAGATAGAGAGAGACAGGGAGAGTGTGAGGGACAGGGAGAGAGAGAGGGACAGGGAGAGAGAGGGGCAGGGAGAGAGAGAGAGGAAGAGAGAGAGAGAGTGGGACAGGGAGAGAGAGTGAGGGACAGGGAGAGAGAGAGGGACCTGGAGAGGGTGAGGGACAGGGAGAGAGAGAGGGACCGTTAGAGGGTGAGAGGGACAGGGAGAGAGAGAGGGACATAGAGAAAAAGGTACAGGGAAAGACTGAGGGACAGGGAGAGAGAGAGAGACAGATAGAGAGAGATGGACAGAGAGATAGTTAGGGACAGAGAGAGAGTGAGGGACAGAGAGAGAGGGACAGGGCGAGAGAGAGGGACAGGGAGAGAGAGAGAGGGACAGGGAGTGAGAGAGGGACAGAGGGAGAGTGAGGGACTGGGAGAGAGAGGGACAAGGAGAGAGTGAGGGATAGGGAGAGAGAGGGGACAGGGAGAGAGTGAGGAACAGGGAGAGAGTGAGGGAGAGGGAGAGAGTGAGAGAGGGAAAGAGAGAGAGCGACAGTGAGCGAGAGGGACGGGGAGAGAGAGTGGGAGAGGGAGAGACAGGGGGACAGGGAGAGAGAGAGGGACAGGCAGAGAGAGAGGGAGAGGGAGAGAGAGTGTGGGACAGGGAGTGAGAGAGGGATAGGTAGAGAGAGAGATAGGGACAGGGAGAGAGAGAGAGGGACAGGGAGAGAGAGGGGGGACAGGGAGTGAGAGAGGGACAGGGATACAGAGAGACGGACAGGGGAGAGCGAGAGGGACAGGGAGAGAGAGGGACACGGAGAGAGAAAGAGAGAGGGAGAGAGAGAGAGGGTCAGGGAGAGAGAGTGAGGGACAGGGAGAGAGTGAGGGACAGGGAGAGAGTGAGGGACAGGGAGAGCGAGGGGGGACAGAGACAGAGAGGGACAGGGAGAGAGGGATAGGGAGAGAGAGAGAGTGAGAGGGAGAGAGAGAGGGGGACAGGGAGAGAGAGAGGGACAGGTAGAGAGAGGGACAGAGAGATAGAGAGAGACAGGGAGAGAGTGAGGGAAAAGAGAGAGAGAGAGGTACTGGGAGAGAGAGAGGGACAGGGAGAGAGAGAGAGCAACAGAGATAGAGAGAGAGTTAGAGGGAGAGAGAGAGGGACCGGGAGAGGGTGAGAGGGACAGGGAGAGAGAGATAGAGAGGGGACAGAGAGAAAGAGATGGACAGAGAGAGAGTGAGGGACAGAGAGAGAGTGAGCGACAGAGAGAGAGGGACAGGGAGAGAGAGAGAGTGACGGAGCGAAAGTGAGGGACAGGGAGAGAGAGGGACAAGGAGAGAGTGAGGGACAGGGAGAGAGAGAGGGACGGCGAGAGAGTGAGAGAGGGACAGAGAGAGAGAGAGGGACAGGGACAGAGGGATACGGAGAGAGAGAGAGTGCGAGGGAGAGAGAGAGGGGGACAGGTTGAGAGAGAGGGACAGGTAGATAGAGAGAGGGGCAGGGAGAGAGAGAGAGGGACAGGGAGAGAGAGAGGGGGACAGGGAGAGAGAGAGGGACAGGAATACAGAGAGACGGACAGGGAGAGAGAGTGAGAGACAGGGAGAGAGAGAGGGACAGGGAGAGAGAGAGGGACACGGTGAGAGAGTGAGAGACAGGGAGAGAGAGAGGGACAGGGAGAGAGAGAGGGACACGGAGAGAGAAAGAGAGGGGGAGAGAGTGAGGGTCAGGGAGAGAGTGAGGGACAGGGAGAGAGAGAGGGACAGGGAGAGAGAGGGACAGGGAGAGAGAGACGGACAAGGAGAGAGAGGGACAAGGAGAGAGAGAGGGACAGGGAGAGAGAGAGGTACAGGGAGAGAGTGAGGGACAGGGAGAGAGTGAGAGGGACAGAGAGAGAGAGAGAGAGAGGGACAAGGAGAGAGAGAGCCAGGGAGAGAGATAGAGAGAAGGGCAGGGAGAGAGAGAGGGACAGGGAGAGAGAGGGACAGAGAGATAGAGAGAGACAGGGAGAGAGTGAGGGACAAGGAGAGAGAGGGACAAGGAGAGAGAGAGGGACAGGGAGAGAGAGAGGTACAGGGAGAGAGTGAGGGACAGGGAGAGAGTGAGGGACAGGGAGAGAGAGTGAGGGACAGGGAGAGAGTGAGGGACAGGGAGAGAGAGAGGGACAGGGAGAGAGAGGGACAGGGAGAGAGAGACGGACAAGGAGAGAGAGGGACAAGGAGAGAGAGAGGGACAGGGAGAGAGAGAGGTACAGTGAGAGAGTGAGGGACAGGGAGAGAGTGAGAGGGACAGGGAGAGAGAGAGAGAGAGGGACAAGGAGAGAGAGAGCCAGGGAGAGAGATAGAGAGAAGGGCAGGGAGAGAGAGAGGGACAGGGAGAGAGAGGGACAGGGAGAGAGAGGGACAGGGAGAGAGTGAAGGACAGGGAGAGAGAGAGGCACAGGGAGAGAGAGGGACAGGGAGGGAGTGAGGGACAGGGAGAGAGAGGGACAGGAGAGAGAGAGAGGGACAGGGAGAGAGTGAGCGACAGGGAGAGAGAGGGACAGGGAGAGAGTGAGAGGGACAGGGCGAGAGAGACGGACAGGGAGAGAGTGAGGGACAGGGAGAGAGAGAGGAACAGGGAGAGGGTGAGAGGGACAGGGAGAGAGAGACAGAGAGAGGGACAGAGAGAGAGAGGTGGACAGAGAGAGAGTGAGGGACAGAGAGAGAGTGAGGGACAGAGAGAGACGGACAGGAAGAGAGAGAGGGACAGGCTGAGAGAGAGTGAGACAGGGAGAGAGTGAGGGACAGAGAGAGAGAGGGACAGGGGAGAGCGTGATAGGGACAGGGAGAGAGAGGGACAGAGAGATAGAGAGAGACAGGGAGAGAGTGAGGGACAGGGAGAGAGAGAGGAACAGGGAGAGGGTGAGAGGGACAGAGAGAGAGAGACAGAGAGAGGGACAGAGAGAGAGAGGTGGACAGAGAGAGAGTGAGGGACAGAGAGAGAGTGAGGGACAGAGAGAGACGGACAGGAAGAGAGAGAGGGACAGGCTGAGAGAGAGTGGGACAGGGAGAGAGTGAGGGACAGAGAGAGAGAGGGACAGGGAGAGCGTGACAGGGACAGGGAGAGAGAGGGACAGAGAGATAGAGAGAGACAGGGAGAGAGTGAGGGACAGGGAGAGAGAGAGGGACAAAGAGAGAGAGAGGGACAGGGAGAGAGAGAGGTACAGGGAGAGAGTGAGGTACAGGGAGAGAGTGAGGGACAGAGAGAGAGAGACAGAGGGACAAGGAGAGAGAGGGACAGGGAGAGAGATAGAGAGAAGGACAGGGAGAGAGAGAGGGACAGGGAGAGAGAGGGACAGGGAGAGAGAGAGGCACAGGGAGAGAGAGGGACAGGGAGAGAGAGGGGGACAGAGGGAGAGTGAGGGACTGGGAGAGAGAGGGACAAGGAGAGAGTGAGCGACAGGGAGAGAGAGGGACAGGGAGAGAGTGAGAGGGACAGGGAGAGAGAGAGGGACAGGGAGAGAGAGAGGGACAGGGAGAGAGTGAGGGACAGGGAGTGAGAGAGGCACAGGGAGAGAGTGTGGACGGGAGAGAGAGGGGGACAGGGAGAGAGAGGGACACGGAGAGAGAAAAAGAGAGGGAGAGAGAGAGGGTCAGGGAGGAGAGAGTGAGGGACAGGGAGAGAGTGAGGGACAGGGAGAGAGTGAGGGACAGGGAGAGAGAGGGCGACAGGGAGAGAGTGAGGGACAGGGAGAGAGTGAGGGACAGGAGGAGAGTGAGGGACAGGGAGAGAGAGAGGGACAGGGAGAGAGTGAGGGACAGGGAGAGCGAGATGGACGGGAGAGAGTGAAGGACAGGGAGAGAGAGAGGGACAGGGAGAGAGTGAGGGACAGGGAGAGCGAGATGGACAGGGAGAGAGTGAGGGACAGGGAGAGAGAGGGACAGAGAGTTAGAGATAGACAGGGAGATACTGAGGGAGAGAGAGAGAGGGACTGGGAGAGAGTGAGGGACAGGGAGAGAGAGAGGGGGACAGGGAGAGAGAGAGGGACAGGGATACAGAGAGACGGACAGGGAGAGAGAGTGAGAGACAGGGAGAGAGAGAGGGACAGGGAGAGAGAGAGGGACAAGGTGAGAGAGTGAGAGACAGGGAGAGAGAGAGGGACAGGGAGAGAGAGAGGGACACGGAGAGAGAAAGAGAGAGGGAGAGAGAGACGGTCAGGGAGAGAGTGAGGGACAGGGAGAGAGAGAGTGACAGAGAGAAAAACGGACATGGAGAGAGTTAGGCACAGGGAGTGAGTGAGAGGGACAGGGAGAGAGAGATAGAGAGGGACAGAGAGAAACAGATGGACAGAGAGAGAGCGAGGGACAGAGAGAGAGTGAGCGACAGAGAGAGAGGGACAGGGAGAGAGAGAGTGACGGAGCGAGAGTGAGGGACAGGGAGAGAGAGGGACAAGGAGAGAGTGAGGGACAGGGAGAGAGAGATAGAGAGGGACAGAGAGAAACAGATGGACAGAGAGAGAGTGAGGGACAGAGAGAGAGTGAGCGACAGAGAGAGAGGGACAGGGAGAGTGAGAGTAACGGAGCGAGAGTGAGGGACAGGGAGAGAAAGGGACAAGGAGAGAGTGAGGGACAGGGAGAGAGAGAGGGACGGCGAGAGAGTGAGAGAGGGACAGAGAGAGAGAGGGACAGGGAGAGAGGGATAGGGAGAGAGAGAGAGTGAGAGGTAGAGAGAGAGGGGGACAGGGTGAGAGAGAGGGACAGGTAGATAGAGAGAGGGACAGGGAGAGAGAGAGAGGGACAGGGAGAGAGAGAGGGGGACAGGGAGAGAGAGAGGGACAGGGATACAGAGAGACGGACAGGGAGAGAGAGTGAGAGACAGGGAGAGAGAGAGGGACAGGGAGAGAGAGAGGGACAAGGTGAGAGAGTGAGAGACAGGGAGAGAGAGAGGGACAGGGAGAGAGAGAGGGACACGGAGAGAGAAAGAGAGAGGGAGAGAGAGAGGGTCAGGGAGAGAGAGTGAGGGACAGGGAGAGAGTGAGTGACAGGGAGAGAGAGTGAGGGACAGGGAGGAGAGTGAGGGACAGGGAGAGAGAGAGGGACAGTGAGAGAGAGGGAAAGGGAGAGAGAGAGGTACAGGGAGTGAGAGGGACAAGGAGAGAGAGAGTGACAGGGAGAGAGAGAGGTACAGGGAGAGAGTGAGGGACAGGGAGAGAGTGAGGGACAGAGAGAGAGAGAGAGAGGGACAAGGAGAGGGAGAGCCAGGGAGAGAGATAGAGTGAAGGGCAGGGAGAGAGAGAGGGACAGGGAGAGAGAGGGACAGGGAGAGAGTGGGACAGGGAGAGAGTGAGGGACAGGGAGAGAGAGGGACAGGAGAGAGAGAGAGGGACAGGGAGAGAGTGAGCGACAGGGAGAGAGAGGGACAGGGAGAGAGTGAGAGGGATAGGGAAAGAGAGAGGGACAGGGAGAGAGTGAGGGACAGGGAGAGAGAGAGGAACAGGGAGTGAGAGAGAGGGACAGGGAGAGAGTGAGGGACAGGGAGAGAGAGAGAGGGACAGGGAGAGAATGAGGGACAGGTAGAGAGAGGGACAGGGAGAGAGTGTGAGGGACAGGGAGAGAGAGAGGGACAGGGAGAGAGTGAGGGACAGGGAGAGAGAGAGGAACAGGAGAGGGTGAGAGGGACAGGGAGAGAGAGACAGAGAGAGGGACAGAGAGAGAGAGAGATGGACAGAGAGAGAGTGAGGGACAGAGAGATAGTGAGGGACAGAGAGAGACGGACAGGAAGAGAGAGAGGGACAGGCTGAGAGAGAGTTTGGCAGGGAGAGAGTGAGGGACAGGGAGAGAGAGGGACAGGGAGAGCGTGACAGGGACAGGCAGAGAGAGGGACAGATAGATAGAGAGAGACAGGGAGAGAGTGAGGGACAAGGAGAGAGAGAGGGACAGGGAGAGAGAGGGGCAGGGAGAGAGAGAGAGAGAGAGGGACAGGGAGAGAGAGTGAGGGACAGGGAGAGAGAGAGGGACCGGGAGAGGGTGAGGGACAGGGAGAGAGAGAGGGACCGTTAGCGGTGAGAGGGACAGGGAGAGAGAGAGGGACAGAGAGAAAATGGTACAGGGAGAGGCTGAGGGACAGGGAGAGAGTGAGAGGGACAGTGAGAGAGAGAGACAGATAGTGAGAGATGTACAGAGAGATAGATGGGACAGAGAGAGAGTGAGGGACAGAGGGAGAGGGACAGGGAGAGAGAGAGGGACAGGGAGAGAGAGAGAGGGACAGGGAGAGAGAGGGGGTCAGAGGGAGAGTGAGGGACTGGGAGAGAGAGGGACAAGGAGAGAGTGAGCGACAGGGAGAGAGAGGGACAGGGAGAGAGTGAGGTACAGGGAGAGAGTGAGGGACAGGGAGAGAGTGAGAGAGGGAAATTGAGAGAGCGACAGTGAGCGAGAGGGACAGGGGGAGAGAGAGTGGGAGAGGGAGAGACAGGGGGACAGGGAGAGAGAGAGGGACAGGCAGAGAGAGAGGGAGAGGGAGAGACAGGGGGACAGGGAGAGAGAGAGGGACAGGCAGAGAGAGAGGGAGAGGGGAGAGAGAGTGTGGGACTGGGAGTGAGAGCGGGATAGGTAGAGAGAGAGAGAGGGACAGGGAGAGAGAGAGAGGGACAGGGAGAGAGAGAGGGACAGGGAGAGAGAGAGGGACACGGAGAGAGAAAGAGAGAGGGAGAGAGTGAGGGTCAGGGAGAGAGAGTGAGGGACAGGGAGAGAGTGAGGGACAGGGAGAGAGAGAGGGACAGGGAGAGAGTGAGGGACAGGGAGAGAGTGAGGGACAGGGAGAGAGTGAGGGACAGGGAGAGAGAGTGAGGGACAGGAAGAGAGTGAGGGACAGGAGAGAGAGAGGGACAGGGAGAGAGTGAGGGACAGGGAGAGCGAGATGGACAGGGAGAGAGTGAGGGACAGGGAGAGAGAGAGCGACAGGGAGAGAGAGAGGGACAGGGAGAGAGAGAGGGACAGTGAGAGAGTGAGGAACAGGGAGAGAGTGAGGGACAGGGAGAGCGAGATGGACAGGGAGAAAGCCGGACAGGGAGAGAGAGAGGGACAGGGAGAGAGAGAAGGGGACAGGGAGAAAGAGCGGGACAGGGAGAGAGAGAGCGACAGGGAGAGTGTGAGGGACAGTGAGAGAGAGAGTGAGACAGGGAGAGAGAGTGAGGGACAGGGAGAGAGTGAGGGACAGGGAGACAGTGAGGGACAGAGAGAGAGAGAGAGGGACAAGGAGAGAGAGAGGGACAGGGAGAGAGAGAGCGAGAGGGATAGGGAGAGAGAGGGACAGGGAGAGAGAGGGACAGGAGAGAGAGAAAGAGAAAGACAGAGAGAGCGTGACACAGAGAATGAGATATGGACAGAGACAGAGAGAGATTGAGAGAGAGAGAGACAGAGAGAGGGACAGAGACAGAGAGAGAGACACAGAGTGTGATGGACAGAGACTGAGATACAGAGAGAGAGAGAGAGAGGGACACGGTGAGAGTGACAGAGAGAGAGAGCGAGGGACAGAGAGAGTGGGACACAGATCGAGAGAGAGGTGGACACAGAGAGAGTGACAGACAGAGAGAGAGTGTGAGGGACACAGAGAGAGAAAGAGAGAGAGAGAGAGCAACACGGACAGAGAGGGACAGGGGAGAGAGGGGGACAGAGAGAGAGAGAGAGACAGAGATAGAGTGAGGGACGCAGACAGAGACGGACAGTGAGAGAGGGACAGTGAGAGTGAGACAGTGAGAGTGGCACAGAGACAGAGAGAGAGGGACAGGAACAGAGAGAGATCGAGAGAGAGAGAGAGAGCGATTCATAGAGAGAGAGAGTAACACAGAGAGAGTGACAGAGAGAGAGAGATAGAGAGGGACACAGAGAGAGAGTGAGGGAACCAGGGAGAGAGTGACGGACACAGGGAGAGAGAGTAGGACACAGGGAGAGAGAGTGGGACACAGGGAGAGAGTGTGACAGAGAGCCCGAGTGACAGAGAGCCCGAGGGACAGAGAGAGAGCGATAGAGAGAGAAAGAGAGAGTGATGGATACAGAGAGAGTGACACAGAGAGGGAGAAGGACAGAGAGAGAGAGGGACACAGTGAGAGAGAGAGGGACACAGAGAGAGTGGGCGACAGAGAGAGTGGGGGACACAGAGAGAGAGAGAGAGACAGAGAGAGACAGAGAGAGTGTGAGACAGAGACAGAGAGAGGGACAGAGAGTGAGAGACTGAGGAGAGATGGAGAGAATGCGTGTGCGTGAGAGAGAGAGAGAATGCGTGAGAGAGAGAGAGAATGCGTGAGAGTCAGAGAATGCGTGTGCGAGAGAGAGAGAGAATGCGTGCGTGTGAGAGAGAGAGAATGCGTACGTGTGAGAGAGAATGTGTGTTTGAGAGGGAGAATGCGTGTGTGCGAGAGAGAGAATGTGTGTGTGCGAGAGAGAGAATGTGTGTATGAGAGAGAATGAGTGTGCATGAGAGAGAATGCATGTGTGAGAAAGAATGCGTGTGCGAGAGGAAGAATGTGTGTGTGCAAGAGAGAGAATATGTGTGAGAGAGAATGCGTGTGTGCGAGATAATGCATGTGTGAGAGAATGCGTGTGTGCGAGAGAGAAAATGCGTGTGTGAGAGAGAGAAAATGTGTGTGTGAGAGAGAGAGAATGCGTGTGTGAGAGAGAGAGATTGCGGAATGCGGGTGTGTGAGAGAGAAAATGTGTGTGTGAGAGAGAATGCATGTGTGAGAGAGAATGCATGTGCGTGAGAGAGAGAATGCGGAATGCGTGTGTGTGAGAGAGAAAATGTGTGTGTGTGAGAGAGAATGCGTGTATGAGAGAGAATGCATGTTCGTGAGAGAGAGAATGCGGAATGCGTGTGTGTGAGAGAGAAAATGTGTGTGTGAGAGAGAGAATGCGTGTGTGAGAGAGAATGCGTGTGTGCGAGAGAGAAAATGTGTGTGTGTGAGAGAGAATGCGTGTATGAGAGAGAATGAGTGTGCATGAGAGAGAATGCATGTGTGAGAAAGAATGCGTGTGCGAGAGAAAGAATGTGTACGTGAGAGAGAGAATGTGTGTGTGAGAGAGAGAATGAGTGTGTGCGTGAGAGAGAATGTGTGTGCGAGAGAGAGCGAGAATTCATGATTGCAAGAGAGAAAATGCATGCATGCGAGAGGGAGAATGAGTGTGCATGAGAGAGAATGGGCGTATGTGGGAGAGAGAAGCGTGTGTGCGAGAGAGAGAATGCGTGTGTGAGAGAGAATGAGTTTGCAAGAGAGAGAATGCGTGTGTGAGAAAGAATGCATGTGCGAGAGAGAGAATGCATGCGTGAGAGAGAGAATGAGTGTTTGAGAGAGAAAATGCGTGTGTGAGAGAGAGAATAAGTGTGCGAGAGAGAAGGCGTGCGTGAGAGAGAGAATAAGTGTGAAAGAGAATGCGTTTGTGAGAGAGAGAATGCGCACGTGAGAGAGAGAATGAGTATGGGAGAGAGAGAGCGAATGCGTGAGTGAGAGAGAGAATGAGTGTGTGAGAGTGAGAATGAGTGTGCGAGAGAGAGAATGCGTGTGTGAAAGAATGCGTGTGGGAGAGAGAATGAGTGTGCGAGAGAATGCTTGCGTGAGAGAGAATGAGTGTGCGAGAGAGAGATTGCGCGTGTGAGAGAGAGAATTCGTGTGTGTGTGAGAGAGAGAATGCCTGTGTGCAAGTGCGTGCACGAGATGGTGTGCGCGCATGACAGAGAGAAAATGTGCACATGTGAGTGGGAAGGAGAGTGAGCGTGTGTGAGATATGTTGTGCTCATGCATGAGAGTGTGTGGAAGTGTGAGAAAGAAAGGGTGAAAGTGAGAGAGGAAGTGGGTGAGTGTATGTGAAAGAGTGAGTGCATGCGAGTGTGTGCGCATGTGAGAGAGAGTGTGTGTACAAGTGAACAAGAGTGACTGCACACGTGAGAGAGAGGGCATGTGTGAGCGACTTTGCAAGTGTGTGTGAGAGAGACAGAGGTTTGGAGAGAGAGAGTGAGTGTGAAAGTGACCATATATGAGATGGTGAATGTGAGTGTGTGGGGGTGCGTGTGTCAGAAAGTGTACATGAGAATGTGTGTGTAAGAGTGTGTGTAACTGAGAGAGTATGTGGAAGCGAGTGTGTGAGAGAGAGAGTGGAGAGAGAGAGAATGAGTGAGTGAAAGTGTGTGTATGTCAGAGAGACAGAGAGAGTGTATGTTTGTGTGTGAGTGTGAGAGAGAGATGGTGATGGTGCGTGTGAAAATGTTTGAGTGTGCATTTGTGAGTGACTGCGTGTGTGTGTGTGTGCATGTCGGTGTGGATGTCTGCAAGTGTGTGAAAGGGCATGTGTGCGAGGGACTGAATGTGGTGTGTGAGGGGGTGTGTGTACACGTGTGAGAGTGTGAGTAAATGAGAGTGACGGACAGTGTATAGTTTAGTGGATCATTACTGGGACAAGGACATAAACACGTGGTTTATACACAGTCACATCATGGAGGGACAGCACTGACACGGAAACTGGGTCTTCCGATGGAAACACACACACAGTCTCACTCTCTCACACACCCACACAGAGGCTTGGTCTCATTCTCTCTCTCACACACACAGAGGCTTGGTCTCCTGTCCTGGGAATTAACATGTCAATCAGACAGAGCCCTCCCCAGGGACCAGACTGACAGACGATGCATCGTGTCAGAGAGAGGGCAGGGCTGGGCTCCACTAACCCCTCACCCAGAATAATTGTGTGCAAGGAATTGGTCAGATTCATTCTCATACCCTGTTCTCTCTCTGTATGGAGAGTGAGCAGCCCTCCCTGACTGGTTGTGACAGTGTGTGTGAGTGTGTGTGTGTGTGTGTTTAATAATGTTTCCAGCCTTTGGTTAATTACTTTCTTATGATTTGTTTGTATTTTGATGTTGCTGTGAGGTTATGAAGTGCATTTGGGGATGGGAGAAGGGAGTGGTGGGATTGTGTTTAAACTGGGATCTTGCTGTGTAATTTTGCATCACAACACTTCTCTCGCTCCCCCGCCACACCCCCCCCCCACCCCCAACCAACTCATCTCTTCTCTCTTTTATCCGGAGGAACTTTTGTTGGGAAAGCAGGAAAGTGAAGATCCAAAATGCCTTGGGGCCAAGAAAGCCTTGGACAAGAACAACCTCCAGAGGGCGGGGAGCACAGGCCTGAGACTGTTGGCCAGGCTGCAGCCCGTGGGGCCCAGGTGAGTGGGGGGTCTGTTTCTTCCCCCGAGGTTTCATCTCCTCTAGGGATGGGCTGGGGGGTGGGAGCCTGCTTTGTCGGGACCTCTGGTTCACTGGGACCTGTCAGATCACGGGTTTGAAGCCTGGGGTTAAAGTCACCGGGGCATCAGTGACACAAACAGGGGAAACCCCCCAGGATCTGGGAGACGGGACTCCCTCGGGAGGGAACTCTAACCCAAAATATCTGACCCTCTGGAAAGAATTGTCACACTATCAGAGGAAAGTGGGTCACAGAGAGGGCAGGGTGATCGAATTGGACACAGAGAGAAAGGAGAGTGAGAGAAAGAAATGGAAAATGGTGAGAGCAAGAGAAACAGGAGAGGGGGGGGGGCAGTGTGAGATTGTGAAATAGCTGCAATATTTGATTCTGGGGTGACAGGAAATAATAAAAATGATCAGATTATCGAGCTTCTGCAGCACTGTCACTTGTGGGATCTTGCTGTGCGTCAATTGCCCTAATGTCTTCGTTGCAGGCAGTGAGTGGTTTTAATCAGCTAACCCGTCATTTCAAGAACTTTTCAACATGAAAACTCAACTTGTGTTTGTGTTTGTGTTTGGATATTCCTGAGAAATTGTCTGTCTCACTGAGAGGGGAAAAGCCGGGATCTCGCTGTGCTATCTCCCTGTGAAAGATTTTCCTGCTCAGCCTTCCCATTAATGCTGCCTCTTTCCTCCCAAAGTGATCTTCCTGGCCACTTGAGGATTTGAAAAGTGTGTGCTTGGGAGCAGGAAACCTTTAAACAAGAGCTTCCTCCAGACGGGGGGGTGCGCAGTCCTGAGGCCTGTTTGACAGGCTGCAGCCTGTTGGGCCCAGGGGAGTTTTGTCTGTGTATTACCCCGAGGTTTAATCTCCTCTCTCTGGGGAGGGGGGTGGGGGGGGGGGGGCCGGGCTGGCCTTTACCGGGACCTCTGCTCAACTGGGTCTTGTCGGATTGCGGCCTTATCGTTTTTGAACAGGTTTGAAGCCTGGGGCTAAGGTAACTGGGGCCTTGGGATTTGACACAAATATGTCAACCCTTAACCAGCATCACCCACGATGTGTGTGGGGTTAGATTGCTGCTTGTGGGATCTCACTGTGCGTACGTGGTTATTAATGTTTCTAGCCTCTGGTCAACTGCTCTGTCTGTGTATTTCAATGTCACTGTGATGGCCAGCAATTCATTCATTCATTCATTCTGCAATAATTAAACTGAACCAGGGTCACATGGGAGATTGGGGAAGGCAGAGAGCTGTGGGATTTTGCTGTGCTTTTGGTGCCACTGTCGTGTTTTATTTCAAATTGATTTGTTTTTATTTCTCAGTGTGTTTCCCCACCCCCAGATCCCCCTAACCCTGGGGGTGAGGAGGAGATTGGATCCAGGAGCTGAAGCTCGGGACGATGCAGAGACAGAGAATTAAATCACTTCTGTTGCAAGGAATCATCAGGCACAGAGAGAGAGAATAATCAGAAACTGTCCTGTGTCCTTGTCATTCATTATGCACACAGACACACACACACAGACACAGACACAGACACACACACACACACACACACACACACACACACACACACACACACAAACACACACACAAGAATGGTGGGGTTCAGGGCGTCTCTGGGATTTTTACCACAAGGGGGTGTGTTCTGGTCTGGACTGGGGGAGACAAACGAAGGGGGGGAAGATGTCGGGGAACTGCTGCACAGTCTGATCCCACAGATGTCACTGCCTCCCCCTCTCTCACTCCAATGGGGGTGTGAAGGGGGTCAGACTGACAGAGAGAAGTGAAAGAGTGCTGACTGTCCTGTCGGAAGGTTCATTGATTTAAAATGGATTTGAGGCCTGGGGTTAAAGGAACTGGGGCCTTGGAATTGTGGCCCAAACTGTTTACACCCTCAGGGTCTGGGAGGAAGGACTCCCGGAGGGAGGGAATGAATACATTATCATGAGAAACTCTCTCCAAAGCCCCATTCTAATGTCAGAGCCATGTGCATAGGCCAGGGGGATAAAATGTGAGAAATCCGAGAGACAGAGAAAGATCTTCAAGATGGAGACAGCGAGAGGGAGGAATACAGGGGAAGAGATTTCAGAGATAGAGGGAGAGAGGGGAGGAACAGAGATATCTCTGAGATGGAGAGAGGAAGAGGGGGAACAGAGAGAGGGAGGGAAGAGAGATCAGAGATGGAGACAGCGAGAACAGAGAGAGAGGGAGAGAGAGAGGGAGAGGGAGAGGGAGAGAGATCTCAGATGGAGAGAGAGCACAAGGCGGGGATCAGAGAAGAAAGGGGGAAATGTTTGGAATTTGTTCAACAGGAGGATTGCTCCCTCTCAGTCCAGGAGACCGAATCAAACCCTTAACCAGCATCAGGGACACACACGATCTGTCTGTGGATACACTGCTGCTCGTGGGATCTTGCTGTGTGTGTTTCAAGCAAGCATCTGGTTAAAAGCTCAACGGTGATCTTTATATTTCAATGATGGAAATGCCAGTGTTGTACTGGGACAAAAGCTATTGTTGTGTGACGTTTAATTTTATATATCGATATATAGAGATACAGAGGGGAGGAGGGGCCTATGTGTTTTTGGGGGCATTTATGTGAGGGTCCTGCTGTATTTGGATGGAGAAAGAACACTGCATTAAAAAAGATGGTGTTTAATAATGCGTGGGGGGCAATGCGTGGGGGGGCAATGCGTGGGGGGGAATGCGTGGGGGGGGAGAGAGAGAGAGAAAGAGGACAGAGAGAGAGAGAAAGATGACAGAGAGAGAGAAAGAGGACGGAGAGAGAGAGAGAAAAAGAGGAAAGAGAGAGAGAACAGAGAAAGAGACAGAGAACAGAGAGGGAGAGATAGAACAGAGAGAGAGAGAACAGAGAGAGAGAGAGAGAACAGAGAGAGACGGCAGAGAGAGAGAGAAAACAGAGAGAGAGAGAGAACAGAGAGAGAGAAAACAGAGAGAGAGAGAACAGAGCGAGAGAAAGAGAGAACAGAGAGAGAGAGAACAGAGAGACAGAGAGAACAGAGAGAGAGAATAGAGAGAGAGAGAAAACAGAGAGAGAGAGAGATAACAGAGAGAGAGAGAACACAGAGAGAGAGAGAACAGAGAGAGAGAGAACAGAGAGAGATAAAACAGAGAGAGAGAACAGAGTGAGAGAGAGAGGAAACAGAGAGAGAGAGAGAGAACAGGGAGAGAGAGAAAACAGAGAGAGAGAGAACAGAGAGAGAGCAGAGAGAGAGAAAACAGAGAGAGAGAGAGAAAACAGAGAGAGACAGAACAGAGAGAGAGAGAGAGAACAGGGAGAGAGAGAAAACAGAGAGAGAGAACAGAGAGAGAGCAGAGAGAGAGAAAACAGAGAGAGAGAGAGAGAAAACAGAGAGAGAGAGAACAGAGAGAGAGCGAACAGAGAGAGAGAGAAAACAGAGAAAGAGAGAGATAACAGAGAGAGAGAACACAGAGAGAGAGAACAGAGAGAGAGAGAACAGAGAGAGAGAGAGAGAGAACAGAGAAAGAGAGAACAGAGAGAGAGAGAACAGAGAGAGAGAGAACAGAGAGAGAGAGAGAGAACAGAGAAAGAGAGAAAAGAAATGCGTGCGAGGGTGGGGGGGGGAATACGTCCATCTCCGTCACCCTGACTCCCTCACACTCACTCCATCGTCTCACCCTAATCCAGTCAACTCACTCCATCGTCTCACCCTGACCCCCTCACACACCATCATTTCACCATGGCACCCTCACACTCACTCCATCGTCTCAACCTGACTCCCTCACACTGACTCCATCGTCTCACCCTAACCCCCTCACACTCACTCGATCGTCTCACCCTGACTCCCTCACACTCACTCCATCGTCTCACCCTGACTCCCTCACACTGACTCCATCGTCTCACCCTAACCCCCTCACACTCACTCGATCGTCTCACCCTAACCCCCTCACACTCACTCCATCGTCTCACCCTAACCCCCTCACACTCACTCCATCGCCTCACCCTAACCCCCTCACACTCACTCCATCGTCTCACCATGGCCCCCTCACACTCACTCCATCGTCTCACCCTGACTCCCTCACACTCACTCCATCTCCATCACCCTGACTCCCTCACACTCACTCCATCGTCTCACCCTGACTCCCTCACACTCACTCCATCGTCTCACCATGATCCCTCACATTCACTCATTCGTCTCACCATGACCCCCTCACACTCACTCCATCGTCTCACCCTGACTCCCTCACACTCACTCCATCGTCTCACCCTAACCCCCTCACACTCACTCCATCGTCTCACCCTGACTCCCTCACACTCACTCCATCATCTCACCCTGACCCCCTCACACTCACTCGATCGTCTCACCCTGACTCCCTCACACTCACTCCATCGTCTCACCCTGACTCCCTCACATTCACTACATCGTCTCACCCTGACTCCCTCACACTCACTCCATCGTCTCACCCTGACTCCCTCACACTCACTCCATCGTCTCACCCTGACTCCCTCACATTCACTCCATCGTCTCACCCTGATTCCCTCACACTCACTCCATCGTCCCTCCCTGACTCCCTCACACTCACTCCATCGTCTCACCCTGACTCCCTCACATTCACTCCATCGTCTCACCATGACCCCCTCACACTCACTCCATCGTCTCACCATGACCCCCTCACACTCACTCCATCGTCTCACCCTGACTCCCTCACACTCACTCCATCGTCTCACCCTGACCCCCTCACACTCACTCCATCGTCTCACCCTGACCCCCTCACACTCACTCCATTGTCTCACCCTGACCCCCTCACACTCACCCCATCTCCGTCACCCTAACCCCCTCACACTCACTCCGTCGTCTCACCCTGACTCCCTCACACTCACTCCATCGTCTCACCCTGACTCCCTCACAATCACTCCATCATCTCACCCTAACCCCCTCACATTCACTCCATCGTCTCAACCTGACTCCCTCACACTCACTCCATCGTCTCACCATGATCCCTCACACTCAGTCCATCGTCTCACGCTGACTCCCTCACACTCACTCCATCGTCTCACCCTGACTCCCTCACACTCACTCCATCGTCTCACCCTGACTCCCTCACACTCACTACATCGTCTCACCCTGACTTCCTCACACTCACTCCATCGTCTCACCCTGACTCCCTCACACTCACTCCATCGTCTCGCCCTAACCCCCTCACATTCACTCCATCGTCTCACCCTGACTCCCTCACACTCACTCCATCGTCTCACCATGATCCCTCACACTCACTCCATCGTCTCACCCTGACTCCCTCACACTCACTCCATCGTCTCACCCTGACTCCCTCACACTCACTCCATCGTCTCACCCTGACTCCCTCACACTCACTCCATCGTTTCACCCTGACTCCCTCACACTCACTCCATCGTCTCACCCTGACTTCCTCACACTCACTCCATCGTCTCACCATGACCCCCTCACACTCACTCCATCACCGTCTGCCTGACCCCTTCAAACTCGCTCCATCACCGTCACTCTGACCCCCTCACACTCACTCCATCACCATCACCCTGACCCCCTCACACACACTCCATCACCGTCACCCTGACACCCTCACACACACTCCATCACTATCACCCTGACCCTCCCACACTCACTCCACCACCGTCACTATGACCCCCTCACACTCACTCCATCTCCGTCACCCTGACCCACTCACACTCACTCCATCACCAACACCCTGACCCCCTCACACACACTCCACCACCGTCACTATGACCCCCTCACACTCACTCCATCACCATCACCCTGACCCCCTCACACTCACTCCATCTCCGTCACCCTGACCCACTCACACTCACTCCATCACCATCACCCTGACTCCCTCACACTCACTCCATCGTTTCCCCCATGACTCCCTCACACTCACTCCATCGTCTCACCCTGACTTCCTCACACTCACCCCATCGTCTCACCCTGACTCCCTCACACTCACTCCATCATCTCACCCTAACCCCCTCATATTCACTCCATCGTCTCACCCTGACTCCCTCACACTCACTCCATCGTCTCACCCTGACTCCCTCACACTCAGTCCATCGTCTCACCCTGACTCCCTCACACTCACTCCATCGTTTCACCCTGACTCCCTCACACTCACTCCATCATCTCACCCTGACTTCCTCACACTCACTCCATCGTCTCACCATGACCCCCTCACACTCACTCCATCGTCTCACCCTGACTCCCTCACACTCACTCACCCAGGCAACCTCACAGTGATTACATCACAGTCACCTGACCCCCTCACACTCACTCCATCACCGTCTGCCTGACCCCTTCAAACTCGCCCCATCACCGTCACTCTGACCCCCTCACACTCACTCCATCACCATCACCCTGACTCCCTCACACTCACTCCATCGTCTCACCCTGACTCCCTCACACTCACTCCATCGTCTCACCCTGACTCCCTCACATTCACTCCATCGTCTCACCCTGACTCCCTCACACTCACTCCATCGTCCCTCCCTGACTCCCTCACACTCACTCCATCATCTCACCCTGACTCCCTCACATTCACTCCATCGTCTCACCATGACCCCCTCACACTCACTCCATCGTCTCACCATGACCCCCTCACACTCACTCCATCGTCTCACCCTGACTCCCTCACACTCACTCCATCGTCTCACCCTGACCCCCTCACACTCACTCCATCGTCTCACCCTGACCCCCTCACACTCACTCCATTGTCTCACCCTGACCCCCTCACACTCACCCCATCTCCGTCACCCTAACCCCCTCACACTCACTCCGTCGTCTCACCCTGACTCCCTCACACTCACTCCATCGTCTCACCCTGACTCCCTCACAATCACTCCATCGTCTCACCCTAACCCCCTCACATTCACTCCATCGTCTCAACCTGACTCCCTCACACTCACTCCATCGTCTCACCATGATCCCTCACACTCAGTCCATCGTCTCACGCTGACTCCCTCACACTCACTCCATCGTCTCACCCTGACTCCCTCACACTCACTCCATCGTCTCACCCTGACTCCCTCACACTCACTACATCGTCTCACCCTGACTTCCTCACACTTACTCCATCGTCTCACCCTGACTCCCTCACACTCACTCCATCGTCTCGCCCTAACCCCCTCACATTCACTCCATCGTCTCACCCTGACTCCCTCACACTCACTCCATCGTCTCACCATGATCCCTCACACTCACTCCATCGTCTCACCCTGACTCCCTCACACTCACTCCATCGTCTCACCCTGACTCCCTCACACTCACTCCATCGTCTCACCCTGACTCCCTCACACTCACTCCATCGTTTCACCCTGACTCCCTCACACTCACTCCATCGTCTCACCCTGACTTCCTCACACTCACTCCATCGTCTCACCATGACCCCCTCACACTCACTCCATCGTCTCACCCTGACTCCCTCACACTCACTCACCCAGGCAACCTCACAGTGATTACATCACAGTCACCTGACCCCCTCACACTCACTCCATCACCGTCTGCCTGACCCCTTCAAACTCGCTCCATCACCGTCACTCTGACCCCCTCACACTCACTCCATCACCATCACCCTGACCCCCTCACACACACTCCATCACCGTCACCCTGACACCCTCACACACACTCCATCACTATCACCCTGACCCTCCCACACTCACTCCACCACCGTCACTATGACCCCCTCACACTCACTCCATCACCATCACCCTGACCCCCTCACACTCACTCCATCTCCGTCACCCTGACTCACTCACACTCACTCCATCACCATCACCCTGACCCCCTCACACACACTCCACCACCGTCACTATGACCCCCTCACACTCACTCCATCACCATCACCCTGACCCCCTCACACTCACTCCATCTCCGTCACCCTGACCCACTCACACTCACTCCATCACCATCACCCTGACTCCCTCACACTCACTCCATCGTTTCCCCCATGACTCCCTCACACTCACTCCATCGTCTCACCCTGACTTCCTCACACTCACCCCATCGTCTCACCCTGACTCCCTCACACTCACTCCATCATCTCACCCTAACCCCCTCATATTCACTCCATCGTCTCACCCTGACTCCCTCACACTCACTCCATCGTCTCACCCTGACTCCCTCACACTCAGTCCATCGTCTCACCCTGACACCCTCACACTCACTCCATCGTTTCACCCTGACTCCCTCACACTCACTCCATCATCTCACCCTGACTTCCTCACACTCACTCCATCGTCTCACCATGACCCCCTCACACTCAGTCCATCGTCTCACCCTGACTCCCTCACATTCACTCACGCAGGCAACCTCACAGTGATTACATCACAGTCACCTGACCCCCTCACACTCACTCCATCACCGTCTGCCTGACCCCTTCAAACTCGCTCCATCACCGTCACTCTGACCCCCTCACACTCACTCCTTCACCATCACCCTGACCCCCTCACACTCACTCCATCTCCGTCACCCTGACCCACTCACACACACTCCATCACCATCACCCTGACCCTCCCACACTCACTCCATCACCGTCACTATGACCCCCTCACATTCACTCCATTACCGTCACCCTGACCCCCTCACAGTCACTCCATCACCGTCACCCTGACTCCCTCACACTCACTTCATCGTCTCACCCTAACCCCCTCACACTCACTCCATCGTCTCACCCTGACTCCCTCACACTCACTCCATCGTCTCACCCTGACCCCCTCACACTCACTCCATCGTCTCACCCTGACTCCCTCACACTCACTCCATCGTCTCACCATGACCCCCTCACACTCACTCCATCGTCTCACCCTAACCCCCTCACACTCACTCCATCGTCTCACCCTGATTCCCTCACACTCACTCCATCGTCTCACCCTGACCCCCTCACACTCACTCCATCGTCTCACCCTGACTCCCTCACACTCACTCCATCGTCTCACCATGACCCCCTCACACTCACTCCATCGTCTCACCCTGACTCCCTCACACTCACTCACCCAGGCAACCTCACAGTGATTACATCACAGTCTCCCTGACCCCCTCACACTCACTCCATCACCGTCTGCCTGACCCCTTCAAACTCGCTCCATCACCGTCACTCTGACCCCCTCACACTCACTCCATCACCATCACCCTGACCCCCTCACACACACTCCATCACCGTCACCCTGACACCCTCACACACACTCCATCACCATCACCCTGACCCTCCCACGCTCACTCCACCACCGTCACTATGACCCCCTCACACTCACCCCATCACCATCACCCTGACCCCCTCACAATCACTCCACCTCCGTCACCCTGACCCCCTCACACACACTCCATCACCATCACCCTGACCCTCCCACACTCACTCCACCACCGTCACCCTGACCCCCTCACACACACTCCATCACCATCACCCTGACCCCCTCACACACACTCCATCACCGTCACCCTGACCCCCTCACACACACTCCATCACCATCACCCTGACCCTCCCACACTCACTCCATCACCGTCACTATGACCCCCTCACACTCACTCCATCACCGTCACCCTGACCCCCTCACACACACTCCATCACCATCACCCTGACCCCCTCACACTCACTCCATCGTCTCACCCTGACTCCCTCACACTCACTCAATCGTCTCACCCTGACTCCCTCACACTCACTCCATCGTCTCACCCTGACTCCCTCACACTCACTCCATCGTCTCACCCTGACCCCCTCACACTCACTCCATCGTCTCACCCTGACCCCCTCACACTCACTCCATCCCCATCACCTGACCCTCCCACACTCACTCCATCACCGTCACTCTGACCCCCTCACACTCACTCCATCACCGTCACCCTGACTCCCTCACACTCACTCCATCTCCGTCACCCTGACCCACTCACACTCACTCCATCGCCAAAACCCCGATACCCTCACACTGACTCCATCACCAAAACCTTGACACCCTCACACTCACTCCATCACCGTCTCCCTGACCCCCTCACACTCACTCCATCTCCGTCACCCTGACCCACTCACACTCACTCCATCGCCAAAACCCCGATCCCCTCACACTGACTCCATCACCAAAACCCTGACCCCCTCACACTCACTCCATCACTAACACCCTGACCCCCTCACACCCAGTACGTCACACAATGCCCCGAACGACTTCCACCGACACGCTCACCCCACACATTCCACCACCATCACACATACTGCCCCACACCACCCTCACCGTCACACTCATCACCACACACTCCACCAAACTCACACATACTGCCCCACACCACCCTCACCGTCACACTCATCACCACAAACTCACCAAACTCATACATACTGCCTTCACCACCCCTACCGTCGCGCTCACCCCCACACACTCCGCCACCCTCACACACACTGCCCCCATCACTCTCACCGAGACACTTACCCCCACACTCGCCATCACCATCACACACACTGCCCCACACCAACCTCACCGTCACACTCACCCCCACACACTCCGCCACCCTCACACACACTGCCCCCATCACTCTCACCGAGACACTTACCCCCACACTCTCCATCACCATCACACACACTGCCCCACACCAACCTCACCGTCACAAGCACCCCCAAACACACTCCGCCACCCTCACACACACTGCCCCCATCACTCTCACCGAGACACTTACACCCACACTCTCCATCACCATCACACACACTGCCTCACACCACCCTCACCATCACACTCACCCCCACACTCTCCATCACCATCACACACACTGCCCCACACCAACCTCACCGTCACAAGCACCCCCAAACACACTCCGCCACCCTCACACACACTGCCCCCCATCACTCTCACCGAGACACTTACACCCACACTCTCCATCACCATCACACACACTGCCTCACACCACCCTCACCATCACACTCACCCGCACACACTTCACCACCATCACACACTCTGCCTCACACCATCACCACCATTACGCTCACACCCACAGACTCCACCACCATCACATAGACTGCCTCACACCACCTCCACTGTCACGCTGTCACCCACACACTCCACCACACTCACATACACTGCTCCACAGCACCCACACCGTCATGCTCTCCCCCACACACTCCACCACCACCACACACACTGCCCCACGTCACCCTCACCCTCACGCTCGCCCCAACACACTCGACCGCCATCACACACACCGCCCCACACCACCCCCAACGTCACGCTCATCCCCACACAGTCCATCACTCTCACACACACTGCCCCACACAATCCCCACCGTCGCGCTCACCCCCACACACTGCACCACACCACCCTCACCTTCATGCTCATCTCCACAATTCTCCCATACACTCCCCTACCGTCACGTTCACTCTCCTGCACAGTCGCCCAGCATCACACTCACATCCCCACACATTCCCCCACCATCACGCTCACTCCCCTGCACACTCCCCCAGCATCACCCTCACACGCCCATGCAGTCTCTCACCATCACACTCCTCAAACAACTTACACTGAGCTCCTGCCTGTGAACACCGACCCAGTTGATCCCCTCTAAGTGGCCTTTAACCCCATCCCCATTCTATTCCCTGAGTCACAGACAGTATGTCCCACACAATGTGTTCTGTTTGTGATATCCTGTTGTACCAGTCTCAGCCATAGCCTACGGTGCCAGTCCACCTGTTACCCCCTAGTAACGGCTCATGTTCTCACACCCACTATGTTCCCGAGCAATGGCGTTTGGCCCAAGCTCCAGACTGTTGCCCTGGCAATGGTCTGATATGTCGTCCCAATCTCTGTTCCCTAACATCGGCCTGAAGATCGACAAACCTCTTCTGTTCCCCCAGCACTGAAGGATTCAAGGAAGATTGGGAGGTTATGAAAGCAAGATGGAGAGAGAGTGAATGAGATTGGGGAAGGCAACGACAGTGGAATTGAGTGTGTAAATGGGAAAAGGAGAGAGAAATAGCAGTGCAGTGTGATAGAGGGCATGATATATGGAGGGAGAGTGACAAAGGGAGCAAGATGAATTCTGCTGAGAGCCAAGTTGGCGTGGGAGACCCAGAGGTGAAAGTAAGGACAGAGGGAGTTGAACCCAGTTCCTGAGCTCAGAGTGCAGTGCCCTCCCCTTCCCTGAGGACCAGGACTTGGGGCTGAGTCTGTCTCTCTCCAGCTCAGCTTCTCCAACACAAAGACACACAACAACATCGGTCACTCTGCTGCTCGGCACGCTTTAATCAACATTTTCAATGATTACAAATGGAAGTGATGGATACAGTCAGTGGGATGGTACCTTTTCTCACTGGCCCCTGAGTTGTGAGAAACATTGAAATTTTTCCCTGTAACCCCCCTGTGGGATAAGGATGGACAAACCAGCGCTACCCTCAGTCTGTTACCATAGCGACAGGCTGCTCCATTGCTGAGAAACTGAACTGAAATGAGAAAATCCCGGATGGATTGATTAATGAGGGAATTTGATGGATGGATGGATTTGGGTGAAGGGATATTTCAGCACATTCTTCAGCTGCTGCCTGAACTTAGTCTGGGTCACGGCATAAATCGCGGTGTTTGTGCAGCAACTGAGGAGCTGCAGCATGAAGCCCAATTCCTGCACAAAGCGATGGAGAGACATAGACTTATACCCAATATCATCCATCCGGAACCATATAGAATACAGCATGAACGTTGACCATAACAGGATGAAATTGGCCGAGATCCCAAACAGTAAAATGATGGATTTTTTTCGGTTTCTCATTTCAGTGTCAGATTGAGCGTCCCCATTGGTGTGAGCACGGAGTCTCCTGCGGGCTCTGCTGGTCACTAAAATGTGTCTGACAGTGAGAACATTGAGCAGCAGAATCAGGAGAAATGGGACACACGGGGTTAGAATGTGGTGGAGGAACTCGATTGTGACCCAGACACTGGAGAATCGAACAGCGACTGTTACATCACAAAACCAGGGGGCGTTCATCAGCCAATACCGAGCCTCGAGCATAAAATACCAGGAAATGTTCTTTAAACAGCTCAGCACAGTCACTGCTCCCAGAACCACAGCCGCCGTTTTCTCACTGCAATATTTACTTTTAAGCTTCTGGCAACAAATGGCCACAAACCGATCAAAGGTGAAAGTGATGGTGAACCAGACAGAGAAGTCAGTGGCTGCATAAAGCAGGACGGCGTGGATATTACACACAGGGACGAAGTCACTCAGGAAATAAAACTGTTTCCGATAGACAATGGGAATGTGTCTCAGGATCAGGTCGAGGATAATGACCAGGAGATCCGCCGCTGCCATGGCCCCCAGATAACGTCTGACACATGGAGACAATCCACAATCTTTATAAAGCAGGACGTAGATGGTCACTACGTTAACTGTGAGGAAGGCAAACAAACCCATTATCCATCAGCCTGGAGGCAAAGGGACCCGTTTGATCGGGGACCCAGTGAGATTTTCAAATGTGTTCCTTTATTCAGGGATTTATTAAAATAATTGGAGCTGGAATAACAAATGGGAAGGTCGGAATTACTGGCAAAAATGTGACATAAACCACAAGAAACCCTCCCTCCCCAAACACACAGAGACACATCCATAAGGACAGATGGTTTCTAGAACATTCCCACATACTCGATCACTCGAGAGCAGACACAGGTCACTCCTTCCCAGTTCCTAATACGGAGGGTGGAAACGTTGCTGTCCTGAAGGATTCTCTCCCAGTTTCCTGAAGACAAACGGAGTTTGGGAATTTCTGTATTTTGGTCTAAATTGTGGTCGATCCTGTGTCGTGGAGAAATGTAAACGCAGGGAAAACGTATTCACCCCTTTAACTGCCTGAGGGGCCTTCGGAACAATGTGTCTTTCTCCCTGGAATGGGATCTCTTCCCTCGGGATCTTGTCGTTTGTTCAATTCACTGACGTCCATCCGTTCACAAACAATGTCGGGGACAGAACGTTCCGGGGAATGTCAGTTATGGAATGTCAGGGACAGAACGTTCCGGGGAATGTCAGTTATAGGATGTAAGGGATAGAAGGATCCGGGGAACCCCTTGACCTGTCCATCAGCTTTCCCCACTACCCACCCCACCAACATGATGTCCTGTGCCTGGATACACTGTAACATTAATGGGGTGAGAGAGGGAGGGTCCAATCACATGAATGGGAACTAAAGGCATTGCCAGATCAGTTGAAATGGTTAGATATACCTCATTTTCAAACCACCTCACAGAACCAGCCCAGACACCGTAAACCCAGAGGAGATATCTGTTCACCGTGTAACACTGTGTCGACCAGGCCAGTGTCCTGCTCAGTACAACCCAGCAATCTGTCCAGAGTGGAACACTGCACAGATCAGATCAGAACATTGATCTATAAACCCAGACCATATATATTTGTCCAGCACCGAGAGCTGTGCAGACCACAGCAGGGCATTGACCTATAACCCTGGACTAGATATCTGTCCAGTAAGGGGAGTTGTGCAGACCACAGCAGGGCACTAATGTGTGAACCTGAAACAAATATCCATCCAGCATAAGGAGTTACACAAACCACATCGTTGCAGTATCTATAAACCTCAACCAGATAGTCTGACCAGCACAGCGAAACGTGCAGTGATCACCCATGAATTAATCTGTAAACCAGGAGCAGTTACCCTCCCAGCATGGAGGGCTCTGTACACCACCCCAGTACATTGATGTGTAACCCAGGAGCAGTTACCCTCCCAGCATGTAGGACTGTGTACACCACCCCAGTGCATTGATCTGTAACCCAGGAGCAGTTACCCTCCCAGCATGTAGGGCTCTGTACACCACCCCAGTGCATTGATCTGTAACACTGTGTTAGATCCCTGCACAGTGCGGGGAAACTTGCAGCCCATGCTGGAAGTGACTGGATGTGCAGCTCACATCCATTTTAAGCTCCATATCTCCATTGTTACCCTTACAAGGGTGTGCTGTGGGTATGAACCTCACTGCCAGAGAGACCAGGCGGGGGAATCAGTTTAAATATCACCACATGGGAGGGGTTTGGGAAATAGACAGAGAGGGGGAGACTGAGAGACAGTGTCATGGAAGGATGTGTTCCCAGGTTGCAGAATGCTGAAATGTAGACACTTCGATAGCATCCTGTAACATGAACCTGTCTTCCCAGGAAAGATGGGAAAAAGGGATATTGGTGTGTCGTCACATGATCATTTGTTGTGAATCATTGTAACTGGAATTAGTTTCAACCGAATCTATGTCTCATTGGGCAGATTCTAACAATAATTTATCTTTGTTTGATAATCCTTGAGTGTGACAGAGGGATCGTCCACACGAGGCAGAGCTAGTTTCCTGGTGCTATCTTATCGAACTCACCTCATTAACAACCCAGCACACCCCATGGTGTCCCTGTCATTCAATACCAGCCCGATTCTCCCACCCATCATGGCTGGAGGTACACACCATCGCCCGGGTGCCCCTGGATATTCTCTGATCCCTGGCACTGGTGCCATCTTTAATTGGCCAAGGGGCACACGGTTGAGCTTTCTCTGATCGGAGCTGCCCTGCACAGTTTACCCCGAGCATGGCAGATAAGGGGCAATTACACCACGGTTTGTCAACAGGGGCACGGAGGTCTTGGTGGATGGGTTAGTACAGAGGGGGACCATTCTGTTCCCAGAGGGGACCACACCACCAGACCCACCGATCATGGTCTGAGCTCCCCACCCAGCTCAGTGCAGAATCTGAGGTCTGAGGAAATGCCCAGCAACACAGGACAAGCATCAATAACCTTCCCCACTCTGTCAGAATAAGGGTCACCGTATTGTCTCTGCTCCCTCACCCTCACAGTACATCTGTCATAGCAGCGACCCCGAACAAGGCTCATGGTCCACCACTCCCACTGCCGCATGCAGCACCTTCTCTCTCTGTCTGTCTCTCTCCCTCTCTCTCTCCCCCCCTCCACTTCACCCCCACACTAATAACACTGCATGGATACAACACTGTGGACTGACTCCCTCCGGACCCCTCACCATGACCCTCTCCCCACCGATACTAACAGTAACAGCAGGGCCACCCACTCCCACCCTCACTCTCTCCCTCCCTTTGTCCCATTCGAAGAGAAACAAACCTGGAATAGGACAGAAAGGGACAAGCCGGGTGGTGGAGTGCCCGATATTCCCTCACTCCCCCCCCCCCCCCCCACATTGTGGGGAGGACCGTGGTACAAGCCGGAGAGGACCGGGACACCTCGTGTGGAGATTCTGAAACATCCACGTCCCACCGACCGAGTAAGGAGCAATGTTCAGTGAAGGGCAATTCTCACTTTAAACCGACCGGCAGCTCCGTTTCCCCCCGGCACAACTTAGAAGCTGCGGCCCTGATGCCATCTCCCTTTTGTGTTGAGCTGGTACAAATGGAATCCCCACGGTCTCGGTGGGCAGAGGGTGGGCTCACAACACATCGTCACCACCACCTCCCAGGAAGGGAGCACGGAGACTCCCTCCTCCACATCCCCCTGTAAACAGCTCAGATACTGAAACTAATCTGTGATAGTTACTGCTCTCCCCACTTGTCCTGACATCTTCAACAATCTGTGCTCATATACACCCAAAGCCCTCTGCTCCTGCAGCCCCCTTATAATGGCACAGCCTGTTTTAAACTGTCTTTCATTGTCTTTCTGACCTAAGTGCATCACCTCACACTGCTCTGCAGTGATCCCCATCTGCCATAATTCTGAACACGACACCAACGTGTGATTGTCCTGTTAGAGTTCCACACTCTCCTCCATAGACTTTACAATTCTTCCAGGTTCGGTGCCATCTACAAATATTGAGATTGTTATAGTGTCACAGTCCCCATGAAACAACTTAAATTCTGCCCCACACTCACGAGTGTGAGCAAGTGAAATACTGATATATTCCTATGGACAGGGTCGAATAATGACGTGCTGTCAATGGAGCAACAAAAATCCTGACACACACCAGACGGAGCAAATAAAATATTGACAAACCACAGAGCAAGAGAAATCCGGATAGGTCCCACTTATCTATATCCATCAGCGTATAATGTGATGAAGTTGAAAGTGTGTACTGTACCATTAAGAGAGAGTGAATGCTGTTCTGAACTGAGAGCATACAAGCACCTATGAAACGAGAAGATGGCAGACCCAGAAACAGTATATTGCTGTAGAGAGTCGGGTAATAAGCAGTTAAGAGAAAGACGATCCCAGAGTTGCGAATAGTTGATGTAAAATGTTCACTTTCAGATTCAAAAAATAAATTGATGTTTTTATTTAAACAGTGGAACTTGGCCGATCTCTCCCTCATATCTTAATAGTTTACGAGGCGAATTGAGCATTTCATTATGTTTAGTTTAAATTGCCAGATGAGCTTCACGCCGTGCCCTAACTATCACCGTGTGTGTATCTGTGTCTCTCTTTGTGGGACAGGTCTGGCAGTCTCTGTGGTGCTTAAAGTGATGAAATGCTACCCTCTGCTGGCCTCGACACGCCACTGCACAGGCATTGGCAGAGGGTGAAAACCATTCATTCAGAGAGGGGGAGAGAGAGGGCAGCTGCTCACAGCACCATCCAAACTGATGTCTTATCCATAGTCTGATCTAAATGTCCTTTAAACGTTGTAACTGTCCCTGCTTTCACCAATTCCTCTGGAAGTTCATTCCACACACAAGCGAAATTAAAATATTCCTCAGTTTTGAATCCCCAACTCTAGGGAAAAAAAATCAGCCCTTCAGCTTATCTGTACCCCCCATTATTTTATAAACCTCTGTAAAGTTACCCCTTAATCCCATATTCTTCAGTGAAAAAAGTCCCAGCCTACCCAGCCTCTCCTTATAGCTCACTCCCTCCTTTCCCAGCAACATCCAGGTTAATCTCTTCTGAACCATCTCCAGCTTTATAATATCATGGCCAGTAATATCTGGGTGAATAGTCAAGGTATTTTCTAAGGGTATGGGGAGTTCAAAACTAGAGGACATAGGCTTAAGGTGAGAGGGGAAACATTTAAAAGTGACCTCAGGGGCAGCTGTTTTACCCAGAGGGTGTTGTGCCTATGGAATCAGCGGGCAGGGTGACTCGACTCGACACAGTATTCCAGAAGGGGTCTCACCAATGTCCTGTACAACCACTACATGACGTCCCAATTCCGATACTCAAATTGCTGACCATTGCAGACAAATGTGTTAAACACCTTCTTAACCGCACTATCTATATGAAATGCAAATTTTAAAGAATTAAACCTGACGGCCGAGGTTTCTGTACTACAGCACTGCCAGAGACCCTACTTTTTATTGTATAGGTCCTGCTGTTGTTTGATTTACCAAATCCAATACATCGCATTAATCCAAACTAAACTCCATCAGTCACCCCTCAGCCCAGTGAGTGATATTACTGTCACCTCACCCTCCCCCTTTAATTTTAAAATGCCCATCCCTCTCCAGGAGGCATGCACACTCTGGCCTTGATTTTCACAAAGACCCTGAGCTTGGTTTGCCTTGTGTGGTTCGGGGGAGGAGGGACAGATTGCAGACACAGTCAGTGGGGAGGATTGGCTGGACAGTAATCAGCGGCTTGGTTACATTTCATCGTTTTAGGAAGAGGGCACTCGCACGTTTGAGGTGGGTAATAGTGATCGGTGTTTTGGGACCAGAAATTAAGCTCTTCCTTCGTCTCTGGTGTTCAGTAATAAATATCCATTTGAGACCTTTCATTGGGCAGAGTGTGCCTGCAGGATTTCTTTCCCTAATATTGCAGACTACAGACAATAGCGATTAAATACGTTCATAGTTAATTTCGATAGCATAGCATGTGCACTCAATATACTGCAGTTAAGACAAATATCTTGCATTTGTTTAACAATACAAAGTGTTTTGTGTAATTCAGTAATGGGAACCTGATTATAATAAATCCACACAGAGCTGAAAGTGGGCACTAAAATATGACCCAAAATCTGGGTATGGTTTTGTAGTGGGTAGTGTCCCAGTCTCTGAGCCAAAGCTCTGGATTTGATTCCAATTCCTGAACTTGTGTGGTAGTTTTCCTAGCTCTGGACTAGAAGGACTGGATTCAAGTCCAGCCTGTTGCAGAGGTATGTCATAGCGTGTCGGAACAGGCTGATGAACCAACACACAGGAGAATACTGTTACAGCTTTATGGGTATTTTTGAGTGGTGCTAGTATCACTTCCTCCGGGCACAAAGGTCTAGGTGTAAATCCCACAGACGTGTCTCAGGATATATCTGAACAAACTGATTAAAATGGATTTAGAATTGTGACTTGATGGAGAAGGAAGAGGTGTCAGTATTGAATTTCAGAATTTAGACCAAGGATGACTGAAAGTACAGCCATTTGTGTTGATTGGAGTTACATTTCGCAGCAGTAAATGTTTAGAAAATCAGAATGGTCATGGATAGGGTGAGTAGTCAGGGTTTTTCCCCAGGTTAGGGGCATCCAAAACTAGATGGCATTGTTTGACAGTGAGAGTGGAAAGATCTTGATGAGACCTAAAGGGCACCTTTTCACACAAAGGGTGGTGTGCGTATGGAATGAGCTGCCAGAGGAAGTGTTGGAAGATGGTTGAACTCCAGCATGTAAAAGGCACCTGGAAGCTGACAGACCTGCTGAGCTGTTCCAGCAATTTCTGTATTTCTTTAAAAAATACATTCATTTTAACAAAGGTATTCTGAATACATTAAACATTTTATTTTTTAATGACTCAGGGCCATGTAAACATATTTAAAATTGACCGAGACAATTTGCTGCTCAAGGTATAGCTCTGTGTACGATAACAGCAATGATGCACCTACATGGAGCAGGGAATGTGATGGAGACATAGTTTGGACAATGTACAAGGAGACCTCACATGATCCAGTTTGGGAGAGGATGACATTACTGTGTGATTCAACTCAGAGAGGGAGAAAATGCAATCTGCCCGAGAAGGAATAGCCTATTACACTCTCAATCCTTCATTGTTCCTCATCACAACAATGTGTTCGAGCTAAAAAAAATCTCTAGTCATCGTTACCATTCTTATAGAAATCCCTACAGTGTTGAAACAGGACTTCTGCCCAACAAATCAATACCAACCTTCTCAAACCATTTACCTATATTCCTCAGCATCTGCATCCCTCTGCTCCCCACCTACTCATGCATCTGTCCAGACGTATCTGAAATAAATCTACCGTGCCTGCCTCTACAACCTCTGCTGGCAACGCGTTCCAAACACCCACCACCATCTGTGCGAAGTATGTACCACGTGTATCTCCCTTAAACATCCCACCTCTCACTTTGAAAGCACAACCTCTCGTTTTTGAATCCTTCACCCTGGGAAAAAGCTTGTCTCTGTCCACCCTGTCTATACCCTTCATGATTTTGCAAACCTCAATCAGCTCCTCCTCAATCTCCTTTTTACTAGTGAAAGTAAACCTAACCTCCTCTGCCTCTCTACATAGCGAGTATTTCATTCCGATTGGTAGACAGATTAGTAAGTTTCGGTCACATGGGATACAGAAGAAGCTCGTCACAATTGGCTTGAAGGAAGAGGGGTATTTTTCAGACTGGTTGCTTGTGAGCAGCAGGGTGCTGTAAGAATCAGTACTGAGTTCACTGCATTACATCATTTATGTTAAGGATTAAGATGTGAATATAGGGGCAATAGTTAGTAAGTTTACAGATGACACCAAAAAGGTGGTGTAGTAGATTATCTCAGAATACAACGAGACCACAAATAGATGGGACAAAGGGGCAAGGAGAGATAGATGAAGTTTAATTTAGATAAATACGAGATTTTGCAGTTTTGGAACGCAAATCAGGGCAGAAATTATACACTTGATGGTCAGGTCTTGGGGAGTGTTGTGGAAAAAAGGGACATAGGGCTGCAGGTACATTATTGCTTGAAAGTGGAGTCACAAGTAGACAGTGTGGTGCAGAACACATTTGGCACATTTGTCTTAATCAGTCAGAGCATTGAGTATAGGAGTTATGGTGATATGTTGTACTATACAGGATGTTGGTGAGGCCACTTTAAGAATACTGCGTGCAACTCAGTTTTCTGCAGAAATGTCTTCCACGGATGTTCCATGACTGGAGATTTGAGCTTTAGGGAGAGGTTGATTAGTTTGAAGTGCTTTCTCCTGGAGTGTAAGAGGTTGAGGGGTGACATCATAGAGGTTTATTAAACCATCAGGTGCATGGATGTTCTGAACAGCCACGCTCTGCTCCCTAGGATAGAGGAGTCCAGAACCAGAGGGCATAGGTTGAAGGGGAGAGGGCGATTAATTTAGAAAGGACCTGATGATAAATATTTCAAACAGAGAGTGGTGTGTGTACAGAAAGTGCTGTCAGAGGAAGTGGTGAAGGCGGTTACAATCGCACATTTAAAAAGTATCTGAAAGAGGAGGGATATTTCCCAAATGCTGGCAAATGGGACTGGATCAGATTTGATATCTGATCGGAGTGAACAGATTGGACTAACGGGTCTTTTTCCGTTCTGTATCACTCTCTGATTCTCTAAGAGGGATGACAAAAAATTCTGAAAGGACCTTTCAAGTCAGAATTCCCTTCGCTGGAAGTTTATCGTGCCTCTATGTTCATATTGATTGAAAGCTGCGTTAGGTAAATATTTGACAGGGAAGTGAGTCATGCACAATGGGATGCAGACAGGAAAGTGAGGCTGAGATCCCAACCTGCTCAGCTACAATTTTATTGCGTTGTGCAGAAGGCTTAAAGTGGCTAATGACCCACTCCTCCTCCTCAGTCCCATGTTCCTGTGTTCCATCCAGCCCCTCAAACCTGCTAGATAGGAGCAGTTGGATGCTCCTTATTCCTATAACCTTTTGCTCAAAAACAAAGGCGACCATTACGCCCTTCAAGACTGCCCCGCATGCTTTGAGGTGATTTGGGAAATGTAATTGGAAAATCCAGGCATGGGAATGAAAGAGGTCCCTCATCTCTCGTTACAGAGCTTCCCCTCTCTTCAACTTGTGCTTCATTTGTTGGTCATGTTGTAGACCCAAATTCAATGAGAATACAGCTCCCATACCTCAGCCAGGGATGGCTCACAAAATCCTCTGGTCTCCCTGACTGCAACATTCAGTAACAGAACACAGAACATCAGAAGCAGGGGCAGGTCATTCACTCCCCAAGACTGCCTTGCCCTTCACTAAGATCATGGCTGATCTGCTCACGGTCTGAAATCCTCTTGCCTACCCAATTCCTCATAGCCCTCACCTCTCTGACAGGTCAATTTCCATCTACCTCCTCTTCAAATACTTTCAGTCATCTAGCTCCCCAACATTCTTGAGAAGAGAAATCCTGACGTTCAATCCCACCTGTTTGAAGAAAACACTTGCTGCTCCTACATCATGGCTTATTGATATGAACAAAAGACCTTTACTCAAGGGTTCAGGTAAAAATGACAGGCCCTGATATCAAAGCAGTGGCTGACTTTTATTGACATCAAGAAGCTGAACAAAACTGGACTTAATGGGAATCAGAGTAACCTCTCCAGTGTGTGGGGTCAAACATGGCACAAATGAAGATGTCCATTACCTCAGTCCTGGGTCAGCTCTGTGGGAGATCCTCAGGGTAGCTTCCTCTTCACAAATATCTTCAGCTGCTTCGCCAATGTCTGCCCGCCCCCACCCCCACCACCATCCTCCCCATCATATGATCAGAAGTGGGGATTGTCACTGAAGATTTCACAATGTTTATCCCCCGTCAGTTCCTGAACTGGTCTGTGTCCATGAGCACCAAGGCCCAGGTTCAATTGGGGCATGTGCTGTTAAAGTGTCCAGAACATTCATGTAACAGCAATTCCTGACACTGCACATTGCCACAGTTAAACAAGAGTTCATTCAGCACCTCACGTTGGTTTCTCAGGAATATGAGGAAGTCATTCAGCCCATTCACACTATTGGAGAAGAACAGGGACAGCCCCATTCAGTGTCTCCAGCCTATTACTCAGGAAGAGAAGGAGACTCGTGTGATGGACCACACTAGAGCCCCTCGAAAGTATCTGAATGCAATAGCCTAGACTCGAATGTTTTCTCACAAACTTTGAATTCTAATGTTTTCTTATTTTAAAGGAAATGTAAAGTGTCTTTTCCGGATGCAATGTGACTGGTCAAACTACTCGGTGGTAAGCAAAGTACCATTTATTTAAACTCAAAAGATGAAATAAAACCAAAGAAAGAAGAATTTAGAATAATGTAATGCTATTGGGCAACTAAACAGAATAATAGATCTAGAAGCTATTACGAATGAACTAGTCCAACATAGGAAATTCCCCATAAACACAGCCCTTGGCAAAAATGAAAATTCAGGAATTGAAAACAGCATCAAGAGAAAATTCCGAGTGAGTAGCAGCCAGGAGACATTCCCTGAAGCTTCCAACTCTGTGGAGACCTCTATTGTTTTTGATGTTACTGAGAAACTAATACCCAGTGCTCCTAACCTGTGAGAGCTGGCCACACACATTCAGGCTGCATTCAAATAAACCTAAGGACTCGCTAGCTGTTCACGCAAGTGGTCTTAACTAGCCAGGTTGGTAACGATCGTTCAATCTCTCTCTTAAAAGAAACCAGGACAAAAATAATCTCTTAAAGCTGCAGCATTGTCACACTTGTCAGTACATCGAGTGGTCAAACAGGAACCAGGGGTAACCAGTCAGGCCCTTGGCCCTGTCCAATCGGACGAGGAAGAAGTCAATCAGCCCTTGAGTCACTTATACAGGAAGAGGAGGAGGCCATTCCCACCTCAATGCACTTACACGGGGTCAGAATGAGGTAATTGGTGCTGATTGCTGATGAATGTCTTATTCCCGAAACATCGATACTCCTGGTCCTCGGATGCTGACTGACCTGCTGTGCTTTTCCAGCAATCGACGCTCTACTCTGATCTCCAGCATCAGGTGTCTTAAGGGTCTCCGGATTGATGCTCCAACATGATGAACCAAGTGAAGCAGAGGCTGCACAGACAGACTGTTCCACGTTGTTCCTCCTGGCTCCGTTGCTTATGGTACACACGTGGGACTTTAACATGGTGAGGAGGGAAGCCATATGTCTTGTGTGAAGTCTCAAGAAGGCACCTTTCATCTCCAAAAAGACAGCCTGGTGTTTCTATGAAGGGAGGAAGTGGGTGGGAATGGTTACCTGTTTCAGATGGAAGGTATTGTGGCTGCTGTTGGGGATTGTGAATAACCTGACGTTCAGTACAGGGTTCACACGCTGACTGCACAATAACATGGGGAGAGTTAATTTAGGCAGATAAACTATTAGGATAGTCACGTTAGACTGATGAATGGATGCTCTAAGTTCAAATAATGGTGATCTTGTTCATGTTGATCTTGTCTAGTGTACGTACTGTTCAGTGTAACCTGTATGCCTTACTCTGTCCAAGTCTATTTCCACCCAATGATCTGTCTGGCCATGCTTACTATGATCTTCCTCCACTGCTCATAAACAAAGTGTTTCCCTGTACTGAGGTACACGTGGCAATAAATCAGACCAATCAATCCTGGGTAAAGTAGGGAATTTCTCACCCTATCAATGTCTCTTTTGGAAATAAGTGATCGCTGCCACTCCTCGTGTTTCAGCATCACCATTTCTTCGTCTCTCACAGCTCTACAGATTAAACACTCAGCTTATTCACTCTATCCCCATGTTACCATCACCGGTGTCTGTGGTAAGGAGATCATTCCTTATAAAGGAGATCAAATCTGCACAGAGTGTCCCAAATGCTCTCTCAGCAGGAAGATGGCTTTACTTATGTACTCGAATCATCTTACAATGATAGACAGCATACCATTGACTACACCCATTACGTACTGAGGATTTAATTCGGAGCAGTCAGCATAGACTTGTGAGTGGGAGATCATGCTTCCCAAATTTCTTAGAGTCGTTTGAAGAAGTGACCAGGAAGTTTGATGAGGGCAGAGTGATAGACGTAGTCTCTATGGATTTCAGTAAGGCCTTTGATAAGTTTACATATGGCAGGCTGCACTGGAAGGTTACATCACTTGAAATGCTGGGGGAACTGGCCAATTGGATACACAGTTGGATTGATGGCAGGAAGCAGAGGGTTTAGTGGAAGGGTTTTTGTCAGACCGGATGTTTGGTCCATAGCTGTTTGTTATCTATGTTTTGGTTGAGAATGTACAAGGTATGATTACTAAGTTTGCAGATGACACTAAAGTAATTGGGAAATGATCAGTGAGGAAGTATATCAGAAATTGCAGCAGGACCTTAATCAGGTGGGGAAGTGGGCCGAGAAATGGGAAATGGAATTTAATATAGAAGTGTGAGGTCTTGCATTTTGGAAACTCAGTCAAGGTAGGAGGTTTGTGATGAATGGGAGGATCTTAAGGTGTGCAGTGGGCAGAGAGACCTTGGTGTTCAGGTGCACGGTTCTCTAAGAGTAGAGTCACAGGTAGACAGGGCAGTCAAGAAGGCTTTTGGCACAATGGCCTTCATCAGGCAGGATATTGAGAATAGAAGTTGGGAACTTATGTTGCAGTTACACAAGACTTTGGTAAGGCCGCACTTGGAGTATTGTGTTCAGTTTTGTCATCTTGGTATAGGGAGGATGTTATTAAATTAAAAAGAGTACAGAAGTAATTTACAAGGACGTTGCCAGGGCGCAATGGTCTGAGTTATAGGGAAAGGTTGGAAAAGCGAGGACATTTTCTTTAGAGTGAAGGAGACTCAGGGAGTTCTTATAGAGCTGTATAAAATCATGAGGGGTATGGATAGGGTTAATGCTCTCAGTCTTTTTCCAAGGTGTAGAGAATCGAGGATTAGAGGGGATCAGTTTAAGGTTAGAGGGGAAGGAATAAAAGGGAACCTGAGGGACCACTTCTTTTCACAGAGCATGTTACGTGGACGAGCTGCCAGCAGATGTGGTTGAGGGGGGTACATTAACAACATTTCAAAAGCATTTGGATAAATATGTGGATAGGAAAGGACCAGAAGGATATGGGCTAACTGCAGGGAAATAGGGTTAGTGTGTATGGACATTTACAAGGTGGAGTCGAACCCCTCTGTTAATTAAAACCAAACACCCAGAAACTCTCGCCACACCTCGTAATCGGTTAAAATATGAGCGACACAGATCTGCTAAATTCCACAATTTAACAAAAATTAACAAGTTAGTTTCTTAACTTTAATAGTGAACACTAAACAAAAACTATTCGCAAATACAAGCCCCTCTTTTCTTAGCTACTTACTCTCTGACTCCAACTCTGTAAACCATATGCTCTTCCAACAACCAACATATTAAACATTACAATCTCAAGACCATACAGTCTCTATCTTCCCTGCTGTGTTCACTCTTTCAGCTGCTAATCTCCGTGGGTCATTGTTTTAAAATTGCAAATAGGTTTACATGAACATGTGTCTTTGATAGAGGGTGTTTGAGATGGCCAGTTAGCACTTCTGGTCTATAGCAGTTGCTCTACTGTTGGATGGCAGTAGCTCTCCCTCCAGTATTCAAAATGCTGGGTTTATATACTCCCCATGATATAATAATTCTCATAATTTGATTGCTTTCCAGGTATCCACTCAATAATATTCAAATTCTGTTTGCTTCTGGTATCCAGAGCGTTATTTAGACTCTTTGGTTGCATTTGAATAGCTCTCAAAACAACAATCAAAACTCAGGCATCCATTTTTCAGCTAATGCACCAATGAGTATTTTCCTGCCATTTCTGCCGCGTTTCTCACTTCTTGAACTTTCTGTTCATTCACATAAATTCTTACCCTCTCTGGAAATGAGTGTTTCAAATTCTCGAGCAGAATAATCTCCCTTCAAGCCTCACAGGTGTTATCCATTTTTAAGGCCAGCACCCACCTGTCAAAATGACTGTGGTTAATTCGTTCGAACTCAACATAAGTCTGACCTGGTTCCGTCTCTATTTTTGTGAACCTCTGTCTATATGCTTCTAGTACCAATTCATAACCAATAAAAATAGCCAATTTGACATCTTGATAACCTCTTGACCCCTCATCTGACAGCGCTGCACATATCTTACCAGCTGTGCTCAACAGCTTAGTCTGAACGAGCATTACCCACAAGTTCACTGGACACGTCATCTGCCTAGCCATGTTTTCAAATACAATAAAAACGGTTTTGACATTTTTCTCACCGAAATATGGCAAGGTATTAATATTATTGTATACATCCCTACGTTATCCCTTCATCTCGATCCTGTTAACTTAACTTTCTTTTCTAATTCCCAACTTCTGAATTTCAAATTCTCTCTCTCTCTATTTTCTCTCTGTTTCCACCTCTTTCTTTATCCTCTAACATTAGTTGCCATATTTGCAATTTAAGTTTTTTATAACTCAACTGCACTTGTCTGTTTCTCTGATACATCAAAGTGCTTGACCAACTCCATTATAACTTCAGCTTTCCTCTTGTCCCTGAGCATAGAACATAGAACAGTACAGCACAGAACAGGCCCTTCAGCCCACGATGTTGTGCTGACCACTGATCCTCATGTGTGCACCCTCAAATTTCTGTGACCATATGCATGTCCAGTAGTCTCTTAAATGTCCTCAGTGACCCTGCTTCCAGAACTGCTGCTGGCAACGCATTCCGTGCTCTCACAACTCTCTGTGTAAAGAGAGTTTAAACCCAATTCCAACCTATTTGCTAATTCTAAAATATGTCCTGCTTCTGTCTTACTAAAATTTCTTGGAAAATTTGAAAACCTCTTTATTAATGTTAAAAACCATTTCTCTCAATTTTTATTTAACCAACCACAAGTAAACAAAATTTAGCAATTTTTCCCACCGGTTTTATTTGAAGATATAGGTCACTAATTGCAACGTGTTGGAATTTGTTGGGATATTTTGAACACGAACTCTGTTCAAATCCCATATGGCAAGGCCCCAAATTATTAAGACCACAATGTCGAGGACTTCTATTAATTAAAACCACAAACCCAGAAAAGCTCACCTCATCTCGTAATCTGTTAAAACATGAGTAACAATTAACTCCCAAATTCCACTCATAACATAGAAATAACAGTTTGTATATATGCAAGTTATGTCGCTGTGCTTGAAGGTGTGGTTTCAGATGTTTTGGCACTATGACCAGCTAACATTATCAGAGTCTGTGCTGAAGGGCTGGTGGTATGTCGTGCCTCTCTATTTATAGGTCTTGGTTTCTTAAGAGGGGTGATGTCATTTCCGGTTCCTTTGTTTTACAAGAGAAGGTAGATAGGATTTAAATTGCTGTGTTTATTGTTGGACTTCTGGTCAGAATGCCATTCCTCTAAGAACATCCTTGCGTATCTTAGTATGTGTGTGCTTTGTCCCAATCAAATTGGTGCCCTTCTTTATCTGTATGTATGGAACATAGTGATAATGGGTCATGTCTTTTGGTGGCCAGTTGGTGTTCATGTATCCTGGTAACACGACAACAGGGCCATTTCAATGGCGGAAAAATGATTTTATATACACTGTTTAATTAATGTGTGTGTGCAGATATGTAACATTTTTCATATATACACAACGCATTCTAAATGAACAACGGAGACACAGTTAACTAAAATTGATGCATATGATGTATAAAATTTATAAAATATTAAAACATCATTTGATTCCCATCTAAAATGAAATGTTCCCCTTCTCTCAACATTCCCCCTTTTCTGGAATTCTCTCCTCTAATCTCTCATTCTTATCAGGAAGTGTGTTATAAATTCTTGCTTTTGGTGTCCCAACGTATTTCAGTTAATCCCCTTTCTACCAGAATTCAATACATTGGCCTGTTGGGTTCTTTTCAAAGCTAGTGTCTGTCATATTATGGGAGATAAAAATTCTTCCATCAGACCCAGCATTTGAACACATTACTCTGTTGTACATGCACTGTACAAAGGACCACAGCACACAGGAATTACCAAAACATTGAGGGATGTATATCTACTTGTTTCGATTATCTAGTTTTCTCATTTTTCACATTTCCACATCTATGTTGTCTCGCTCTTTCGCTCTTTGTATCTAGTTAAGAAACTTACCAATTATTCTTTGCATCTCTTCTCTAAACTCATTGTTTCAGTTTATATCCATTCCTCGCTTCTTGATGCAATGTGATTATAATTGAGTAACATAAGTACAAATAAATGCGTGAGGAGCTGGCCAGAGTTAATTGGAAGGGGAGCCGAGAAGAACAGATAATGGAGCAACAAAATCAGGAATTTCTGTGATAATTTGGAGAATATCAGAAATTCTCCCAAAAGGAGATGGAACATACTCGCAGCAGAACAAGGCAACCATGAGTGATAAGGTATCAAACAAAAAGAGGAAACATACAATGTGGTGAAGATGATTGGGAATCCAGAGAATTCATCGGTTCTGAAACTACATAAGACTGGCATCACTGACACTACAGAGCTCTTAATCGTGGTCAGGGAGAGAAACAAAGGAAACACATTCACTTTAAACACAGAAGATGGTATTACTCAAGGAAAAAAAGTTTCAGATCAATTAAACAATTGAATTAAAATCAGTTAATTGGTTTTGCAGAATGTGTCAGATTGGAAGCATGACCCAGGGATAGACCATTAGCAGAAGGAGAGTATGAAAATGGAAGTGTTACCACACCAGTTTAGGTCACTGAGTACAGGGCTGATGGGTGAATGGGTCTCAGTGAGAATTGGGGAACAGACAGCAGAATTGCATTGCAGGTGTTGCAGCTCGAAACTGCGTATTCATGCAATGTTGTAGAACACAGCAGCAGGAGAAGCAGAACAGCATTCAATCACAACCTGTAACATTTTCCCTCGGATAATCTCCTCAGTCTGCCATTGCCATCAATACGATCTGTTTCAGGAATGACTCTGAGTGAATATGTTAGGGTCAGAACCACGTCAACCTAAACCTGACCCGAACCCATTAAAACTACCAAACTTGACCAACAGATCTGATCAAAGCTCCGCGGTCCTTTCACATTCTGTCGTAAATGGTGATGGACGATTAAACAAATGACTGAAGCAAAGGGATCCACAAATATCCCCATCCTAATTAATCGGACTGCTCTGCATATCTAATCGAATCTAATCTAATCAGTGTAAAAGACCAGGATGTGGTAACTGCACTATCCTCAGCCAGAAGTGTTGAGTCGATGATCCACCTCACCCTCGCCATGATGCCCACAGAATCACAGATGCCAGTCTTCAACCAATTCGATTTGCTGTACGTGACATGGAGAAACAGGTGAACACAGTAGATACGACACAGGCAATGGGTCCCGACACCATTCTAGCAATGGGGCTGAAGACTTGTGCTGCACAACAAGCCGTGTCCCTGGGGAAGCTCTTTCATTCCAGCTCCAACTCTGACATCTCCCTGGCAATGAGGAAAATTACTCAACTATGTCCAGTTCCGAAGAGGAGTATAATTACCATCTGAACAATTACCACCCTTCAGTCCCAGCACGATAGTCAAATTGGTGGGAGGTATTTTTGACAGAGCTGTCAAGCAGCGCAGTAATAACCTGCTCAGTGTGGTTTCTGATCGATCCCCATGTGGAGATGGTGCTGCTGTGGAAATGACACTGGATTACTAATCCAGACCAGGCAAATGCTCTGGCAACTGGTGGAAGTTAAAAACAACTGGCAAAATATTCCGATGCAAAATCTGGTGTCCGTAAATAGTGACCTTCAAGCCAATGTCGATTGTACACAGCAATTTGCTTCACAAATGTACTTTCAGAAAGTGAATCTCCCGTGCTTTCCTGTTCTGGCCTAAACCTGACTGCAGACACACAGACATGTGATAAACTTTGTAATGGTCTCTGAATCCGACAAACAAGACATTCTATTGTATCAAACTGTTCCGAGGTCTAAAGGATAAACCAGACAGAACACCCGGCCCCAGCCTCAGTATCGGAAAAAGGGAATGAGAAACACAGTCCTGTTGACCCTGCAGAGACCTCCCTCCTTACATTTGAGACCTTGTGACAACATTTACAGACTGCATAGAAACATCGGGAATGGAGTAGGTCATACAACACATGGAGCCTTCCCCATTCCAGTTCATGTTCAAACATCTCTTCAATGCACATTCCCCACACAATGTACACATTCCTTAATGCGATTAACCTTGGGAAGATATAAAATAGCAAGTGCAGTCTTCCCTTTGGTCCATCGAGTTTGCTACCCAATTCAATATAATGAGACCTGGCCCTTTATTTCCACACCGTTCTCCTGCTCTCCCACCATCCCTTTACTGTCTCTAAACCCTTATTTATATTCAGTGTCTTGGTTACTAGGTGTGAGCGAATTCCCCAGGGTCACCAGTGTCTGAGTGCAGATATTTATTCTTATCTCAATGCAGAATGGCCAGTCTGGACCTAATACAGTGGCCCCTTGTTTTAGACACTATAGCCCGGTGAATTATCATCCCTGCTTCCAATCTGTCTCACCCTGCCAGAGTTTTATATTTCTCACTGAGATCTCAACCCATGTTTAATGGATATTGTGAACAGCTGGGGGCTGAGCACCGATCTCTGTGATACCTCAGCAACCTTCCTCTGTTCAAAGAACTGTTGTTTTTCAATTTATTTATTTCCTGAATCTGGGTATGACTGGCTGGGCCAGCATTTATTGCCTGTCCCTGGTTGCCCCTTGAGAAGGTGGTGGTGAGCTGCCTTATTGAACTACTGCAGTCCACTGTGGATTCAGTGATAGTAACACCATTGAATGCCAAGAGGCAGTGTTAGATTGCATATGAGTGGTGAGGGTCATGGTCTGGCATTTGTGCAGCATCAATATTACTTGCCACTTGTCAGCCTGGATACTGTCCAAATCTTGTCGCATTTGGACATGGATTGCTTCAGTATCTGAGGAGCCACAAATGTTGCTGAACTTTGTGCAATCATTGGCGAACATCCTCACTTCTGACTTACAATGGAGGGAAGGTCATTGATCAAGAGCCCTGAAGAGGTTTAGGCCTAGGCCACTGCCCACAGATAAATCCGAACGATTTATCCTTGGACCTGAGTTGACTGACCTTTATCAACCATAACCATCTTCCTACGTGTCAGGTATGATTCTAACCAGTGGGCAGTTTGCCCCTGATACCCATTGATTCCAGTTTTATTAACACCCCTTGGTGTCACACTTGGTCAAAGGCAGCCTTGTTTTAAATGGCTGTCACTCTTACCCCACCTCTGGAATTCAGCTCTTTGTTCACGTTTGAACCGTGGTATTGAGATCAGGAGCTGAGTGACACTGGTGGAGCCTAAACTGGGCGTCATTGACCAGGTTATTGCTGAGCAGGTGCTGCTTGAAAACACTGACACCTCCCATCACTTTACTGATGACAGAGAGTAGACTGGTGGGGTGGTAATTGGTCGGATTGGATTTGTTCTGCTTTTTATGTCTAGGGGATACTTGGGTAATTTTCCATGTTGTTGTAATGATACTGGAACAGTTTAGCTAGGTCAGTGACAAGTTCTGCAGTACACGTTTTCAGTACTATTGCCAGAATGTTGTCACCATGTGTCCCCTTTGGAGAATCCAGTGCCTCCAACTGTTTCTGAATATTGCGTGGACTGAATCGAATTGGCTGATGACTGGTAACTGAATTGCTGAGGATCACTGTAGGAGGCTGAGATATTTCATCCACTCAGCACGTTTGACTGATCATGTCCTTTTGATGAAAAAATGCATCAACCTTATCTTTTGCACTGAAGTGCTGGGCTATTCCATCATTAAGGATGGGGATACTTGTGGAATCACCTCCTCCGATGACTTGTTTAATTGTCCATAACTATTCTCAACTAGAAGTAGATGGACTGCAGAGCTTAGATCTGAACCGTTGCTTGTGGGATCACTAAGCTCTGTCTATCACTTACTGCTTATGCTGTTGGCGCACACATAGTTCTGTTTGGTGGCTTCACCAGGCTAGCACCTCATTGTCAGATATGGCTGGTGCTGCTCCTGCCACTCTGCACATTCTATTGATCCAAGGTTGATCTTCTGGCTTGATGGTAATTGCTGTGCGGGGGATATGCCAGGCCGTGAGGTTGCACTGGAGTACAATTCTGCTGCTATTGCTGACCCACAGCACCTTATGGAAACCGAGACTTGAGCTGCTACATGTGTTTGAAGTTGGTCTTATTTAGCACAGTAATAGTACTACTCAAAATGATAGATGTTACTCTCAGTGTGAAGGTGGGACTTTGTCTTCACAATGACTATGGGGTGGTCACTCTTACTGATACTGGCATGGGCAGATACTTCTGCACCTGGCAGATTAGTAAGGATGTGGTCAAGTATGCATTTTCCTCTTGCTGGTTCCTTCATGACCTGCTGTAGACCTAGCTAAGCCTTTACATCCTTTAGGACCCGACCAGCTCAATCAGTAATGCTGCAGCTGAGCTACTGTTATTGGTGGACATTTAAATCCCCCACCCAGAGTACATTTTGCGCCCTTGCCACCCTCAGTGCTTCCTCCAAGTGTTGATCAGCATGGAGGAGTCGTGACTCATCAGCTGAGAGAGGCTGGTACATGGTATTCAGCAGGAGCTTTCCTTTCCCATGTGTAAAGTAACGCCATGAGACTTCGTGAGATACGGAGTCATTTTTGAGGACTCCCAGAGCAATCCCTTCCAACTGTATCCCTCTGTACCGCCACTTCTGCTGTGTCTGTCCTGTTGGTGAGACAGGAGATATCCGAGGAAGGTGATGGAGAGTCTGGGACATGGCCATACTCACAGAATCATACCTTACAGACAATGTCAGGCTGTTTCTTGATGAGTCTGTTTATTTCTATTCTTTGTTTCCTGCTAGCTGTCCCATTATAGAAACATGGCCATATATTCGCCCCAATCCACTCAGATTTGATTTTGTAACTGGGCTTGGAGCTTCACCAAAACTTTTCTGAAAATCCAAATGTTTTACATCTATTGCTTCTCTTTCATTTGTCACCTAGTCTGTTTCTGTAACGTAATTCCCATTTCATAAATCTATGTTAGTTGTCCATGTCCATTATTTTTACTCCCAATAATTTCTCCTAAACCATTCGCTTATTATGTTCTATGTTCCATGTACTACATCATTTTCCCACACCAGACTTGGTTTTCCGAGTATTGTTAGAAAGTTCTGTGAAGACAGAACTGAAGTAGTGACTTCATAGCTCTGCCATTTCCCTATTCTCCATTCTCCATTCTCTGGTTTCAGTTTGTAAGGAAGCTGCACTTATTTTCTCATATTTCTCACATTGACATAATTTAACAAGTTATTACAGTTTATTCTTATAACCCTTGTGAATATACTCTTCAGAAACTTATCAATTCCTGCCATAAACTTCTCAATAATTGACCTTCCACACCATACAATCACAGGAGCATAGACTCTGTGCCAACAGAAATACAGCACAATCTATATTAGTCCCACTTTCCTACATCAGGACCATAGCCTGGAATGTTATGATATTTCTAAGTGCACGTCCAAGTACTTTTTAACGATCGTGAGTTTACTCGTGATCATTCCTCTCTCAGGAAGTAACCCAGAACCCAACACACACTTGGTGAAAAAAAAATGTTTAAATCCTCTCTGAACCTCAAAAGTTTCACTTTAAAAGTGTGCTGCTTTGTTCTTGACCCTCTGACTAAAGGGAACAGCTGTTGTCTATCCACCCTGTCCGTGTCGCTTGGAATCGAATCCTTCTGAATCACATCCCCCTCAGCCTTTTCTGCTCCAAAGTAAACAACCTGATCTTATCCAGCCTCTCTCCATAGCTGATATGCTCCATCCCAGGTATTCTTCCTGGTGAATCTCCTCTGCACCCTCTCCAGTACAATCACATGCTTCCTGGAATATGGCTCCCAGAACCACATACAGTACTCCATTTTGGCCGAATCAAAGCTCTGTATTGTTCTTATAATCTACACCCTGATTAGGAAACACAACACCCAAGGTCCAATTCTGAACTAGTCCATTGCCCTGTCCAGCCACATTCAGGGATGTGTGGAGAAGCATAATCTGAGCTTCCAAGTGTGCTGCCATTCATTGAGTCCTCCCCTACCTGGTTCCTTCTCCCAAAGTGCATCACCTCATATTTATCAGGCTTACATTCCATCTGCCATTTATCTGACCATTCCTCTGCATCTTCCTGTAACTTAAGGCCTTCCTCCTCACTGCTAACCACCCGGCCAATCTTTATGCCAAACATACACTTACTTATCACACCGCCCCCACTCTCCACCTCGCCCCCTCCATATTCACATCTTCTTTTTATGAATAAAATAAGGGACACAGCACTGATCCCTGAGGTACACCAGGGCGGTCTGGTCTCCAGTCACACAAACAGCCTTCCTTCACCATCCTCTGTGTCCTGCCACGAAGACAATTTTCGTTGTTACATGTTAAGTTATGCTTCATATTGTGGGGTTTTACTTTATTTTTCAGTTTCCCAGGTGGAAATCTTTTCAAAGACCTTCCTACAAAACAAAACAATCGACCTGCTCAAACTAATTCAATCAAATCCATTGGATGTGACTTCCTTCTGATAAAGTCATGATGATTATCCCTGATCAAACCTTGTGACTCTGATTGGAGTTCAATTTTCTCCTTCCCTAATTTATCCAGTAGTTTCCTTAACAGTGATCTAATACTCGTTCGTCTATAGTTCCCTGGTCTATCTCTCCCACCCTTACTGTGAAGTGGAATCGTATTAGCAGTTCTCCAGTTCTCTGGCACCTCCCCTATGGTCAGATTCTATTTAAAATATTCAGTCAGGGTCTTTCCTCCCTTGACCCCAACAGCCGACTAAGATACAACACTTTCAGACATGGAGATTGGACTAAATTTATACAGAACAAAACCTCAAATCCCTGCTCATATTTTGTATCAATCTGTTCAAGAATTTTCCAGTCCATATTCTTGAATTCTGTACCTGCGTCCTCCTTCTCCCAAGTAAAATAGACACGAAGGTCTCATGTAACAATCCATCAATGTTCTCCAGCTTGATACACGGATTGCCCCTTTGGTTTCTAGTGGAGACTGACTGTTTGTTGATTATTCTGTTCTACTTGTCCATGTAGAGTATCGTGGGATTCTCCCTTATCTCGCCTGGTGTACTTGCCCCTCTGTTATTCAGTGCCCGCTATGTTTCTAAGTTTCACTGCAATCACCTCTCATGTTTTAACACTCGAGATCACAGGCTGAGTTTCCCTGTCAGACAATCTTCCCATTTTAGGCATTACTCTGGATAATACCTTTTGCAGTTCCTCTGTAGTCAATATATTCTTTCTTAGATTGGGACTCCGCACGATATAAATAACTCTAAATGTAGTGTCATGAACACTCGATACAACTGATGCACGACGTCCTCTTTATTTCAATTACATTCACATGAAGGTAAACCGAATTTTTACTTTCCTATTTGCATATGTTCTTCCTAATACCTCTCGCTTTAACTTTTCTTATGAGCTTACTGCGTGATGTTTTTGAAAAGGTCTCATGAATATCCAACTATACGTTGTACATTGGTTCTTCATTGCCTATGTCCACAAGAATCATCTTCAAACCATTCCAAAAAAATGTTTGCCACTTCTGGTTTTCATTTCATCTGTACATTCTCACACTCCCCAATTATGTTATTACCTTCAAAATATCTAGTAGCATGTTCTTTGTAATAGAGTCCAACAGACACCTGACTGCGGATGACAAGATTACTGGTCTGCAGTTCACTATTCTCCCTCTTCATCCTTTCTTAAACTGTTGGATAATATTCATAACCTTTGCCTTATCCAGATTGGCTAAATGCCTTTCGGGAATGTGTCGGAAAATAAAAAGAAAATCCGCGATGCAACCAACATATCTATTGCTGCTTCCTCTGAAATTCTTGTATGCAGTACATCTAGTCTGTCAGATTTATAAATACTCAATCCAGCTTTCTTTTCAAAGATAACCTCAGCACTGATAAGAATGACCTTAGACTTTACTTACACAAGTCCCATGGTCACTTGGTATTTCTGGGAGAATTTCTGGACATTCTTCCACGAAGATAGACACAAAGAAACTGTTTCTTTTCCCTGAAATTTCTCTGTCCTCTGCAATAAATTATCCTGAATGCACGCCAACTGTTCCACATTTAACCTTGTTTTTATTTTTTTCATACATTGATAGACGCTTTTAAGCAGTCTTTATATTTTTTCTTTCGTTTGCATGGTTTTTCTCTTTTTGATTTTCTTCTCAGTTTCTTGGACATCCTTTGCTGGGTCCTACATTTCTCTGAATCTACTGGCTCACTGCAACACTTGGCATTTTTCTAAGCTGCATCATTTCATCTGATAGGTAGATGAAGGTGGGGTTGAAAGTGATAATCGGAGAGAAGGGTGGACCAGATTTTTAGGAAGGATGGTGGACACATAGGAACATTCAAAAGGGCGGTGCTGACCTGAAAGGTTGGAGTGGGATAAGGTTGGATTAGTGGAAATAGGGAAATCCACGATGATCCCCTGTAGTTGGCAGAAGAGGAGGCTTTCTTCCTCCAAGCTTCTGGTGGTTCTGGTTTGGCGATGGAACAGGTCTAGGACCCTCATGTCGGTGGCAGAGTGGGAAGGGGAGTTAAAGTGCTCAGCCACAAGGCGATGGAGTTGTTCAATGTGGCTGTCCCAGAGATGTTCTCTGAAATGATCTACAAGTTGACCTCCTGCCTCGCCAATGTAAAGAAGACTACATTGGGTTTAATGGATGCAGCAGATGAGGCGTTCTGTCTCCCTTCATCACCTAACTCTTTCAACCCCACCTTCATCTACCTACCGCAATCCCAGCTACCTCTCTCCTGCCTCACCCTCTTCTAATTTATCCCTCCGCTTCCTTGGCCCAAAAGCTTCATTCCTGATGAAGGGAGTATGCCTAAAACATCGATTTATCTGCTCTTAGTATGCTGTCTGACTGTGCTTTTCCAGCACCACACTCTTCGAATCTGATCTCCAACATCTGTAGTCCCCACTTTCTCCTCACACCTCAGGGCTTGCATGACTCCGAATTATAATGGTTACTTCAACTAAAACAAAAACTATCGTGCACTTAAACAGCATAAAAGAAAACCAATACATTGTGGTCACTGTTCCCAAAAGGTCCTTGACAGCAAAATTTTCAATTTGCTCTTCTGATCACTCAACACCAATTCCTAAATAACCTGATCTCCAGCTCGGTGCTCGACATAATATTCATGTAAACCATCTCACACGTGGTCAGGAGATCCATTTTCCCAGCGTTAGCATTTACTTGGGTTAACACAGTTTAGATATAATGTAAACAGTGCATTATTACTGCAGTACCCACAAATATGTATATCTCATTTCCTATTTTATAACATGTCCAGCATTTGTACTGCAGTTTTCACTTTGATATATAACTCCCTTCAATGTTTGCTCCTCCTTGCTGTTTTTGCGCCCCACCTTACTAGATTCTGTGGAATCTGAGCGACATGGGCTCTGGGGAGATTAATGGCAGAGATCATCTCGCCACATCATTTATGATCGTCTCAAACTTTAATTTCTCCAGATCTCCCGTGATTCTGTGGAATGGAGAAGGAAAATAATCTTCCAACAATGTTCTATATTGCCCCAGAGAGCTGAGACAGCTCTAACCTGAGTGAGAACTGGACAGCAGGCTGGTAATGTGTTGCCGCTGCAGTACAGGGTCTTAGTGAGATGACATCTGGAGTAGTGTGTACAGATTTAATCTCTTCAATGAAGAAAAGATTTTGTTATATTGGAAACGGCTCAGAGATGGTTCCCTCAACTGATTCCTGCAATGAAGGTGCTAGCTTATAACGAAAGGATGATCAGGTTGACTCAGTAGCCATTGGAATTTACAAAAATTAAAGTTGATCTGACTTGAACATAGATGACAGAAGGAGTCAACAAGTGAAGCGAATTACACAGATAGTGGAGGAATCCATTCCGTTCTCCAGCCTGTTACACAGGAACAACAGGAGGTTATTCAGGCCTTCGAACCTGTTACACCAAAACAGGACGAGGCTATTCAGCCCCTGGAGCCTGATATACATTTCCAGAAGGAGGCCAATCAGCCACTCGAGCCTATAACAGTAGGCCATGCTGCATCAGTATCCTGTGAAACAGCAACAGGATCAGTCCATTCAGCCTCCTCAAGTCTGTAACATAGGAACTGGAAGAGATCACACAGTGATTGGAGATTTGTTACACTGGGATAACAGGAGGCCATTCAGACCCACCGAGCCTATTGCAAATGAATTGGATAAGGATTAAAAACTATCTGAGACTTCTTTCATGAGAAAGGAAAAGGTAATTTCGACACACGTGTCTGTTGTATGGGAACAAGAGAAAACCAATCAATCCCACACTCCCATCTCCGGTATACGTGAGGAGACAGTTCAATATTTCCACCTGTTATGGAGAAATGTGAGAAATATCAGTTCCTCAAAATGTTACACAGCAACAGCAAGATTCCATAATCTCCCAATCCTCTAAAGCATCAACAGGAGCAGGTCATTCTGGCATTGGAGATGACAACATGGGAACACCAGAAAGACGTCAGCCCATCGAGTTTGTATACCATTCAGCCACACATACCCCTTACACAGCAATTGGAGCAAATCTCTTAAAAACGTGTGCCCATTAAATAGGAATTCAAAGAAAACGTGAAGTTTTTCGAAAGGGAAGAACTTATAATAATGGTATACGTTAGGGACTAAAGTGTAACAATACACTATTGTAATTGAAGGCAAATTGTTAGAGTCCATTGGTCAGGACATTTGCAAAGTTAAACCACAATCCATCAGAGTCAACATGGTTTTACGAAGGCTAAATCGTGTTTGAATTGTTTGCTTGAGTTATTTGAAGATGTCATAAACAAAGTGGAGCGTGGGAATCCTGGAGATGGAACATATCTGGTCTTCCTGAAGGCATCGGATATGTCGCTTCTCCAAAGAGTAAATGGGAAGATCAGACAACATGGGTTTAGGAGTAATTTATTAGCTTGGATGGAGGATTGGTTAACCAACAAAGTATAGTCAGGTGGAATAAATGTGTCATTTTCATTTGGCAAATGCAGTTTGTGCCATTGATTTCAGTACTCATGTTTCAACCATTTGCGATTGATGGTATTACTGTACTCGGTTGATGGGATAGAAAATTAGGTGCCACACTTTCAGATGACATGAGCATTGGTGACATGAGCATTACTTCGGAATGATGATACAAGAGATTTTAAAGCGATATGGATAGGTTGGGTGAACGGGTCAACATTTGGCAAGGAAAATTAAAGTGAATAGATATGGGGCTATTCAAGTTGGCCAGGACAATAGAAAGACAAATTATTATTTAAATGGAGAGAAAGTTCAAAGTGTTTAGGTGCAGAGGGATCTAGGTGTCTGCTTGCATATCACAGAAAACCTGCCTGCTGGTACTGCAAGTAATGAGAAATGCAAGCATATTTTCAGTGTTTATTTATAAAAGGGTAGAGTAGAAAGGTAGGAGTGTTGGTGTAGCTATGCAAGGCATTAGTGAGGCTGTAACTGGAGTACAGTTTGGGTGTCCTGCAGAATGAGGTATTTCCATTGGAGGCAATTCAGAAGAGCTTCATCAGATTGATTCCTTATTTGAAGTGTTTGTCTTCTGAAGAGAAATTGATCAGTTTATGCTAAAACTCTCCAGTTTATAAGAATGAAAGGAGATCTCATTGAGGGCTGTGAAATGCTAAAAATAATTGAATGTGGAGATATGGAGTGGATTTTTTTCATGTGGCGCAATCTACAACAAGAGACGAGAGTTTTAGGATGGAGAGATGGTAGGAAAGTGGAACAGAGGCCGCGTTGACATCATCCTCATCGAGCGGTTAGATTCCTCACAGATGCTTCTTTTTCTTTTTCAACCCTTCGACTGTGTTGCATAGGAATGGGGGAGGACTGGGTATCATACAGGAAACAGGCACTCAGGATAAATCAGTCTCAATCAGTTAGACAGAACGGAACCAGTAGGGTCACAGAGTAACCAGTACTTGGTTCTCAACTATTTACAGTCTATATTAATGATCAGGAGGATGGAACAGATATACAGATGCTGCGTTTGGTGATGTCGCTGTGGTAAGGAAGAGATTAAATTATCAAGAGAGGGTGGAGAGTCTGCAAATAGATTCAAAGAGGTGAAGGCAATAGATAATAGTTTGGCAGGTGGAATTCAACATGATATAATCTGTCATTTCATTTTCAGGAATAACGGAAAGCAATATGTTACTGAAATGGAGAGGGATTTTAGGATTTATTGATACTGTGGACTCGGGGGTTTACTCAGACCCGTTCAGACATGGGAGGTTTTGCTCCATCCCTGATCGTCTGCTCCCAGACACACCAAGTGACCCAATTGCTCTCCGTAAACATGGAATACTTTAATATGGTTGATTGTTGGTGGGGATGGTGTTTTGAAACGTGCATCAAGGGGACGGCCTTTATCCAAGATATATTCATTTCATTCTACGTGGAGACACAATGACGATGGGAATGGCTGACTGCTTCTGAATGAAGAGACCATGACTGCTGCCAGGACAGTAGGTATTCACCAACATGATGTACTGTGTATGGACATACTGTAACATTAATAGAGAGAGAGAGAGCTCCTTCAGTTCCTCTACCTCTCCCCATTGACATGGTTATTCTGCAGATGCCATGCACACCATCGGGAATACCACTAAACTGGATACACCCGGCAGCTCCCTGCTATGGGAGAAACAATGTATTTACCTCATCCACCCTCCATCACCGAATGGTGATATCAATGTTGAGGTACTGGGAAATGGTGGATATGTCACCTAGTTCTGCCTAGAAAGTTCTGGATTATGGAAGCTGAATGAAACAGTGACCCTAACAGCCACTGGCAGCACCATCCTCTCCCTGGTGTGAAGCTGCAGGTCGTGTTGAAGGAGGTGACACCGCTCTGTGTCCAGCTCCTTGTTCAGTCAGGGCCCCTCACACTCGGCTCCTGGGTTAAGTGTAGCTTGGGAAGCTGTTCATGGAATACTTGGGGTGGATACAGCAGATCCTTTTCCCCACACACACTCACTCCGTGGTTTCAGAGTTTCCCTTCTCTGCAGCCTCTACTCCATTTGTTGTTCATGTTACAGACCCAGATGTTGTAACTACAGTCCCCATGCTCATTCCAGGGTTGAGTAACTAAATCCTCAGGTCTCCCTGAATGTCTGAGGGAACTTACAGCACAAACCTCCAGCAAACCATCTCCAGCCCCTCCACTAACTTTTCAATTACAGGAGTTAGTCAGAAACACCTCTGCTACAAGTGTTGTGGACCAGACCAGATCCCCGCAAGATATTTTAAGAAGGCCGCTTAGACCCAAACCTATTCTTATTTTAAACATAGATGTGAAGTGTGCGTTCCATATCTGTTGTGACTGGTCAAACCTCTCGACATTAAGCAAAATATAATCTATTCAAATGTTTTGGTTAAAATGCAATCGATGAAAAGAATATTTTGGGATAGCTTATATGTTGGAACACTTATACAAACAATAGATACTGCCCCTTCTTGGTATACACCGCTTGGCACAAAGATATATTCAAATACAAATTCTTACATGCAGTTTTCTGATCCAGGAGTAATCAACATCAATAGAGATCTCAGAGAGAAAAGCAGCTATGGATCATGTATTGACACTTGCAACCCTTCGAGGATCCCCAACAGCTTCTGAATACTGCAGCTAAAAACAAAACGAGAAAACCTGGTCTGGGAGAGCAGGCCGCTGCCCTTCAATTGTTACCACCATTTAATGAAACCTAAAGGCCTCCTCAGTTATTTACTTAAACTGTGCTCAGAATTCAGTTCTGCACCTCTGACTTTAGAACCTCTCTTCAAAAACAACCCAAGAGAAAATAACCTCTCTACAGTGATAGCATATTCACAACTCCTCCTTTAATAAAATGATCCATCAATATACAAAGATGGATTAATTTTAGACCTCCTAATCGTCTTCTATTAACAGACTGAAATGCATATACTTTACATTGACTCTGAGCATACAAATGTTCACAACTAGATTCGATTTCAGTCATTTTACTCCTGCCACAGAATGCCTTTGTCTTTCTTCATCCAAGTCTCAACAAAGTGTCAAACCTTAGGTTTGCTCGCCCTGTCACCTGTATAATTTCAAACTGAATGGCAGCAATAATAAGCTGAATCGAAACAGACTGGGATTCTTCTCCCTAAACTTCTCCAAAGACTTTACCGGGTGACGATCAGTGATAAAGATTTTGTCTCAGGTAAGTTTCTCGCAATTTAAATAAATCTGTTGATGTTTCCACTGGATGCTCCAACCACACATTACGTAACGGAGCACCTCTCATCTCTCCAATAGTCCTTCTGAATGACATAGCTCCTCATGTCTCAGCATAAAAGAATTTCATGCTTCTGTGCCTCTTAATGCTGTAACCCCTTTGCCTGCTACTCCTAGCCTATGCCAATCAACCTTACTCTCACAGGGATATGCTGTATGAAGATCTCGCACATTATTCTCAGTCCCTCACAGAAACCAGCCTTTGATTTCTGAACCAAATCATTATCATCAGCCATTTCAGCTTCTAATCTTGTCATTTTAACTCTCTGCTCTTCCACATGAATTATCACGACTGCAGGAATTGAATTGTTGAACTTCTCCAAATAAGAATCTCTCTAAGAGTGCCATAGCTCTGCTCTGCTTTTAATACACTTCCCGACTTTTCAAAATTACTATGTTTGATTCTTTCAAACTCAATGTGCGTTTAACCAGGGACACTATTTTAGATTCCTGAAAGTGTCTGTCAGCTTCGGGCACAAGCTCATGTGCACTTCAGATGGCTTTCTTCACCTCCTCCTCCTCCTCAGGTACCTCCCCCGATAGGGATGGCAAATACCGATCAGCTTTGTTTGAATCAACTAAATCCACATGGTCACTGTGCCCTGCATTTGTTTAGCCACTTTCTCAAATGCAAGTGTCAAAAGGCTCCCCATTCTTCTCATCAAATTTAGATAATGCCTGGGTTTATTTAAACAGATCTCCATCAGGCCTTTGGCTGCTATGGGGTTGCTCATCCTCACTATCCTCCTTATCCAGCCTACCGTCTACCTTCATCTCAACCCTATATGTCAACTTTCCTCTTTTATTACTAACTTTTGAAGTTGAAACTCTCTGATTTTCTTCTCTCCTTTTCTCTCTTTCTTCTTCATTTCCTTTTCTTTTATTTCTACTTTTCATCATAATTCAAACTGTTTCAATTCCTTCTCATGTTCATGGTGCCTCAGCTGAAATTTAATTCCATCCATTTCCAAAGATTCTGATGGCGTTTCCACCAAATGTAATTGCCAAGCTCTAGCTGTAATTATCTCTCATTTTCTCACAGACAAACACAACCCCAACTCCAGCTTGCCTGCCAATTCCTACAGCTTTGCCTTCATTACCTTTTGTAAAACCCCTTTTCACTTTTTCCACACCCAGAGAACTCTGAGTGACTGAAAGAACCTTTATACACAAAACATTGTTTAAACCAACCGAATTCAACATCCGGAACCAAAGACACTAACAACTACCATACGCGACCTTTGAACCCAATAGTCTGTCGGTGCATACTCTCCAGTGTCTTCATGAGCTTATTCTGGATGCTCTGGTTTCCTCCCACAACCCAAAGATGTGCATGTCAGGTGAATTGGTCATGGTTAGTTGTTCCTAGTTTTCAGGGATGTGTGGGTTGGGTGCCTTAGTCGGGACAAATGTGTAATAATAGGGTAGAGGAATGGGTCTGGGTAGGTTACTCCTCGAAGGGTCGGTGTGGACTTGTTGGGTCGCATGGCCTGTTTGCACAATGTAGGGATTGTAATTCTAAACCCAGTTTGGTATTATCGATATAGAACCAGACAAGAGACCCAAGTTTGTTATATACCATCCAGACTGACTCAAACTATTTTAAGGATGTAGCTTGGATGCCAACCTTTCCTTATTTTAAAGGTAGATGTGAAGTGGGTATTCCAGATGTGATGCTATTAGTAAAACCTCTCACCATTCAGCAAAACACAACATACTGAAAGACTCTAATGAAAATCCATACAAAATGAAGAGGAATTTAGAATATTTTAACTATCGGAAACCATAACCGAATAATGGATTCTGTACCTTCTACAAATGAACTCTTCCAATATGCCAACATCCCATAAACACATCTCTTGGAAAAATGGAACATTCAGACATACATTCTTGCATACAGTTCTCCAATTCAGGAGGAAACAGCATCAAGTCAGGTTTCAGAGAGCGTAGCAGCTGGGAATAAGTTACTAGGCTGTTGTTACTGCTATTTATTATAAACCCTAAAAGCGTCGTAAGCCATTTACTTGAGCCGTTTTCAACAGACAGTTTGGCCTTTAAGATCTCTGATTTAAAGAAAGGAGAAAATAATCATTTTTTAAATAAGTGACAGCATTGTCACACACTTTAGATGACTGGCCCTTTACTTGAGGGACTTCCTCGATCGGAAGATAACCTGAGAGGGACAAATACAGGTACAGACCAAGTTACAAGGATGTGTCTCATAACTTCTGGAACACCCCTGTCCATGGACCATCACACGGGACATACCAGGAAGTGAACAACAGCCTGACACACACCATTTCACTGTTTCTGAGCTTCACAATGCCAGCACTCGATACACTAGAGATCCATATACAAAGGCCAGGGAAAGATACCAAGGGACAGAAAGATTCACATTAAAGACAGAAAGAGACAGGTAATGGACTGAAAAGATGTTGTGGAAATATGGGAAAAAAGACAGGGCACTGGGATTAACTGGAGAAGTGAGATCTTCGAGAGTAAATTTACAAGAATGAGACCATTGAATAAAGGCATTGTGAGATCAGCGGAAATGGTTTGTTACATCTATTTCTGAATCTGCTTAACAGAAAAAAAACATAAACAACATAAACTGGGACAAGATGACAGGCCAGTATGGAGAGCTGTGCAGAGCATGCTCGTGTGTTGCTCAGTAAACTGCACTATCTGCCGAGCATGGAGAGTATTGCAAATTTTACTGTCATATGGTAACTATATTCGCATCAGATTACTACAATAAGAACATTTGCTGTGTGTGTGTTCATCAGAGACTGAGAGAGAGTGCGTGTGTGTGTGCGATTGGCGTGGTTGAATGTGAAACTCATTGTTTGAGAAGGAACACACATGGAGGAAACTATTTTAAATACGAACAACTAGCAGGCTTTTTGGTAATCGACAGAAAGAGAACGAGAGAAGTTTCATGCAGAGATGAGATAAAGTGTTTGAGAATGTTAAAATAAAGGCATTGCCAGACACAACAGCAATATACATCGGCGTGCACATGAATGACAGATGGATGGGAGTTTGATGTGAGTTCGAATGAGATTTGCTTCGGAAGGTTTGAAGCCGGGAGCGTCAGCAGCAGATTATTGGCTTCATTAAGACTGTATTTCATAGCTCAAGGTTCAAACAGTAGATGGAATAAACCAGTGAGGTATATTCTGTAGTGGTGAGTATTTCAAGTTAGAAATGTGCAGGGCATGGTGTCAGGAATCAGCTCATGTTCAAAGGGATCACCCACAGTTGTGACTCGTCTGCTTCAGCTGCAGATATTGGTCAGGAAATGGAAACAGTGGAAGGAAGTGGAGTTTGTAACCAGAATAGTAGAGAGTGACCTCCATGCTGTTAATATTTAAATAACAAAGGCAATGATACAATATATTGTAGTTCTCCGCTGGAACTGAGTAGGTCAACATAGAGAGTAACACTGCCAGCTCAGGAAGGAGACAGTAATTGAACACATTAATTGATGTAGTTAGTAGTGCTCTGTCGAATGATATATGGTTTGTGAGTTTCAACAGGTAAATAATAGTGCAAAGAAATGTAAACTATATGAAAGAACAGAAATACAGTCATAACCGCTTTATAGAAAACAATCTGGACAGTGACACTTACCAGGAACACCAACGATAACCAGGAAAGGATAATAAAAATATTGAATAATGAGAAGAGCGTAAAAAGTCCGCATTGATAATAACCACCAATAAATTTAGAAAGACGCCAAACATAATTGGATAAACTCCTGTCTATTGTTGGAACATGCCAGTCTAATGTTCCCAGATTCTGATACATTGTTGGAACATTCCAGTCTAATGGTCTGAGATTCTGAACCATTGCTGGGACATTCCAGTCTAATGTTCTCAGATTCTGATCCATTGTTGGAACATTCCAGTCTAATGTTCTCAGATTCTGATCTCTCTCTCCTCCCCCATCCCCTCTCTAAATCTGCGGATCCCTATCAGTGATCTCCGTGATGCTCCCACTCATGTTTTGGGATAACACATTGAACGGCGCCCATTTATCATTAAAAGATTGAAACCCTCAACTGGGATAATTAGAATCCATGGAGATTGGCATGAATCACAGTCACTGAACAAACACTGGGAAACTGAGCAAAGGATACGACAACGGATGAATGGGCACTGCACAACAATCAACAGACAGGAGTGTTCCTTCCCAGTTGGGGAACATTTCAGTGGACCAGGACATTCAACCTCGGACCTTCTGGTGACCATCCTTCAACATGGACTTCAGGACAGGCAGCAGCGAACAGTGGCCGAGCAGAGGCTTATAGCTAATTTCGGTACCCATAGTGAGAACCTCAACCAGGACCTTGGGTTCATGTCACATTACAGGTGACAACCATTGCACTGTATACACACACACACACATACACACACACACACACACACACACAGGCACTCCTATACACGCACATACATACGGACACACATGTACACAGACACGCACACAGACACTCACACACATACTTACAGACACCCACACACACACAGGCATCCGATCAGAGACTTAGACCATTCTACACTCATGCACACACATACACACTCTCTCTCACTGATACGCAACTCCCGCCCACCCCAGACACGCACACACTCCCACACTCACACATGCACCCACTCACAGACTTAAGACACTCTATATCATTATACACACAAATACACTCCCTCTCACGCTCACAACCCACAACCAAGACAAACCCACACACAAACAGACAAAGACCCACATGCACACATATATTTTGCGGGATGAATTTGTACGTGCAGAGTTACATTGTAAATTGCTCAAAAACTGCAGGAATTCATCTAAAACTCTGTTATATCACCTTTCCGATAAGAATCAATCTAAGCCTCATGGTATAGACAGAGAACACAGGAGGCGAACATCCTCAACATATTGTCTAGCTATCACTCATTGTTACAGCTAACCTGAGAATGCAACTTTAAAAGAAAAAGTCTTGTGATTTGCACATGTAGGGAATGAAACTATCATGGTATTCAAACAGATGAAAGACTCAACAGACACTCAAGGTATTTTTCAATGTCTAATTTCCGTTACATCACACTGGTAAATTTTTGCAATAAATTCTGTGCCCGAGAAGTGTGTCTTCCACTATCACCTGATGAAGGAGCGGCGCTCCGAAAGCTAATGTGCTTCCAATTAAACCTGTTGGACTATAGCCTGGTGTTTTGTGAACTTTAACTTTGTACACCCCAGGCCAACACCGGCATCTCCAAATCATGACGAAACAAACAGGCTCAGTTAACCAGTTCCACACATCACTTTTTATATCACAATAAAAGGGAACATTAACTGGGTTTGAATGGAATGGATGAGGGTTGCTGAGGGATGGACCATAAATCTTTAAATCATTTAAAACTTTTTCTTAACTTGTATATGAGAGTATTAACACAACACTACAGGGGTCTATAGATGTTCCACTCTGTTTATGAAAGGAGGCAGTTATAAAAGAACAGATCGGTTGCATAAAAAAATTAGGTGGGCAAGTTTCTAGATACCTTAACCCAAAGTACAATGCTTATTGAGCACTGTGAGGATACACCTGGTTTTAAGTGCCCTGTTATCAACACCTTTCATAACCTTGAGACAGAGCATTGAGATTGCTGCTCAGCAACTGGCTGAAGCAATTCTGTCCCTATGGTCCTCTTACAAAGGGATAAGAGAAGGCCATTCAGCCCATATTAGCCTGTTGCGACTGGAAAAGGTGGAACTCTAGAATATTGCACATTTTGCCAACAGAATAATTCAAAAGGAAGAGATGTGTCACTGCTGCTGTATGGGGTGTTACTGAGAGGACACATGGAGTAAATAGTGTTGTTTGTGTTTCTGTAACTGGGAAGGGATGGACCTCCATCAGATACAGTTTAACGGCTGCTCGTAATCCACGGTTTGCTGTGGCATTTAATGTCTCGGGTCTGTTACCCAAGGACAGGAGGAGGCCATTCAGCCTTTACAGTCTATTACATAGGGCCACGAGGAGCCCATTCAGCCTCTCAAGCCTGTTACAGAGGGGCAGGAAGTGTTTATTTAACTTTCAAGTCTGTTACGCATAAATGTTAGTGTAAACATTAACGTTATAACTTTGAACAAGGCCAATTTTGAAAGTGTTAGGCGATGCCTGTGAAAGGCTGATTGGAATACCCTATTCACAGGTAAAGGGATGGTTGGAAAATGCAAGGCCATCAAAACGTGGTTTCAGAGAGTCCAGAGCCAACGTGTTCCTATTAGTGAGAGGGGCAAGGCTGGTGGGTGCAGGGAGTGCTGGATGGCTTAGATATATTGATGCTCTGGTCAAGATAAGGACGGAGGCATATGTCAGGTAAACAGAGCTGAGATCAACTGAAACCCGAGAAGTGTATAAGGACAACAAGTGTATAGTAAATGGGGAAATCGGGCCTGAAAAATGTGGACATGAGATGTCTCTGGAAATACGGTTAACGAGGCATTGAAGAAATTCTACAAATCCTTTAATGGCAAAAGATTAACTAGGGAGAGAATAGGGCTCCTTAAATATCAATAAGGCTACCTATGTGTGGAACCACAGCAGATTGGAGGGATGCTAAACAAGTATTTCTCCTCAGAATTTAATGGTAGGAGGTTACAAGAGCAAGAGAATGAAGAAATATATAGTGATACCTTGAAAAGTATCTATATTACAAGGAGGTGTTGGACATTTTAAAACACATAAAGGTGAACAAATCCCTGGGACCTGAGCAGTTGTGTCCCAGATGTTTGTGGGAAGCTCGGAAAGAGATTGCTCAGCAATTTGCTGACACATTTGTAACATTGATTTCCACAGGCGAGGTGTCAAAAGACTGGAGGGCTGATAACATAGTGACATTATTTAAGAAAACATGGTAGACTGGTTAGCAAGGTTAGACTGCCTGAAATCCAGGGAGAGCTCACCATTTAGATCCAAAATTTTCTTGAATATTGGAGACAGGGCGTGACAGTGGACGTTTGTTCATTAAACTTTGAGACCTGTGACCAGTGAAATGCCACAAAGATCAACAGAGGGTCCACTGCATTTTGTCACTGAAAAATAATCATTTGCATTTGAGTATATGAAGTATGGTCAGTAAGTTGGTAGACAATACCAAATTGTTTGGTGTAGTCGACAGTGAAGAATATCTCTCAGACTATAATGGGAGTTTGCTTAGGTGAACCGAGGAGTGGAAGATGGGGTTTATTTTAGTTAAATGTGAGGTGTTGCATTTTGGAAAGACAAATCAAGGCAGGTCATATCGTTAGGTTCCTGACGAAAGCTGCCAATCAAGGAGAACTCCATAGAAAGTATCGAATCCCTGCAGTGAGGAAACAGGCTATTCGGCCCATCGAGGCCACACCGAACCTCTATACAGTATCCCACTGGAAAAAGCCCGACCCTATCCCGCTCAGTCTGCATTTCCCATGGCTAATACACCTCGCATACACATCCCTGGGAACTTTACTCAATTTAGCATGACCAATCTACCCTTATCTATATATCTTTATACTGTCGGAGGAAAGCATAACATCCGGAGGAAACTCATGCAGAAACGGGGAGAATGTGCAAACCCCACACAGGCAGTCATTCAAGGATGGAATTAAACCCAGATCGCTGCGCTCTGAAGCAGCAATTCTAGTCACTGAGCTACTGTGTCACCTTGTGGTGCAGGTTCTCCGTTCCTTGAAAGTGCTGTCACAGGTAAACAGCGCAGTGAAGAAGGCACTTGGTGATGTTCCCTTTATTGGTGCGTGCTTTGAGTCTGAGCGTTTGCATGACATGTTGCATCTGTACAGGACATTGGTTTGGCCATTTTTGTAATATTGCCTTTAATTCTGGTCTCCTCACTGTCGGAAAGACGTTGTCAAACCTGAAAGGGTACAGAAGAGATTTACAAGAATGTTGCAGGTGTTGGAGGGTTAGAGTCACAGGGAGAGTTTGAAGAGGCTGGGGCTAATTTCAAGTGTTGAGGCTCATGGGTGACCTTAAAGAGGTTTATAAAATCATGAAAGGCAAAGATAAGGCAAACAGTCCAGGTATTTTATCCAGGATAGGCGAGTCCAAAATTAGAAAAAAGATTAGAGGTGAGAAGGGGAAGATGTAAAAAGGAACATGAGGGACAACATTTTCACACAGAGACTTCTGTGTGTATGGATTGAACAGCAAAAGAGGTGGTGGAGGCATGTACAGTTAGACCATTTAAAAGGCATTTGGATGGATACATGCATGGGAAGTGTTTAGAGGGAGATGGGACAAGTGTTGGCAAGGGGAACGAGATTTATTTAGGATATTTGGTCGGTATGGACGATCAAACTGAAAGGTATTTTTCCGTGCTGTACATCTCTGAAACTCTATTACTTCTCGAGTGTATAACACAGGAACAGGAAGAGGCTCTTCAGCTTCTGAATTCTGTCACTCAGCTTGTTTGCTCAATTGCTGAAAATAAAATACAAAAATACTTCATTCAGATTTTGATGGTGTTTTACAGAAACAGGGGAAAGGCTTTTAGTCAGGAGAAGCTGTAAGTAATGTGAAGAGGCCATTCAGGCCCTCACCTCCATTCCACAGGAGCAACAGGTGAGCACACAACTATTGGAACCTGTCAGTCAGTAGCAGAAGGAGGACATTTACTTTTGCAAACCTTGGATCAGGAGGTAGTCACTCAGCTGCTCAAGACTGGGACACATAACAGGACGCAGTCATTCAACTGCTTGAGATTGGGGCACAGAGAAAGGAGAGAGTCATTCAGAGCTTGAGACTTGGGCACAGTAACAGGAGGCAGTCATTGAACTGCTTGAGGCTGGGACACAGGGACAGGGGGGAGTCACTCAGAGTTCAAAACTCGGGCACAGGGAAATCTGGAGGTTAGTGAGGCCCCAGTATCCTAATATGCAAGGACAGCAGGAGGTGACTCCCTCTCCGCCAGTATGGGACACTGGGAGAGAAGGGGAGTTTGCTTGGAACAAACAGAAATATATGAGTTGCATTAGTGGTCCATTCAATCCTGCCCCAACATTCACTAAGACCACGACTGATCTGATTGTGATTCCTTCATTCCATTATACGGAGAGTCCGCTCTCTGCAGCATCTGGTCTTTTTGTTGGTACTTATGGTCATGTTGCAGACTCAGATGCTGCAACAACACTCATCATGACTCATCCAGAAGGATGGGTCAAACAGAATGTGTCAGGATTTGAAGGGTCCAATCACAAGAATGAAAACTCAAAATAAAGGCATTGCCAGATGTTTCGTTCTCTCACATTCGCAATCCAAATCACATAACCAGCCCATCCATTATACTTTCAGGATGGAGTACTGTGTAGATCTGGCTGGTGTACTGCCGAATGCAACCCAGCAATATCCAGAATGCAACTCTGTGCAGCCCACACCAAACTTGATCTATAATCCTGGGCTAAATGTCCAGCTTGGGAAGCTGTGCAGACCGCACTGGTTCATCCATATATAAACCCAGGCTATTGCATTGTTCGGTAACACTGTGTTAGATCACTGCCCAGTGTGGAGAAACATGGAACCACAGCGTTCCACCACAAATTCACCTGCACCTCCACACACATCATCTATTGCATCTGCTGCACCCGATGTGGCCTCCTCTATATTGGGGAGACAGGCCACATATTTGCGGAACGTTTCAGAGAACACCTCTGGGACACCCGGACCAACCAACCCATCCGCCCCATGGCTCAACACTTCAACTCTCCCTCCCACTCCACCAAGGACATGCAGGTCCTTGGACTCCTCCATCGCCAGACCATAGGAACATGACGGTTGGAGGAAGAACGCCTCATCTTCCACCTAGGAACCCTCCAACCACAAGGGATGAACTCAGATTTCTCCAGTTTCCTCATTTCACCTCCCCCTACCTTGTCTCAGTCACATTCCTCGAACTCAGCACCGCCTTCCTAACTTGTAATCTTCTTCCTGACCTTTCCGCCCCACCCCACTCGGGCCTATCACCCTCACCTTGACCTCCTCCCACCTATCGCATTTACAACGCCCCTCCCCCAAGTCCCTCCTCCCTACCTTTTATCTTAGCCTGCTGGACACACTTTCCTCATTCCTGAAGAAGGGCCGATGCCCGAAACGTCGATTCTCCTGCTCCTTGGAAGCTGCCTGACCTGCTGCGCTTTTCCAGCAACTCATTTTCAGCTCTGATCTCCAGCATCTGCAGTCCTCGCTTTCTCCTCGAAAATTATGAGGGGGGCATGGAAAAGGGTAAATCGGTAAAGTTTTTTTCCTGGAGTCGGGGAGTCCAGAACGAGAGGGTATGGGTTTAGTGTGAGAGGGGAAAGATACAATAAAAAACTACAGAGCCACTATTTCACACAGAGGGTGGTACGTGCATGGAATGAGCTGCCAGGTGATGTCGGGGAGGCTGATCCAAGTGCAACATTTAAGAGGCATTTGGATGGGTAAATGAATAAGAAGGGTTTGGAGGGTTATGGGCCGGGTGCTGGCAGGTGTTACTAGATTGGGATATCTGGTCAGCATAGATTGGTTGAACCAAAGTGTCTGTTTCCATGCTGTACATCTCTATGACTCTATGCCTTATATTAATCTCTTTTTTGGTGCACCATACTGGTGAGAAAGTCCAAAGGGATATTCTCCATGATGAGCTTACAAAGACCCAACAGACCCGCGGAGTTTTCAGACATCCAAACCACAGAATATCTTTCCGAGCACAGAAAGGAAGGACATCAGTTTTTTTTCCCATGTGCATCTGAGTAAGATACTCTGTGCAGGCCCAGGAAAATAGAAACCGTGTCTATCTCCAATTCGGTCCCCATGACCCAATCTACCACACCTACGGCAGAGCTCCAATATATTCGAAGCCTGCAGCAGGACCACATGCAATGAGTAAGAGTGTCTGTAGTCATTCTGCATTTAGGATATGCTGAAGACAATCCCACTTTGAATTTTGAGTGAAAATCTTGGGTCAGATAGAACCTATGAAGAATTTTCACCTGCATGGAATGGGTCCTATCACAGATCAAAATCCTTCAAGCATTTTCACAAATATCCTCCCATGCCTCCGAAAAGATGTAAACCCCGAACTTCCTCGCACAGTCGTCACGAAGCTGCACAGTCTTGTCTGAGGGGACACCCACCAACAAATGATACAGTGAACTGACAGAGAGTATATTCTTTCAAATAATCACCTGCTTCTCTGTATCGGATCTATAAGTGTCTGTTAAAATTGCGTTTTTTAATCAAATCTGTAATCTGGAACAAAAAGAGAAGAGGTCTGTACTCGGTAGTATATACTTACGAGTTATTTGATCAAATGATATCAGTGCTTCTCCCTCAAGCAACATGTGGTGGGCTCAAAGGTTTGCACCGCTGACTCACCGCACCAGGGTGACGGGTTTGGTTCCAGCCCTGGGTGCCTGGCTGTGTGGAGTTCGTATATTCGTAACTGTGTCTGTGTGGGCTTCCTCCCCCAGTCCAAAGATGTGCAGGTTAGATGAATTGGCCATTGATAACTCATTCATAGTGTTCAGGGATGTGTAGGTTTTGGCTTTAGTCAGCATAAAGATAGGATGATAGGGGTGCGTCTTCAGAGAGTCAAAGTGGATTTGCTGGGCCCAAGGGCTAAACCAGCCATTACATTTCCAAAATATCTGTCGGGAAACATCAAAGGAAGCATTTACACAGGGTATAGCAAATGAGGAAGGATATTCATTTTACTAACAGCTAGCCGACCTAGCCAGGATATTGGAACTGCCTCCCATCTTTGAAGGTCTTGCTTAATTTTGTCAAACAAATGGACATAGTTCACGTTAAATAAATGAGCAAAGACAGATGTAATGGATATACGGAAATAGGGAAACCACCCCCGAGACCATTTAAAAGGAAATCAGGATTTGGCCTCAATATCAGGTATTTCCCGAAGACCTCCTATTGGCATGGCCACCAACTTTGTAAAATTAATCTTATCGTCTGGGAAAGGCAACAATGCATTGCATCACATGACCTACCGAAATTACGGGATTTGACAAAAACATAAGATCCTCATCTGCATACAATGTAATCTTTCGAGACTTCGATCCCACCTCTGGGGCAGATATGTTGGCATCCCTACGGATGGTCTCCGCCAGTGGCTCAATCACCAACATAAACAACAATGGTGAAAGGTGTCAACCTTGTCGGCTGCCTGGAGAAATATTAATATTACTGGTTGGCCAGACCATTAGTGAGAACCACAGCCAGAGGATCGTGGTCAAGGACCCTCAGCCACTTGATAAAAACTTTGTGTAGACCAAACCATTCTAATGCACAGAAGAGATCCGTCCACTCAACCCAATCAAATGCCTTCTCTCATCTAAACAGATCAATAATCCCTGGACAGATTGTTGTTGATTCTCTTGGATCATATTGAGTAAATTCTTAACATTGTTGGAAGATCTGCAGCCCTTTATAAAGCATGTTTGGTCCACTTTGGCAACGGAAGGCAGCAAAGTTTCCAGCCTTAATGCACGGGTCTCAAACAGGATTTTGAAACCAACATTTAAAAGTGTGATTGGCGTGTAAGAAGCACAATCCTCCAGGGTCTTCCTTTCTTCAGCATCAGAGAGATATGAGCCTCTCTTAAGGATGGAGGGAGGGGTTTGTAACTGTATGAGTGAAGGAACATGTTCAACATCAGCCCTGACAATAGGTTTATAAATTATTTTTAAAATTCACGAGGAAATCTGTCAGGAACGTGCATCTTTGCATTCTGAAGCTGCTTCACACCCTCCTGTGCTGACAATGTTGCATTAGGGCACAACACTTCTTCAGGGGTTACTCCTGGAAAACCCAGGTTCTTGAAAAATAACTCCATCTTAATCTATCTTAATCCAAAATGCTCTGTCTAAAATAATACGGAGAAAAATCTCGGACAGGAGGCATTAATATTTTGGAATTGAAGGTAAGGATCCCAGTAAATTCCCTAATTGAGGAAACGGCTTGAGAGAGGCGTTGTTTTCCTGGCAAGACAGACTAAATACCTGCCTGGTTTATCACCATGTTCAAACAGCCTTTGTTTTGCAAAAGTAAGTTCCTTCTTGGCTGTCTGTGTGAGCATGGAATTCACTGCAGACCGAAGCATTGTGATCCTCTGCAGCTTAGCCACTGAGGGACAATCACAGTATGCACTCTCAGCTGCCCTCAGCTGTGCCTCAAACCAGCTTTCCTGCTCCCCCTTCTGCTGCATTCTAAGGAATAATTATTCCCTGAACATAAGCCTTAGCAATTTCCCATAGAGTGGATGAGTTACTGGTTGAATCTGAATTAATGGCTGAGAAAGATCTGAAAGCATTGCAGTCAGTGGCCTGGTGGCACATTGGCACAATGGTTAGCACTGCTGCCTCACAGTGCTAGAGACCCGGGTTCCATTCCCATCTCAGTTGACTGACTGTGTGGAGTTTACACAGACCAAAAATGTGCAAGTAACGTGAATTGTCCATGCTAAATTGCCCGTAGGGTGAGGTGAAGGGGTAAATGTCGGGGAATGGTTCTGGGTGGGTTGCGCTTCGGCGGGTCGGTGTGGACTTGTTGGGACGAATGGCCTATTTGTGCACTGTAAGTAATCTAATCTAAATACTCAATGAACTAAGTAGCCTTAACAATAAAGGGATGCATTCGCCAATGTCTCGAACCTGCTATATTGCTCTTCATCAATAAGTATACTGCTGCATGGTCAGAAATGGTAATATTCCCAATTGTGTAGGATGCCACCGAATCTAAGATTGTTGCAGGGATGGGGAAGATATCAACCCTCGTGCGGTATTTCTGCCATTTAAAGAAGAAAATAAAATCCCTACTTGTGAGGTAGATCTGCTACCAGACATCCACCAGCTCTCGTTCTGCACACATGTCCACAAATTGCTTACATTATAACGAGGGTATTTGAGCACTTTTGGACATTCTATCCACGTGGGGTCCATAAGACTTTTGAAAACTTCTACAATAATGTGCCACGATGCAAGATATCTGAATTTGGAAAATGCATCTACCAGGATTTTAAGAGGGTGCGCCGTGGGGTCAATAAACATTCAAAATACTCTATTATTTCCCATAGTTCAAGGCTTTGGGTTTTTTGAGCCTCCTGTGAGAGTCAAATACAAACTAGTCGGTTAAATGAAAGACTCTTTTTATCCATTATGGCTTCTCCCCTACTCGTAATATTAAAAGAGGAGAAATAAATCCGATCAAACCCGACCTGCTGTAATGTCAAATATTCCTTGTCATCAAGGTGCATTTCCTGCAATAGGACAACATCCACCCTCTCTTTTTAAGACTAGAAAGTAAAGTTTTCCTCTTTTATGGCCAATGGCTCCCCTTAATGTTCCAGGTACACAATTTAAGCACATAATTATCCAGAACACACTGGAGCAACATTTGAATTCGAGAGAGGAAGTACTCGAATAACTGATCATTAATAAACAAAGTCTCATAAACCTTCAAAACTACACAAACTAAAACTACTACAACTATCAACTCTCAAAACGTTCAAAAACTAAGCATTTTAAGAAAATGGCTGGGATGGAGTGGGTTAGGGAACCACTTTGCCCGTACTGTGATGCAGAGCCCAACAAAGCAGACCTTCCAGATCGCCACCATCTTGGATTTCCCCTTAACTTTTTGTCGATATTATCATTTCATATTGTATTATATTCCTGGATGTTCTGGAGCAGTGTAATTTAGTACCACTTTCAGCATTTCCCCAACACTGCACATTCCTGCCATTTCCCAATTATCCTTGACTCCGTTATTCTTTATGATCCTTCTGTCTATGCCTGAAACAAATTCAATATCTCTGCCTCCAATGCTGTGCAGGGAAGAGAGTTCCAAGTACACTCACCACTGAGAAAACAAAAATTAGCCTGATCTGTGGGTCAGATTATTTTTGTCTCCTTACCAGAGAAAGGATATAATTAAAATGGAAGCAGTTCGGAGATGTTTCACTTCATGTATTCCAGGAATGATGGTCTTATATTATGAAGACTTTAACAGGTTACTCTTGGAATGAGAGGCGATCTTATTGAAACATACAAAACCTAGAGGAGAGTGATCAGATAGATACCCACTGGGTGTTTGTATAGTCCAAACTTCTTGTTGTTTTTATAGAATCTCTACAGTGTGGAAGCAAGGCATTCCGTCCATCAAGTCCACACTGACACTCGGAACAGTATCCCCTCCTGTACCTGCCCTCTAATCTAGCCATGTAACCCTGCATTTCCCATGACGAAGGATCTAACCTGCATATCTCTGGGCACAATGGGCAATTTAGCTTGGCCAATTCGCTCTAAGTTGCATATCTTTGGATTGTGGGAGGAAACTGGAACACTGAGAGGAAACCCACACAGAGTTGGGAAGAATGTGCAAAATCCACATCGAGGGTTGCCCGAGGTTGGAATTGAACGCAGCGACTGGGAGGTAGCAGTGCTAACCACAGATCCACCATGCGCATCTGTTAGTTCTGTTAGTTACTTGTGGCTGAATAAAGAAATCTGCCTGACTTGTTCCTGTCACTGAACCTGACTCAGTCTGAGAACTTTATCATCGGCCATATCACCAACCTGGTTACATTTAAAATTTGATGTCAGCAGTGGAGGAATGGGATGATGAAAGGAAACAGTGACACCCTCCAACCTCCGTCAGAGCAGGAATTTGGATAAATCCACAATGTGGGATTTCAGTCAAGTGGGAATTACCTTTCCCAGAAGTTTGGGGTGGCTTGACCTTTATATTACATCAAAGCTGGCTTTGTCTGATTTTCCCTGGACAGGTGAATCAGGGATAATGGTGCATGGAAAGAAACCTGCAGCTGGTATCACAATGAGATGAGCCATGACCTTATTTAGTGGTTGAGTAGTGTGAAAGGGCCGAATGGCCTACTTGTATCCCTCAGCTCAATGTTCTGATGTTCCATTCAGCCCTCGGACATGTTAAACGGGGGCAGATCGAGGCCACTCCGATGGTGAGGTGCAGTTTTGGAAATATACTTGGAAAATCTAGACTTGATTAGGAAGTGACCACCACCCCCAGGCCCAGTCCCTGTTTCCAGGCTTCTCCTCTCTGTAACTTCTGCTCCAGATGTGGGTCATGTTGCAGACCCAGATATGCTGGGAATATAGCCACATACCCCACCCAGGGTTAAAACAACAAATCCTCGACTCTCCCTGAATGCAATATTGTACAACACGATTTCCAGCAAAATAACCCGTTATTTTCCAAAAGCATGACGTGAAATTAATACATAGGAACATGAGTAGGTCAATCGGCCCCTCAAGCTAACCCTGTCATTTAATAAGAACATGGCTGATCAACCCCAGACCTCAACTCCACTCTCTTGCCGACTCCTTGTATCCCTCCACACCTCTCCGGGTCAGGGAATTCCAGACATTCACTACCTTCGGAGAGAAGCAATGACTCTGTATCTCAGATTGAAATCGATGTTCCTTATTCGGTATCTATAACATCAAGTTCGACACTTTGCACAAGAATGGAAAAACACTTCTCACATCTACCTTTTCCAACCCCTTCTGTGTCTTGTAGGTTTCAGCAGTATCACTCTTCATTCATTTAAACCCCAATGAATTATCGCCTTGCCATCTTAGAGATTCTCAATAACACAACCCTTTCTTCCCAGGAAACCACCTAATGTACCAACCGAGTTCCTTGCTGCATCATCATGCTGACTTTATGTTTCATACACAGGAATACTCCAATGCCTTGACTGTTCCTTTTCTGGAAGTCCTCTCCATTAAGTAACAGCCTGCCTTTTGATTCTCAGAGTCATCCTCAAACGTGGATGTATATTGCACTCAGCTCCCTCCTTCAGGCTGTCAGCATAGATTGTAAATAACTGATGCCATCAGACTGATATTTGTGGTCCTCCAGCAGATAAACCTTTACTATAAAGATCCATTAATCCCGACTCTCCGATTTCTGTGCTAAACAATCATCATCCCACGTTAATGCAGTATCCGACTTCCTGGAGCTTCTGTTTTGTGTAAGAACTTTCGTTTTGTAATACCTTGTGGAAAATCTCTGGAAAGCCTCGTATCCACCAGATCCCCTTTATCAAGTCCACTTGTTACATTTTCGGGCATCTCCAGAAATACTTTGCATGATTTTACAGGGCAAAGTATCATGTCCCTTTCACAAAACCACCCTGACTCTGCGTGAAGCTTTTCTAAATGTTCATGCTGGGCAGGTTTTCCAAACTATACTCGTCCCATCTGTTTTCATTAGGTCTATATGCCTCTAAATGTTTCCCATTCATATGTTTGCCCAAACGAGTTTTAAATGTTGTCGCTGTCTTTGCATCTCACACTCTTCCTCTAGAAGCTCATTCCATGCCCCCACCATCCTCTGTGTAAAAAAGCTGCCCTTTAGTCCCTTTTACATCTACCCTCTTTCACCTTAAACCTATTCCCTCTATGTTTGGATTCCCCTACCCTTTGGCAAAGACCTTGGCTATTCACCCTATCCATACCTCTCATGATTTTATAAGTTTCTATAATGTCATTCCTCAACAACCTACACTCCATCTGATGCTAACTTCAAGAACAAGCGTTTAAAGATAAGCACTGCAAAATTGAAACAATACTAAAAATGACAGGTAACCATCACTCAGCCCAAACGTCATACTGTGATTTGTTTTTCTCCATATTACAATACTAAGGCAGCATGAAACGCTTACTAGTGCCAATAAGAAGTCAAGCACCTGAATTCTTTTATCTAAAGGGGTGATGATCACGACAGTGAAAACGTATCTGTAGCCAGATGTATATAATACCACATGGTCAACATTCTCCCTCCTGGCCTCCGTATTACTTTGTGTTGTTGTGTCTTCTTTATCTTGAATTCAATAGAGAATTCACACCTTAAATTTGACCCGTTATACAGAATGTTTTCTTTCACCACTGCTAAAAGCGCGTTTTTCTTTTGCCACACCCTCTTTTCTCTGTCACCCATGCTCCACATCTGTCAAGGTCCTAAAAGACCATTTTGCAATTGTATTCTGTTTTGAAGAATTGTCACACTGGACTGGAACTCTGTTTCTCTTTCTCTGCTGATGTTGAGAGACCTGTTAAGTTTCTCCAGAAATAAATAGGCACAGAACGATTTTTCAATTAAACAAATAATTATGGATACTGGAAATAAAAATTAAAACCCTTTATAGAAGGTTCACTGGACCTGAAAGTTTAACTCTGTATTCACACCAGAAAATTCTGCAACATCTTTCGCAATTTCTTCAGCAATTTCTGGTTTTGAACAATTTCCAACGACATATTGTCAAAGATGCTCAAAGATGCCCAAACATCCTGTCCAACATGGAGAGCCGTCCGTACACTGGGAACTGAACAGTAACGCATGGTGGCAAGTTCCTTGACTCTGAAACTGAATAAGGTTGGCATCACTGACACTACAGAGCTCTGATTCATGGCCAGGGAGAAAAACAGAGGAAAACACGTTCACTTCAAATACAGAAGATTGCATTACTGAAAGGAAGAGATTCAGATTAGTACCTTAAATGGATATTGTTTATGTAACAAATTGGAGGCGTGACACCAAGGAAAGAGTTCCAGCAGAATGAAAATATGAAAATGGAAGTATTTCCGCATCAAAAACCAGAGTAGGTCACTGAATACAGGGCTGATTGGTGACTGGGTCTCGGTGTGAACTGGGGGAGGGGGGCGGGGCAGTCAGTAGAATTTAATAGTAGATATTGCAGCTAAAACTCGGTTATCATCTGATGCTGTAGATTTCAATGACAATCTATAACCTTTCCCCCAGGATAGTCCATCCGTCTGCCATTTCCATCAATTCGATCCATGGGTCAGTGACGAGTGTGGGTGAACATGGTCGGGTCGGAATCACGTGAACCTAAACCTGATGACAATCCATTAAAGCTACCACACTTGACTGGTTACACGACGAACAGCAGGACTAACATCTGATACAGAGAGAGAGATGATCCCAAGACTAACAAATCAGATCTAAGCTCTGTCGTCCTGTCAAATCCATGCATAAAAGTAGATGGACCATTAAACAACTTCCTGGAGGAGAGGACTCCACAAATATCCCCATTCTAAATAATGGACCAGCCCTGTACTTCCATGTAAAAGATGCAGTATCTGCACCATCCTCAGCCAGAAGTTTGAGTCGATTACCCACCTCACCCTCAATATGATGCCCTCAGAATCACAGATGCCCGTCTTCAACCAATTCAATTCACTGCACGTGACATGAAACAACAACTGGACACTGCAGATACGATAAAGGCATCTGGCCCTGACACCATTCCTGCAATAGGACTGAGGACGTTTGCTGCACAACAAGCCGTATACCCGAGGAAGCTGTTTCATTCCAGCTCCAAATCTGACATCTCACTGGCAATTACTCAACTATGTCCCATCCTCTAAGAAGGGAATAATTACAATCAGACCAATTGCCATGCCCTCATTCCCATCACGATGGTCAAATTGGTTGGGGTTATTTTTGATAGAGCTGTCAAACAGCACAGAAATAATCAGTTCAGTGTGGTCTCCGATAGGCCCCCATGTGGAGATGGCACTGTCGTGGAACTGTCATTGGATTGCTAATCCAGACCAGGATAATTCTCTGGCAACTGGTGCAAGCTAAAAACAATTAATAACATATCGAGTTCTATTATCTGGTGTCAATAATAGTGATCTTGTGTTCAATATCAATTATAGATGTCGATCTCCTTCCCCAATGTACTTTCAGGAAGTGAATCTCTCGTGCTTTCCTGGTCTGGCCTGAAAGTGACTCCAGACACACAGACATGTGATACACTCTTCAATGGTCTCTGAAACGGCCAAGCAAGGCACTCAATTGTATCAAACTGCTCCGAGATCTTAAAGGATAAACCCAGAGAGAACACCCGGCACCAGCCTCGTTATCAGAAAAGGGAACGGGAAACACAATCCTGTCGACCCTGCAGAGACCTCCTTCCTAACAGCTGAGAGCTTGTAACAATATTTACGGAGCTTTCCCACAGGCTGCACAGAAGCATCGGGAAAGGAATACATCATACAACTCATTGAGCTTTCCCTATTCTAGTTATTGGCCGAAAACCTCCTCAACGCAGTTTTCCCCATACAATATTCATAACCCTGAATATGTTTAAACGTTGTGAACCATAAAATGAGAACTGCTGTAGTCCATTCAGCACAGCAGTGTTGCGCCTCCATTCTATGTAAGGCAGTTCACCAATAACGTGTGTTGATTCAATACAATTCGGCTGCAATGCAATTCATGAACCCTTTTCTATCAAGTGAACTGGCGTTCACTGTGACGCGATTCCTCGGCTGGCACCAGCTGAACAGCAAACCCAACCTCAGAAACCCTCGATCTACAAAAGGTACAATCAATGTGTTCAGCAAAAACAGGAATGCAATCCGCTCTGCAGGCCATGAAGCTGAGCCTGAAACTGGGAATTGTAGTCTATCTTTAAAAAGAACTTTATTTTAAACTGTGGGGAGAATCTTGGAGAGAACTGGAATTCCCCATCGGCATCACATGGTCAGTCAGCCCCCGCCCGCTTTCTGGTGAAGATTGTGGTGAAAGGTACAGTGCACCAGTGAGTGACTGTAGTGTGAAAGCGTTACATTTACAGCACTGTTCCATTACAACATGTAATTTAAAGATTTATTTCGACTGTCCTATTGTGTGTTACACCAAATTTAATTTTTGAGTTTTACTGATATTTACGGGAGTTCGCCACTTACCCTCTTTTTTCCATAGACCCCATTATTAATATTGCACGATTTTCTACATCACATTGTTGTACAGGAACACAGTTATTGCGTTATTGGAGAACAACCTGAATAATAGCTGATTCTTCTATCTTCACACCATACTCCTGCTCTCTCCCTATCCCTTTATTTTCCAGAAATCCTTATTTATATTCAGCCCCTTGATTTCCACAGCCTGATCTGGGAGACTGTACCCCTGGTTCGCCACTCTCTGAGTGCAGGCATTTATTCTCATCTCAATGCAAAGTGGCCTGTCTGTACCTAGTATTGTCGCCCCTTGTTTTAGACGTCCCAGCCACGGGAATTACCATCCCTGCTTCTGAACTGTCTCGCCCTGTCAGAGTGTTATATATTTCACTGAGATTTCCACTCATTTTCCGAAACCCCATTGAATACAGATCCAGTTACCCCAAACTCTGCTCCCGCAACAAGTCTGTCATCCCAGCGATCAGTCTGGTCATCCTTTGCTGCTCTCCATCAATGTCAGGTTTGTCGTCTGTTAGGAAAAGAGACCAAAACTGCACACAATACTGCACAATGGTCGAGATGGGGTCTCACCAAGACCCTGTAAAAGTGCAGTAAGATACATTTACTCCTGTCCTCAAATCCCCGTAAAATGAAGGTGAATACAGCATTTATCTTCCCTCCTGCTTTCTGCTCCTGCAATATTGCTTGAAGTGATTGGTGTACAGTGAGATTCAGATTCCTTTCAAAATGTCAGTTCCCCACATGCTGGGCCGATATACAATGGTCAGCGTGCCAATGCAATTCCCAGTATTGACTTCTGGCTTCAGAACACACTGTCACACATGAACTTGGAGGGCTACGCAGAAATAAACAAAAATGTGGCTTAATTTAATTTATAGTGTAACATTTTTCAACCACTCCTTTTTCAAATGAGAGGCTGCCAGTCCATTGTTCCCATCAAAATACACAACATCTCACCTCCCCATTCCTCTCCACCTGCCACGTATTTGCCCATTAACTCCACTTGTTTCGATCACCTTGGAACTTCTTTCCATCCTCCTCATCCACTCACAGGCTGACATCGTTTAGTGTTGTCAGCAGACTTGGGAATATTGCATTTGCGCCTCTCACCCAAAGCTATGATGTGTATTGGGAATAGCTGGAGCCCAAGAGACGATTCTTACAATATCCTCCAAGCCTTCCATTTAAAAATAAAACATTGTTTTTTCGTACTCACTGTTTCCTGCCAGCTCTCCCATTCTAAATCTATGACCATATGTTAGTCCGAGTCCCATAGGATTGAAATTTGCACAATCGGCTTGGGGCTTTATCAAAAATCTTTCTGATAATCCACTCGAATGGCACTGATACCTCCTACATAATTTTACTAAAAGCCACTTTCTCAAATATGATTCCAATTTCATAAATCTCTGTTGACTTTGTCGATGCCCATTAATTTCAGTCCAATACTTTCTCTAAACTGTTTAGATGTTATTTTCATTCTATTCCCTTATTCTCACAAGACCAAAGTTCCCGAGTATTACTAGGAAGTTTTCTTTTTGGTTTTGATTTCTTCTGTGAAGGCATAATTAAAGTATTTGCTCCATAGTTCTGCCATTTCCTCGTCCTCAATTATCTGGTATCAGACTGTAAGAAATCTGCAAGTTTTTTTTCTTAATTTTGCCATTGACATATTTCCAGAAAATATTACAAGTTCTCTCTTATCAACATTGTTAAGATAATCTTCAGAAGCCCATCAATTCCTACCTTAAGCTACTCAATGATTGACCTTCCACAGCCATCCAATCACAGAAGCATAAACTCTGTACTACCAGAAATACAGCACAGTCTACATTTGGCCCAATTTCCGACACAAGACCTTAGCCGTGAATCTGACGTGCACAACTGTGTCATTTCTAATAGTTTGAGGTTAGCATGACAACTCCACTCTCAAGAAGTGCATTCCAGACCCCAACACGCTCTGGTTGAAAAACAATTCTCAAATCTTCACTAAACCGTAAATCCTTCACTTTTAAATCGTGGCCCTTTGAGTAACAGCAACAGCTGCTGTCTATCCACCTTGTCAATGTACCTGGTAATCCTATCCTTCTGAATCACAGACCTCGCAGCCGTCTCTCCTCCAAACTAAACGAACTGAGGTTATCCAGCCTCTCTCCATAGCTGATATGCTCCATCCAAGGGAACATCTCTGCACCCCCTCGACTACAATCACATCCTTCCTGTAATGTTGTTCCCAGACCTACACACAGTATTCCATCTTGCCTTCACCAAAGTTCCGCATAGTTCTTATAATCTATGCCTCGATTAATAAAAGCTATGTTTACATTCCCCAGCCTTTCCCAGATTGTGTATAACCTGTGCAGTCACATTCAGCGATGTGTGGAGAAGCACCTTCTGAGCTTTCTAGTGTGCTGCCATTCATTGAGTACTCCCCTGACTGGTTCCTTCTTCCAAAGTTGCATCACCTCACAGTTATCAGGGTTACATTCCATCTGCCATTGATCCACCCATCTGACCATTCCATCAGTATCTACCTGTAACATAAAGCCTTCCTCCTCACTGCCAACCACCCGGCCAATTTTTCTATCAAATACAAACTTATTTATTACACACCCCACCCCTCGTCCATATTCACAGCTACATCATCTGTGAATACCACAAATATTAAGGATAAAAATCTCTCAACATCAGTAACATCACCTGGTTGTGCACGTTGATAGAGAAGCAGCGTTTCAAAAGCAAGTGCTGCCGAATAAATCTGTTAGACTATGGTCTGGTGTTATGCTATTTTTTAGATTTGTCAACCGCAACCCAACACGAGCACCTCCGAATCACTAATAATAAGTGACCTAGCACTGATGCCCATTGATACAGCATTGGACAGGAGCCTCCAGTCACACAAACAGCCATCTACCACTCCCTTCTTTCTCCTACTACTAAACTTGATTTAGATGCAACTTGGCAAGTCACTAATGAGTCCTCTGTGTTCACAGGTTATTCTGTTCTGCTTGACACACTTGTAGGTTATCTGGGGATTCTCTGTAATCTTGTCCATAAGACCATAAGACCAAAAGACATAGGAGCGGAAGTAAGGCCATTCGGCCCATCGAGTCCATTCCGCCATTCAATCATGGCTGATGGGCATTTCAACTCCAGTTACCCGCATTCTCCCCGTAGCACTTAATTCCTTGTGACATCAAGAATTTATCAATTTCTGCCTTGAAGACATTTAGCATCCCAGCCTCCACTGCACTCTGCGGCAATGCATTCCACAGGCCCACCACTCTCTGGCTGAAGAAATGTCTCCGCATTTCTGTTCTGAATTTAACCCCTCTAATTCTAAGTCTGTGTCCACGGGTCCTAGTCTCCTCGCCTAACGGAAACAATTTCCTAGCGTCCACCCTCTCCAAGCCATGTATTATCTTGTAAGTTTCTATTAGATCTCCCCTTAATCTTCTAAACTCCAATGCATACAATCCCAGGATCCTCAGCCGTTCCTCACATGTTAGACATACCATTCCAGGGATCATCCGTGTGAATCTCCCCTGGACACGCTCCAGTCCCAGTATATCCTTCCTGAGGTGTGGGGACCAAAACTGGACACTGTACTCCAAATGAGGCCTAACCAGAGCTCTATACAGTCTAGGTAGTGCAACGGTGCTTTTATATTCCAACCCTCTTGAGATAAGAGACAACATTGCATTGGCTTTCTTAATCACGGTCTCAAACTGCATGTTTACCTTTAGAGAATCCGTAACTAGCACTCCCAGATCCCTTTGTACTTTGGCTTTATGAATTTTCTCACCGTTTAGAAAGTCGTCCATGCTTGTATTCTTTTTTCTTTATTTCATTTGTCCTGCCTTGCCCATGTTTTAGTCAGTCCCCTCCACGCACAAAATTTCCTCCTTATTTCAGTCTTCAATGGTCTGTCCATTATCCTGTCATTATTTGCCTTGAATATGGATTAGACAGCCTGATAGATTTTCTGTTAATTTCCAACTTGCCGTATGCTTTATGAGTTTTATAAAGTTCGCAGTGACCCACAGCTGATTCGTTGAAACTCTCGAGAACACAGGCCGAGTTTCCTCATCATGCAATCTCGCCATCTGAGGGATTTATCTGGGGAATGTCCATTACACTTCCTTTGTGGTCAGTATATTCTTTCTTAGATTTGGTCACCAAAACTGTTCTCAATACTCCAGGTACAGTCTCACCAACACTCTGTGAAACTGCTTCAACATGTCTTTTCATCTATATTCTGACTCCCTTAAAGGGAGGCCAACCAAACTTTAAGTTTCCACTTACATATATTCCTCCAAATACCCTTCACCCTTCACAACATTGCATTTTCGAACTCACTGTGTGAGTTCTTATAGAAATCCTTCCGATAATCTAAAATATACCAATTCCACTGGATTCCCATTATCTATGCTGCAAGAATCAACTTCAAACAATTCCAAACTTTGTCAAGTATGATTTCCCTTTCAGAAATGCATACTGAGTCTCTCAAAGTTTGCTGTTAATGTATCATATTAACAGCAATACCAATATCACATCCTATATAATATATACCAACAGTTTCCCCACAAATGTTAAGTTAATTGGTCTGCAGTTCTCCACACTGTCTCTTCTTCCCTTTGTAGATGCTTGGATCCCGACCATTCATCTATAGTGCTTGGATCACGTTTACTAATGTGCATTTATTTACACCAGCTTCCAGACTCTGCAGAATGTACAGGAAAATAGAACACAGTCATCGACAATGCAATCAATACATCTATTTGTGATTTATTTCTGAAGATTTTGGTATGAAGTTCATCTGGTTTGTCAAGCTTAGCAATGCTCAATCCAGCTGCATGTTCAATATTGCCTTGTTACTGATATGAATTGACTTTATGTCTTTACTTCCACAAGTCCTATACAATCACTTCGTATTTCTGGGGGATTTTCTGGATCTTACTCCATTAAGACAGATGGAAACTAACTGGGCATTTGCTTTGCCATTTCCCTGTTATCCACCAGAAACCCGTCACTCCCAACTGCAAATTTCCACATTTGACTATGTTTTTTTTTGAAATAGAGATCATAGATTTTTGCAGTCTTTGTGTTCCTGTTTGTTTGCATGCATGTTCGCTTTTTGATTTCCACATCAGTTTCATGGCCCTCCTTTTCTGGATAGCAATTTTCTGAGAATTCTTAGGATTCAACAATGTCTGCAAGCCTTCTGAAGTCACTTCCTGTGATTAATGTATTCTTTAATTTGTTATGTTAGTCATCATCAAGTCACTGACACACCCTTTGGTGTTTTCACCTGGAATAAGTAGACATATCTTTCAGACTATGCAGTATTTCTATAAATCTCCTGGTCCTGACCAGATATATTCAGGAACACTGCACGAGGACAGAGAAGTAATAGCGGGGGCCGTGGTTGGTACTTTTGTATCATCGGTAGCCAACAGGTGGGGTCCTGGAGGACTGGAGGGCAGCGAATGCTGTGCCTTTATTCAAGAAGAGCTACAAAGAAAAACCTGGGCCCTATAGACCAGTAAATCTGACAGCTCTCGAAGGTAAATTTCTTGAGAAGATTCTGAGAGAGACGATATACATGCGTTTGGAAAGGTAGGGTGTGATTATGAGCAGTCAACACGTCTTTGTGCATGGGGGATCATAGCTTAAAATTTGTGAGAGTGCTTTGGTGAAATGACCAGTAACTTTGATAAGGGCATGGTGGTATACGTAGTATATAAGGATTTCAGTAAGGCCTTCAGTAAGGTTCCACATGGTAGGCTGCTCTGGAAGTTTAGATCATATGGAATTGAGGGTGAGCTGGCAAATCAGATCCAAAAGTTTCTTGATGGTCGGAAACATAGAGTAATAGTGGAAGCATGCTTATCGGACTGAAGGCCTGTGATGAGTGGAATGCCTCAGGAGTCAGTTCTGGGACTATTACTGTTTGTTTCATGCATGTATATTGCATATATATATTTACAGATAAGTGTCAATTCTTGCATTTTAGAAAGTCAAATCAAGGTAGGAGTTTCATGGTGAATGACAGGGTCTTAGGAGTGTATTGAGACAAAGGGACCTTGGAATTCAGGTTCAAGGTTCTCTGAACGTGGAGTCACAGGGAGATAGGGCAGTGAAAAAAGCATTTGGCAAACTGGCCTTCATCAGTCATAGTAATGAGTATCGAAATTAGGCAGTTATGTTGCAGTTATACAGGATGCTGGTGAGGCAATACTGGTAGTGTTATGTTCAGTGTTGTTCACTTTGCTATAGGAAGAATGTTATTAAACTGGAAATAGTGCAGAAGAAATTTACAAGGATGTTGCCCAGACTCAATGGTCGGAGATATAGTGAGAGGTTGGGCAAGCTAGGAGTTTTTACTTTTGAGTGTATGAGACTGAGGGGGATCTGATAGGATCATGGGAAGCATGGATAGAGTGAATGCGCTCAATCTTTTTTTGCCACAGGATTGAGCAACCTATGGACTAGTGTGCATCAATTTAACATCCGAGGGGAAAGAAGGATATGGCGCAAGGGCAGGGAAATGTGAATGGACATTTTGTTCGGAATGGACCAATTTGGGCTGAAGGGCCTTTCTCCATGCTGTCGGACTCTATGACTCTCACAATCATTGCTTCTCCCATTGAATGTTATATTATACTTCCCCAATTCATTGGATCGTACTTGACCCTCCAACCTCCGGGCTTCCATTATGCTTAACCAGAATGTTCAAACATTCGATATTGTATTCAGACGCTGTGTAAAAATGCAACATATTGATGTCACTATTCCTCCAAAGCTGCTTCAGAGCAAGGTTATTAATTAGTCCTCCTGACAAGCACAACACCAAATCTGAAATAACCTGCTCTCTAGTTTGGTTCACAACATACTGTTCAACCTACCTAATACTCACTTATGGAAGTTTATCTTCACAGTATTAGTAGTCACTGCAGTTTTGGTGCAACTTGAGACCATCCATTTTTATTGCAGCACACACGATTATTTGTTACTCATTCACACGATGAGGGTGTCGCTGGATAACCAGCATTTATTGCCCATGCCAGAGGGCAGTTAAGAGTCAGCAGCATTGTCTTGAGTCTGGAGTCACATGCAGGCTACACCAGGTAAGGACAGCAGTATACTTCCCTCAAGGATATCAGTGAACCAGATGAGTTTTTCCAACAATCGACAATGGATTCCTGGTCATCATAAACCCTTGATTCCAGATACATATTGAATTCAAATTCAACCATCTGCCTTGTCAGGATTTGAATTCATGTCCCCAGAATATGACCTGGGTCTCTGGGTTAAGAGCCCAGCGATAATATCACTGTGTCATTGATCCCCCTTGAATATACTTGCATACCTAATTTCCAGAGCATATGTTGTAAAGTATTTACGTGACAGATTTGGTTTTGATATATTATACACTAATGTTTGCTTCACCTTGCTATTTGTAAGATCCACCCAAACTGATTCTGTGGGAAGTGATGGAAAGGGTCAGTGCCGTTATTACCGATAGACTTGGACAAGACGTTCAGGGAGACTCACCTCAACGCTGAGATGATCTGAAGAATTTGTCAGCAATACAGGAAAAGCATCAATATGCTTTCCCCCACTTTGCCAGGATAAGTGTCACCATATACTTCTGCTCCCTCACACTAACTGTATATCTGTTATAACACCTACCCCCGAACAAGGTTCACACTCTATCTCCAAATAAGGCTCAAGCACGACCACACTCACTGTTGAATTCAGCACCTTCCTTCCCTCACTTTTTCTGTCACTGACGCAATAGCCCCGCACACTAATACCACTGCATGGATACAACACTGTGGTCAGACTCCCTCCGGGCATCTCACCCTTCCCCCTTCCCCTATACCAGCAGTAACAGCAGAGACATCCACTCCCACCCTCACTCCGTCCCTCCTCTTCTCCCATTCCAGGAGAAACATCCTGGAATAGGACATAAAAGGCCAAGCCGGGTGTTAGAGGGCCCGATATCCGTTCCCTCACCCTCAACCTCGACATGTGGGGAGGATCCTGGAAAGAGCCAGAGAGGACCAGGACACCTTGTGTGGAGACTCTGAAACATCGACGTCCCACCAGCCAAGTAAGCTGCAATGTTCAGTAAAGAGCAATTCTCAATTTAAACTCGCTGGGAGTTCCAATCTCATCTCTCTCACTTTTCAGGCTTAGTTAAAAGATGTCAGATGGAGACAGAGCGTCTGCAATGGGATAAAGACAGGGGGAGGGCAGGGCATCCGCAATGGGATACAGACAGGGCGAGGGCAGAGCATCTGCAATGGGATACAGACAGGGGGAGGGCAGAGCATCTGCAATGGGATACAGACAGGAGGAGGGCAGAGCATCTGCAATGGGATACAGACGGGGGACGGCAGAGCGTCTACAATGGGATACAGACGGGGGACGGCAGAGCGTCTACAATGGGATACAGACAGGGGGAGGGCAGAGCATCTGCAATGGGATACAGACAGGAGGAGGGAAGAGCATCTGCAATGGGATACAGACAGGGGAGGGCAGAGCGTCTGCAATGGGATACAGACAGGGGGATGGCAGAGCGTCTGCAATGGAATACAGACAGGGGGAGAGAAAAGCGCCTGCAATGAGATACAGACCGCGGAGAGCAGAGCGAGGGCAGTGCGTCTACAATGGGATACAGACAGGGGAAGGGCAGTGTGTCTGCAATGGGAGACAGACTGGGGAAGGGATGCACCTCTGCAATGGGATACAGACAGGGGGAGGGCAGAGCATCTGCAATGGGATACAGACAGGGGGAGGGCAGAGCATCTGCAATGGGATACAGACAGGGGGAGGGCAGAGCGTCTGCAATGGAATACAGACAGGGGGAGGGAAAAGCGCCTGCAATGAGATACAGACCGCGGAGAGCAGAGCGAGGGCAGTGCGTCTACAATGGGATACAGACAGGGGAAGGGCAGTGTGTCTGCAATGGGAGACAGACTGGGGAAGGGATGCACCTCTGCAATGGGATACAGACAGGGGGAGGGAAGAGCGCCTGCAATGGAACACTGATGGGTGAGGGCAGAGTGTCTGCAGTGGGATACAGACAGGGGAGGCATAGCGTCTGCAGTGGGATACAGACGGGGAGGGCAGAGCATCTGCAATGGGATCCAGACAGGGCAAGGGCAGAGCATCTGCAATGGGATACAGACAGGGGGAGGGCAGAGCGTCTGCTGTGGGATACAGAGAGGGGAGGGCAGAGAGTCTGCAATGGGATAAAGACAGGGGAGGGGAGAGCATCGACAATGCGATATAGACAGCTGAAGGCAGTGCGTCTGTAATGGGATGCAGACGGGAAGGGCAGAGCGTCTGCAATGCGATACAGACAGGGGGAGGGCAAAGCGTCTGAAATGGTACAGACGGGGAGGGTTGAGCGTCTGCAATGGGCAAAGGACAGGGGAGGGAAGAGCGTCTGCAATGTGATCCAGACGGGAGAGGGCAGAGCGTCTGCAATGGTATACTGATGGGTGAGGGCAGAGGGTCTGCTATTGGATCCAGACGGGGAGGCAGAGCATCAGCAATTGGATACAGTTGGAGGAGGGCAGAGCTTCTGCAATGGGATACAGGCAGTGGGAGTGCAGAACGTCTGCAATGGGACACAGATTGTGGGAGGACACAGCAACAAGCAATGGCATACAGACAGGATGGCTGTGAGCAAAGCTTCAGTAGAAAAAAACAACACTACAATATATATGTGATGGAAATTTTCTGTTTTGTGGAAAAGACGAAACAGCAGAAATTTATTTAAATGCAAGGAGAATGCAGAACTCAGTGTTACAGAGGGATTTGTGTGTCTTTGTACACGAATCACATCAAATTAACCTGAAGATGTAGCAAGTGATTTGGAAGGTAAATGTCATGATTCTGTTTCGTGCAAGGGGTGTTGGGTATGATCTTAGCGATGTTGTTTGCATCCGTACAGGGCATTGCTGAGATTACATCTGTTGCATTATGTGTCGTTATACAGCCTAAACTGAAAAAAAAATGCTTTTGAAACGTCTCAAAGATGTTTCTCTTTACGCATTCTTGGGCTGAAGCCATTACGTTGTGAAGAATTAACAGTTCGGCCTGAGAATGAAGAAGGTTTTATTGGCCATATAAGATCTTGAGAAGAGTGTAGTTGGTGAATACTGGATGGATATTTCTCATTGAGTGGGAGAATAAAACTGGGGAAATAATTTAAGATAAAATCTGTTTCAAATGAAAGGTCTTTGGACAGTAAAATTGAACTGTGAATTCTCTTCCGACATGCTGACAGACAAGCTGAGCTTTTCCAGCAATTACTGTATATGTTTAAGAATATTCATTTTAACACAGATATTGTGAAGACATGGAACACTTATTTTTACATTATGCAAGCACATAGTGACACATTATCAAAACAAGTCGAACCATTTATTGTTAATGAATTGATACCGCAATAATGCACTGACCTGGTGTCGAGAATGTGATGGGGTCATATCGTTCAGACAGTATTCAAGAAGAGCTCACAGAGTCTAGTGTGGGACTGATAATGTTACTGATTTAACTTACAGATGGAAAATGTAGCCTATCTGTGGAGAAACATTCATTGCTCCTTTTTTGTTTCCCTATCGCTCATCACAGCAATGTGTGGGAGTGAAAAAAAAGCCCAGTCGTCTTTCCCACTAATGGAGGATTCCTGATGAGGATTCATTGGAATCTCCCCATTGCCTGAAGCAAAGCAATTCAGCCAAATTCAACTGTTTCATGAAGAAATCCCATTGTCAGAAAGCTGTGAAAGCAGAATAACAACATAAGTAATTATCCTACTCGATAGTGAGGGGAACAGACAGGAGATTCTGTGGCTGCAAATGGGAATCCGGAATGGTGTGTATCCTCCCACATGCCCAGGGTCCAGGATGCCTCAGAGTGGCTACAGAACGTCCTCACTGGGGGTTGGCGGGGTGGGGGGGCAGTGGGGGGAAGCAGCCAGAAGTCATTGTGCACATTGGTACAAAGGACAGAATGACACAGGTAGAAATAGTGATGACATACTGCAGAGTGAGTGTGGAGAGCGACGGAAAAGGATAAAAGACAGTGGTAATATCCAGTTTACTTCCAGTTCACCGTGCTACTGAGGGTAAGAATAGGATGATATGGCCGATGAAGGGATGGCTAAAGATTTGGATTACTGGGATCTTTTGTGGGAAAGGTGACGTGTTCAGGAAGGACGGGTTGTACCTGAGCGGGAAGGGGACCAATATCGTGGCAGGCAGGTTTGCAACTGCTGCAAGGGAAGGTTTCAACTAGATTGGCTGGGGTTGGGGAGGGGTGGGATCCTCAACAGCAGGGAGGCAAGTGCGAGGCTGGAAGGATATACAGTAATCAGAAACAGTAAAATGAAGAGACGGGTCAGGCTAGACAATGACAGGGAGCAAGGAATGCCTGTTGGATTAAATTGCAACTGTTTCAATCCAAGATGGCTGACAGGTAAGGCCGATGAACTCACGGCATGGATCAGTGCGTGGGACTGGGATATTATAGCCATTACAGAAACATGGCTAAGGGAGGAACAACACTGTCAGCTTAATGTACCAGGGCACAGGTGTTTTATGAGGGACAGAGATGGTGGGAAGAGGGGACGGGGAGTTTCATTTTTGATTAAGGCGAGTAACACAGCAGTACTCAGAGATAAAATAATGATGAATCATCCTGTGAGGATTTGTCTGCGGAGCTCATAAATAAGAAGGGAGTGGTGATAGTATTTGAATTGTACTATAGGCCCACAAATAATAAACGAGGAATTAGGTGAACAAAAGTACGTAGACAGACTGGGGAGACTTGCAGGGCCAATAGGATTGCATTAGTTGGAGATTTTAATTTTCCGAACATAGACTGGGAATGACATAGAATTAAGGACTGGGATTGGGTGTATCTATTAAGTGTGTTCAGAATAGTTTCCTCAAGCAGTAAGTAGAGGGTGCAAATCGGGAAGAGAAAAAGCGTGACCTACTCTAAGATCTAGGGCAGGACAGGTGACTGAGGTGATAGTGGGGGAGCCCTCTAGGACCCGCGAACATAGTTCTATTAATTTTTAAATAGTTACGGAGAAGGACAAAACTGCTCCACATGTTCAAGTTCAAAATTGGGGCAAGGCGAATTTTGATGGAATTAGACAGGAGCTTGTAGGGGTTGGTTAGAGAAGTTTGTTTGCAGGCGAAGCGACCTCCTGCAAGTGGGAGGCCTTTAAAAGTGAAATGTCTACAGTTTAAGGTCTATATGTTACTGTGAGGGTAAAAGGCAAGGTTGGTAGGTAGAGGGAACCTCGAATTTCAGGAGATATTGAGGGTTTGACCAGCAAAAAGGAGGCGTGGCTCAGGTCCAGGCAGCTGGGGATCGAGGGAATACAAGGAGGTGTACAGGGGATACAGTAGTTTACTGAAGAAGGAAATCAGGAGGTTGAAAAGGGGGCACAAGATAGCCTTGGCTGAGAAGATTAGGGTGAATGCAAAGAGATTCATTAAGTAAAAAGAATAACTAAATGACAGTATGACCCCTCAAGTTCCAAAACGGACATGCATGTCTAGAACCGTAGGAGATTTGCGAGATTCTCAATGAATATTTCTCCTCTGTTTTTACCGTGGAGAAATACATGAAACTTGGGAGGTTAACAAAAGTTGTAGTGTTATCTTGGGGTAAGTCAATATCACAGGAGAAGGTGTGTTGGATGCATTAATGTATGAAGGTGGATAAATCTCATGGTCCTGGACAGATGCATCCAAGAATACTGCAAGAGGTTACAGAAGAAACTACTGGGACCCTGGTTGATATTTTTGCATCATCGTTAGCGACAGGTTAGGTTCCAGAATATTGGAGATTAGCAAATGTTGTGCCATTATTCAAGAAGGGAAGCAAAGAAAAATCTGGGATCTGTAGACCAGGAAGTCTAACATCTGTGGTATATAGGTTGCTTGAGAAGACTCTCAGGGATGAGATATGCATGCATTTGGAAAGATAAGGTTTGTTTAAATATAGTTTTTTGAAAGATTCTTTACAGTATGGAAACAGGCCGTCTGGCACAACAAGACCACACCGACCCTCCAAACAGTAACCCACCCAGTCCCATTCCCGTACCCTATATTTACCCCTGAAGAATGCACGTGACACTATGGGTAACCTAGCATGGCCGATTCACCTGACCTGTAGATCTTTGGATTTTGGAAGGAAAATGGAGCATCCAGAGGAAACACACACGAACACAGTGAGAATGTGCAAACTCCACACAGAGAGTCACCGGAAGCTGGAACCAAACTCGGATCCATAGCACTATGAGGCAGCAGTACTAGCCACTGAACTACCATGTCACCCTTGCTTTTTCTCAACACAGTTCAATGACACAGGCACAAAATCTTTTCTGTCCTTCACCCATGATGCACGTTCCAATATCACATATCATGAATAATTTATTCTCCACTGAAAGTGTCATATTATTATTATTTATTAGTTTGATGTTATTAATTTTAATACTTATTATTAATAGTTCTTTTTTAGACTGGAAAGATTGCATGGGTTTGTGAGTGGGAGATCATGCCTCTCAAGTTTATTTGAGTTCATTGATGAAGTGACCAAGAATGTTGATGAGGGTAGGGCGGTAAACTGTGTGCTTTTCAGTTAGGCCTTTGACAAGGTTGCCACTGATGGGCTGGTCTGGAAGGTTAGAATTGCATGGAATCCAGAGGGAGCTGGCAAATTGGACACACAATTGACTTGTGTGGTACTAAGCAGAGGTTAATAGAGGGAAGATGCTCTCGGACTGGAGGCCTGTAACACATGAAGTGCCTCAGGGGTCTCTGCTGGGTCCATTGCTGTTTGTTTTCTGTATCAATGATATTCTTGCGAATGTACAAAGCATGGTTAGGAAACTTGAAGATGACATTAAAATAGGTTAAATATCACACAACACCAGGTTATAGTGCAACAGGTTTAATTGGAAGCACACTAGCTTTCAGAGCGACGCTCCTTCATCAGGTGATTGACAATCACCTGATGAAGGAGCGTCGCTCCAAAAGCTAGTGTGCTTCCAATTAAACCTGTTTGACTATAACCTGGTGTTGTGTGATTTTTAACTTTGTAAACCCCAGTCCAACACCGGTATCTCCTAATCATGACTAAAATAGGTGGTATCGTGGACAGTGAGGAAGTATATCAGAAATTGCAGCAGGACCTTGATCAAACTGGAGAAGTGGACCAAGGAATATTTTGGCAACGTTAGATCAAGGTTGGAGTTTCATGTTGATTGGTTGGACCTTAAGGAGTGTAGTTGAGCAGAGGGACCAGGGAGTTCAGGTCTACCGTTCTCTGAAAGTGGGGTCATAGTTAGACATGGTAGTGAAGAAGGCTTTTGCCACACTAGCAACCATCGGTCAGGACATGGAGGAGAGCAGTTCGGAAGTTATGTTGCAGTACACTCGATGTTGGTGAGGCTGCACTTGTAATGCTGTATTCGTTTTAGTCACGTTGCGATCAGAAGGATGTTTTTAATATGGAATGTGGGCAGACGGAATTTAGAAAAAATGTTGCCAGCACCCAACAGTATGAATTATAGGGAGAGGTTGGACAAGCGAGGACTTTTATCTTTAGAGCACAGGAGAGGGGCCTTATAGAAGTTTATATGGATAAGGGAAATGGACCCAGCCTTTTTTTCCCCAGTGTTGGGGAATCAAGGAGGGGAGAGCATCAGTTTAAGGTGAGAGGGGAACGAATAAAAGGGAAACTGATGGAAACTGTTTTAAACAGAGAATGGCGCACAAAGGGAATGAGCTGCCAACGGAAGGAGTTGAAGCATTTATATTAACGATATTTAAATGGCATTTGGGCAAGTACACGGACAGGAAAGTTCGAGAATGCTATGGGCCAAGTGATGGGAAATGAGTTTAGTGTGGTTTGATATTTGGGTCAGCATGGACGAATGTGTGCCAAGGGACCTCTCTGCCTCTCTCCATGCTGTAGGACTTGATGACTGTACAAATAGAACAGCATTTGGTCAAACTCTCATTTTTCCTTAGGTCATAAGTTCGAATCATATTTGGACAATGTTCTTTCAAGTTAATTTTGCAGAAAATTTGCTTTTCAGTTTGTTATCAACAATACGTATGTGTGTGTGCATGCGTGTGTGTGTGTCTATCTGTGTGTGCGTGTGTATGTGTCTGTGTGTGTGTGTGCGTGTTTCTCAGTATTTTTCAAAGGGAAATATCACTGTACATATTTGCAATATCCTCTCGTCATTCCTCTTTCCATCATAGTTTGTTTTGGTCATAGACATGTTGTTTTACGAGATTAAAGAAATCTGCCTGACTTGTTCCTAACACTGACCCTGACTCACTCTGAGAACCATATCATTGGCCATATCACCAACATAGTTATAATTATTTTTTTGTGGGCAGTGGAGGAGTGGGGCGAGAAAAGGGAGAGGTGAGCCAAAACAACACAGGGGATTATCGACTCAATCAGCCAACGTCAGAGACGAGGAGTTCCTTGGAGGGGATTGTGAGGGATAGAATTTGCATTTATTTAGAAAGACAAGGAATGATTAGGGATAGTCAATATGGATTTGTGTGATGGAAATCATGTCTAATTAATGTGATTGAGTATTATCAAGGGATGACAAAGAAGATTGAACAATTTTTACACAAACTTCAGCAAGGCATTTAATAAGGTTCCCCATCGTAGACAGATTACTAAAATTAGGTTATATGTAAACTAGGAAAAGCTAACCAAATGGATACAAAATTGGATTGAAGGTAATGGTTTGTTTTCCAAACTGAAGACCTGTGGCCAGCGGTGTTCTGAAAGAATCAGTGCTGAGCTCACTGCTTTTTATCACGGCTATAAACAACTTTGATGTGATTATCGGAGACATGGTTTGTAAGTTTACAGATAATATCACCAACGCGGTGCAGTGGAGAGTAAAGAAGATTATCTCAGAATATAACGGGATCCTTGACAATCAATGAGCCAAGGGCTGGCAGATGGAGATTAGTTTAGATATTTGTGAGGTTTTACATTTTGATAAGTTAAAGCGGGGTAGTGCCCTGGGAAATGTTGCTTAACAAAGCGGTGAAGATCTCCGGGTGAAGATTCATAGTTCCTTGTAAGTGGAGTTTAGGTCGGTAGAGTAGTGAGGAATGTGGTTGACATGCTTGCCTTAATCGAACAGAACATTGAGAATAGGAGTTGGAGTAGCGTGTTGCGCTTGTACAGGACGTAGGTGAGGCCACTTTAAGAAAACTGCGTACATATCAGTTGCCTCTTTTAAAGGATGGATGTTGTTAAGCTTGAAAGGGTGCAGAAAAGATTTCCAAATATTTTCTGGAACCTGAGGGTTTGAGCTACAGGGAGATAATGAACAGGATGAGGCTTTTTCCCCTGGATTGTCAGAGACTGAATGGTGACATGACAGAGGTTTAACAAGTCCTGAGGGGCATGGACAGTCTGATTGGACAAGATCTTTTTCCCAGTGTAGGGGCGTCCAGAACTAGACGGCATAGAGTGAAGGTGACAGGGCAAAGACTTAGAAGGGACCTGAGGGGAAACCTTTTCATACAGAGGCTGGTGGGTGTACTGTCAGAGAAAGTAGTGAAAGCGTGTACAATTACACATTTAAAATGTATCTGGATAGGTACATAAATAGGAATGGATCATGTGATGTGGGCCAAATGATGGCAAGTGGGACGAGATCTGATTAAGATGCCTGATCGGCATGGACAAATTGGACAAAAGGATCTTTTTCCACGCTGTATGATTCTCTTATTCTCACAGCGGGATGAGGAAGAAATCTAAAAGGGCCATTCGAATGGGAATTCTCTTCCCCAGAAGTTTGTGGTGCCTCTCTGATTACAAGTATTCACGGCTGAGTCAAAGATTTGACAGAAAAGTGAGTCAAGGATAATGGGACACAGACAGGACGATGAGGCTGAGACCACAATCTGATCAGCCACAATCTTAATGTCTGGTGGAGAAGGCTCAAATTCTCTAAAGACCCGCTCCTGCTCCTCAGTCCCATGTTTCTGTGTTCCATTCAACCCGTCTAACCTGCTCGACCGGAGCAGTTAGAGACCACTTATTGTTATAGCATGGTGCAAAGAAATAGAGGAAACTGTTCGGTCCCTCGAGACTGTCCCACTCGGTTTGGGAGATTTGGAAAATGTAATTGGAAGACCCAGACTGGATATGGAAGAGGTTGCTCATTTCTCTTTACAAAACCTCCCCTCTCTGTATCTTGTGCTTCATTTGTTGATCATGTTGTAGACCCAGATTCACTGTGAATACAGCCCCAAAATCTCATCCAGTCATGGCTCACAAAATCCACGGGTCTCCCTGATTGCAATATTCCATAAAAGACCTTCCAGGAAAATAACACATACGAACTTTCCAATAACAGAATGGGAGAGCATCAAAAACAGGGGCAGGTCATTCACATCCCAAGCCTGCCTTGCCCTTAACTAAGATCAAGGATGACCTGCTCCAAGTCTCAAATCTTCTTAATGTCCAAGTCTTCTTGAGCACTTCCATACAACACAGAACAAAGAACAGGACTGATTTGGAGATGTCAGTGTTCGTCTGGGGTGTACAAAGTTAGAAATCACATAGCACCAGGTTATAGTCCAACAGGTTAAATTGGTAGCACACTAGCTTTTGGAGCATTACTCCTTCATCAGGTGATAGTGGAGGGCTCGATCGTAACACAGTATTTATAGCAAAAATTTACAGTGTGATATAACTGAAATTAGACAAGGAAACACTGATTGTCTGTTAAGCCTTTCATCTGTTAGAATACCATGATAGTTTCACTTCTTTTATATGTAAATCACTAAACCATTAATTTAAAAAAAGTTACATTCTCATCTGACCAGTGAACAATGGTGATAGCAAGACAAAATGGTGAAGGTGTTGACCCCCTGTGTTCTCTGACTATGCCATGATGTTTAGATTGATTCTAAATAAGAAAGTGAGAGAACGGAGTTTTACATGAATTCATGCAGATTTTCATCTCAAGGTTCTACATGAATGAAGTGAGATAACGGAGTTTTACATGAATTCATGCAGATTTTGAACTCAAGTTTCTACATGAATGCATGCAGTTAGGACCTTCAGTCTTCGACGTTGTGTTGTTTGTCCTACTCTAACCTACATGCTTCCGTTCCCTTTGTTCCATGTGCCTATCCAAGAGTCTCTTAAGTTTTCCTCACGTATTTGACTCTACTACACTGATAGTAGTGAATTCAACACAACCACCACTCTCTCTGTAAAGAATCTATCCCTGATATCTCCCCTAAAACTTCCTCCAATTACCTTAAAATTATGCCACCTAGTGATAGAAATTTCTGCCATGGGAAAATGTCTCTGGCTATTCACTCTCTATCTGCCTCTCTTCATCTTGTACACCTCTATCAAGTCACCTCTCATCTATTTTTCCTCCAATGAGAAAAGCCCTCACTCCCTCACGGTTTATTCGTAAGACTTCTAGTCTAGACAGCATCCTGGTAAATCTCCTGTTTACACTCTCAAAAGCTTCATTATCCTTCCTATAATGAGGAGACCAGAACTGAACACAATATTCCCTGTGCGGTCTGAGCAGGGCTTATCGAGCTGCAGCATAACCTCGCGGCTCTAAAACTCAATCCCCCTGCAACTGAAAGCCAACATACCATACGCCTTCTTAACAACCTGATCAACTTGGGTGGCAGCTTTGAGGGATCTGTGGACACGGACGCCAGGATCCCTCTGTTTCTCCACAGTGCCAAGAATCCTGCCTTTAACCATGTATTCTGCGTTCACATTCCAGTTTGCAAAGTGAATTACTTCGGTTTGAACTACATGTGCCACTTCTCAGCACAGCTCTGCATCCTGTCGATGTCCCATTGCAACCTACAATAGCCCTCCACATTCTGTACCACTTCAACCACCTTTGTGTCATCAGCAAACTTACTAGCCAACTCTTCAACACCCATATGCAAGTCATTTTGAAAATAACAGAGAGCAGAAGTCACTGAACTGATCCCAGCGGGACACCACTGGTCCCTTTCAGTGATCTAGCTCCCCTAACTCTCTGTGTAAGGGAGTTCCTGACAATCACTACCCTTTGTTTGAAGGAAACCGTCTCTGCTTCTGCACCATGACCTATTGATATGAACAAAAGAGATAACGCAGAGGCTCAGGTAAGAGAGACTGACCCTGAACTCAAGGCAGTATTTGACTGAGGATGACATCAAGGAACCTGAACAAAATCACAATTACTGAGAATTAATTATGAACTCTACATTGCTTGGAGTCATTCATGGCACAAGGGAAGATGATTATCATTGGTGGGCATCAATCATCTTAGCCATGGGGCACATCTGCAGGAGATCCTCAGCGTAGCTTCCTCAGCTCAGGTATCTCCAGTTTGTCATCATAGAATCCCTACAGTGTGGAAGGAGGCTATTCATCCCATTGAGTCCAAACTGAGCAGATTAGATTCCCTACAGTGTGGAAACCGGCACTTCGGCCCAACCAGTCCACACTGACCCTCCGAAGAGTAACCCACCCAAACACATTTCCGTCTGACTAATGCACCTAACATAATGGACAATTTAGTATGGCCAATTCACCCTGCGTGCATATCTTCGGACTGTGAGAGGAAACCGGAGCACCCGAAGGAAACTCATACAGACAAGTGGGGAATGTGCAAACTCCACACAGACAGTTGCCCAAGGCTCGAATCAAACCTGGGGCCCTGGTGCTGTGAGGCAGCAGTGTTAGCTACTGATTCACCGTGCCAGCAGAAGAGGGGGCATTCACTGAAGTCTACAAAGTTTTCAGGACAGGTTGTCCCTCTTCAGCTTTTGAAACAATCTGTTACCATGTATATTAAGACTCGGACAACATTCAAGACCGTGTTGTTAAAGTCTGGGTGACATTTGTGTAACAGCACAGTACATTTCCACAGTAAAAGGACAAGTTCATTCAGCAGCTCAATCTGGTTTCACAAGAATGTGGGGAAGCCATTCATCCCATCAAAACTACTGGGCAAAAGAAGGATACCCATTCAGTCCCTCCTGCCTGTTGCACAGCAAGGTGAGATTCTGCTCTCTCTCACATGTCACGTACATGGGATCAGAAAGAACCATTTCACACCCGGAGTCACTTACAAAGGAACAGAAAGAGGCTATTAAGCTTTTCAAGCCACTAACACAGGAACAGGGAAATGTCAGAGATGCTCCAACATCACAAACAAATGGAGCAGGGGCTGCACAGACAGACTGCTCCAAATTGATCCACATGGCTTAATTACTCATGGTACATATGTGTTACTTTAACATGGGTATCTGTCAGTCGGAATGAAGCCAACATTTTTTAGCCATTCTCCAAGTTGCCTTCCATCTCCAAGAAGGCAGACCCATCGTCTCCGTGGAGGTCAGAAACCGGTGGGGAATACCTAACTGTTTCAGAATGATGGTATTTTGGCTGCTGACAGGATTGTGCACAAAGTGACACTCAATGCAGTGTCACACAGTAACTGTGCTTTAAAGTGCTCAGAGTTCATTCAGAGCCTGCACCTCGCAGTCAATCGACATGATGGTTCTGCAGATGCATGTAAACTGTCGTGAATCAAACATCCAATGAAAAGTATGACATTGACATCCCATTCAGCTGTTTGGTTCATAATGAGTTTCTGTTCATACCCATCAAGTCTCAACTTCTTATTCTCTCACAGCGGTACAGATTAAACACATCGTTACTGCACCCTCTCCTCATGGTAACATCATGCTAGTGTTTAGTCTGGTCAAACTCCTTTGCACTGTCTCGGTGACAAAGAGATAATTGATTATAAAGCAGACCAAATCTTTACACAAAGCACCAAATACTATCTCAACAAAACACGATCAGTGGGAAAGATATTCTAACTTTTGTACTTCAATCATTTTGCCTGAAGAGCCACATATCATTTACTTCCTGCCCCTGTATGAATTCTGTCAGTGACTTATGACCAAGGACATTCACGTCTTTTTCAACAAAAGCACTCGCCAACCTCTCTACCATTTAATAAATATAAATGTACATGATGATATTTGTTGTTCACATCTGAATAATTGTTATACCTTGTGAACAGCTATTGCCTAAACACTGATCCTGCTACCACCCATCAATCCTTCAGTCCAGAGAAAAACAGTATTCTTCTCGTATCTCCGTTACACAAATTTTAATCCATGTGGTGTATATTCCATCCCTACCTACCCATGGACTCGGACATTCCCCACTCACCTGTATTCAAACATGTCAAGCGTCTTCTAAAAATACAAATACTCCAATCCCATTGGTTCTCAACTTTCGATGTCACAACGGACAATCTCCACAAACAGGTTTATCAAAGATCATTTCCCTTTCCTGAATCTAGGCCGAATCTACCAAATCTTATCATTATTCTCCAAGTGTCTCGTCGTCACGTTCCTTCGAAAAGGTTCCAATTTTTTTTTCTCACAGCTGACATCAAATTATTTAGTTTTCTGTTTTCCCTCTCCATCCTGTTTTAAATATTTAGGTTGTCAATAGCTGCTGTCCAGTCTGCAGGATCCTTTCCAGAATCTAATTAGCTTTGAAGAATAATCAGTAATTATTTCATTAGCTTTGTTCTCGTCTCAATCACTCTGAGATGTAACTCATCAGATGCAGCAACTTATGAAACTTCAATTCAATTAGATTTTCAATAACATACACTTCATTAATTCTGATTTCCTTCAGTTTCCAATTTTTACCAGTCCCTCTGTTCCCTAATATTTGTGGAAAGTAGTTTCTGTACCTTCCCCTGCGGAGGTGGAATCAATGCATTCCTCTCAGCAGGCAGACGGTTTCAGTCAACTCGTGAATACATTGGAGGACTGCACTTCAGCGATGGTGGATATATTACCCTCTGCTGCCTGCAAAGTTCCAGAATCAATCCAGTTTAAGTCATCGTGAGTGTCAGCGCAGTCCTGCTACTGGTGTGAGAACACAGGCTATACTGAAGGAGGGGATACAGCTCAGTGATCACCTCAATTTTGAGACAAGCTGGTTTTACACTTTACACCTGAATGGGTGCAGCTTAGACAAATCTTCCTGGAAATCCCAGAGAGGAAAATATAGTGCCTCCCTCCTCCCTGTTTATGCAGCTTCCCTTCTTTGTCGTCTAAGCTTCAGTTGTTTATTATGGACCCAGACACATTGCAAATGCAGTATCCAGAGTGGGGTTCCCAGACCATCGGGGCTCCCTGAATGAACCCAGTAGCTGACATCACTATCCTGAGAACACCATCCACAGAGACTCCACTGACTTTCCAGATGGCAGCATCAAGTTAATTCCCCAAACCTACAATGCATCCATTCACTACTGAAAATGCCTCAGTCTCCTCAGTTTCTCTAGGAGACAGTGAGGACTGCAGATACTGGAGATCAGAGCTGAAAAATGTGTTGCTGGAAAAGCACAGCAGGTCAGGCAGCATCCAAAGATCTGGAGAATCGACTTTTCTGGCATGAGCCCTTCTTCAGGAATGAGGAAAGTGTGCCAAGCAGGCTAAGATAAAAGGTAGGGAGGAGGGACTTGGGTGAGGGGCGTTGGAAATGCGAGAGGTGGAAAAAGGTTAAAGTGAGGGTGATAGGCCGGAGAGGGGGTGGGGGCGGAGAGGTCAAGAAGGAAATTGCAGGTCAGGAAGGTGGTGATGTGTTCGAGGATTGGGATTGAGACAAGGTGGGGGGAGGGGAAATGAGGAAGCTGGAGAAATCTGAATTCATTCCTTGCGGTTGGAGGGTTCCCACACGGAAGATGAGACACTCTTTCAGCTGGAGGAAGAACGCCTCATCCTCCACCTACGAACCCTCAACCACAAGGGATGAATTCAGATTTCTCCAGCTTCCTCATTTCCCCACCCCCTACCTTGTCTCAATCCCAATCTTCGTACTCAGCACCACCTTCCTGACCTGCAATTTTTTTCCTGACCTCCCCGCCCCCACTCCCTCTCTGGCCCAGCACCCTCACTTCAACCTCTTTTCGCCTATCGCATTTCCAACACCCCTTCCCCAAGTCCCTCCTCCCTACCTTTTATCTTAGCCTGCTTGCCATACTTTCCTCATTCCTGAAGAAGGGCATGCCCGAAACGTCGATTCTCCTGATCTTTGGATGCTGCCTGACCTGCTGTGCTTTTCCAGCAATACATTTTTCACCTCTCATTTTCTCTTCCTGGCTGAGAAAGCTCTTACATCTCCACACAGTCGCACAGTAACAGTTCCAGTCTCCAAATAAACAGTTGACAATGGCACATTACGTTTCTCTATATATCTGCGACCACAAGTATTGCTGATGGAGTTGATCACCACACTCAGAGACAAGAGATAGAGGGAAAATAACTCACAGTAAGCAGGGAGATCCCATAATAAATATGATATTCAGGAATATGTGAAAAGGGGAAATGGTAGAATAACTTCCCAGTCTGTTTTCCTTCCAGTCCATCATCAGCAATCCTTTTGCTTGCTTTACCTTTCTCTCTCTCTCTCTCTCCATCTCTCTCTCTTTCTCTCTCACATTCTCTCTCTTGCTGGACATCATCCACTCAACACAAACCTCCCGCTCACCCTTCCATCCATCCCTGATATAATAATATTATTTCTCAGTTGCATTCAGTTTTGGTAGGTTCACTGAACTCGAAACATTATTTGTCTTTTTTTTCCGACAGACTGCCATACCTGCTGAGATTCTCCAACATTCTTTCAGAAGGTGGAGAATTTTATTTCAGATCGCCAGCATCCACATTTCCTTGGTTATTTCACCTTTAATGTTGTTGTTTCGAAGGATGCCAGCATCACTGGCAAGGGCAGTATTTATTGTCCATCCTTACTGCCCTTGACCGCGGTGCCATTTGTCAAGGCAATATGGAGGCAACTAAATTGTTGTGGATCTGAGGTGACACTTAGTTCAGACAGGGCAAATATGTTAGGCTTTTTTACCAAAGGTTATCAATAAAATAAGAAAAGAAATCCTGATGGTTTATGTTTGCCATGAGTGAAATTAGGTTTCATTCCAATTTTTGATATTGGAATTTAACTTTAGTCATCAGCTGTGGTAGGATTTCAGACAATGCTTTTAGAGTCATGACTTGCGCATCTGAATTACACAGTCAGCGACATTATTACTCTATTTAAGAGTCCCTGTTGTGAAGTAACTGTAGAGACAAGAACAAGTTTGTGGTCAAACTATTTGTAACGGGAAGAGAGGTCGGAGAAGAATTGGAGCCATCAAATCTGTCCTTAACGAAGGGGTAGGTGATGGCGAAGTCAGCAACAGAACTCAGACAGAGCTGGAGGTTGGGGATATTATGAAGGTGGGTGTCTGCAGGTTTGATCACAGAGAGAGTATATGGAGATATAAAACCGTTCACAGAAAAAAAGGAAGCTCAAGGTTGCGAACAGTCTTATTCCTTCTCAGATGTTTATGAGTTAGTACTTTGGAAATGTATGAGAAGGACGTGGCGTTTGTGACTGCGAGTTGATGTATTTGTTAAATATAATCAACCAGAATAGCAATAACATTCAGCATCATTTATAGAATCGACAGAGATCGACTTACCAGGGACACCAATAATAGCGAGGGTGGGATAGTACCCAGCTGGACTAATCAGCAGTACGGCTTGTATCCACAACTGTAACCATGGCCAATCCTGAGAAAGCCAGGAAAGACCCAATAATAAACTCCTGTCCATTGTTGTAACATTCAAGCCTAATGTTCTCAGATTCGGATCCATTGTTGGAACATTCTAGTCTAAAATTCTCAAATTAAATCCATTGTTGGACCCTTTTAATGTTCTCAGATTCTAATTTCTCTCTCTTCCTCTGTAGCTGCCGATCCCAATCTTTTTGAGGTTGACGCTGTGCCGAAGACTATGACATAACAAGTTGAAAGAAGTCCCTAATTATGGAAGAGGGAAATCCTCAAGTGACCCAGGTTGGTCCAGAAAGACTGATATTAATCACAGTCACTGAACAAATAGATCAAGTTAACCAATTTCACGGCAACTCTGAAAGATCACAATAATTGGTGTGGGTGGGATATTGATATCGATGATTATTGGGCTCATGGCACATCTCCAGTTGTAAACATCGAGGTGAGGGAGAGACATAATTCTTTCTCTTCACAAGCTCAATGATTCTGCTGTGTTTTGGCAATATAGGAATTGCTGGGTTCCCGAGGCCGCCTGTGTCTGATCACCAGGCCCGCTGCATCTTTTTGTTTTATTTATTTATGTTTAACTTTGACTTTTGTCTGTCGAGCACTTAACGGCTTAGGTGGGTTGAGGCATTTTTGAGAGACACCTACAGAGCCATAGACGGTGTAGATACAATGTTTTCTTGCAGCCACGGCCTGGTCCTGTGGAGTGATGGTCAAACTCTCACAGAACCAAGACGATTAATTTTACCTTTCACCAGTTACTGCTGGTTTCTCAGCAGGGTTGGAAGGATAGAAATCTCTCCCCGGTTCGACACAGTCTCTCTGTGATTTCTCTCGGAACTGTCTTTTGATGTTCTTTCCTCCTGGATTGGAGAACTGCATGTCAGACAATCTGTTTCCAGCATTTGTTTTTTGACCTTTGTGTGCTTATTGGATGATACCATATTGGAGCAATTAGTGTATAGTAGTTAAATAAACTATTATTCTGTACCAGTCAGGCAGGGAGTAAAGGGTCTTGTGAGGGAGCCGTGGTTTAATAATGAATTAGAATCCCTTGTGAAAGAGAAGAGGGCGGCCGATGTAAAGATGAGGCGTGAAGGTTCGGTTGGGGCGTTTGAGAGTTATAAGGTAGCCAGGAAGGATCTAAAGAGAGAGCTGAGAGCAGCGAGAAGGGGACATGAAAAGTCCTTAGTTGATAGGATTAAGGAAAACCCAAAGGCTTTCTATAGGTATGTCAGGAGTAAAAGGATGACTAGGGTAGGTATTGGTCCAGTCAAGGATAGTAGTGGGAAGTTGTGTGTGGAGGCGGAGGAGATTGGTGAGACACTAAATCAATACTTTTCGTCAGTATTCACTCAGGAACAGGACACTGTTGCTGATGTGAATATTGAGTCACAAGTGATTAGAATGGATGGCCTTGAGGTACGTAGGGAAGAGGTCTGGGGAATACTGGAAAGGATGAAAATAGATAAGTCCCCTGGGCCTGATGGCATTTATCCTAGGATCCTCTAGGAAGCTAGGGAGGAGATAGCAGAGCCATTGGCCTTGATGTTTATGTCGTCGCTGTCTACAGGAATAATGTCAGAAGACTGGAGGATAGCGAATGTGGTCCCCTTGTTCAAGAAGGGGAGAAGGGATAGCCCGAGTAACTATAGGCCAGTGAGTCTCGCTTCTGTTGTGGGCAAAGTCTTAGAGAGAATTGTAAGGGATAGGATTTATGAACATCTGGATAGGAATAATGTGATCAAGGAGAGTCGGCATTGTTTTGTGAAGGGCAGGTCGTGCCTCACAAACCTTATTGAATTCTTTGAGAAGGTGACCGAGGAAGTGGACGAGGGTAAAGCAGTAGATGTGGTGTATATGGATTTTAGCAAGGCGTTCGATAAGGTACCCCATGGCAGGCAAATCAAAAACTACAGAGGTATGGCATTGAGGATGCATTAGAGGTTTGGATTAGGAATTGGCTGGCTGGAAGGAGACAGAGGGTAGTAGTTGATGGTATAGGTTCATATTGGAGCGCAGTTACTAGCAGTGTTCAACAAGGATCTGTTTTGGCACCATTGCTGTTTGTCATTTTTATACTTGACCTGGAGGAGGGGCTTGAAGCCTGGGTAAGCAAGTTTGCGGATGACACGAAAGTCGGTGGAGTTGTGGACAGCGAAGAAGGATGTGGCAGTTTACAGCACGATATAGATAAGTTGCAGAGCTGGGCAGTAAGGTGGAAAATGGAATTCAATGTAGCTAAGTGTGAAGTCATTCACTTTGGTAGGAGTAACAAGAAGATGAATTACTGGGCTAATGGTAGACTACTTGGTAGTGTGGATGAGCAGAGGGATCTTGGTGTCCATGTACACAGATCTTTGAAAGTTGCCACCCAGGTAAATTGTGCTGTGAAGAAGGCATATGGTGTACTGGGCTTTATTGGTAGAGGAATTGAGTTCCGGAGTCCTGAGGTCATGTTGCAGTTGTATAAGACTCTGGTGCGGCCTCATCTGGAGTATTGTGTGCAGTTTTGGTCGCCATACGATAGAAAGGATGTGGAGGCATTGGAACGAGTGCAGAGGAGGTTTACCAGGATGTTGCCTGGTATGGTAGGAAGATCGTATGAGGATTGGCTGAGGCTCTTGGGACTTTTCTCATTGGAGAAAAAAAGGTTAAGGGGAGATTTGATAGAGGTGTACAAGGTGATTAGGGGTTTAGATAGGGTTGACAGTGAGAACCTTTTTCCGCTAATGAAGTCAGCTGTTACGAGGGGACACAGCTTTAAATTAACGGGTGATAGGTATAGGACAGATGTTAGGGGTAGATTTTTTACTCAGCGGGTTGTGAGTTCATGGAATGCCCTGTCAGTATCAGTGGTGGACCATCCCTCTTTATGGTCATTTAAGCGGGCATTGGACAAGCATATGGAGGTTATTGGGCTAGTGTAGGTTAGGTAGGCTTCGGTCGGGGCAACATCGAGGGCTGAAGGTCCTGGAGTGCGCTGTATTTTTCCATGTTCTGTGTTTTATTATTCTGCTAAGTTTTCGAACAGAATTAAGTTATTGCAAGTTCGTCTTCCTTTTGTTGTCTTTTATCGACAGTCTTCGAATAAATTGTGTTTTGCTTAATGTCGAATATTTTGACCAAGTAAATTCTATCTCAAGCAAAGCACCTTACATTTACCAGCGGAATGGGCCGAGCTGGAGGAGTGATAATAATGTCACGAATTATACCGGTTACCCAATCCATCTCTCAGATCCAGCCCGGGCACGTATTCGCCCAAATGAGCTACCTCATTAACATGAAGCGCTGCGTAGACCAGGCTAATGTACTGCTCAGCAATCCGTTCTGGATCGAACACTGTTTATAGCTCACAAGTTCACTACTTATGTGTCCAACAGTGCACTGATCTATAAATTTGGACTAAATGATCGTTCAACACAGGGCGCTGTGCAGGACACACAAAGGCATTGTTCTGTACACACGGACTGGATATCTGTGCAGCATGGGGAGCTGTGCAGTAAACAGCAGTGAACTTATCTTTTAATCTGGAGCAGTTTACCTTCCCAGCACACGTAGCCAGCTCTGTGCACCAATTGCTGCATTGCTGTGTAACACTGTATTAGATCACTGCCCAGCGTGGGGAACCTTGCGGCTCATGCTGGAAGCGACAGGATGTGCAGCACCTCTCCATTTACAGCTCCATATCTCCAGTGTGGCATGACACAGGAATGCTGTGGATGTGAAACTCACTGCCAGAGAGAGATGGTGGGGGAATCAGTTTAAATACCAACAAATGGGAGGAACTTTGTTAAAAGCGAGGGGAAGATTGAGAGAGAATTTCAGTGAATGATCTGATGGTAGGTTTAAAAATTGTGAAATGAGAACATTTTGATTGCGTCTTGCAATATAAGCCACTGTTTCTAGGAATGATGGGTGAGCAGGGTATTTGTGTAAGTTATGATGATTGAGAATTTTGGATAAGCATTTGTCCTGCAGCGTTGTAACTGGGAGTAGGATCAGCAGAGTTTTCGACTCACTGGGCTGATTCGTACAATAATTTGTCTCCGTGCCATTTTCATTGAATGTGACAGAAGGAATATTTGCACGGGTCAGAGCTAGTTTCCTGGTGTTATCTTATCGAACTCACCTCATTAACTACCCACCCTACCTCATGGTGTCCCTCTCATTCAACGCCAGCACGATTTTCCCACCCATTATGGCTGGAGGTGCTCACCATCGCCCGGATGCCCCTGGATATTCAGGGATCACTGGTACTGCTGCCATCATGAAAAGGCCAATGGGCACACGGTTGAGCTTTCTCAGTTTGGAGCTGCCCTGCACAGTTTACCCGAGCATGGCAGATAAACGGAAAGTAGACCACAGCTTGACGACAGAGGCATGGAGGTCATGGTGAATGGTGTAGTACAGAGGGGGACCATTCTCTTCCCAGACCATGGTCTGAGCACACCACCCAGCTCAGTGCAGTGTCTGCGTCCGAGGAAAAATCCAGCAATACAGGAAAAGCATCAATAACCTTCCCCATTCTGTCAGGATAAGGGTCAATGTATTCTCTCTACTTTCTCACACTCATTGTATATCTGTTAGTGCCTTCCCCAGAATAAGGCTCCATCACTCTTACCACTGCAATACAGCACCTTCTCTCTCTCTCTCTCTCTCTCTCTCTCTCTCTCTCTCTCTCTCTCTCTCTCTCTCTCTCTCTCTCTCACCTACCCAATACACCCACATGGTTATAAAATGTTCTTATGAGTGCAGTTTCTAGAATTCTCTGGTTGATGCCGTTCGTACAATGTTCCAAATAATTTTCAAAATAATTCAATATCAGCAAAATGTACATCCCCCAGTATGCAACGCATCAGAGGAAGGAGCAGAGTTTTACTTTTTTTTAAATCACTCAGGATGAAAGTGCATCATGAGGCCATTAATCCTCTCAAATATGCTCCACTAATCAATCAAAGGGAGCACCTAAACACTTGAAGACTCACTCTCTTCTTGAAGACAGGAGCCACATTGGAGTTTCTCCAGTTTCACTTGAACACTCCTGGAATCCCGAGAGTTATGGAATATTTCACACATGGCCACCAGTCACTCTGTAACCACTTCTCTCAAAACAAGCTATGAATTGCTGATGAGCTGTTTACCTTTGGTCTTTTCTGTTTGAGAAAAGCCTTGTTCATTTTGTTAGAGACAATGCAAAACTTTCATCTGACTACAATTTTGTTTAAAATATTGAAAATCTTCGTGCCTTCCCCTGCGAGGAACAATGTAAAATAATGTTTTAAATTCTCTGCATGTTCCCTGGAATCAGTTCCCCAGTCACATCCTACAGGTGTCCAACATATTCTTTCCTGCCTTCCTTCCAAGGGTCACAAACACATCATGAATGTTTTTTTATTTGAGATGGGAAAACTCTTGCGGTTAGTTTCTTTTCATATTTCTTGCCAGTTTTGAAATGTTTTTTTCTTTGTATTTTGTTTTATACAATCTGCTTCTTGATCCAAAAGTAGACTTCCCAAATGTGGCCGACGCTAGAGCTCAACAATCTGAATTCTTTAGTTTGTGATTGATTAGCATACTTCACAGCATTTGTGCATCATGGGTGGTTCATTTTCTTTTTTCACCAGAGGCAAACATTACTGAGAGTTATTAATGAGTACCAGCTTTAATGTTCCCACACCCCTCCCCCCACCACCCCACCCCTGCCACACACATATCTGCTGACCTTCATCTGTGTCTATTTTCACACTCCGTATTTGACCAGATATATGACATAAATCTGCATTTGAAATGCCTGGCTCTTTTCAATCATTCGGGGGGAACCTACGTATGTGGCTGAACACATGATCAGCTGAAGGTGACTCCATTCTCCCAGTTTCCCTGGCTCTGTCATTTCTGTTCGATGATGTCACATTCCAGTGGGAAGCTTCCTCCATGTCATCCTTTTCTCTCAAACGAGAAATCCCCTAAATCTGATGGACTGAGTTTTCAGCTGTGTCTATCCCATCTCCCTCACTTCTGCCCTCACTCCGTCCCTTCCCCCCAAGAACAATGATAGATCTCCCCTTGTCCACACTTCCTTCTGCACTGGAATCTGCATTCACAGAATCATCCTCCGCCACTTCCACCACCTCCAGCAGGACAGCACCAGCAAACACATCTTCCCCTCCCGTCCACTGTCAGATATTCACAGGGACCATTCCTTCTGTGGCACGCTCCATGACTCCGAACACTTCCACATGGCACCTTCCCATGTAAAGCTGCAACTTTTGCCCATTCATCTCTTCCCTCTTCACTGTCCAAGTCTCTAAACACCCCATCCAGGTGAAGCAGCATTTCACTTGTACGCTTTCAATCCAATCTCCTGTCATTGCTGCTGACAATGCAGTCTCCTTTACATTACTGAGCTAAACAGAAACTGCTTTGATGAACATCTCCACTCTGTCTGTAGGAATGACACTGACATTCTGATTGCTCCCCATTTCAAGAACCTACATTACTCTCAAGATAATGAGAATTCTTTGAGAAGGTAACGACGGTTTGGACAATAGAGAGTTACCTATCTGAACTTCCAGAAGACCTCTGATATGGTACCCCACAGGAGGCTGCAGAGTAAGATAACGACCCATGGTTCTCAGAGGACAGGTACTAGCATGGATAAAAGATTGCCTCTCTTACAGGTTGCAGAGTGAGGATAAAATTGTCTCTCTCAGGATGGCAGCCGGTCACTAGCAGTGTTCCACAAGAGTCAGTGTTGAGACCACAACATTTCACTTTATAGGTTAATGAACTGAGTGGCGGGACAGAAGGCATTCTGGCTACGTTTGCAGATGAAGCAAAGACAGGTGGAGAGGCATGTAATATTGAGGAGGCAGGGAGCCTGCAGAAAGATTTCGACAGTTTAGGAGAGTTGGAAAAGGAGTAGCAGATTGAATACAATGTGGGGCAGTGTGAGGTCATGCAGTTTGGTATGAATAGTACAGACATGGACTATTTACTAAATGGGAAAAAAATCAGAAATCTGAGGAACAAAGGGACTTGGGATTCCAAGCGCAGGATTTGCCTTTGATAAACTTGCAGGTTCTTTCGGTAGTTTAGAAGACAGATACAGTGTTGTCATTCATCTTGAGAGGGGTAGGATATAATGGTGGGGATTCTGAGGCTTTCGAAGGCTCTGGTCAGACCACATTTCCAGTATTTTGTACCTCATACCTCAGGAAGGAAGGATGGATTAGCCTTGGTGTGTGTCAAGAGTAGGTTCACCAGAAATGAAAAACTTAACACATGAGGAACGTTGGAGAACTCTGGGTTTATACTCGATGGAGATTAGAAGGATGGGTGGGGGGTGGGGGGGGGGTCATATTGAAGCTTACAGAACACTGAATAACCTGGATACAGACCAAATTGGGAGCACGTTGGCACTGGCAGGAGAACACAGGCTTAGACCAAAGCGAAAACCCATTAGAACGGAGATAAGATGAAACGTCTTTAACCAGAGAGTAGTGACATTGTGGAATTCCTTACCACAGAAGGCTGTGGAAACCAGATTATTTGGCACCAACGATATAGCCAGGAAAGGGACTGAGGATCTGAAAAGTGACTACAGAGAGTTAGTTTGGAAGCTGAAGAGCAGGACGAGTAGAGTAGTGATCTCAGGTTTGCTACCAGTGCCACGAGCTAGTGAGATGAGGAACAGTCAGCAAATGCAGATTTACACTTGGCTGCGGGGCTGGTGCAGGAGGGAGGGCTTCAGATACCTAGACAATCGGGATACCTTCTGGGTAAGGTGGGACCTGTACATGAAGGACGGGTTGCACCTGAACTGGAGGGGCACAAATGTCGTGTTTGGGAGGTTTGCTCGTGTGATTCTGGCGTGTTTAAAACGCGTTTGGCAGGGGTGTAGGAATAACACCACAAATCTGAGAGTGGATTAATTGAAGACGGGACAGTGACAGGATATATTGAATCTATCAGGAAGGTTTCTCACGTGATGAAACAAAGGGATCAGTTAAAGTGCATCTGCTTTAATGCAAGGAATGTCTGATCTCAGAGTGACAAACTTCGATTGTGGATCAGTACTTGGGGCTACGATATCGTGGCCTTAACGGAGACGTAGGTTTCACAGGGGCAGGGATGGTTGCTTGATGTTCCAGGGTTTAACACGTTTAAAAATGTTTCGGGGCAGCACAGAGTCTGAATGATTAGTACTGCTGCCTCACAGCGCCAGAGACCCGGGTTCAATTCCCAACTCAGGGAACTGTCTGTGTGGAGTTTGCACATTTTCCCCATGGGTGTGCTCCGGTTTCCCTCCATAATCCAAAAATGTGCAGATTAGGTGAACTGGCACATGCTTAATTGCCCGTAATGTTAGATGAAGGGGTAAATGTAGGGGAATGGTTCTGGGTGGGTTGTTCTGTGGAGGGTTGGTGTGGACTTGTTGGGCCGAAGGGCCTGTTTCCACACTGTAAGTAATCTTATCTTATCTAAAAAAGAACGGGGTGGGTGGAAAATGAGGAGAGGGTGTAAAGTTGCTCATCAGAGAGTGCGTCACAGCTACAGAAATGAAGGTGGTTGAGGAAGGTTTGTCGACTGAGTCAGTAAGGGTGAAAGTTAGGAACAGCAAGGGAACAGTCGCCGCATTTGGGGGTTTTCTACAGACCATCTAATTGCAGTAGAGAGATTGAAGAACTCATAGGCGGGCAGATTCCAGAAAAATGCAAAAGTAGCAGGGTTAATGTTATGGGTGATTTCAACGTTTCCAATATCGACTGGAACCTCCAAAGTGCAGATGGTGTGGATGAAGCCGTTTTTGTCAGGTGTGCTCAAGATGGTTTCCTTGCTCAGTATGGAGACAGACCAACAAGAGGAGAGGCTATTTTGGATTTGGTGTTCGGCAACGAGCCAGGACAGGTGTCAGAACTAATGGTGGGAGAGCACTTTGTCCAAAGTGATCACAACTGCCTCACATGGAGCATAGTCTGGGAGAGTGAAAGGAGCAGTTTCCAAAGGAAGATATTTAATTAGGGAAAAGAAAATTATGATGCTAGCAGACAGGAGTTGGGAAGGACAGACTGGGAGCAATTGTTCCACAGAAAGGGCACAGCAGACACGTGAGACTGTTTAAGGAGCAGTTGTTGCGAGTGATACACAAATTTGTTTCACTGAGACAGGTAAGAAGGGGTAAGATTAAGGAACCTTGGATGACGAGAACAGAAAAACTTCTCGTCAAAAGGAAGCAGGCAGCTTACGGAAGATGGAGGAAGCAAGAATCTAACACAGCTTTAGAGGATTACAGGCCTGCTAGAAAGGAGCTCATAAATGGACCGAGGCGAGCCATGATGGGGCACGAAACAGGCTTGGCAAGAAGGATTAGGGAGAATCCAAAAGCATTTTTCTCATACGTGAGGAATAAGGGAACAATTAGGGAGAAGGTAGGGCCAATCAGGGATAGCGTAGGGAACTTATTCGTGGAGTCTGAGCAGATAGGGGAAGCCCTAAATGAGTTTTTTTGCTTCGATTTTCACCAGGGAAAGGGAACTTGCTGTAAATGAAAACTTAGATGAGCTGGTCCAGATCAAGATTGTTGAAACTGATGTGCTAGAAATTTTGGAAAAAATTAAGATAGATACGTCCCCAGGGCCAGATTTATCCTAGACAGCTCCGGGAAACGAGAAAGGCGTTCGCTAAGCTGCTGGTGAGGATATTTGCTTCCTCAGTCTCCACAGGAGTCATACCGGAGGATTGGAAGGAGGCGAATGTTGTTCCTTATTTCAAGAAGGGTAATAGGGAAATCCCTGGCAATTAGAGACCAGTCAATCTTACGTCTGCGGTCAGCAAAATTTGGAACAAAGTCTGAGGGATATGATTTATGACTATTTGGCAAAGCATTGTGTGATTAAAGCATGGCTTTGTGAGGGGCAGGTCATGCCTCACAAATCTTATTGATTTCTTTGAGGAGGTGTCAAGACAGGTCGATGACGGTCGAGTAGTGGACGTGGTGCATGTGAACTTCAGCAATGCATTTGATAGGGTTCCCCATGGAAGGCTCAGTCATAAAGTCAGGAAGTATGGGATACAGGGAGATTTGGTTATCTGGATTCAGAATTGGCTGGCTAGCAGAAGGCAGACAGTGATTGCAGATGGAAAATATTCTGCTTGGAGGACAGTGTTGAGAGGAATCCCACAGGGCTATGTCCTTGGGCCTCTGCTCTTTGTAATTTTTATAAATGACTTGGATGAGGAGGTTATGGGGTGGGTTAGTAAATTTGCTTATGACACAAAGATTGGAGGCGTCGTCGCTAGTATAGAGGGCTACTGTAGGCTGCAGCGCGATATAGACAGGATGCAGAGCTGGGCTGAGAAATAGCAGATGGAGTTCAACCTGGGTAAATGCGAAGTGATTCATTTTGGAAGGACAAATTCGAATCCTGAATATAGCATTAAATACAGGATTCTTGGCAGTGTGGAGGAACAGAGGGATCTGGGTGCGCAAGTGCATAGATCCCTCAAAGTTGCCACGCAAGTGGATAGGGTGTCAAGAAAGCATATGCTGTTTTAGATTTCATTAACAGGGGGATTGAGCTTAAGAGCCGCAAAGTCTTTCCGCAGATCTACAAGTCTCTGGTGAGACCACACTTGGAATTGTGTCCAGTTGTGGACCCCCTACTATAGGAAAGATACAGAGGCTTTAGAGACGGTGCAAAGAAAGTTTACCAGGGTGCTGCCTGGACTGGAGGGCTTGCTTTATGAAGAAAGCTTGAACAAGCTTGGACCTTTCTCTCTGGAGACAAGGAGGGGAGAGGAGATATAATCGAGGTGTACAAAATAATGAGAGGAATAGAGAGGGTCAATCCGCAGAGACCTTTCCGCAGGGTAGGGTTGACGAGTGAGAGAAATCATAGTTTGAAGATATTAGGAGGAAGGTAAAAGGGAGACGTCAGAGGTAGGTTCTTTACTCAGAGAGTTGTGAATGCATGGAATGCATTGTCAGCTCTGATGGTGGAAGCAGAGTCATTGGGGACATTTAAGCGACTGGTGAGCATAGCAGTGAGTTGAGGGGTGCATAGGTTAAATTACTACATTTTACATTGAGATTAAATCTCAGGACAACATCGAGGCCCAAAGGGCCTATTCTGTGCTGTCCTGTTCTATGTTCTATTTAGTATACTTAAAACAGACACAGATAAGTTCTTGATTGACAAGGGGATCAAAGATAACTGACAGGAAGCAGTGAAATGGGGTTGAAAATCGATAATTCGTGATCGAATGCCGGAGCAGACTTGATGGTCTGAATGGCTTCATTTCTGCTCGTATAGACTTGTGGTCTTATAATATTTCGGTCCTGGATGGCACGGTGTCTCAGTGGTTTGCACTGGTGCCTCACAGCATCAGGGAGCTGGGTTCGATTTCCTCTGGCTGTTCTAGTTTCCTGCCACAGTTCAAAGATGTGCAGGTTAGGTGAACTGGCCATGCTGAATTACCGATTGTGTTCAGGGATGTTGATGTTAGGTGCAATAGTCAATGGTCTATGTACAGTATTAGGGTAGAGAATGGGATAGGTTCACATACTCTTTGAAGGGTCAGTATAGACCTGTTGTGCAGAAGGGCCTGTTTTCACACTGTAGGGATTCTAAGAAAATGCAGACTGCTGCAATGTTCCAATGAAGCACAACCCACGCTCGAGTAACAGCTCACTTTACACTTTGGTGTGTTACAGTCTGTAGGAGTTAATATTGAATTCCATAAATTCACAGCCTGAACCCATTATGGCTGTTCTCCATTTTCCGCCTACTCTCCCTCCTGGGCTCCCTAAGTTCGTGTCATGTTTATGTTCCATTCAACAGAGGAAATCAATTTGTAATATTTGCACATTAATTTACACACATTATATACCTGTGTCTCTTTCACCACAATTTCAAGCCCATTTGTCTTTCACACTGGGCTTCCAAACACTCTTTCCCACCTCTGCCAAGATACTAAAGCGCTCACTTTCCAATCCTTTACACGTCTGAAGAAGATTTACACTGGACTTGAAACATTAACATTGTTTCTATGTCTCTGAGATGTTGCCAGACCCCTGAGTTCCTTCAAAAATGAAAAGTTACAGAACATATTTTCAATATAGCAAAGATCATTGGATACAGGAAATCTGAAACAAAAACAAAGATTGTTGGACTTACTGGGTGCTTTGAGGAACAGTCACAGAACCCGAAAGATTAACTCTGCTTTCACTCCACAGATGCTGTCAGACTGGTCAGTGTCTTCAGCAATTTCTGTTTTTGAATAAGTTTCAAACATGTGTGTCAAAGCTGCTCACACGCCCTGTCCAAGATGGAGCGCCATACACCGGGAAGTGAATGATAATGCAACGTGTACAAATTCATTTGCTCTGAAACTACATAAGGCTGTCATCACCGACACGACAGAGCTCTTTATCATGGTCATGGAGAGAAACAGCGGGAAACACATTTGCTATAAAGAGAACGTGGCATTACTGGAGGGGAAAATATTCAGGTGAAAACGTTTAATGCTTTTGAGAAATGCGACAATTGGAGGCATGGCATCAAGAAGATACCCAAACAGGATGAGAATTTTTAAAAAAGGAAGTGTTCCCACATGAGAAGCTGGGATAGAGCACTGTGCACAGGGGAGGAGGACGACCGTGTCCCCATGCGAATGAGGACAGGCAGCAGAATTGTATTGCAGATATTGCATCTCAAACTGGGCATTCATGTGATGCTGTAAATCATAGCAGCTGTTGTAGCAGCAGCAGTAGTAGAATTATATTCAACCACAATATAATCTCTCAGTCTACCATTAACATGAAACTAATCTCCGGTTCAGTGATGAGTGTGTGTAAACATGCCACGGTCAGAACCGTGTGTACCTAAACCTGATGACAACTCATTCAAGCTACCGCACTTACTGCTTACATTAACAAACAGCAGAACTAACATCTGATAGAGTTGGCACCATGATCCCAAGACTGTGACCATTTCTTTTAAAACCAGCTATGAATTACTGCTGGCCTGTCTACTCTTACTCTTATCTGTTAGAAAAATCCTTGTTCCTTTTGTTAAAGACAGTTCAAGAACTTACCTCCTATTACCATTTTGTTTACATCTTTGAAATACTTACTGTACCTTCCCCTGTGAGGAAAGATGGAAAATATGGGTGTAAATTATCTGTCTGCTCCCTGTAGCCAATTCTTCAGTCACACCCTCCAATTATCCTCAGTATACTTTCCTAATTAATTTCACCTAAGATCACACACTCATCTTGAACTTTTTTTATATGCTCGGAAAAAATCGTGCTGATGGTTTTTGTATTTCTTGCCAATTTACTACATCATGTCTTTTCTCCCCTTTTCCTCGCTTTCTAGATTGATACAGTCATATAGCGCACAAACAGACCCTTTGGTCCAACTTGTCCATGTTGACCAGGTTTTCCAAACTAAACTAGTCCCATCTGATTGCATTTTGTCCCTATGCCTCTAAACTTTCCCATTCATATGTTTGTCCTAATGAGTTTTAAATGTTGTTGCTGTACTTGCATCTCCCCCCTTCCTCTGCCAGCTCATTCCACATACACACATCAGCCTCTGTGTGAAAGCATTTATCCTTCGGCCATTTCAAATCTCCCCTCTTTCACCTTAAACCTCTGCCTTCGATGATTGAACTCCCCCATCCCGTGGGAAAGACCTTGGCTGGACACTCTATTCATACCTCTCATGATTTTATAAACTTCTACAATGTCACCCCTCAACCTCCTACATTCTATCTGACACTAACTTTACGAACAAGCATTTCAAGATAAAGCACTGCAAATTTGAAACAGTATTCAAATGACAGGTAAATAACATTCAGCCCAAGCTTCATACTGTGATTTATTTTTCTCCATGTTATGATACTAAGGCAGCAGGAAACTGTTCCGAGTACCAATAAGAGTCAAACACCTGAATTAATTTGTCCAAATGGGGTGATGATCTCTACAGTGAAAGCACATCACTGGCCTGAACCATATAAGAAGGGGAATTCTTGTACCACACTGTCAGCGTGCAGTTGCCTTTAGCAGAGTGAGATGAAGGCTGAGTACAACTTTTGAAATTTGGATCACAGTGTGAATTCAGTGCAAAGGGGGAGAGGTCTTTTCAATAACGTTAACTCAAAGAAGTAAACTTTCCGGAGTGAGATGTGAGTGAGAGGTGTAAAACAGCATGAATGGAGAGGCCGAGCCACACTGCGACCAAAGGCAAAGTGGCAGAACTAAACGCAGCTTTATGCTACTGCAGAGTAGGTAGACTTGAACAAAGAGTTTCAGGTGAAGTGGGGAGGGACGATAATGTAAGAGAATGTACTCTGTAATTTGAGACGGAGAACCTGGAATCAGGAAGGGGACACGAGCAGGGAAGAGGATGGAACAGCAATGGCAGCAGTTTCTGGGGGGAGTTCAGGAAGCACAGATGAAATTCATACCTGGCATCTGCTTCTGGTCCCTGAAATAAACATCCTAAATCTGGCCCTCCACTAATGCTCATCAATAGTATCCTTGAGAGCTTTTGTCAACCATGTGTAGTTCACCTGCTTATCGAGTTCTTGTTTTTGAACAGAAACAATAATTACTGAGCGGTTTGGGATGTCTGTTTGAATGTCTGCTCATGTATACTCACTGGCCTACCTCTGGGTCTGTTTTTGCATTCTGCTTCAGGCCAGATGTGAGGCAGAAATCCTCAATTTAGATGCCTGGTTCTTTTCAATCATTCAGGAGGAACTTCTGAATGTGACTGAACACATGATCAGCGGAGGCTGACTACATTCTCCAAGTTTCTCCATCTCTGTTATTTCTGTGTGATGATGCCACATTCCTGTGAGCTGTGTCTACCCTGACCTCCCTTTCCATCAAACCAGAAATCCCCAAACTCTGGTGGGCAGGGCCTTCAGCTGTCACTGTCCCACCTCCCACGGTGTTGCCGTCAATCCGTCCCCTCCACCCCAGAACAATGATAGATTCCTCCTTGTCCACACTTCCTCCTGCACAAGAATCCACATTCACATATTCATCTTACGCCATTTCCACCATTTCCAGCAGGACAGCATCATCAAACGCATCTCCCCCTCCAGCCCACTGTCAGTATTTCACAGCGACAGTTCCCTCTGTTTCACCGTCCATCACCCTGAACGTTTCCCCACTCCCCCATCGCACCATCCCATGCAATTGTAGAAGCTGCAACACTTGTCCATTCATCTCTTCCATCCTCACTGTCCGAGGCCCCAAACATAGCTGCCAGGTGAAGCAGCATTTCACTTGTAACCTTTCAATCTGATCTCCCGTCATTGCTGCTGATAATGCAGTCTCTCTATATTGGTGAGACCAAATAGAGATTGCTTTGATGAATAAACCCACTCTGTCTGTAGAAATAACCCTGACCTTCTCATTGCTTCGCATTTCAATAACTTACCTTGCTCTCATGCTACCGTTTCGGCCCTGGGTTGCTGCAATGTTCCAAGGCAGCACAACCCAAGGTCGAGTAACAACTCACTTTAAACTTTCGTACGTTACAGCCTGTAGGAGTTAATGTACAATTTCTTAACTTCACAGTCTGACCCCATTATAACTGTTCTCTGGTTTCCGTGCAATCTCCCTCCTGGCCTCCCTATGACTTTGTGTGGTTGCATCTTCTTTGTCGTTCACTCAATAGAGAGAACCCCTTTTCCACATTCATATCTTAATTTAAAGCTTTTTCACATGATCTACTCGTTCACCACTACTGTGGTGAACGAGTTTATCTTTTGTCACACCCTCTTTTACCCGTCAACCCACTCCCCACATCTGTCAAGGGATTATAAAGCTTATTTTCCAATCCTTTTCAGTTATGAAGAAGTGTCATACTGGACTTGAAACGGGAACTCTGTTTCTCTGTCTCTGCAGATGATACCAGACCTATTGAGTTTCTCGAGAAATGAATAGGCTCAGAACAAGTTTTCAATTAAATAAATTACTATGGATACTGGAAATGAAATTGCAAAAATTGCAGGAGAAAATGGGAGCTTTGTAGAAGATTCACTGGTTCTGAAAGATTAACTCTGCTTTCACTCCACATGATGCTGCCAGACCTGCTGAGTTTCGACAGCAATTTATGTTTTTGAATAAGTTCCATAGACGGATGTTAAAGCTGCTCTAATGCTCTGTCTCACACGGAATGCACTGGGATATGACCGATAATGCAAGATGCACAGATTACTTGATCTGAAACTGCATAAGGCTGGCATCACTGACACTGCAGAGCTCTTAATCATGCTCAGCTAGAGAAACAGAGAGGAACACATTCACATCAAACACAGAAGATGGCATTGGGGGAATGGAAAAGATTCAGATGCATATGTTAAGGGTTTGAGTAAAGTAACAAATTGGAGGCGTGATACCAGGGAGAGACCTTCAGCAGAATTAGAATAGGAAAATGAAAATGTTACCACATCAGAAACCAGGTTAAGACACTGAGTACAGGGCTGATGGGTGAATGGGTCTTGGTGTGAACTGAGGGATAGTTAGTAGAATTGAATTGAACATATTGGAGTTCAAAGTGGGCATTCATGTGGTGCGGTAGAATCACAGCAGCAGCACAATTGTATTATACTACAATCCGTAACGTTATCCCCAGGATAGTCCCTCAGCCTACCATTACCGTCAAGCTGATCTATGGTTCAGTGATGAGTGTGGGTGAACATGATAGGGTCGGAACCATGTGTACCTAAACCTGATGACAATCCATTAAAGCTACCGCACTTGACTGGTTATATTCGAAACAGCAGGACTAACATCTGATACAGAGGACGAAATGATCCCAAGACTAACAGATCAGATCGAAGTTGTGCAGTGCTGCCACATCCAGACATAAATATCGATGGACTTTTAAACAACTCACTGGAGGAGAGGACTCCATAAATATCACCATCCTAAATCACGGGACAGCCCTGTACATCATTGTAAAAGACATGGTTGTGTTATCTGCATCGTCCTCAGCCAGAAGTGTTGAGTTGATGATCCATCTCGCCTTCGCCATGCTGCCCGCAGAATCACAAATGCCAGTCTTTAGTCAATCTGATTCACAGTATGTGACATGAAGAAACAACTGAGCACAGTAGATACGAAAAAGGCAATGGACACTGACCCCATTCCTGCAATAGGACTGAAGACTTGTGCTGCACAACAAGCCGTGTCCCTGGGGAAGCTGTTTCATTCCAGCTCCAACTCTGTCATCTCCCTGGCAATGCGGAAAAGAACTCAGCTATGTCCAATCCCATAACAAGGGAATAACTACAGTCTGACCATTTACCACGCCCTGAGTCCCATCGCAATTGTCACATTGGTGGGAGTTCTTTCTGGCAGGTTTGTCAAGCAGCACAGAAATTACCTGCTCAGTTTGGTTTCAGATAGGTCCCCATGTGGAGATGGTGCTGTTGTGGAAATATCACTGGATTAATAATCCAGACCAGGCTAATGCTCTGGCAGCCGGTGGAAGTTATAATTAATAAAATATCGAGATGCAAAACCTGGAGTCATTAACAGTGACCTTGAAGCCAATGTCGATTGTAAACACCAATTTCCTTCCTCAATGTACTTTCAGGAATTGAATCTCCCTTGCTTTCCTGGTCTGGCCTAAATGTGACTCCAGATACACAGATATGTGGAAAAGTCTTCAATGGTCTCGGAAAAGGCCGAGCAAGACACTCTATTGTATCAAACTGTTCCGAGGTCTTAAAGGATAAAGCCGTACAGATCACCCGGCACAGCCTAAGTATTGGAAGGGGAAACACTATCCTATTGACCCTGCAGAGACCACTTTCCTAACATCTGAGAGCTGGTGGCAACATTTACAGAGCTTTCCCACAGACTGGACAGAAATTCGGGAAAGGAGTAGGTCATTCAACACACTGAGCATCCTCCATTCTAAATCATGGTGAAAAACTCCTCAATTCAGTTTTCAACACAGATATCCTTTCGCATGCTTAATCACCAGAACACATAAAATAGGAAGTACTGTATTCGCTCTGGTCCATAAAGTTTGATCCTCCATTCGCTATACAGGCAGTTATCCAATGAGGTGTGTTTATTAAACGCAATTTCTCTGCAACACAAATAGTGAATTGTGCCCCTTTCTTTATAAAGCGAGCTCCCGTTCACTGTTATGGGAGTCCGTCTCTGGCACCAGCTGAACAGCAAATCCCAGCCTCAGGATCCCTCTGTCTGTCAAATGCACCCTCAGTGTGTTCAGGTAAAGCAGGTCTGTAATCCGCTCTGCAAGCCTTGAAACTCAGCCTGAATGTGGGATTGGTAGTCTACATTTAGAAGGAACTTTATTTCCAACCGGGAGGGGAATATCTTGGAGAGAACTGGAATTCCGCATCACGTGGTCAGTCAGCTCACGCGATTTCTGGTGAAGATCTTGGTGAAAGGTACGGTGCTGTAGTCAGTGACTGTAGTGTTAAAGTGTGGCGTTTACTGCACTAACTCATTGCAATATATAGTTTAAAGATTTATGTAGCCTGTGCTATTGTTTGCATTAGGCCGACTATTATTTTTGTTCTGATTTTTACTGGTAACTTTGGGTTTTGCACCGAAGCCTCTGTTTCCCATTGGCCCCATTATTGATCTTGCACCGTTTTCTCTAATACGGTATTCCACAGGAACACAGCTGCCACAGTATTGGATAACTTTCTGTAATTATTGCTGATTCTATATCTGCACACCAAACCCCTGCACTCTCCCCATCCTTTCTGTGTCTTGAAATCCTTATTTATATTCAGTACTTTAGCTTTCACAGCCTGTTCAGGGAAATAATCTCCCAAGTTCACCAGTCTCTGAATGCAGACATTTAGTCTCATCTCAACGCACTTTAGCCTGTCTGTACCCAACACTGTGAGCCCGCGTTTTGGACATCCCACCCAGGGGAGTTATCATCCCTGCTTCCAATCTGTCTCGCCATGTCAGAGTTTTATATAGTTCACCCATTTTCCTAAACCTCATGGAATACGGGCACAGTCGCCTCAAACTCTGTTCCCACAACAAGCGTTCCATTCCAGAGATCAGTCTGGTCATCCTTCGCTGCTCTCCCTCAATGTCAGGTTTGTCCTTTATTAGGTACGGAGACCAAAACTGCACACAATACTACACAATGATCAAGATGGGGTCTCACCAAGGGCCTGTACAGCTGCAGTAAGACGCCCTTACTCCTGGACTCAAATCATTCTGAAATGAAGATCAGCACACCATTCATTTTCAACAAAATTGTGCATTCCCGTGACAGCTGAGCCTGCTCTAACCTGAGTGGGAACCTTACAACAGGCTGGTAAAGTGTGGCTGCTGCTGTATAGGTCTTAGTGAGATCACATCTGGAGTAATGTGCACAGATGTAATCTCCTCACTAAGAAAGGGTATTGGTATTAACTCAGATATTATTCCCTCAACTGATTTCTGCAATGAAGTGTTAATCATAGAATCCCTACAGTGTGGAAGCAGGCCATTTGACCCATCGACTTCACGCTGATCCTCCAAAGGCCATCCCATACTAACCCCACTCTCCAACCCCCATCCCAACCCAATCTCTGCAACCGAGCACTTTCCATGACTCATGCACCTAACCGGCCATTAGCGACTGTGGGAGGAAACTGCAGTACACGACAGACACCCTTGAAAGCACAGGAAAAATGCGCAATCTCCATACAAACAGTGACCCGAGACTGAAATTGAACCCAGATCTCTGGTGCTGGGAGGCAGCAGTGCTAATCACTGAGCTACCCACTGTAGACAACGCAACCTGCCTGCACAATTCAACACTCGAAATGTGGCATAACAGCAGGGAGATTCTATAAGTCCCCAAACTTGTCATTGTGCAACAGGATGTGGACAATGATATCTTAAGCAGCTTGGTCAGGAACAGACGCAGGACATGCAAGACATCGAAGCGATAGTGTAGGAACACCAGGAGGACATTCAGCCCATCATGTGTGTAAAGCAGGAACAGAATGAGTCCAATCAGCCACCCATGCCTCTTACACGGCAATTGGAGCAGATCTTTTACAGCCTCGTGTCTATTTCACAGGAATTGAAATGGACTGTCGAGGTTATGGAAAGGGAAAAACTTAGAATAACCAACTTCATTCGGGAATGAAAAGTTATGAGCAAACGATTGAAGACAAATTGTTCGAATCTGTTATTAAGGAATTAACAACAGGAGACTTTGAAAGTCAAACCACAACGCATCAAAGTCGACATGATTGTATTCAGGATAAATCATGTTTGAATGATTTTCCTAACTTTTTTTAAATGAAAACGTGTGACAAACAAGTTGAATAACGGTGATCTGAAAGCTGTATTATATCTGGATTTCAAGAAGGCAATGCTTGACGAAAGATTAATATACAAGACATGAGTTAGGACAATTTATTTGCTTGGAGAGAAAATTGGCCAAACAATAAAAAATCATGATATGGAGGTGCTAGCTTTGGGCTGGGTTGAGTAAGGTCAATAATCATATGGCACCAGGTTATAGTCTGACGGGTTAATTTGAAAAGACAAGCTTTCATTGTCCTGCTCCTTCGTTAGGTGTTAGAGAGAAAACACCTTAGGCACAAAATTTATAAGGAAAAGATGAAAGGCTTGTACAACACATGCACATGAATTGATCACATCTAAGATGGCTGCTAAATCTTTAATCGGTTAGAATGGAGATGCAGATTTTGATTGATGAATATGCAAATCCCGAGTTCCTTTCAAGTCCTGCCTGGAGATACCTTCAGGAATTACCGATGTAAAGGAGGTGACCCCTCCAGTCTGACATCGTATTTTAGGCTTGCAGTCTTGTTTGGAGTCTGTATATGTCTTCACCTGGAATCAGACTAGGTTTATTTCCAAAGTAGGAGTTAATAAAATATCCTATTGACTGGCTGTCTACAAATTGTTCTTTTTTTTGAGAAAATATAATGCATCTGGAAATACAAACCGGCAAATGAAAATTCATCTTACAGATTAGGTGTGTGTGTGTGTGTGTGTGTGTGTGTGTGTGTGTGTGTGTGTGTGTGTGTGTGTGTGTGTGTGTGTGTGTGTGTGTGTGTGTGTGTGTGTGTGTGTGTGTGTGTGTATGTGTGTGTGTGTGTGATTGAAAACAAGTTGGAGTATCTGTGGGAGGGAGAGAGAGTGTGGTGTTTGTGAGAGAGTGACGGGGAGTATGTGTGTCTTTGAGAGGGAGAGAGAGGGTATGCGTGCGTGTGAGAGAGGGGAGTGTGTGTGTGCGCATGTGAGAGAGGGGGAATGTGTTTGTGTGCGGGAAGTAGAGGGTGAATTTGCATGGGTGTATTTAAAGGGGAGAGGGAAAGGATGTGTGTCTCCTCGTCAAAACACAGGCAGGTTTGGCAGATCCCTTTTCCCACACACACTGCGTGGTTTCAGAGCTCCCCCTCTCTGCAGCCTCTCCTCCATTTGTTGTTCATGTTGCAGACCCATATGCTGTAACTACAGTCCCCATGCTCCATCCAGAGTTGGATCACCAAATCCTCAGGTCTCCCTGAATGTCTAAAGCAGCTCACAGCACAACCTCCAGTAAACCATCTCCATCACCTCCACTAACCTTTTCATGAAGGAGGCAGTCAGATGCCCCTCAGCTCCTGTTCCTTGACAATAATACTCGAGGGGTTTCCTCATGTTATGGTCTGCACAATCAACTGACAGGGACAAACACAGGTCTTCAGAGGTCAGGGACAGACCAAGTTTCAAAGACGTGTCTCAAAGCTGCTGGAACCCCCTTTCCAACTTGGAGCAACAGCCTGCCACATACCATTACATTGTTTCTGAACTTCACAATGCCAGGACTCGCTACACTCGGGAGTGAAAAAACAACACTAGGGAAAGGTACAGAAAAACAAATAATTAATTAACTGATGACATGTTGTGAAAATATGGATAAGGAGATAGGGGAGTGGGAGTAACTGGACAAGTGAGACAATGGTGGGTCCAATCACAAGAATGGGAACATTCAATGAAATTATTGTCAGATCAGTTGAAATGGTTAGTTACATCACATTGTGAAAATCTGCCTCACAGAACTATCCAAGACACCATAAACTGAGACAAGGGACTAGCCAGAATGGGGAGCTATGCACACCATGCTAGTGGACCACTCTATAAACGGGACTACCTGGACATGGGGACCATTGCAAACCTTTGACAGTATATTGCTACGATACTTGCACTACAGAAATGCCTTGCACGGGAAGATGCAGTAAGTGACAGCAAATGGAATCCCACAAATGTATGGCTCTGTTCTCCACTGCCGAAATATGAGATAAGAGATTGTGTGTGTGTGTGTGTGTGTGTGTGTGTGTGTGTGTGTGTGTGTGTGTGTGTGTGTGTGTGTGAGTGTGTGTGTGTGTGTCTGTGTGTGTGTGTCTGTGTGTGTTGGTGGCAGTAGATATGAAAATTATTATTTGTGAGAGAATAGACATAGAGGAAATCAGTTTAAATGTGAACACCTGACAGGGTTTTGTGTCATTAACCGAGGGAGACTGAGGACCGTGTCATAGACAGAGATGACGACATGCTTGTGAATATTAAAGTAAAGGCATTGCTAGACCCAACAACAATATAATGCAATCCGTACAGGAATGATGGGATTTTGGTTGCATTTAGATACAAGCCATGGAATACCGATTCAGATTTGGTTAAGCAACAGCAGATTATTGCTTTATTAAGACTGTGTTTCATAGCTGAAGGTTTCAAACAGCAGATGGGATGAACCAGTGAAGTATATTCTGCAGTTCTCAATAGTTAAAATTAGGAATGGTCAGGATATGGTGTCAGTCATCAGCTTGTGGCCAAAGGGATCACCGGAGTTGTGACTCGTCTGTTTCAGCCTCAGTTATTGGCCAGGGATGAGATGGAGTCAGTGGAAGGAAATGGAGTTTGCATCCAGAACAGAAGACAGTGACCTCCAAGCTTTCAATATTTAAATAGAAAGGGCAGTGATGCAATGAATCCTAGTTCATACCAGAAAGTGAGTAGGTCAACCAACAAGGCCCAGTACCAGAACTAAAGAAGGAGAGAAAGAATGAACAAGTTCACTGTTGTTTGATGTGGTTTGGAGCGTGAATACTTACAGAGTAATCGAAAAGAACAGTACTACAGTCGCACATGGTTAATGCAAATGATAAATCGACAGTGAAACTTACCAGGGACACCAACAATAGCCAGGATAGGATAATAAAAACATTGAATAATGTGAAGTACATATTTGATCCGGAATGATAACGGCCACCCAGAGTATGTAGAAAAAATCCAAACATAATAGGATAAACCCCTGTCCATTGTTGGAATTTTCCAATCTATTGTTCTCAGATTCTGATCCATTGTTGGAACTTTCCAGTCTATTGTTCTCAGATTCTGATCCATTGTTGTAATATTCCAGTATAACATTCTCAGATTCTGATCCACTGTTAGAACTGTCCAGTCTAATGTTCTCAGTTTCTGATCTCTCCCTCTCTCTGGAGCAGCCGATCCCTGTTAGTGATATCGGTGATGCTCACGCCCATATCATGGGATAACATATTGAATCGAAACCCTTTTATCATTAAAAGATGGAAACTCTCCACTGGGATAATTAGAATCCATGGAGTCTGAAATTAGTCACAGTCACCAAACAAATAGGTTCAGTTAACCAGTTCCTTACATCATTTTACATAACACAATAAAAGGGAACATTTACTAGTTTTGGATGGAATGAATGAGAGTTGCTGAGGTATAGATCATAAATCTTTCAATCTTTCTACTCTGTCTTCCCTATATAAGGGAGTATTGTCAGAACACTGCACTGTTGTATCTGTTTCACGCTGTTTATAAAAGGAGACAGGAATAAAATAACAGACGAGCTGCACAAAATGTTTGGTGGAGACGTTTCTAGATACCTTTGTGTAATGCTGCTCCAAGTTTGAAATTCCCTGTTATCAAGTCCTTTCTTAACCTTGTGACATCATTCAGAGTATTGAACTGCTGCTCAGGAACAGGGAGAAACAGGAGGTAGTCACTCAACTGCTCGAGACTGGGACAGAGGAACAGGAAGCAGTCTTTCAATTGTTCGAGATTGGGACACAGGAACAGGAGGCAGTCACTGAACTGCTCGATACTGGGATACAGGGAAATCTGGAGGCTAGTGAGGCCCAGATTTATGTTCCCCAGAAACAGGAGGAGGTGACTGACTACCCACCAGTCTGGGACACTGGGAGAGAAGAGGAATTGAACTAAAAGAAACATCTGAATAAGTTGCATGAGCGAGTCATTCAATCCTGCTCCAACATTCTTCAAAACCATGGCTGATCTGATTGTAATTCCCTCATTACATTTTACAGAGATTCCCCTGTCTGCAGCCTCTGCTCTATTTGTTGGTCATGTTGCAGATCCAGATGCAATAACTACAGTCACCATGTTTCATCCAGTTTTGGATCACCACAGCCTCTGGTCTTCCTGAATTTCCACAGCAGCTCAAAACACAGCCTCCAGGAAACCATCCCCAGCATTTCCACGAACGTACAAAAACTAGAGTTAAGTCAAATGTTAGTCAAAGGCAAATGAGAAGCCTGGTCTGAATCACTAACAGTTGTGAGGATTCCTCATGTTACTGAGCACATGAGCAGCAGAGAGTGATTAACACAGGCGTTCAATGAATACGCACAGAGCAAGTTACAAAGTTGGGCCTCGAAACTGTTAAAACCCAATTATCCAACATGGAGCACAGGGCAGGGCACTGGGAAGTCAAGAAAAACGCAAGCAATGCTTTTTTGAACATTTTCTAAGCTTCTTAGTGTTAGAAGCTGATGCTCTTGAGTGAGCAACATTCAAGGGCAAGAAAAGATATAGGACAGTGATTCACATTGAAACTGGACAATTAAAACTAGATGGTGGGGATGCAGTTTAAACACCAATAAATAGGAGGGATTTGGGAAATAGACAGAGGGAGAGAGACTCTGAGCCAGTGTTATGGAAGGATGTGTTTGCAGGTTTCAGAATGCTGAAATGAAGACATTTCGATCATATCTAGCAACATAGGTTAGCATGTCCGGGAATGATGAATTAATACAATATTGGTGCAAGGTCAGATAGAGTCAGAGTCTCGGAGATATACAGCACAGAATAAGAAGCTTCAGTCTATCTCGTCCATGCTGATGGCATATCCCAAATTAAACTAATTGCATTTGGCCAGTGTCGATGTAAGCCCTTCCTCTTTATGAACCCATCCCAATATCATTTAGACGTTATAATTGTAAAAGCCTCCACCACCTCCTCTGGCAGCTCATTCCACACATGTAACACCCTCTGTGGGAAACAGTTGCTCCTTAGGTCATTTTTAAATCTTTTCCCTCTCATCGGAAATCCATGCCCTCTAGTTTTGGGGAAAAAAGACCTTGGCTATGTACACTATCCATGCTCCTCGCGCTACAGGAATAAAATAACACATCATCAAAGTTTGTGAGAACCCAATCTACTCGCACTCTCCCTATCGCTCCAATCCTGGCAACATCCTTGTAAATCTTTACTGACTCCCTTCAAGTTTCACAATATATTTCCAAAAGGAAAGTACACCAAAAATAGCCAAAGTAATGTGCTGTACAGCAGCAACATGACCAACCAATTCATACAGTCAAAGCACTGGCCAATATAGGCAAGCATACCAAATGCCTACTTCACTATACTACCTAACTGCGACTCTACTTTCAAGAAACTATGAACCTGCATTCCAAGGTTTCTTTGTTCAGCAACACTCCCCAGGACGTTAGCATGAAGTTTACATGTCCTGCCCTGATTTGCGTTTCCAAACTGCAGCACCTCCCATTGGTCTAGATTAAAACCCACCTGCCAATTGTCAGCCCATCTGCCCATCTGATCAAGATTCCATTGAACTCTGAGGTAAACTTCCTTTGCTGTCCACTCCACCATCATTTTGGGTTCCATCTGTAAACTTAGCAACTATTGCTGCAATGATCACATCCGAATGATTTCTGTGAATAGTAAAAACCAATGGAGCCAGCAGTAACCGTTGCAGCACACCAATGGTCTCAACCCTCCTTTTCGAAAAACAATCATTCACCACCACCCTCTGTCTCCTGCCTTCGGGCTAATTCTGTATACATATGGCTAGTTCTCCCTGTATTCCATATGAACTAAACTTGTCAACCAATCTACCACACAGGACGTTGGAAACTGCCTTAGTGAAGTCCACACCAACAATATACACCTCTGACTCAATGAATCCTCATAGTCACTTCTTCAAACATACTCAGTCAATTTAGTGAGTCACAACTTTCCATGCTTCGATCCATGTGGTCTATCACTTATCAGTCCTTGCTTTTCAAAATTCATGCAAACCTTGTGCCTCATATTCCTTATCAACAGCTTGCCCTCCACTGAAGTCTGGCTCACTAGATTTTCCTTACCATCCTTCCTAAGTGTTGTCAATAATCGCACCAAGTTCGCAAGCCTCCTATCTTCTGTTACCTCATCTGTGACAATTGACGATACAAATAACCTTCTACAGCCACTTATGTTCTCCAATAGTTTCTCTAATGCTTACCTTCCCCTCTTTGCATATGTTCCTCCCAATGCACTTTGCTTTAATGCTTTCTGATAACTTACTGTGTGTGCTGATTAAACCTCCTCCTGAATATCTGACTGTCCCACATTCACTGATTCACTACTGTTTACATCTGCAAGAGATATCTTCTCGAGAAAAATTGCAAATTATAATTTCCCTTTCATAAATGCAGAACAACTCTCTTGACATTTGCTATTACTTGTCCAGTAAGTGTCCAATAAGATCTTCCTTACAATAGGTTGCAACAGATTACCTACTGTGCATGACAACCAACTGGCCTGTAGTCCTCCACTCTCCCACTTCTTCCCTTCGTAAATCATTAGAATGCATTTAGAACCTTCCGAAGTGAATACAGAGAAATACAGTGGCCCCTTTTGGAATCAACATGTGTATTGGTGTTTTCTCTGAAAGTTCAGTTTGAATTATATCCGGTCTGTCAGACTGATCAATCCTCATCCCAGTTCTGTTTCCAAATACTACCTCATAACTGTATATGATGATTTGACTCTTTAGTAACAAAGGTCCCATGGCGACTTGGTATTTATCGGAGATTTTCTGGATCTTCCTCTTTGAAGACAGACGCAATGTCACTGTTTTGTCTCCTTGTCATTTTTCTGTTCTCTACAATAAATTCTCATATCCACACATTCGCTGTGCCACATTTGATCTTGGTTTCATTTTCCTTTCAAGGATGGACAGACGCTTTTCGCTAGTATTTACAAATAACAAAGAAAATCGCAGCACAGGAACAGGCCCGTCAGACCGCTAAGACTGTCAATCTAGAGCCTCTATCTTTACCTGTTGCCAATTTTCTAAGGTTCTGTATCTCGCTACTCCCTGCCCATTCACGTATTTGTCTGGATACGTATTAAATGACGCTTTCGTCCCCGCCTCTACCACCTCCGCTGGCAACGCATCCCAGCACCAATAACCCTCTGTGCAAAGAACTTTTGGAGCATATCCCCAGTAACCTGTTCCCCTTTCATCATGAATTCTTGACCCCTAGTAACTGACTCCCCCACTCTGGGAATAAGCTTCTTGCTATCCACCCTGTTTACACCACTGATGATTTTGTAAGCCTCAATCAAGTCCTCGCTCAACCTTCGGCTTTCTAATGAAAATAATCCTAATCTATCAAACCTTTCTTTATAGATCGTTCGCTCCATCCTCGGGAACATTCTGGTGAAAATCCCATTCCCTCTTTCCAAAGCATCCAGATCCTTTCAGTAATGTGGCAACCAGAACTGTCTGCAGTATTCTGAATGTGGCCGAACCAAAGTCCTATACAACTGTAATATGGTCTGCCTACTCTTGTCCGCAATAGATTCCAAACGATTCCCTCCTGTGTGTGACCAGTTAACTGGTCTGTGGTTCTCAACTTCATAAATTGTTGGAATGCAGGAAGGAAAGTATGCTGTATGCCTTCTTGATCATTCTATCGACATGCCACTTTAAGCAAACAATGAACCTGAACACCCAGATCTCTCTGCATATCAATTTTCCTGAGGGCTTTTTCCAGTTACTGTATTATTCCCTCTCGAATTGGATCTTCCAAATTCCATCACCTCTCATCTGCCCCTTCGCCACCCAACTCTCCAATCTATCTACATTCAGCTGTGTTCTCTGACAGTCCCCTCAACTTTCTCCTACTCTACCAATCTTTGTGTCATCTGCAAACTTGCTAATCAGACCACCTATACCTTCCTTCAGATCATGTAAATATATCACAACAAACAGTGGTACCAGCACGGATCCTTGTGAAACACCACACAGAACAGTTGTCCATTTTGAGAAACTCCCTTCCATTACTACTCTCTGTCTCCTGTTGCCCAGCCAGTTCTCTAATCCACCTAGTTAGTACACCATGGAACCCTGCGACTTCGTTTTCTCCATCAGTCTCTGTCATGAAACGCCTTACTGAAGTCCATGTATATGATATCTACAGCCCTTTCTCCACGATCAACGTTGTCATTGCTCAAAGAATTCTATGATGTTTGCTAAGATGTGACCTTCCATGCACAAATCATGGAAGGTCTTGTGTAGAGTCCGACGTGTTTTACCCTGAGTCATAACGGTTTTATTTCCAAAGCAGGAAATTATACTTCAGGGTGCTCCTCGTGTTTCTGACCACGTGATCAGCTGTGAGGGACAAACACAGGTGTTCAGTGGACAGGCACAGACCAAGTTTTAAAGGCATAAGTCAAAGATGCTGAAACTCCCTGTCCAACGTGGAGCATCACTTGGGACACACCGGGAAGTGAACAACAACCCGAAACACAACCCCCTGTCCATGGAGCAGCACATGGGATGCACCAGCAATAGTCCAAAACACACACCGCTGTCCAACATGGAGCACGACGTGGGACACACTGGGAAGTGAACAACTGCCCTGCTCCCAGAAACACACATCGCTTCATGAAGAACCTCAAGGGATACAATAAAATGCCACAATGATTGACTGTGTACAAATTGAATGTTGTTTTGAACAAAATACAATCTATCCACAAATATAAATCTGCAAATGCAAATTAGCCTCCCAGATTTATAGGTCTGTCTGTGCGAGAGATGCGGAGTGTGTGTGTGTGTGTGTGTGTGTGTGTGTGTGTGTGTGTGTGTGTGTGTCTGTGTGTGTGTGTGTGTGAGTGTGCACGTGCGAGAGTGTATGTTTAAGGATGAGAGTGAGAGCCTGTGCTCACATTAAGACACAGACAGATTTGGCAGACCCCTTTCCCTGTACACACCCAGTCCGTGGATTCAGAGCGTCCATGCTCTGCAGCCTCTGCTCCATTTGTTGTTCATGTTACAGACACTGATGCTGTGACTGCAGTCCCCATGCTCCATCCAGAGTTGGGTCACCAAATCTTCTGGGCTCCCTGAATGTATGAGGTTGCTCACAGTAAAACCTCCAGCAAACCATCCCCAGCCGCTCCACTCCACTAACTTTTCAATAACAGGGGACAATCAAACTTCACTCCACTAAAAGTGAGATATCTACTCCTTTATAATGATACTTCAGGGCCCTCCTCGTGTTTCTGACCACGCGATCAGCTGTTAGGGAAAAACACAGGTGTTCGGTCGACAGGCACAGACCAAGTTTACAAGGCATGAGTCAAAGATGCTGAAACTCCCTGTCTAACATGGAGCACCACTTGGGACACACCGGGAAGTGAATAACAACCCGAAACACAACCCCCTGTCCATGGAGCAGCACATGGGATGCACCAGCTACAGTCCAATACACACACCGCTGTCCAACATGGAGGACGACGTGGGACACACCGGGAAGTGAACAACTGCCCTGCACACACACTCGCACACCTCTTCATGAAGCACCTCAAGGGGCACACCAGGAAGTGAAAAACAGCCCATCACACACTCCCCTGTCCATGGAGTAACACATGGGACCCAGCGGGAAGAGAACAATCGCCTGACACACAACATCACATTATTTCTGAACATTATAATTCCAGTATTTGATACACAACCAAAACCCAAGGCCAGAGATAGATAGAAATGGACAGAGATATTCACATTAAAGTTAGAAATGGGCAATTTATACAGAAACAGAGCATGTTGCTGAAATATGCGAAAGAAGAAACAAGGGAGTGGGTCTATCTAGAGCAGTGAGACCTTGGCGGCTCAAGTCACAAGAATTAGAACATTAAACAATGGCATGGCCAGATCAGCTGAAAAGATTTGTTCCACTAAATTCTGAATTTGCCTCACAGAACAAACGCAGAAACTATACACTGGGATAAGGAAACTACCCAGCATAGAGAGCAGCGCAGCTTATGCTAGTATATTGCTCAGTAAATACGGCTATCTGCCCAGCATGGAGAGCTGTGCAGAGTATCCTAGTGTTTTGCTCAGTTCACTGGACCATCTGGCCAGCATGGAGAGCTGTGCAGACTATCCCAGTGTTTTGCCATTACTGGGAATTGTTGTCATCTGTCGATTTCAGCTTCAGATATTGGCCGGGGACGAGATGGAGTCAGAGGAAGGAAATGCAGTTTGTAACCGGAACAGAAGATAGTGACGTCAATGCTTTCAATATTTAGATAGGAAGTGCAGTGATACAAGGAATCATGGTTCACAGCTGAAACTGAGCAAGTCAACATAGCAACCCATGAGTAACACTGCCAGAAGCAAGCAGGAGAGAGTGATTTAACAGTTTAGTAGTGGTTTGCCAAGTGAATATCTGGATTCAGAGTCTTAGCAGACACAATAACAGCGGCAAGGACAGTGGAATGAATGAAAGAACAGTATTACTGTCAAACATGATTTATAGAATTAATGACTAAACAGTGAGTCTTAACATGTACGCTGACAAAAGCCAGGATTGGTTAATAAAAATATTGAATAACGTAAAGTGCTTATTTGATCCGCCACGATAATGACCTTCGATCATAATATGTAGAAAATAACCAAACATCCCTGTTTAAACACCTGTCCGTCCTTATAACATTCCAGTCTAATGTTCACAGATTGTGATCCATTGCTGTAACATTCCAGTCTAATGTTCTCAGATTCTGATTCATTGTTGAAACATTCCAGACTCTTGTGCTCAGAAACTGATTTCTCCCCCGTCTCTCTGGAGCTGCTGATTCCTGTGAACTCTGTTGGTGATACTCCCACCATACTGTGGGATAACACATTGAATGGAGCCCATTTATCATTAAAGAGATGGAAACAGTCCACTGGGGTAATTGCAACCCATGGCGACGAACATTAATCGCAGTCACTGAACAAATAAGTCCAGCTAGCCCCTTCCTGACAACACCTTTCATATCCCAATAAAAGGGAACATTTACTTGATATGGGTGGAATAGACGGGCGTTGCTTAGGGATGGACCATAAACTTTCAATATTCCTATTGTTTCTTCCATGTATGTGGGAGTCGTGCCAGAACACTGCAGAATTATGTATATTACATACTGTTTATAAAGGGAGACAGAATCATGCATCCTGAGTAAAACAGCAGACATGGAATTGATCACCTTCCCATTGTCTGTTTAGAATATAATAAGTGTTTGTCCATCCCACTCAGTGTTTAATGCAATCACCTCGTATTCTCTCACAGAGCTACAGATCAACCTTCACTCACTCCTCATGGCGCCATCATCCAGGGATTAATATGGTGGAACCCCGTTCATTCTGTCTGTGATAAGGAGATCACTCCTTGTAAAAGAGAGAAATATCTGCCCACAATGCCCCAAATACTGCCTCAACTGCACTCACAGGTTTGACCGCAATAATTCATTTCTCTTACTGAGCTGGCTCCGGTTATTTTGCGTGAAATGGGAAAGCATTCATTTCCGATGCACTGTCACTGAGTCAGAATTTAAAACATCCTTACATCTGTAGGTCAGCATCAATAAAGCCAACACCGGATGTGCATATCGAGAGGGGCATCAATCTAGGGGAAATACTCAATCGCAAAGAATCCATCTAAAACAGTGAATGGCCACCAACCTGAATGGCAATCAGCCCCAGGAATATCGGATACAGGTAAAGGAAGGGAGCTATCTTTCCTTTTGTTCTGACCTCATGGGATGTGTGCAGCCCTGGTCAGGCCAGCATGTTATGCCGAGGTTGAACTGAGTAGCTAGTTCAACTGTTCCACTGGACAATAAAAAGTAGAACACAGTGCTGTGGGCTTTCAGTCACACAGAGACCTGACCAAGGAAGGATGACCCATTGCTTTCTCGAATGGGCATGAGAAAAGGCGATATCGACAGATTATTATTCTATGGCTCTCGATGATGAATCAATGATGTGACCACCGTACGCTGATTGTTATTCCAGAAGCAGAGAGGCAGGTGTGGGTCATGTTGTTGATGTTATCGATGCTAAAGAATTGTGATGAAGTGTCATTTACTGGACTTCATTTACATTGTCGTTATGACATTGGGGAAAAGAGAGAAGATGGAGAGGACTCGGGGACATGTCTGTTCAGTCTAGGCGGAGGGACAGTGATGTTCCCCAATCACTAGCATTGGAACGTTACTCTTTATAACTCATATGAAGAACAATGAGGAATTAGCAGAGACAATATTAATGAGATGCTTTATGCAATACAAAATGCAGGGAAAAAGAATGATTTCCTGTACAGACCGAAATGAGCAAACTGCACTCCTGAAATGGAGCTATAAAAACAGAAATATGGATTACGAAACTATGGAAGTTATGTGCAATATTTATCTAACATTATTTGATCCACAGCTGAGATCCTGATTTCCCCTCTCTCAGTGTAATGGAAAACTAACAAAATTAACGTTTTCTGAGAAATCTGAAATAGAATGTTATGCTAATTCTAAAACCTTTCTGAACTTTGCAAGCAGTTTGCTGAATTCTACAGTTGAGGAGACAGCTTGTCTTTGCTTAACTTTTTAACATTCAAACTCGCCTGGCGAGCAATCGAATTCAGCAGAAAAGTTAAGGAAAACATAAAGTCAGTTACGTGCACGGCAACGGAATTAGAAAATGAGAACTCTGAAGTTTCCCAGCCCTTGTCCTTGATTGTGTGGTAAGAATAGTACAAAAGGAATACATCAATTTTGTTCAGGGCCCTGACACAAGGCGTTTTTGCCAAGTGTATTAGATCCCTGCAGTGTTTACAAATAAAGCTTTTTCTTTGCACTTGCTAGTATCTGAGTTCAGTCAGCTTAATTTCCACGACAGTAAACTTGGGACTCGTCCAAAATCCCGCGTTTGGGTGAGATTCTGAAGATTCCCAGAGACACAGGTGCCAGCGCATTCGGGTCTTTCGCCTCATCTCGAGCACTGAATTGGCCCCATTGCTTGAATGGACTGGGAATCTGTAGATTGTCCCTGTGATGGGATTCGAATCAAATAGGGTCGAGGCCTTAAGTAATCCTATGTAGAGACTCACTCTAAGAGAATATTTGAATCAGGAAGTGGGTTCAGTAAACTCTCGCACCATATTCGATCAAAATTCAATGGAAAGGATTGCTGTCTCGAGAGTGGTCAAGAGACAGTATGTTTCAGGGTGGTTTTAGACTGGGAACCACCACAGGCTGAGTTGGACTCGCCTAAGATGTACCAGGTACAAGGTCATTTGGTTTACAAAATCCAAGGCATTGAGACGGACGCGCCCAATGCGAGAGGAGACCTCCGGAGGTAAAAGCAAGTCAAATGGAAAAGATAACGGTACTGCGCAAGAGAGAGAGAGCTGAAGATTTTTCCAGTAATGCTGAAAATTGGCTCCAGCAAGAGCAAACAAAAAGGGGTCCGCAAAGGTTTTGCAATGGCCAACCGAAAGTACAGAAAATATTAAATAATTATGGCCCAGAGTCTGTACAGCAGTTAGACTTGTGGATCAAGGAATGTCGTTTTAGTAAAAGGCAGTTGGAAGTACTGAGGTTACAGTTGGAGGAGAGGGACAAGGAGAAACAGAAGGGCAAAATAGAACATGTGAATTGGAGTGCGTATAATATGTGCAAGGCTGATGCTGATATCTGAGAAAGGAAATTTCAAGTAAAGGACATATCAAATAGGCGTACAAACACTAGTGCACATGCAGACGTGTGCAGAAAACAGCCTAGCGAAGCTGTACAGTGCCTTAAGTCTGTTTCAGATCCCGACCGTGATGGCTGCCCTCCGAGACCATTAGTCCCCCGATGAGATCCGCCTGGCAAAGATCCCAAGTCAGCGACCGTCGCTTCGGGGTCTGCTGAATCACTGATAGCATGCCATAACCGCAACCAACTGAAGCAAGAAACCAAAAAGAAGGACGGCCACTCCACGATGGGAAGGCATCCAGGATTTGTCCACGATCACCTCATGACGGATGATGAGTCAGACGGTGAGAGTATTGGCGGACGATCATCTATATAGGTAGTTCTGCAAGTGTCAATGGTTCCATCACCTCACATCTGCCCTTTCTCCACCCAACTCTCCAATCTATCTACATTCAGCTGTGTTCTCTGACAGTCCCCTCAACTTTCTGCTACTCGACCAATCTTTGTGTCATCTGCAAACTTGCTAATCAGACCACCTATACCTTCCTTCAGATCATGTAAATATATCACAACAAACAGTGGTACCAGCACGGATCCTTGTGAAACACCACACAGAACAGTTGTACATTTTGAGAAACTCCCTTCCATTACTACTCTCTGTCTCCTGTTGCCCAGCCAGTTCTCTAATCCACCTAGTTAGTACACCATGGAACCCTGCGACTTCGTTTTCTCCATCAGTCTATGTCATTAAACGCCTTACTGTAGTCCATGTATACGACATCTACAGCCCTTTCTCCACTATCAACTTTGTCATTCCGCAAAGAATTCTACGATGTTTGCTAAGATGTGACCTTCCATGCACAAACCATGGAAGGTCTTGTGTAGAGTCCGACGTGTTTTACCCTGAGTCATAACGGTTTTATTTACAAAGCAGGAAATTATACTTCAGGATCCTCCTCGTGTTTCTGACCACGTGATCAGCTGTGAGGGACAAACACAGGTGTTCAGTGGACAGGCACAGACCAAGTTTGAAAGGCATAAGTCAAAGATGCTGAAACTCCCTGTCCAACATGGAGCATCACTTGGGACACACCGGGAAGTGAATAACAACCCGAAACACAACCCACTGTCCATGGAGCACCACATGGGATGCACCAGCAACAGTCCAATACACACACCGCTGTCCAACATGGAGCACGACGTGGGACACACTGGGAAGTGAACAACTGCCCTGCACCCACAAACACACACCTCTTCATGAAGCTCCTCAAGGGACACAATAAAATGCCACAATGATTGACTGTGTACAAATTGAATGTTGTTTTGAACAAAATACAATCTATCCACAAATATAAATCTGCAAATGCAAATTAGCCTCCCAGATTTATAGGTCTGTCTGTGCGAGAGATGCGGAGTGTGTGTGTGTTTGTGTGTGTGTGTGTGTGTGTGTGTGTGTGTGTGTGTGTGTGTGTGTGTCTGTGTGTGTGTGTCTGTGTCTGTGTGTGTGAGTGTGCACGTGCGAGAGTGTATGTTTAAGGATGAGAGTGAGAGCCTGTGCTCACATTAAGACACAGACAGATTTGGCAGATCCCTTTCCCCGGACACACCCAGTCCGTGGATTCAGAGCGTCCATGCTCTGCAGCCTCTGCTCCATTTGTTGTTCTTGTTACAGACACTGATGCTGTGACTGCAGTCCTCATGCTCCATCCAGAGTTGGGTCACCAAATCTTCTGGGCTCCCTGAATGCATGAGGTTGCTTACAGCACAACCTCCAGCAAACCATCCCCAGCAGCTCCACTCCACTAACTTTTCAATAACACGGGATTATCAGAATTCACTCCACTAAAAGTGAGATATCTACTCCTTTATAATGATACTTCAGGGCCCTCCTCGTGTTTCTGACCACGCGATCAGCTGTGAGGGAAAAACACAGGTATTCGGTCGACAGGCACAGACCAAGTTTACAAGGCATGAGTCAAAGATGCTGAAACTCCCTGTCTAACATGGAGCACCACTTGGGACACACCGAGAAGTGAATAACAACCCGAAACACAACCCCCTGTCCATGGAGCAGCACATGGGATGCACCAGCAACAGTCCAATACACACACCGCTGTCCAACATGGAGGACGACGTGGGACACACCGTGAAGTGAACAACTGCCCTGCACACACACACACGCTCACCTTTTCATGAAGCACCTCAAGGGGCACACCAATAAGTGAACAACAGCCCATCACACACTCCCCTGTCCATGGAGTAATACATGGGACACAGCGGGAAGTGAACAATCGCCTGACACACAACATCACATTATTTCTGAACTTGATAATTCCAGTATTTGATACACAACCAAAACCCAAGGACAGAGATAGATAGAAATGGACAGAGATATTCACATTAAAGCTAGAAATGGGCAATTTATACAGAAATAGAGCATGTTGCTGAAATATGAGAAAAAAGAAACAAGGGAGTGGGTCTATCTAGAGCAGTGAGACCTTGGCGGCTCAAGTCACAAGAATGAGAACATTAAATAATGGCATGGCCAGATCAGCTGAAAAGATTTGTTCCACTAAATTCTGAATTTGCCTCACAGAACAAACGCAGAAACTATACACTGGGATAAGGAAACCACCCAGCATGGAGAGCAGCGCAGCTTATGCTAGTATATTGCTCAGTAATTGGGCTATCTGCCCAGCATGGAGAGCTGTGCAGACTGTGCCAGTGTATTGCTCAGTAAACTGGACTATCTGCCAAGCATGGGGATCTGAGCAGACTATCCCAGTGTTTTGCAATTACTGGGAATTGTTGTCATTTGTCTATTTCAGCTTCAGATATTGGCCGGGGACGAGATGGAGTCAGAGGAAGGAAATGCAGTTTGTAACCGGAACAGAAGATAGTGACCTCAATGCTTTCAATTTTTAGATAGCAAGTGCAGTGATAGAAGGAATCATGGTTCACAGCTGAAACTGAGCAAGTCAACATAGCAACCCATGAGTAACACTGCCAGAAGCAAGGAGGGAGAGAGTGATTTAACAGTTTAGTAGTGGTTTGTCAAGTGAATATCTGGATTCAGAGTCTTAGCAGAAACAATAACAGCGGCAAGGACAGTGGAATGAATGAAAGAACAATATTACTGTCAAACAAGATTTATCGAATTAATGGCTGAACAGTGAGACTTAACCGGTACGCTAACAAAAGCCAGGATTGGTTAATAAAAATATTGAATAATGTAAAGTGCTTATTTGATCCGCCACGATAATGACCTTCGATCATAATATGTAGAAAATAACCAAACATCCCTGTTTAAACACCTGTCCGTTCTTATAACATTCCAGTCTAATGTTCACAGATTGTGATCCATTGCTGTAACATTCCAGTCTAATGTTCTCAGATTCTGATTCATTGTTGAAACATTCCAGACTTTCGTGCTCAGAAACTGATTTCTCCCCCGTCTCTCTGGAGCTGCTGATTCCTTTGAACTCTGTTGGTGATGCTCCCACCATACTGTGGGATAACACATTGAATGGAGCCCATTTATCATTAAAGAGATGGAAACAGTCCACTGGGGTAATTGCAACCCATGGCGACTAACATTAATCACAGTCACTGAACAAATAAGTCCAGCTAGCCCCTTCCTGACAACACCTTTCATATCCCAATAAAAGGGAACATTTACTCGATGTGGGTGGAATAGACGGGCGTTGCTTAGGGATGGACCATAAAACTTTCAATATTCTTATTGTTTCTTCCATATATGTGGGAGTCGTGCCAGAACACTGCAGAATTATGTATATTAAATGTTGTTTATAAAGGGAGACAGAATCATGCATCCTGAGTAAAACAGCAGACATGGAATTGATCACCTTCCCATTGTCTGTTTAGAATATAATAAGTGTTTGTCCATCCCACTCAGTGTTTAATGCAATCACCTCGTATTCTCTCACAGAGATACGGATCAACCTTCACTCACTCCTCATGGCGCCATCATCCAGGGATTAATATGGTGGAACCCCGTTCATTCTGTCTGTGATAAGGAGATCACTCCTTTTAAAAGAGAGAAATATCTGCCCACAATGCCCCAAATACTGCCTCAACTGCACTCACAGGTTTGACCGCAATAATTCATTTCTCTGACTTAGCTGGCTCCGGTTATTTTGCGTGAAATGGGAAAGCATTCATTTCCGATGCACTGTCACTGATTTCGAATTTAAAACATCCTTACATCTTTCGGTCAACATCAATAAAGCCAGCACCAGAGGTGCCTATCGAGAGGGGCATCACTCTAGGGGAAAGACTCATTCGCAAAGAATCCATCAAAAACAGTGAATGGCCACCAACCTGAATTGCAATCAGCGACAGTAATATCGGATACAGGTAGAGGAAGGGAGCTATCTTTCCTTTTGTTCTGACCTCATGGGATGTGTGCAGCCCTGGTCAGGCCAGCATGTTATGCCGAGGTTGAACTGAATGGCGAGTTCAACTGTTCCACTGGACAATAAAAAGTAGAACACAGTGCTGTGGGTTTTCAGTCACACAGAGACTTGACCAAGGAAGGATAACCCATTGCTTTCTCTAATGGGCATGAGAAAAGGCGGTATCAACAGATTATTATTCTATGGCTCTCGATGATGAATCAATGATGTGACCACCGTACACTGATTGTTATTCCAGAATCAGAGAGGCAGGTGTGGGTCATGTTGTTGATGTTATCGATGCTAAGGAACTGTGATGAAGTGTCATTTACTGGACTTCATTTACATTGTCGTTATGACATTGGGGAAATGAGAGAAGATGGAGAGGACTCGGGGACATGGCTGTTCAGTTTGGGCGGAGGGACAGTGATGTTCCCCAATCACTAGCATTGGAATGTTACTCTTTATAACTCATATGAAGAACAATGAGGAATTAGCAGAGACAATATTAATGAGATGCTTTAAGAAATAAAAATTACAAGGAAATAGAACGATTTTCTGTACAGACCGAAATGTTCAAACTGCACTCCTGAAATGGAGCTATAAAAACAGAAATATGGATTACGAAACTATGGAAGTTATGTGCAATATTTATCTAACATTATTTGATCCACAGCTGAGATCCTGATTTCCCCTCTCTCAGTGTAATGGAAAACTAACAAAATTAACTTTTTCTGAGAAACCTGAAATAGAATGTTATGCTAATTCTAAAACCTTTCTGAACTTTGCAAACAGTTTGCTAAATTCTACAGTTGAGGAGACAGCTTGTCTTTGCTTAACTTTTTAAACATTCAAACTGGCCTGGCGAGCAATTGAATTCAGCAGAAAAGTTAAGGAAAACATAAAGTCAGTTACGTGCACGGCAACGGATTGAGAAAATGAGAACTCTGAAGTTTCCTAGCCCTTGCCCTTGTTCGTGTGGTAAGAAAAGTACAAAAGGAATACATGAATTTTGTTCAGGGCCCTTACACAAGGCGTTTTTGCCAAGTGTATTAGATCCCTGCAGTGGTTAAAAATAATGCTTTTTCTTTGCACTTGCTAGTATCTGAGTTCAATCAGCTTAATTTCCACGACAGTAAACTCGGGGCTCGTCCAGGATCCCGCGTTTGGGTGAGATTCTGAAGATTCCCAGGAGACACAGGTGCCAGCGCATTCGGGTCTTTCGCCTCATCTCGAGCACTGAATTGGCCCCATTGCGTGAATGGACTGGGAATCTGTAGATTTTCCCTACGATGGGATTCGAATCGAATAGGGTCGAGGGCTTAAGTAATCCTATGTAGAGACTCACTCTAAGAGAATATTTGGATCAGGAAGTGGGTTCAGTAAACTCTCGCACCATATTCAAGCAAAATTCAATGGAAACGATTGCTGTCTCGTGAGTGGTTAAGAGACAGTAGGTTTAGGGGTGGTTTTAGACTTGGAACCACCACAGGCTGAGTTGGACTCGCCTAAGATGTACCAGGTACAAGGTCATTTGGTTTACAAATCCAAGGCATTGAGACGGACGCGCCCAATGCGAGAGGAGACCTCCAGAGGTAAAAGCAAGTCAAATGGAAAAGATAACGGTACTGCGCAAGAGAGAGAGAGCTAAAGATTTTTCCAGTAATGCTGAAATTTGGCTCCAGCAAGAGCAAACAAAAAGAGGGTCCACACAGGTCTTGGAATGGCCAACCGAAAATACAGTACATATTAAATAATTATGGCCCAAAGTCTGTACAGCAGTTAGAATTGTGGATCAAGGAATGTCGTTTTAGGAAAAGGCAGTTGGAAGTACTGAGGTTACAGTTGGAGGAGAGAGACAAGGAGAAACAGAAGGGCAAAATAGAACCTGTGAATTGGAGTGCGTATAATATGTGCTGATATCAGAGAAAGGAAATTTCAAGTAAAGGACATATCAAATAGGCGTACAAACACTCGTGCACATGCAGACGTGTGCAGAAAACAGCCTAGCGAAGCTGTACAGTGCCTTAAGTCGGTTTCAGATCCCGACCGTGATGGCTGCCCTCCGAGACCATTAGTCCCCCGATGAGATCCGCCTGGCAAAGATCCCAAGTCAGCGACCGTCGCTTTGGGGTCTGCTGAATCACTGATAGCATGCCATAAACGCAACCAACTGAAGCAAGAAACGAAAAAGAAGGACGGCCACTCCACGATGGGAAGGTATCCAGGGTCTGTCCACGATCACCTCATGACGGATGATGAGTCAGACGGTGAGAGTATCGGTGGACGATCATCTAACTAGGTAGTTCTGCAAGCATCAATGGTTAAAGTTGCAGGCCCGGAAGGGTGCCCAGTGTTAGTCCACCGACCATAGACCTCTTCATTTCCACTCAGTTCGTCGCATCTCTTTCCATTCTCTCTCAGATTTTCTCTCTTCACTTTCTTTCTCTCTGTTTTTTTCTTTCCCACACATTCTTTCTCCACACACTCTCTCTATCTCCAGTTGTGCAGTTGGAGAGCTTGTGACCCCACGATGGGCTGAGTGACCTCCATTTGTGCTGTCATGATTCTGAGGATCCCTGACACACAATGAATCTTCCAGTGCCTGGACAGACACGCTGGTCTGGTGACAGGTACCCTGCACAATCACCCATTATCTCTTCCTGTTCTTCTCTGATGTGCGGCTACCTTAAAATGTCTGTTCAAACAAAACAGACTGAATGAAATTCGGGCAGTGGGGAGGACGATCTTCACCGTGTATTTCAATTTGGATTTAATGAAGGATGAGGTTCCAGGGTCACATAACAATGATAGAAAAACAGGGTAACACAATGAATAGCAGTTGAGTGCACCATGTGGTTCCAAGTAGCCTCATGGTATTACCGCGAGATTATCAATCCAAAAAAATCAGCTCCGCTTCTGTGGACCTAGGTTCGAATCCCGCCACTGCAGATGGTGGCAATTCAATTCAATAATTTAAAAATATCCCTGAAATTAAGAATCTACCTATGAGAATGAAATCATTGCGGATTGTCAGAAAAATCCATCTGGTTCACTTATATCCTTCAATGAAGCAATATTCAATCCCTCACCTGGTCTGGCCGGCCGTTGACTCCAGACACAAAGCAATGTGATTGACTCTCAGTCACCCTCTGAAATGGTTGAGCGAGTCTTTCATATGTATTACAAAATCTCAAAGAAATTAAACCGTATGGATTGACCTGGGCACCAGAGAAAGGAACATTAGAAACATCATTGTCGAACCTGCGAAGTCCTCCTTACTAACAAATGAAGGCTCATGCCACAATTGAGACAACTGTTTTACAGACAAATCAAGCAACAACCTGATAGATGCATACTCACGGGATTTTACCGTACAGATATAACCCAGACAGCACCATCATCATCCCTGGATATGTCCTGTCCCAAAGGAAGAACCAATCCAGCACAGCAGGCAGCTCAGTGCGATAGAGTCGGGCGGTAGATGCTATGGGAGTCCCTGTAACCTGTAATGTCATATGCCCATCATATCCCCCAATCAATCATTACCATCAAGCAAGAGGATTAACCCTGGTTCAATAGAGAGTGCAGGGGGGCAAGCCAGGAGCAGAACCAGGCATACATAAACATAAAATGTTAATCTGCTGAAGCTTCCAAACAGAACTATTTGCATGCCAAAAGAGCTAAGCGATCCCAGAACCAATGCGTTGGATTTAAGCTCTGTAGTCCTGCCAATCTGATCGTGGATGGGGGTGGACAATTAAATAACTCACCGGAGTAGGAGGTTCCACAAATATCCCCAACCTCAATGAAGGAAGAGCCCAGCACATCAGCTTTCATCGAATTCTTCAGTCAGAAGTTTCGAGTGGATGATCCATTTAGGCCTCCTCCCGTGGTCCCCATCATTGCAGACAGCAGTCTTCAGAAATTCGATTGACTGATATCAAGAAACTGTTGATGGCACTGGATACTGCAAAGGCTATGAGCCCTGATAACATGCTGACAATAGTCCTGAAGACTTGTGCTCCAGAACTTCCCGCTCCCCTAGCCAAGCTGCTGCAATACGATTACAAACCAACAATGGGGAAAAATTGCTCAAGTGTGTTCTCTACATAAAAAAACAGGACAAAGTCAACCCAGCCAAATACCACCTCATCAGTCTACTCCCCATTATCATTAAAGTGATGGAAGGGGACATCAACAGCGTTATCAAGCAGCACATGCTCAGCAATAACCTGCTCAGTGACATCTAGTTTGGGTTCCACCAGGGCCATTCAGCTCCTGACCTCATTACAGCCTTGGTTCAAACTTAGAAAAAGGAACTGAATTCCAGCCCTTGACATCAAGGCAACATTCTTTCAAATGTGGTATCACCGAACCTGAGCAAAAAGAGCATTGCGGGCAAATACTCCATTATTGGAGTCATACCTGACAGATAGGAAGACGGCCATTGTTGTTGGACGTCAGTCATTTCAGCGCCAGGCCATTTCTGCTGTAGATCCTCAGGATAATATGGACGTTGGTTTGCTCGCTGATCTGGAAGGTTCATTATCAGACGTTTCATCACCATACTAGGTAACATCTTCAGTCACTCTTCAGATGAAGCCCTTCAGATAAAAGCATCTTCAGCTGCTTCATCAATGACCTTCCCTCCATGATAAGATCGACGTGGGGATATTCGACAATGACTGCACAATGATCAGCACCATTCTCAAATGTTCAGATATGGAAGTCGACCATGCCCAAATGCAACAAGATATGGACAATATCGAAGCTTAGGCTGCCAAGTGGCAAGTAACATTCGAACCACACAGATGCCAGACAATGACAATCACCAATACTAAACAATATAACAACTTGGTATTCAGCAGCAGTATCATCACTAAATTTCCCACTATCAATATCCTTGGGGTTATCATTGACCAGAAACTCAACTGCACTCGCCGCATAAATATAAGACCAGATCAAAGGCTAGGAATACTGTGCGAGTAACTCACCTCCTGACTTCCCAAATCCTATCCACCATCTGCAAGTCCCAAGTCAGGAATGAGATGGAATTCTCCCACTTGCCTGAATGAGTGCAGCCACAACAACACGAAAGAAGCTTGACACCATCCAGGACAAAACAGTCCATTTGATTGGCATCACATCCACAAGCATTCACTTCCTCAACCACTGTCGCTCAGGAGCCGAAGTATGTACTATCTACAAGACACAATGCAGAAATTCTCCAAAGATCCTGAGAGAGCACCTTCCAATCCCAGGAACACTTACATCTAGAATGACAAGGGCAACAGACGCATGGGAATACCACCACTTACAAATTCCCTTCCAAACCAGTCAACATCCTGATGTCAAAATATATCGCCATTCCTTCACTCTTGTTTGGTAAAAACCCGGGAATTCCCTCCTTAATAGCATTGTTGGTCAACACACAACAGGTGGACTGCAGCGGTCCAAGAAGGAAAGTCAGCACCACTTTCTCAAGTGGGCAACGAGGAACTGACAAGAAATGCTAGGCTCATCCAGCGGTGCCCACATCCAATAAAAGATTTTTAAAAAGTAGTTCCAAGTTGAGCATCTCAATGAGAAATGTTATCTGATTTGAATATGAACAGAACATTATAGACGTTTATGTCATTAGAAGGGTGTTCAGTGTTCGATGACTTATTGTTGCTGCGTGCTGTGATAAATTGCATCTGTTTTGTTAAATTCAACAACACTAGCGAACAAGATCGAACCTTTGAAAATATCAGACTGAAAATGACAATCATCGGAGAGACAATGTATTCCCGCCAGATGAGACTCACAGATAGCTGTTTATATTCAACGTTTAATGGTCGACTGTCCGACACTGAAGCCTCCCACCGTCCATATCACAGGGGTAACTATTGAACAGAACGTGAAGTAAAATCAACATACAAATACAAGGGTTAGAAGAGCAGGTCAGAGACTTACAATTCTGCACTGAATAATAGACTGTATGACCATAAGGGCATGAGGTATGGCTATCGATTCAGGCCATTCAGCCCATCCCTTCTCTCTGAAACTGCCATTTTGTCATAGTCTCTATGACTCGTGGACATATCTTCTACACACTGACTGTATCAATCTTCGCAGTAATCAATCAGTTTCTATCAGATACCGCGCCTCTCATTCTTCTAAATTCCATCGAGTACACACACTGCCACCCATATGGCAAATCACCATCACCAAGATGGATCACCTCCAACACCAGCAGATCTTTCCCCAGAGACAGTGCCCAAAACAACTCCCAATATTCCAAATGCTATCTGACCAAAGCCCATTACATTCTCAGCAGTATATCTCTTCTCTAATATTCTCGCTCCCTTTAAAATGAATGCTAACATTACATGTGTTTTCCTAACTGCCAACTGAACCTGCACATTAACCATTAGAGAGGGCAAGTGCTTCAAAATCCTTTTGTACTTCAGATTCCATAGATCCTATTAGAACATAGTGTCTCACTCTATTCCGCCTACCAAAGTGCATAATCTCACACGATCCCATATTGTGTTCTATCAGCCACGTGTTTTCCCACAGTCCTGAACTGTCCAAGCTTTTCTGCAGCCTCCCCACTTCATAAATATCACCTGCCCATCCAACCATCACTGTATCATCTTCAAACTTAGCAAACTGCCTTCAGGTCCTTTGTTCAGGTTGTCCATGTAAATTGCACTTCCTGACTCCCTCAGGACTGTCCACGTTGAATGGGCACAACACTCAAGGATCTTGACTCCATTCAGGTGAAAGCAGTGGCTTGATTCGAATTATACCTTTAAAATATTCACTAACCATGCACCACTGATACCCAGTAGAAGCAAACCCTGCCCCGTTTTGTTGTGAATTTGCCCTGTTATGGTGACACAGAACTTGATGGCGCACAGTCCCAATCTAATGATGTCACTCTGTCTCAACACTAACAGTGTGTGCTCACAACAACAAATGACACTGTGTGTTGATGATGACGGAGGGAAGTGGGGGAGGGAATATCTATGATGAATGATTGTGACTGCCAGCATGAAACCTGCCCCGACAGCCTCGGATGTACCTGTGCCCGCTTTAACCACTGCAGGCATGATCAGTCTTCCTTCAGGTCAAGTCAAGGAAAGCGACAGGCCTGGAGAGTGATCCCGGCTGAGCACTCAGATCCTATGAGGACCAACTGGCAGAGGTATTTACAAACAACTTCAACCTCTCCCTCCTGAAGCCGAAATCCCAACCTGCTTCAAGAAGACCACCATCATCCTTATGTGAAAGCACATGCAACGTTCCTTAATGACTCCCGCCCAGTGGCTCTGACTTCAATAAACATGAAGTGCTTTGAGACGCTGGTTGTGGCCCACACCACCTCCAGTCTCCCAGCCTGATATGCTGTCCTATAATGTGCCGACTGATGTAACGGGTCCACAACGGATGCCATATACCTGCCCTGCCTTCATCCATGGAACATCTGGACAACAAGGATGCCTACACCAGACTCCTGGTCATTGACTACAGCTCTACTTTCAACATCATTATCCCCTCCAGGCTGATCTCAAAACTCCGTGACCTTGATCACGGATCCACCCTCTGTAACAAGATCCCCGGTTTCTGACACACAGGTGACAATCTGTGAAGCTAGGTATCTGCACATTCTCCACAATAACACTTAACACTGGAACTCCTGGAGGATGTGTTCCCTGCCCCCTATTGTACTCCCCGTGCACCCACAGCAGTGTCCTCAGCTCGCTACTGCACTCCATGTACACCCACGGCTGTGCCCTCAGCCCCCACTGTATTCCCCGTACACCCACTGCTGTGTCCTCAGTCCCCAACTGTACATCCTGTACAACTAAGGCTGTGTCCTCAGCTCCATACTGCACTCCCTGTACACCCATGGCTGTGTCCTCAGCCCCCACTCTACTCCCTGCATACCACAGCTTTGCCTTCATCCCCAACTGTACGCCCTGTACACCCACATCTGTGCAGTCAGCTCCCTACTATACTCCTTGTACACCCACGGCTGTGCCCTCAATCCCCTACGGTACTCCCTGTACACCCACATCTGTGTCCTCATCCCCCTACTGTACTCCCTGTGCATCCACGGCTGTGCCCTCAACCCTTTACTGTACTCCCTGTACTCCCACGGCTGTGCCCTCAGCCCTCTACTGTACTCCCTGTACTCCCATGGCTACCTCCTCAGCCCCCAACTGTGTTCCCTGTATACCCACGGCTGTGTCGTCAGCCCCTACTGTACTCCCTGTACTCCCATGGCTGCGTCCTCAGCCCCCAACTGTACTCCCTGTACATGCATGGCTGTGACCTCAGCCCCGTACTGTCGTCCCTGTACACCCTCGGCCGTGAGCTCAGCCCCCTCCTGCACATCCTGTACACCCATGGCTGTGTCCTCAGCCCCCATTCTACTCCCTGTATACCACAGCCTTGCCTTCAGCCTCAACTGTATGCCCTGTGCACCCATGTCTATGCAATCAGCCCGCTACTGTACTCCTTGTACTCCCACGGCTGTGTCCTCAACCCCCTACTGTACCACCCTGTACACATACGGCTGTGTCCTCAGCCCCCTACTGTACTCCCTGTAATCCCATGGCTGTGTCCTCAGCCCTCTACTGTACTCCCATGGCTGTGCCCTCAGCCCCCGACTGTACTCCCTGTACACCCACGTCTGTGTTCTCAGCCCCCTATTGTACACCCTGTGCATTCATGGCTGTGTCTTCACTCCCCTACTGTACTCCCTGTGCATCCACAGCTGTGCCCTCATCCCTCTACTGTACTCCCTATACACCCTCGGCTGTGTCCTCAGCCCCCTACTGTATTCCCCATACACCCACGGTTGTGTCCTCAGCCCCCTACTGTACTCCCTGTACACCCACGGCTGTGTCCTCAGTCCCCTACTGCACTCCCTGTACTCCCATGGCTGTGCCCTCAGCCCCCTACTGTACTCCCTGTACTCCCACGGCTGTGCCCTCAGCCCCCTACTGTACTCCCTGTACTCCCATTGCTGTGCCCTCAGCCCCCTACTGTACTCCCTGTACTCCCATGGCTGTGCCCTCAGCCCCCTACTGTACTCCCTGTACTCCCATGGCTGTGACCTCAGCCCCCTACTGTACTCCCTGTACACCCACGCTATGCCCTCAGCCCCCTACTGTACTCCCTGTACTCCCACGGCTGTGCCCTCAGCCCCCTACTGTACTCCCTGTACTCCCATGGCTGTGCCCTCAGCCCCCTACTGTACTCCCTGTACACCCACGGCTGTGCCCTCAGCCCCCTACTGTACTCCCTGTACTCCCACGGCTGTGCCCTCAGCCCCCTACTGTACTCCCTGTACTCCCATGGCTGTGCCCTCAGCCCCCTACTGTACTCCCTGTACACCCACGGCTGTGCCCTCAGTCCCCTATGTACTCCCTGTACACCCACGGCTGTGCCCTTAGCCCCCTACTGTACTCCCTGTACTCCCATGGCTGTGCCCTCAGCCCCCTACTGTTCTCCCTGTACACCCACGGCTGTGCCCTCAGCCCCCTACTGTACTCCCTGTACTCCCATGGCTGTGCCCTCAGCCCCCTACTGTACTCCCTGTACACATGCAGCTGTGTTGCCAAATTCTAAACAACGCCAGCTACAAGTTCGCTAATGACATCACCAAATCAGGAGGGATATCAAACAACGATGAGTCAGAATACGGAAAGGAGATCGAGGACTTGGTTGCATGGTGTAATGATAATAACTCTCAAATTCGGCAATAGGAAGGAACTGATCATTGACTTCAGAAAGAATGGAGAGGAACACGTCATCATCTACAACAATGGTTGAGGAAGCGCAGAGCATCAGGTTCCTCGGAGTGATGATAACTGACAACCTCCCCTGCATTTCTCACATAGGTGTGACATTCAAGAAGGCTCAACAACGTCTCTCCTTCCTCACTTGGCTCAGGATGTTTAGCTTGTCCTACTTCTACAGATGCACTATTGTGAACGTACAGTCCGGGTGCATAGTGGCCTGGTACAGCAACACTCTGTCCAGGACCAGAGGAAACTACAGAAGATTGTGTTCACAGCCCAGACTATGACGGGCTCCAATCTCCCAACCATTGACTCTATTTACAAGGCTCGTTGCCGGAGAAAGGCTGCTAACATCTATCCAAGATTACTGAGGAAAGGGAGAGAGGAAATAGCTGGGGCATTAACAGATATCTTTGTAGCATCCTTGAACACAACTGAGGTCCTGTAGCTTAAAAATGCTTTGCTGGAAAAGTGTAGCAGGTAAGGCAGCATCAAATGAGATGGAGAATCGTTGTTTCGGACAGAAGCCCTTCTTCAGGACTGGAAAGTTTCTATTCCCCTTGTTTTAAAAGGGTTGCATGAATAATCCAGTTAATTATAGACCAGTGAGCTTGTCATCAGGGATAGGGAATAGGGATACTGAGGAATAGGATTTATTCTCATTTGAATGAAAATGGTCTTATTAATGAGAGGCAGCATGGTTAATGCTGGGAAGGTCATGTCTTACCAACTTAATCGAACTCTTTGAGAAAGTGACAAAGTTGATTGAAGAGGGAGGGGCAGTAGATGTCATGGACATGGAATTCAGGAAGGCGTTTGATAATTTTTCCCATGGTCGTGTTATGGAGAAAGTGAAGTCACATGGTGTCCAGGGTGTGCTGGCTACAAGGATAAAGAACTGGCTGGGCAATAGGGGACAGAGCATAGAAGGGGAAGGGAGTTTCTGAAAATGGAGAACTGTGACCAGTGGTGCTCCATTTAAGATGTTTCTGGAAAGATACATGAATGGGCAGGAGCAAAGGGACACAGACCCTTAGAAAATAGGCGACGGAATTAGATAGAGGATCTGGATCAGCGCAGGCTTGGACCGCCGAATAGCCTGTTCCTGTACTCGAATTTTCTTAGATCTAACATTACCAAAGACCCATCACATGCCTGTGAAGATCTCCCACAACCTCTTCCATCAGGCGAAAAGGTACATAAGGTTGAAAACTCAGATCAGCTGGTTCAGTAACAGCTTCTTCCCGGCTGTTATTAGACTGATGAATGGATTCTTTAATCTCAGATAATGCTGATCTTGTACATGTTGATCTCGCCAAGCGAACACCCTGTGCAGCGTAACCTATATGCCTCCCAGACATGTTTTACAGCCATTGTTCTGTACATGATTGCTTACTATGATCTGTCTGGACATCTTGGTACAGGTCAAAATAAACCCTCACCTCCCTCCTCCCAGATCCCACCAGTGTTCACTCCCAGATCTCTCTGGTCCTCACCCCCAGCACCTCCAATTCCCCACCCCCAGCTCCCCGTGTGCTTTGTATCTCACTTCCCTGCTCCCTGCCCATGTGACTTCTTATTTCCTTGTTTTGTTTCCATTCTCTCTTTCACTGACTGTCCATCTGTTTCCCTTGCTGCGTTCTCTCTCTCTCTGCTTCCCTTTGTTTCTGCCTCTTTCTCCTTCGTTGTGACAGTGATGGCTTCTCTATTCGTTTGAAGCAGGTGATGGCTCATTGGTTCGGTGTTGGCGATACAATTAACTCAACTAGGATTTGGTATCGTGGACAGAATTTAAATTTATTGGTTAAATTTAAATTGTTGTCAAAACAGCAACCAGAATTTGGGTATCCATTTAACAGCCAATTGTTACATCTAACTATTTTGGAACAGCCCGTCTCCCAGTGCTCTCTATAGTGGCAACTCAAAGCATTCTATTCGGGTGCATAATGGACTTACATGGAAACTACTCTGCCCAGGACCATACGAAACTACAGACGGTTGTGTGAACAGCCCAGACCATCACAGAAGATAGCCTTCCATCCATTTATACTTGTCATTGTCCCAGAAAGGCTGGCAACATCAAAGATCTCTCCCAAAACAGTAATGATCTCCTGCAACCTCTTCCAACAGGGAGGAGACACAGAGGCTTGAAAACATGGACCAATATGCTCAGGAACAATTCCTTCCCTCCCATTAATAGACTGACGAATTAACAACTCTAACTTTTCATATAATATTAATCTTACTAAAATCGATCTTGCTTTGCCCACTTCCTGTGAAGGTGTAACCTTGTATGCCTCACTCTAAGTACCCTATGATCTCTGCTTTCTTATTTACTATCATCTGCCTGCACTCTTTGCAAAATAACCTTTCCATTGTACATTTGATTAAATTAAATCAAATCAAATCAGATCAAACACGTGGACTGCAGTGGCTCACAGTCTTCTCAAGAGCAACTGGGAAAGTGGACTAATGCTGGCAGTCAGAGATACCCATATCCCATTAATGAATATAAGAAGATGACCACTCTCAGGGAAGACAGGGGTGTCAAATCGCTTGAAACATGACCTTAGATTAATACAGGTTTCCCTCGCTATCTGTAAGTAACGTGTTCCTACGATATGGTGTAAAGAGCAGTAGCACTAATTTGTATGGGAAAAAAATTCGCCTTTCTTCGTAAAAGTGAAAATCCTCTTCGGATTTCTTTTGGTTATCAAAACAAGGGTCTGATGGAGGTCATTCGGAAAGTGAAGTGGCGAAAAGCGAACTTTTGAAAAGCGGGGGACACCTGTAATTACAAGGGTATGATATTCAGGAAGATGGGATAAGTGAGAAATAAATGAGTTGAATCTCACATTTTATTTCCAGCCCAGCTGATCACCATTCTCTTTGTTTGCTCTTTTTTCTTCTATATCTCTTTCTCTATTGATTCCTTCGCCCCTTCAAAGCAGACTTCCCTGTCAATGGTATCAATCACATTCTTTTCCAGGTGCTTTCTGTTCAGGAAAGTTCCCCAGCACTTTCTGTTCATTTCTTTGCATTTCTTTCTATAATTTCAGATTTTCAGTGTCTTCCTTTATTTGATTTCACCTTCATGTTTGTTATTTCGTGGGATGTTGGCATCTCTGCCATGGGCAGCATTTGGTGACCATCATAATTGCCCTGATTGTGAGGCCATTCCACAAGCCTATATAAAGTCAAGCACATTGTCATGGGGCCGAAGTCTCACTTAACCCACACCGGGTAATAACATTAGATTTTTTATCGAAGGTGATCAGTAAAACAGGAAGGTTTTCAGACAATGTGTTGGTTTTGTGGTTGTTATCGTGAAAATCACTTTTATTCCAATTCTTATCATTTTGTATTGAAGTTCTGTCATCAGCTGTGGTAGGACGTGAAACAAATCACTTGAAACAATATCTTTCGTTTAATAGGCTTTGCTTCTGAAATGCATCCAGCGACATTCCTGCATTCATACAATGTCCTAATCATGAAGCTATGTCCGAGACAAGAACAATTCTGTGATTGAAATATTTGTAATTGGAAAAGTGGTCAGCAGAGAGCTTGAAACATTAAGTCTGAATTTTACCAACGTGCAGCCAATGGTTTGTTCAGCAACAATACTGACACAGGGATGAAGATTGGGGACATTAGGAGCTGGGAGTGGACAGGTTTGGTAACAGAGAAAACACGATACATAAATCAGTTCAGTGCAAAAAGGGATCTCGAGGTTGTGCACAGTCTTGTTCGCAGATGTTTGTGAGGGAGTGGTCTGCAATTCATGGGTAATGAAAGGAGACTGCAATTGAACTGAAGACAATAGTTTCTCTCACTGACAAATAGAGATAACAGAATTTGTAACGAGAATAGATTGGTGACTCTAGGCAGGGAGTGCAGGAATCCCCTGTGGCCATTCTTCTCGAAAACAAGTAGACCATTTTGGATTGTTGGGGGCGATGACCGCTCAGGGGAAAGCAGCAGTAGCCAGGTTGGTGCTACTACCACTGGCTCTGGGGCACACCGGGAAAGGGTAAAGGTAAACAGGAGGTTCGAGATAGGAGGGTCGATTGTTAGAGGGACAGATCGGAGATTATGTGGTCACAAACGGGAATCCAGGATGGTGGGTTAACTCCAAGGTGCTAGGGTCCAGGATGTCTCCAAGTGGCTGATGAACATTCTCAAGGGGGAGGTGGTCAGCCAGAAATCATTTTGCACGTTGGCACAAATGATACCCGTTGGAATAGGGACGAGGCCCGGCAGAGTGATTCCAGAGCGCTATGAGAAACATTTTTTTAAAAAAACACCTTGGCAGTGGTAACCTCCTGACAGGGAGATTACCGTCTGAGACTTGCACTGAAGGGGGCACCAATATGTTGGCGGCCAGTTTTGCTGTTGTTACAAGGGAGTGTTTAAAATAGATTGGCAGGAGGTGGAATGCTCAGGAGCAGGGAAGCAAGTGCGAGGCTGAAAGGAGATACAGTAATCCGAAATCAGTGAGATTAAACTGGAAAACGACAAAGAGAAAGTACAGCCTTTTGGATTAAATTGCATCTATTTCAAAGCAAAAAGGCTCCAGGTAAGGCCAATGAACTCAGGGCATGGATAGATCGGTGGGACTGGTATATTATAGCCATTACACAAACATGGCTAAGTGATGGATAGGACTGACAGCTTAATGTGCCAGGTTACATGTGCTTTAAACAAGACAGAGATGGTGGAAGGAGGGGAGGGGAGTTGCACTTCTGATTAAGGGGAGTACAACAGCAGTAATCAGAGATAAAATAACTGATGGATCACCCAGTGAGGCTTTGTGGGTGGAGGTAAGAAATCTGAGGGGGTTGGTGACGTCATTGGGGTTGTCCTATCTGCCCCCAAATAGTCAACAGGAATGAGAGTAACAAATATGCAGGGAGAGAAGGGAGACCTGCAGGAGCAATAGGGTTATCCTAATAGGTGATTTCTTTTTCTAACATGGACTGGAACTGCCTGAGCGTTAAGGGATTTGATGAGATAAAATCTGTAAATGCGTCAGGAAAGTTTCCTCAAGCAGTATATAGAGTGTCCTACTCGGGAAGGGGCAAAATTCAAAATTTCCTTAGGAAATAGGCCAGGACAGGTGACTGAGTTAATAGTGGGGGAGCACTTTGGGACAGTAACCACAGTTATATTAATCGTCAAATAGTTATGGAGAGGGACAAAGCCAGTCCACAGATTCAGGTACAAGCAGCTTGGATCAAGGGAACCCCTGGATGTATATAAGAGATACAGGAATCTATGAAAGAAGGATATCAGTCGGGTGAAAAGGGGGCAATAAGGAGGCTTGGCCGAGAAGATTAGGATGAATCCAAAAACGTACTTTAAATATATTAAAAGAAAAAGCAATAGCTCCAGAGAAAATAAAACCCCTCAAAGATCAAAGTGGACAAGTACGTGTGAAACGATAAGAGATGGGTGAAGTCCTCAACGAATATTTCTACTCTACGGTTACCGTGGAGAAATGCATGAATACTGGGAAATTGAGGAATTTAGCCGTGATATCTTAGGGACAATCAATATCAAAGTAGAGAAGATTTTGGACGCAATTTCTCTTTAATGCCCAATTATTTGCAGCCCTCGACTCTCAGATGTGTCAAAATCCATTGACACCCACTCGCACCCCCCAAACATTTCAGTGATGTAGCCTCCCCTAACTATCTGGTCCCAACCCTCACTACCATCTGAGAGAAGGAAACGCTCCCACACATATACCTTGTCCATTTGATATGAACAAAAGATATGAACACACCATCAGAGTGATTGGCCCTGATATCATGGCAGTAATTGACTGAGCAAGGTGTCAAGGAGACTGAACAAAATTGAACTTGATGGGAATCAGTTGTAAACTCCCCACTGGTTGGATCATTCAGAACACAATGGGGCTGGTGGACATCAATCCTCTCAGTCCCTGGATATCTCTGTGGGCAATCGCAGGATAGCTTCTTCGGCACAAACATCGTCAGATGCTTGGTCAATGTCTTTCCCTCTGTCATACGATCAGAGGTGGGGATGTTCTGTCAAGATTATATAATGTTCAGAACAATGAGTCACCTCCTAATGTACTAAAGTATCAAATCTGGACAACATTCAAGCTTGTGCTGTTAATGTATAGGTAACATTAATCAAAAATACTGCTAGGCACTAAACATCTCCACGGTTAAAAAGAAGGAACCCTTACTGCAACTCTAGCTGGTTTTACAGTAATATAAGAAAGCCATTCAGCCCTTCAAAACTATTGGATAAAAACAGGTGGACCACATTTCCTCTCTCCTGCCTATTCCACAAGAAGACAATTAAAAAAATACAGCAGCTTTGAATCCAAAATACACACGCAGGAGACTGGAAGAACAGAATAATCAAGGCAGCGTCAAGAAGTTGAGAAGTCAATGCCTAGGATATAACTCTTCATCACGACTGGGGTTAGGAGAAAAGGGGTCCCTAGATAAAGGGGCGGGTGAAGGAGGAGGAGGCAGAGTGGCGAGATGTGCATAAGTGAACACAGATAAAGGGTATCAGCCGGTTGGTGATGGTGGGACTGAATCCAGTTTGTAGCTGGATCAAGTGTTGATCAGGAAGGCAAGGAGGGGAAGGCCTGGGAAGGGGATCATAGGATTAGATGGAAGGGTATTTGAAATTGGAGAATTCAATGTTGACTCCCCGGGGTGTAGGTTGCACAAGTGACATATGAGGTCTTGTTGCTCCAGTTTTCGGTTTGGTTCGTTGTGGCAATGGAGGAGGCCAAGGATGGCCATGTCAGAAATGGATTGGCGGGGGAGGGCGGGGGAGAGAATTGAAATACGAAGTGATTGGGAGATCAGGTCAGCCCTTAGAAGCCTGACTGCAATACTCTCAAATCATTCACTTCATTTACATTTGGTCTTCCTGATGCAGTGAGACCACATCGGGTGCACCAGATGCAGTAAACTAGGTTTGGATCCCACCACCTGGCACATCTCCTACAAAACTGTCCCCGTCGTTATCGTGCCACACTCCACACCAATCTCCCCCATAACCCCCAGGTACCTTGTCCTGCAACCGCAAAAGATGCATCACCTGCTGGCACACCACCTCCTCCACCTCCTTATAGGGCTTCAAACAGTACTTGCAGGTCAGACAGAGGTTCACCTGCCTTTCTTCCAACTGAGCTTACTGCATCAGATGCTCCCGATGTGGTCTTTTCTACATTGGGGAGACCGAACATAAACTAAGTGCACATTTAACCGAGCATCACAGCCGGGCCTGCAGGGGCCAACCTGACCTCCCAGTAACCGCCCATTTGAATTCCCCTTCCCACTCCCTTTCCGACATAATCACTCCTGGCCTCCTCTGTTGCCTTGGTGAGGCAGACCGCAAATTTGAGGAACAACAGCTCATCTGCCTGGCAAGCCGACCACCTGGAAGATGTAACATTGAGTTCTCCAGTTTGAAATAACCTTACTACCCATCTCCTTACTCCATTTTCTGCCCATACTCCTCCCTTCCATTCCACCTAACGACTCCGCCTTCCAGCTCCATACTGGATTCATCCCTCCCATCGCCCAACCAGGTTGCATCCATCACCTGTGTCCACGTAGCCGTACCTCACCATCCCGCTGCTCTCCCCATCCCATCCACTCCCTTCCCTCTTTATCTGCAGCTCCCACTACCTCCCACTCCCAGTCCTGAAGAACTGTTTTACCTTAAATTTTGACTTTCATACCTCATGATGCTGCTGTGTTCTTCCCTCCTCCTGTTTGTCTCCTATAATTCAGGAAGATAGAGTCGAGTCAGCACAACATGCTGGCAGGCAGGAACCATGGGTTGCCCATTGAAGTCCTTGAAGCTCTGCCCTCAGGCCAGGAGTAAGACATTTTTTTCCCTCGAGACACTGATTCATGATCAGAAGAGGCCATTCAGTCCCTCCTAACTGTTACACTGAAATACGAGGATGTCATTGATCCTGCAACACTTCAAACCAATGAGGCATAGACTGCAAACACAGACTGCTCCATGTTTTTCCTCCTGGCTCCATTGCTATTGGTCCACATTTGTTCTGTTAACGTGGTTTGCTGACCATGAGGAGGGAAAGTGATTAGTTTGTACCAAGTCCCAAGGAGGCATCTTCCATCTTCGAGATATTACGGCTAGACCACACAGAGCATTCTTAAGCAGGCATCCCAGAGCATAACTTTGAAACTTGTGTCAGTAAGTGTACAATGAAAATTACCCGGAGTACTTTAACGAGGTTGACTACAGATTTTTAAACAGACAAGAACCTTATTCATAATATTACACAATGAAACACTGATGTGTTGTCTGTTTGCAATACTGTAACCACCTGAACCCCACATCCCTGCCCCCACCAAAAAAAACGTAATCAAGACGTTACGATGCTGATCTCTCCTCCACTAGAACAGGTATCAACTAATAGATTTCCAGTGGGCATATTTGCACTCCATTGCACAAGAAGTGTGGATTTGCCTGGGTATTTCTCTCGTTGCAATAAGGCAATTTTGTATCTTCAACACACAATGCGTTTCTGAACTGTTTTATATAAATTCACAAACACATTAATACATTTGATTGGCTTCATTCAGTAAGTCTTACATTTTTTAAACTCTGTCCAAAGTCAAATGTGACATGTTGTCACAAAGCCGGTCCCTTTACAAGGTTTTCTTGTCCTTGATTTTCTTTTCCCAGAGACGTTATAAACGACCCAAGTTTCCAACATTCCTGAATTTTGAATGTTTCACCGGGGCCCCTTTTGTTTATACCGAACAGATAATTCCTCAGGCAGAAGGCTTTCAAGTCTTTCAAGTAAAACTGATACAATGAAGGGCGCGTTGCCAGCTCTCTGGTTGCGCATTTCAGTTCAGTTCAGGGGTTAGTTGAGTAAGGGTTACTGTTAAAACTGGACGCTATCCCTCCCCTTCTGCCCTTCCGAATTTGTAACATGTAAGCGTTTTGAGTCATTTTTACTCTTTATGCGAAGGGGTTTTTTTTTTGGGATTGTTGCATGTACTTTGGAACAGCATCCTTTAGTGGGGATAGCCTGTTGGGTTCGGATAGGATGAGTTGTTCGGTATTCTGTTTTCGGTTCATTTTGTTTCATTCCGTAATTTCGTAAATAAATGCTGTTTGTTAAAAACTCGGCAGTGTGACCAGCTAATTCCCTCATTGAATATGCACTGTACACTTACCTTCAAATACCACAGTTACGGTCTGGGTTACGTGCTTCAAAATATTTGAGGGGTCTGGCCTTGTCCTTAACAATGTGCAACAACCTTGTTCATTAAAACCCAAGGATTAATGCGTCAGGGATGGAACGAATCTGATATTGGCTGGGACGCAGAAAGGGCTGGAGCCAGTGGCTGAGCAGACGTGAGGGGAGGACAGTAACATCTCCCAGTCAACCCTAATTCTTTCTCACAATTAGAATAAAATGCAATGCAGAGTGATAGAACAGATGACATTTGGGCGATGGAATGCTGAACGACAATGTGAATAGAAAAGGCAATTTTAAACGTGATGGATGGAGTTATAATTTACAGATAGAGTAGTCAATCATAGGCTATACAGGTTGATAAGATTGTTTATCTGAACAGGATATTCAGAATTAAAAAAAAAAACAGACACATAACAACATGAGTGGGGTTACAGGGAGTTACTGCAGAATAAGAGTGGGGATATTGCTCATTCAGAACTGGTATTGAGATAATAGTCTGAGTGACCACCACCTTTGCTGCAATTAATCTGTGAAATGTATTTAAAAGCTTTCAGAGCATGTGGGGACAAGCTTATTAATAAAGGACACAAATGATGTTATCATTAATAATCTATTCCTGTTGTTTCATAAAGTGTGGAAGTGAGGACTGCAGATGCTGGAGATCAGAGCTTAAAAATGTGTTGCTGGAAAAGGGCTTATGCCTGAAACGTCAATTCTCCAGCTCCATTGATGCTGCCTGACCTGCTGAGCTTTTCCAGAAACACATTTTTTGCTTCATAAAGTGTAGCTATCTCTAAAATGTCTTTCAAATCAAAATAAATGTGTTGATATTCGCGCCTTTAAGTTGCCGTTGGCAAAAAAAGTTATTTTTAGATCTTGAAGAAGAAACAGAATCCAGTTTAATCCGAGTGTCACCGGCACAAGTCACGGGAACAGGAATGGAGCAAATTGTTCAAATATAATATCTAGATACATCCAGAAAAGTAACACATTAGAGATAATGGAGATCAGACATACAAGCACAAAATGGTCGAGAAGTGCAACAGATAAGGCAGGATCTGGAGAGAGAAACAATGTTAACATATTGAGGCCAATACGAACTTGTTCTGAGCAGGTCATACTGGACTCAAGATAGTTAATTTTGTTTCTCTCTGTTCCAATGCTGCCAGAGCTGCAGAGTTTATCTCCAACACTTTCAATTGGCATCAAAGCAGGCCACAGAGAGTAATGGTGGGTGATTGCTTTTCAGGCTGAGGCACGTGATCAGCTGTGTTCCACAGAGTTTCATTCTGGGTTTTCATTGTTCGGTCATTTATGTAAATGATTTGGATGACAATATAAAGACCATGGTTAGTAAGTTTGCGGATGACACCAAAACTGGCGGCACATTGGCCAGTGAAGAAGCCTTTCGAAGATTACAAAAGGATCTTTATCCAATGGGTCAATAGGCTGACAAATAGCAGAGAGAGTTCAATCTGGATGAAGACCATAGTGTGGGTTTGCCGCTGTCTGATGCACTGGGAATGGAATGATTTTATTTCCCATCTGCTGTGGTAAAACACAAAAACGTCCTCCTTAATCTTTAAGAGGCCTTGCCCTCTCCCTGATTACCCTCTTGCTCTTAACGTATTTGTACAAAATATTTAGTTTATGCTGAACCTTATCTGTCCATGCTATCTCATGCCCGCTTTTTGCTTTCCTCATTTCTCTCTAAGTAATGTCCAAAACACTTTATATAGTTTAAGAGATTCGATTGATTAACGTTGTCTATATCTAAATTAAGATTCACTTTTATTGTTGTGTAGAGCTTCAATACCTTTAGTCATCCGTTGTTCCTTATTCTTACCAGAGTTACCCTTCACACTATCAACAACTTAATGCCTCTTAGTTCTCATCATCGTACCTTTGAATGTCTTCCACGAGTCACACGTTCTCTTCACCTGCTAACAATCTCCTTCAATCAAACTTGGAAGGTCCTTGTCTCATGCCATTAAAGTTTATGGTACTCCAATTAAAAAGATAATATTAATGGAAGGCTTATCCTTTTCCATAACCATTCTGAAATGAATAGAATTATGTTCGCAACAGCCATCATATTCCCCCACTTTTACTTCAGTCACTTGCCTAGATATTGCACAAAATAAGGTCTAGTTTTGTTCCTTCTCTAGTAGGAGCAACCACATATTGATAAAGAAAATTTTCTTGAACACATTTGACAAATTCTTCGACGTCCAAACCTTTAACACGAAGGTAGTAACAGTCAAGTTTTGGAAATTTAAAATCCCCCCATTATTACAATCTTATTAAGTTTACATATATCTGAGATCTCCCAACATATTTGTTCTTAATTGCTTCCTTACTATTGTGGAACATAGAGTACAATTCCATCAACGTGTTCTTTTCTTTCTGACTTTTAAATTTCTACCAATATATTTGCACTGGACGATTTGTCACAAACGAGCGCTTCGCACAATCTCTTCGAAGTGTTCTTTACTTTCTTATCTTAAATTTCTACCCATACATTTTAACTGAACGCATTTCTAGTAATATCTCCCCTAGTTAGAGCAATAATTTATTCCTTAATCAAAATTGCCAGCCCTGCCCACCCACTGCTCCTCCACCCCATGTCTCCTTTTCTGTCCTTTCTGGAGCATCTAACAACTGGAAGATTGAATTACCACTCTTAGAACAAAAAGCATTGAACATAGAACAATACAGCGCAGAATCGGCCATTAGGCCCTCTATGATGCGCCGACCTTTGAAGTATTCTCAGCTCGTCCCCTACACTATCCCAAAATCATCCCTTTGCTTATCTAAGGATGGTTTAAATCCCCCTAATGTGGCTAAGTTGACTGCATTAGCAGGTAGGGCATTCCAAGCCCTTACATCGCTCTGTGAAACAAACCTGTCTCTGACATCTGTCTGAAATCTATCACCCCTCAATTTGTAGCTATGCCCCCTCATATAGGCTGGCGTCAACATCCTAGCAAAAAGACTTTAACTGTCTACCCATCTCATCCTCTGATCATCTTGTATGTCTCTAACAAATTCCCTCTTAGCCTTCTTCTTTCCAATGAGAACAGACCCAAGTCTCTCAGCCTTTCCTCATGCGACCTTCCCTTCAGACCAGGCAGCATCCTGGTACATCTCCTCTGCACCTTTTCCAATACATCCACATCCTTTTTGCAATGGGGCGACCAGAACTGTACACAATATTCCAAGTATGGCCCCACCAGTGTTCTGTCCAGTTGCAGCATGATATTGTGGCTCCAGAACTCAATCCCTATACGAATGAAACCTAACAAACCGTATGCCGCCTTAACAGCACTATCAACCTGGGTGGCAATTTTCAGGGATCTATTTACATTGACTCCAAGATCACTCTGCACATCCACACTAACCAAGAATCTTTCCATTAACCCAGTACTCTGCCTTTCTGTTATTCTTCCCAAAGTGCATCACCTCACATTTAGCTGGATTGAACTCCATTTGCCACCTCTCATCCCAATTCTGCTGTTTATCCAAGCCCCCTGCAACCTGTAACATTCTTCCAAACTGCCCACAACTTCACTGACTTTAGTGTCGTCTGCAAATTTACTAATTCATTCACCTGTGCCTGCGTCTAAGTCACTTATAAAAATGACAAACATTAGTGGTCCCAAATCAGACTCTTGTGGCACACCACTAGTGACCGGAATCCAGGCTGAATATTTTCTATCAACCATCGCTCGCTGCCTTCTTTCAGAAAGCTAGTTTCAAATCCAAACTGCGAAATCACCGTCTATTCCACGCCTCTGCATTTTCTCCAAAAGCCTACCATGTGGAACGTTAGCAAAGGCTTTACTGAAGTCCATGTATACCACGTCAACTGCCCTACCTTCACCGACATGCTTGGTCACCTTCTCAAAAAAATCAATAAGATTTGTGAGAAATGACCTGCTTTTGATGAAACTATATTGACTATCTGAAATCAATTTGTTGCCTACTAGATGATTATAAATCTTATCTCTTATCATCCTTTCCAAAACATTTCCGACAACAGAAGCAAGGCTCACTGGTCTATAATTGCTTGGGTCATCTCTACTATCCTTCTTGAACAAGGGCACAACATTTGCAATCCTCCAGTCCTCGGGTACTAAACCTGAAGACAATGATGACTCAAATATCAAAGCCAAAGGCTCTGCGATCTCCTCCCTAGCTTCCCAGAGAATCCTTGGATAAATCACATTCGGTCCCGGGGGTTTCTCTACTTTCATTCCTTCCAGAATTGATAACACCTGTTCGTAAATAACCTCGATTCTTTTTAGTCTAATATCTCATATTTCATTCTTCTCCTCGACAATATTCACCTTTTCCTGTTTGAAAACCGAAGAGAAATGTTCAATTAGCAACTCTCTGATCTCCACAAGGTCCACACTCAACTTCCCGCTTCTGTCTTTGACTGGCCATACTCCTACACTAATCATCCTTTTATTCCTCACATACCTCTAGAAAGCTTTAGGGTTCTCCTCTATTATATTTGCTAAAGACTGCTAGTGTCCTCTCTATTCTCTTCTTAACTCTCTCTTTAAATCCTTTCGAGCTGATCTGTAACTCTCCATCTCCTCATCTGAACCATCTTGCCTCATCAACACATAAGCCTGCTTCTCCTTCTTAACAAGAGATGCAATTTCTGTTGTAAACCACGGTTCCTTACCTTATCACTTCTTCCCTGTATGACAGGGACATACTTATCAAGGACACACAATAACTGTTTCTGAAACCAGCTCCAAATTTCCACTGTCTGCATCCCCTGTATTTTGCTACCCCATTCTGTGCATCCTAATTCTTGCCTAATCGCATTATAATTGCCCTTACCCCATCGATAACTCTTGACCTGTGGAATGTACCTATCCCTTTCCATCGCTAAACTAAACATAACTGAATTATGGTCACTCTCTCCAAAGTATTCAACTACAACTAAATCAAACATTTGGCCTGGCTCACTGCCAAGTACCAGATCCATTGTGGCCTCCCCTCTTGTCGGCCCTTCGACATACTGCGTCAGGAAACACTCCTGTACACATTGGTCAATAACTGATCCATCCGATGTTCGAGAGTTATAGCATTTCCAGTCAATGTTAGAAAAGTTAAAGTCCCCCATAATGACCACCCTGTTCCTTTCACTCCTACCCAGAATAATTTTGCTAATCCTCTCTTTCACATCCCTGGAACTCTGCGGAGGCTATAAAAAAAACTCCAAGCAGTGTGACCTCTCCTCTCCTGTTTCTAACCTCAGCCCACACTACATCAGTAGACGAGTCCTCAGCAGAAGTTCTCAGAGCCAGCATTATACTATCCTTGGCTAAAAAGACCACACCTCCTCCTCTTTTACCATCTTGCCTGTTCTTATTGAAAGATCTTGAACATCTTTCACCCAGGTTCCTATAATAGCTATGATGTCCTAATCCCATGTCCTGAAACATGCGCTGAGTAGATTAGCCTTCCCTGTAAATCCCATTGCACTGAAGTAAATGCATTTTAGTTCTTCAGAATTACTATATAATCTGATTCTCTCATCTTTCTTTTCCAACTGGCATGTTCTCAACATATTCAGAGATTTCTCCATCCATCCTACAATTTACACTGCTACTCAGAGTACCTCCACTTGCCTCGTCTGTCAATATAAAGTCTGCCTTTATAGGGTGAGCAAATCTCCCTGCTAAGATATCGGTGGCTTTCCCGTTTAGATTAGATCAATCCTTTTGGAGCGGGCCTTTTCTATTCCAAAATACATTCCAATCTCCCAAAAATCTGAATCCGCCAACAACACAGCAGCTCTTCATGCCACTGATTTTTCTCATTTAACCTTTTTTTATCTCTTCCCCGCTTGAATTTGTCATTGGGAGCAAACCAGTAATTACTATTGTAAGGTTTTGTTTTTAACCCACTACATCACCTCTTTAATTAACTGCGAATTGTTTTAATCTTTTCCCTAAAAATGTCATTCATACCAATATATACAATAATTTCTGGCTTTTAAATCACACCTTCAACAATATGCTTGAGACTTTCTGAGACGTTCTTAAACCTAGTACAGGGAGAACAATGAACTATCCTAAATTTTCGCTCACAGCCACAGAATCTCCTGTTTATGCCCCTGACAGGAGAGACCCCTGTCTCAATAATTATAAAAAACCTTCTCAAATGCTGCCTAACATAAGATTTTTTCCAACAGTCCAATAACTGATGGCTCTTTCATTTTCCTCAGAGAGACTAAGCCCTTCATCAGTTCCAAAAGTTGGACATCTGTTTGATAGAGGGATAGCCACCGGAGATTGTTGAACTACCTTCTTACCTGTCCTGGCAGTCACCTAGCTATCTGACTGATTTTGTTGCATAACAACTTCCAGCTTCTCTACCTTACATATATGGCCTTAATATTATTATGCCTATAACCAGAATTTTTCATGGCATAAAAATAGAAAATATATCCGTATACATATCAAACATATTAAAAATAAATAAAATCAACCATCTGAAAAACTAATTCAACAAAAATATTCCTCTTCAATAAATTTCTCGAAGGAAAAAGTCTTCTCCAGAGCTGAACGCGTTTCGGACTCCTGAATAAAGGCACATCTTCATTTTAAAAAATAGTTTTTGAAACAAAAAAGTACTTTTGCATTTAAAACCAAAGAAGAAGACTTTTGAAACATGTATAGACTTTTCTAGTTTATTTTGTAGACCCCAGGCCCCCTCCTTGAAAAGCTCGTTAAAACAATGTCTGTTTTGAAAAAATGATTTTTTTTTGCTTGTTGTTTTTGATTTGTTTTTGAATTTTAGTAAAACAGAATGGAAAAATAATCTTATATTAATAAACTATATGAACTACATTAAATGGGAAATAAAAACTATAATTAATCTTAAACTATGCTTGCAATCCAAGGAGCAGCTGTAAGATCCACACTGTTCTAAGAACACGTATTCAAACTGTTTTTTTACAATATAAAGAAGAGTGGGCATATGTTCTAATAATTTGCTTCAAATGCAAGGTAGACTTGGCGATATGATTTGATCTCCTACCATGTGTATATGTGCAGCATTTATTTGAATCTTTATCCTCATCTCTCCAGCTCTTTCAAGCAATCATATGAGCCTGTGTCCATTCTGCAGATGAACAATTCCTTCTGAGTATTGCAGGGAATGTTACAAAGAACATTATCCAGGTCCACGTAAAATACAAATGTTGCAGACGAAGTAAGCCCAACACTAGTCCAATATTATACACATGCAAGCATTATGAATAAAACATACAGAGACGAATAGTATAAAAGGAGAATTCAGCTATATGTCAAAAAAAGTATGTGGCTCTCTCAAAAAACGTCCTCAACTGCATCACGCTGTAAATTCACCAAAATAGGAAGAACAAGAGACTGGAATTCTTAATTCTTCTCCTTTGAACAACATCTGAAGAACACGAGAAATAAGACAAGTCTTATCTGTAAGCTTCATAAGTGATGATGATGAGAATGTGAGGGATGGATTTTGGGGGGAATGATAAATAATGTTATGGATGACACAAAGATTAGGTGGGTGGTTCACGGTGAGGAGGAACATGTTAGTTTAAAGATGATATAAATGGCTTGTTCAGGTGGCTAGATCAATGGCTGATGAGATTTGACTGATAAATGTAGGTGATACATTTCAAAATTAACCAGACAAGAGAGAGTACTCAAACGATGATGAGGACTTAGATGTTTTTGAAGCAGAGGATGTTGAGAGGGGTTCCTGATTGAGGCATATAAGAGCATGAGGTTTATGGACAGTTTGAACAGAGAGCAGCTATTCCCCTTACTCGAGTGCTCAATACAAAGGAGACATAATTTTGAAGTGAAAGTGATCTCACCATTAATCTGTAAAGCTTAATTGCAGATTGATGTTGAATTTAGATTCCAGCATTTGCAATGGTGGCATTTGAATCTGAGTTCCCAGAATATTATCTTGATCGCTGAATCAGCAGTTGGCGATAATACCACCAGGACATCACTTTCATCTTATCATAATCTTCTTTGTTAAGGTATAAATGACGTTTTATCTTTTTGCAATTCCTCTTCCACTCAGGAATAAACTTTAATTGATGTGTTTTTACTATCTTCCTAAGTATTTGCCATTGTTCTTCAAATGTTCTGCCCTTCAATGTTATTTTTTCGAGTCAACTCAGGTCAATCCTTCCACGTAATTATCACTGCCCGATTCTAAAACCCTCGTATCTTTGAATCTGATTGTGAAATTCCAGCATGTTACGGTCACTCCTTCTAGAGGATCCTCTACTATAAGATGATTTATCACTCCTTCCTCATTATTCACACCAAATCTAAAAGCCAGTTTTCTGGTTTGTTGTTCTAAGAAATAATCCCTCATACATTCTGTGCATCGTTATTTGAGGCTACCCTTGACAAATTGATTAATTAAGCCAATGTGCATACACAGATTGCTCACTCTGGTGCCCTTCTGACAAGCCATTGTTAATCCCTGGTTTTTGAAAGTATGTTTGGAGGATGGGAGTATTGTGGCATGAAATTACTCCTAGAAGCAGATTTGCTTCCATGTGTTTTATTTGGATCCAAACTGATTTGTCATTTTGGTCCCTCGTGCTAATATCATTTTTACTGCAGCCTTGATATCATTCTTAATCACTGCAGCAACTCAACCTGCTGTACGTTCTTGTCTGAGTAATGAGTACCCTTGGGCATTTCACTTCCCAACACTGACCTTCCTGTGACCACCCTTCTGTAAGCCCCACCAGGCCGTATCGTTTTAACTCTGTTTGTGCTGTCATTTTTCCAAATATTCCATGCATTCAGGTACAAGGTATTTACATAAGAGCTATTGGATTGGTTAATCTCCTTTAATACTTTTGGCGCACTCCACACACTCCATTCTTATTTTTTGATCTCCGATAAAACTGAACATATCATTGCCACTCACATTTTAAAAATTGCTATGATTATTTTCCTCAGCATAGTCATTAGACTGGCCCTGCCTGTCTAATCTATTAAACTCTAATTTCAGCTCACTCGTTGTCCTGCTGCTCTGATTTTCAGTCTCCTGCATTATTCATTTAACTCCACCCAAGATGCATCATCAAACCTCCCTGCCAGGATGTTGTTGTCCTTCCAGTTAAAATGGACCCTGTCATTTTTTACAGGTCCCACCTGCCTTGGATAAAATCCCAACGAGCCATAAAACTGAAACCCTCTTCCTGAACCAGTTCTTCAACCACATATTAAAGTTTTCTCTCTTCATCTTCCTTATCCCACTTCCACCTAGCACGAGGAGTAACACAAGATTACAACCCCGGATATCCTGCGTTTCCACTCAGGCCAATGTCCCTGCACTCTCCTTGCAGGATCTTGTCACATATCCTGCCAATATTTTTGATACCAATGTGTACCACTGGCTGTAAACCCTCCCCTTCAGTATGCCCTGAGCATTCTCGGAGACATCCCTGATCCTTGCACCAAAGACACTTTTTATGAAGAATGCATAGAATCGTCGAAGCCCCATATTGTGGAAATAGGTCATTTGGGCCAATATGCCCACACTGACCCTCCAAAGAGTAACCCACCCAAACACATTAGCCTACTCTCATACTCTACATTTACCTCTGACTAATACACCTAACCTACACATGCCTGAACACTCTGAGCGTAGTCACCTGGCCAGAGCCAGTCTCCTACCATATATTGATTCTGCTTTCGCACCACAGATACTGTCAGTACTTCTGAGCATTCCCAGCAACTTCTGGTTTTGTCACCAATGATGATCACATACTGATCAAAACGTATCCAACTCAGATCTGAAAAAAAACCTGAATTTATTTTCTCAATAAAAATCCAAATATTTGGTCATTCAAAAATCACAGCAAATATCCATTAAATTATTTTTGTTTGGTCCATGATTGTCATTTGTTCACTTTGCCAATCCATGAATAAAAGACATGTTTGCATGTTTTGCGCATTATCTTTTGGGAGGAGTTAGAGAGAGGTGGGGGAGGGGCGGTAGGGGCTGGGACCAGGGGGTTGCTGGGAAGGTTAATTTCCCACTAAAAACGGACTTACCTGGAGCATCAGGCCTCCATTTGCAGCAGCGGTGAGAGCGAGGAGCGGAGTGGGAGAGGACGAATTGTGCGCTGGGAGGGTAAGTGATCTGAAATATTTTGCCAGCGATTGAACGCGAGACATTACACGTGTAATGTCTCCCACCCCGAACTCCTCATCTAACCAAAGCAAAAGAACTCTGTACTATGTTGATAAGGTGCTTCTCTTTTTTTTTAATCCTGTGATTAGTTAAAGAAACCCTTTCCTTTTCCGGATACCTAATTTAAGACCAAGTTAAGATTTAGAGTAAAAGTGACAGGAGATCTCAGAGCCATGTTATGCTCCACTTGCTCATTGTAGGAGCTCAGGGACACAGCTACTGTCCCTGTGCTCGTGCAGGATGTGTGTCCATATCCCTGCACTCTCCTTACAGGATCTTGTCACGTTTCCTGCCAATGTCATTGGTACAATGTGTACCACAGCTGCTGGCTGTTCAGCCTCCCCTTCAGTATGTCCTGAGCATGCTCGGAGACATCCCTGATCCTCGCACCAAAGACACTTCTTAGGAAGAACGCATGGACGGCTCTGGAGCGGCGGATGGACTCACCTTGGAGCACACACAATGCGGAGGAGGTTGTAGATAGCACATTCAGTGAACTGATCACATCACAGATTAGGATTGCTGAAGGAGAAAGGGAATTGGTGACCAAAAGCAGAGAAAGGGAGGTGACCCTGCGGACACCTCTCTCCTTAGCAGGTATACTGTTTTGGATCCAGTTTGGGTAGATGGCTCACCAGGAGAAGACAGCAGTAGCCCCGTTAAATGCACGGTGGTTGGACCTGCTGTTCAGATGGGCGGGAAAAATACTGGAAGGGCTAAGTCATAGGGGATTCAATTGTAAAAGGAGTAGATAAGCATTTTTCTGTTCGAAGTCAAGTCTCCCGAATGGTATGTTGCCTTCCAGGTGTAAGGGACAGTGATGCCTTGGATCGACTGCAGAACATTCTGAAGGGGAAGGGTGAATATCCAGTTTTCATGGTGCATGTAGGCACCAATGATATAGGTTTAAAAAATCAGGATGAGCTCCTACAAACAGAATTTAGGGAGTTAGGAGTCAAGTTAAGAAGTAGGGCCTCAGAGGTTGTAAGCTCAGGATTGCTACTAGTGCCACGTGCTAGTCAGAGTAGAAATGAGAGATGGTGCAGGAGGGAGGAGTTCCACTTTTTGGGACATTGAGACTGGTTATCTGGGAGGTGGGACCATTACAAATTGGACAGCCTACACCTGAGCTGGAATGGAAATAATGTCGTTCGGGGTACTTTTACTAATGCTGCTTCGGAGGGTTCAAACTATTGTTGTAGAGGGATGGGAACCAAATGAGGAGCTTAGTCAATATTAAGGAAATAACAACTGCAGCCTGTAAGGAAATAGATAATGAAGTCAGCGTGAATAAGGGGAAGAGTTGGCAGGGAGTAGATGATGAAAACAAAGGGACAGGTTATCTGAGGTACATTTGTTTCAATGCAAGAAGTGTAGTATGTGCAGATAAACACAGGGCTTCGAGTTGATATTATTGCTATTACTGATACTTGGTTGAGGGAAGGGCATGATTGGCAAGTAAAGATCCCAGGATATCAATATTTCAGGTGGGATAAACGGGGGGGATGAGTAAAAGAGGTATAGGAGTTGCATTACTGTTCAAAGAGGATACCACAGCTGTGCTGAAGGAGGGCACTATGGAGGACTCAAACAGTGAGGCAATAAGGGTAGAGCTCAGAAATAGGAAGGGTGCAGTAACAATGTTGGGGCCTCCCAACAGTGAGCGTGCGCTGAAAGTACAAATATGTAAACAGATCATGGAAAGATGTGGGAGCAACATGGTGGTGGTGAAAGGCAATTTTATTTTCGCAACATTGACTGGGGTGCACTTAATATTTGAGGACTGGATGGAGCAGGATTTGTAAAGAGCAGCCAGGAGGGTTTTTTGAGCAGTATGTAAACAGTCCAACACTGGAAAGTGCCATTTTTGTCCTGATGCTGGAGAATGAGCCTGGCCAGGTGGTTGAAGTTTCAGTTGGGGATAACTTTGGGACTATTGATCACAATTCCACATGTTATAGAATATGCAAGGACAAAGACAAGAGTTGTCCAAAAGGAAGAGTGCTAAATTGGGAGAAGGACAACTATACCAAAATTCAGCAGAAGTTGAGGAATATAGATTGGGAGCAGTTGTTTGAAGGTAACTCCACATTTGATGCGTGGGAAGCTTTGAAAGAGAGGTTGATTAGAGTTGTGGTCAGATATGCTTCTGTGGAAATGAGGGGTAGGAATGGCTAGATTCGGGAACCATGGATGACAGGTGAAACTGTGAGACTAGCTTAGTGGCAAAAGGAAGTGTACATAAGGTCTAGACGACTGAAGACAGACAAAGCTTGGGAAGAAAATCGGGAATGTAGGACCAATCTGAAACAGGGAATTAAGAGGACTAAAAGGGGGCATGAGATATATTTAGCAAACATGATTATGGAAAATCCCAAAGACTTTAATTCATATGTAAGTAGCAAGAGGGTAACTAGAGGAAGGGTTGGACCACTCAAGGACAAAGGAGGACAGTTATGCGTGGAGTCAGAGGAAATGGGTGAGATTATTAATGAGCAGTTTGTATCAGTATTCATCAAGAAGAAATGTTGAGATTAGGTATGGATGCTTGATTTCTCTAGGTCAAGCTGAAATAAGGAAGTGTTGGTTATTCTAAAAGGCATTAAGGTGGCCAAGTTCCCAGGTCCGGATGGGATCTTGGATGAGGGAGGAAACAGGTGGGACCATATCTTTGCAGCATCTTTGAACACGGGTGAAATCCCGTAGTACTGGGAAATTGTTAATGGTGTTCCCTTGTTTAAGAATGGCGACCCTGACGTTAGTGGTATGGAAGCTGCTGGAGAAATACTGATGGATAGGATATATTCCCAGTTGGAAGAAAATGTGCTCATCAGTGATAGGCAACATAGTTTTGAGCAGGGAATGTCATGTCTTGCCGACTTAACAGAATTCTTTGAGGAAGTGACAAAGTTTCTTGTTGAGTGACGGTAATTAGATGTCATATAAATGGACTTTAGTAAGGCGTTTGATAGGGTTCCCGCTGATTACGCTGATTGAGAAAGTGAAGTCGCATACGGTCCAGGCTGTACTAGTTAGATGGATAGTCTAGTCCCCTACTCCCTTTCTCCTTCTCGGCTGTCTTTTCTGTAGCGTGATCTGCTCTCCGTGTGAGCTATTCATCGAACTCTCAGCATCACAGATGTCCCATAGAGTCTCTAGTTACTATCTGAGCTCCAAGACCCAGTGTTCATCGAGGACACGAGCAGGGGCTATGACTTCTCAACGTAACAGAACATATTTTCCATCTAACAAACATGACTTGTCATGTCTTAAATTGCAACATGTCTAGAGTAACTTAATTACTTACTTAGAATTCAATTAACATCAGGGAAAAATAAACCAATATGGTTAACTCCCTTATACAACTGTGGCTTACTGAGGGTAATATATATATTGGCTCAGAATTTCTGAGTTCAATCCTTATTTCAGAAGTTGAAAAAATAAATTTGCTAACTTCTATCAATTTACTGACAGTCGCTAATAATCTGCCAATTAATTTACAGCCTTTTCTGTGAAGGCTCTTGTACTTCTTCCAAACTCAGTGCAGGCAGGTCCCAGCAGCAGAAAGTTATCTGTGTGACTCCTAGGGACGTGTAATCCTCCAGCTCTCACTCCACTCTGCTCCCTCACAGGGTCACCGTCTCTGTGACTCCCAGGTACGTGTAATCCTCCAGCTCCCACTCCACCCTGCTCCCTCACAGGGTCACCATCTCTGTGACTCCCAGGCACGATTAGGCCATGATCCTCAGTGCTGATTTATATCCTCCCACTTTGCTGCCTCTGTAACTCCCAGGTGTGAGTGAGCCTCATGCTCCTGCTCCAAGTTGCTCCATCACATGGTCACTCCCTCTGTGACTCGGTGATGATTTCGAGCCTCCTGCTCTGCTGCTTCTCCAACTCCAAGTCCTTGTCGACTTCGATCCTCGCTGCTGATTTATATTCACCCGCTCTGTGCTGATCTCTCTCAGGTTCTCTCCCATTGTGACTCCCAGGCAATGATAGGCCTCAAGCCTCAGCTAAGATTTATAACATCCCATTCCGCACTGCTGCCTTACAGAATCGCTGTTGTGCCTGGAAGACAGTGGGAAAGAGGAGGATTAGACAGAGCAGAGGGTGTTACAGTGGTTGAGCGAGCTATATGGGATGGAACAGGTTATCTGGGGAGGTAGACAGACCTGCAGTGTCGAAAGCAGGTTATTGGAAGACACAGTGAGAGTTGCAGACACCAAAGAAGGCGAAGGAAATAGAGATAGTCGCTTGTTCATGATGGAGCTATGTAGAGTCAGTGTTTTTTCTGTGCTGCTTACAGAGATGTGTAGACTTCAACAAATACAATTTGAGAGCCAACAAGTGTTGTATGGTAGTGGAGAATGTTGGATGTTACAGAGTTAGAAGACTTGCAGTAACTGGGGGGAATATAAACTTTTGGAGCATTGGTGGTGTTCCAAGACCCTCGGGACATGAGGAGGTGCAGAGAATGGGAGCATTCCAAATAGTGGGATTGTGGGCGCTGGAAGTCCCGTGCTGGATAAGGAGGATGAAAAGTTCCAATTTACCTCACGCAACCATTGTAATTATAGATATTTAAGGAAGGGAACCTGTGCTGCCATTGCTAACAGCTATATGGAGAGTTACAGAAACTGAAGGGGTTACAAATTAAAAAGGGAGAGATTTTAGGTGATCAGAAATTTAAACAAGAATAAAGAAATGTTAGGGATCTCTAACACAGATGGGAATGGAAGAGGTGAGATAGTGTGAGGAACTATAAGAGTTATAAATCGGGGAGGATGTCAGATATAAAAGGAACAGCTGCATTGTCTGTGTGCAGTTGGAGACATGAGGAGTGTTGTAGCGCCTACTGGAGGCTACATGGATAACAACAGTCCCAACTGCTGGTGCAGTGGCTCAGGAAGGCAGCTCACCACCACCTTCGCAGAGACAACTCAAAGTCAATATTAAATGCTGGCCCAACCAACAAAGCTCATGTTCACCATGAATGAAGGAATAAAAGATCTACAAGTAGCACCGAGGTCACTCAGGCAGGCCCTTTCAACAGTACTTCACAAACCCGGAACCACTATTCCCTGGAAGGACAGGAGCTCCAGGTGCACGGGAACACCAGCATTTCCAAGGTGTCCTCCAAGCCACGCTCCATCCTCCCAGCACTGTGTCTGTCCCGACACCCAAAGGACTGCAGTGGGTCAGGAAGGCAGCTCACCACCACTTTCTCCAGGGAATTACAGATGGGAAGGTAATGGGGAAACTCTGCTGTTTACAGCCAGACAGAAAAATAACTCCAGCAGTGGGTGTGAAATGAAATTTCCGTTTCATAACAACCTGCTGAGCATGGATAGAGGATTTGTCTGATTGGCACAAGGCAGAGAGTGTGAAGAAAGGAGTCTTTTTCACAATGGGAACTGGTGATGAGGGGAGCTCCGCAGGGTCAGTGTTGGGACTACACTCTACTCGTTATACATTCAGAGTCTGGACAAAGGATGTGAAGGGGTAAGAGAAATGGTTTTCCAAGAAAGATTTCAGGGATGAAATTCGTGTGATATGAGGAGCAGGTGAAATCTCTGGGTCTGCACTTGATGAAGTTTCAGAGGCGGCGGCAGAATCTCATTCAAACTTACAGAAAACTGAGGGGCCTGGATGGAGTGGACGTGGGCAGGATGTTTCCACGAGCAGGAGAGACTATGGGACAAGGGCACAGCTTCAGAGTAAAGGGACAACCCTTTAGAATAGAGATGTGGAGGAATTTATTCAGTCAGAGGGTGATGGATCTGTGGAACTCACTGCCTCATGGGACTGTGGATGCGAAGTGATTCAGTGTATCTTACTCAGAGATAAGCAGCTTCTGGATGAATAAGGAGATCAAGGTTTACAGAGAGTGAGAGAATGGGGTTGAGAAACAATTCATACACAATCGAATAGTGGAATAGACCTGATGGATTGAATGGTCTAATTCTACCCCTAGACATGATGGTCTTATCGACTGCGCTTATTCCATACGTTTCTAAGTGTGCAGTTAGTATTTCTGGCATATCGTTTAACATACGTTCGTGATTATTGCTGTCAGCTCTTGGTTTCAGATCAACTGCAGAACGCTACGCTATGGCGTAACTTGGGAATCCTGGTGTATAAATCTCAGAAAGGTAGCATACAGGGTCAGCAGGTCATAGAGAAAGCAAATGGAATGCTGGCATTGATTTCAAAGGGAATGGAGAATAAAAATAGGGAAGGCTTGTAATATATATAGAGCACTCCTGTCAGCTCACAGTGAGAATACTGTGAACAGGTTTGGTCCCATATCTGGAGGGAAAATGCCCTTGCATTGGAGGCAGCCCAGAGAAGGTTCACCAGGCTGATCTTCAAAATGGAGGGATATTGATGAGAAGAGGTGGAGAGGTTGAACTTGCAGTCGTTATAATTTAGAAAATGTGGCAAATTTATTGATACACCAAAGATTCTTGTGTTCTTACAGATTCTGTACTGAGACATTGTTTCACTGAGCAAGGATCTGTAACCGGAGATGAAGGGGAATACAGACACCAGAGAAACTAACCAGAGAAAAGCTGGGCTGTAGAGACTGGAGGATGTTACAGAGTTCGGTGGTTTGAGATCACTGTTGGTGGTTATAGATCAGGTGGTTGTCGGGCTGAAAAATGTCAAGTAGATTTACAGGATTATCAGTTCTGAAAAATTTACAAAGACCGGGAGGAATATAGGGACAAGAGATGACAGAGTAGTAGTTGGAGCTACAGAATCTTGAGAGAAAGGGAGTGTTATAGGCACTGGAGTGTAAACAGATGGGGTGGTATTTGGAGCTACATGAGTTTATCGAGAAAGCGATGTTTGGAGGGACTGGAGAGTACACAGGTAGGGGTGGTCGTTGGAGCTGCAGGAGTTTATAAAGTCTGGGAGGATTGTTGGTGCTGGGAATTACACTGACATGGACAAGAGTTGGAGCTGCAGGAGTAAGTGAGATAGGGAGGGTTGAAGTGGCTGGATCAGTTCACACAGCCAGGGAGAAGTGTAGGGATTGGAGGAGCCAGAGATGCTGAGGGTTGTAGGGCTGCAGAAGTTCAGAGAGTTACTGAGGACTGTGAAGGCAGGTTTGCAGCATTCCCATCAGTTACATAGAGATGTGGAGTGCTGTTCTGTAGTGGGTTACAAAAATCATGAGGGTTGCAGATACTGGAAGATATGACAAAGACAGTGAGCTGCAATATTTGAGGAGGTTACAGCGAGAGGATGTGTTGAGGAGTTGGAGGCTGCTACAGGTGTTAAACATGCTGAAAGGGATCACTAACCTTACATCGATCAGTGGGATTGGAAGCTCTGGAGATAAAGGATGGGAATTGCAGTAACTGAATAATAACACAGAGATGGGGAGTAACATATGAGTTAGAGGAGTTATAACATGAGATGGGCTGTATTCAATGGAGTCAGGAAAGATACACGGAGATCTGAAGGGACCACAGGTGATCAAAAAGGTCAGGGAGGCTTCTCACTGTCGGATTGGGTCAGTTTAAGCAGGCATGGGGTATTTTATGGAATTATGCTACTTACAGAGATTAAGAGAGCTGTATAGAATTGAGGAAAGAACAGAGATATGGAAGGCTGTAGTTAATGAAGACTTTTGTTGATGTCAGATGCTGAGGTTCTGGAAAGAATATGGACCGGCAAGCTGTACAATCTGTCAGAGCTTACAGAGACAAGAATAGCAATAGATTCTGGAGACACAAACACAGATAGGGAACATTGCAGACACTGGAGGAGGTTTCTTCTTTAGGGATGGATGTAGGGGAGTGTAACGTTTACACAGATAGGGGTGTAAGAGCAGAAGAAGGTTATGGAAATGATTAGATTGATGGGGAGACTGGATGATATTACATTGATAGGGCGGGTGATAGCGACGGGAGGATGTTACATAGACAATAAGTCTTGTTGAAACTGATCAGGAGAGGCACAAGCATTGGAGCTGGTTCCACAGATCGGGGGTTTTACAGGGTCCTGGGAGGATTTCGCAGATAGGGAGGTTTGCAGGATGTCCACAATTTCAGTTTGTTTCAGGAATGGGAAAGGTTACACGGTTAAGGAGGGATGTTGGAGCTGTGGGAGTTCACAGAGACTTGGAGGTTTGAAGGGGTTGGGGCTGATTATGGATAGATGGATATATTTAGGGGCAGTAATATGGAACACAGAGGGAGAGTTTAGATTAGATTCCCTACAGCATGAGAACAGGCACTTCGGCCCAACAAGTCCACACCAACTCTCCAAAGAGTAATCCACCCAGACCCACTTCTCTCCGACAATGCACCTAACACTATGGACAATTTAGCATGGCAGATTCACCTGACCTGCACATCTTTGGACTTTGGGAGTAAACTGGAAGAAACTCACGCAGACACAGGGCGGAGGTGCAAACTCCACACAGACAGACAGTCACCGAACGCTGGAATCGAACCTGGGTCCCTGGCACTGTGAGGCACCATCGCTCACCACTGAGCCACCGTGCTGCTCCAAATGGCAGCATTACACAAAGAGAGAGTGTTTGAGGTGCTGGGAAAACTGTAGGGAGTGGACGAGCAAACAGAGATGTGGAGTGCTGCTGTGGCTTGAATAGGGTCTGGAGGTGTTCATATCGGTAAGGAGGTCGGTAGGGTTGGGAGTAGGTTACTGTGGTCGTGTGGTGCTATAGGCCAGGAGGCAGGAGTGTGATCGGACCTGCAGAAGGTTATAGTGATATCATGTTTTCTTGGGGCTTGAGGAAAGTACACAGGTGGGTACTTTGGTCCAGGCTGGAGGATTTTACAGAGACGGGGTTACTGTAAGTATTGTGCAAAACTACAGACATGGGAATTATTGTACTGAGTGCAGGATGAGATTACTGAGATTGGGCATGTTATCGACATTGGAGCAATTTACATACAGGGAGAGTGATCAGCATCGGAGTAGGTTTCAAATATACAGCGGGAATTTGCGAGGGGTGAAGGTTACAGAAATAGGAACATTTCTGGGAATTATAAGCATTCAAGACATTGGCACAAACAAGTTCGACCGAAAGGCATGTTTCCTTGCTGTATGACTATCACACGACAAGAGATAGCGTGAGGAGGGAATATCGAACAGAAAGATCCCAGGTTTCAATACCATCTCCTTGAGGGAGGCCAGCTATCCCCTCTGTTGAACTGATCCTCACGAAGACTGCACAGGCCTGAATTTAGAACTGTCAACTTACTGTATTGACATAGGAAGGCTCAGTACAGCAGAGATGGAAATTATCAAGAGGTGTGGCTTGAGCCTGGGACCATCATGCTCTGTGTTTACCCTTCAACACTGAATCTGTGTCACGTCTTCCAGACCAAAGTTCGATCCCTTAAATGCACTCTGTTCTGTTCACTGTGAGTGATCTTACCTCGCTGCAGGATTTACAGAAGGTTCCAGATCTCACTCTCCATCTCTCTGGCTGACCAACTGTCTTGAGTGTGGTGATGGACAAGACAGGAATTGGGAGTTCTGTTGAGTCAAGAGCATCCTGAGTATCTACAGGAGATAGAGAAACAGACAGAATAGGAAATTAGACTGATGCAGTGAGAGTTACTGGCACTGAGAATGGCGCTGAGTCCAATAGAGATCTGCAAAATCCCAGTCTCCATCCCTGGTCTGTGTTGCCTCATCTTCCTGGAGTGGAGAATTCTGTTGGCTCAGTTAATGCTGTCATTCCATCTGCCTTGTTGCAAATGCATGGCGCGTGTCACTGAGAGAGGGCATTTGAGGGATGGTTAGAGGTCACAGAGTGGGAGAGATGTTTGGGGGCGCGACAATGATGCAGGGTTAAACATAGTTACAGTTGCTACAGAATGTCCGCAGGAGAAAACATTTTATTGTTTGGAGGAAGTTAGAGAGATAAAGCGTCTTTGATTAGACTTCAGAGATAGGGATGTGTGGGGTTGTGGATCGTTACATGGACTATGTTGGTCAGGGCGTAGAAACATTTACAGGATTCCAGGATGTGGTACATTTAGCAACAGTTGTGGGATGTGGAAAATATCACAGTGATAGGGAGGATGGAATGGACTGGAGAATATTACAGTGAAAGAGTGTGTAGTATGGACTGGAGAATGCTGCAAGCACATGGAAGATGATATAAGCTGGAGAATGCTGCAGCAATAGAGAGGAGTATATGGACTGGAGGATGTTGCAGGGATAGGGATGAAGTTGTAGACTGGATACAGTTAGAAGGAGAGATGAATTTATGCACTGGAAGGTACATCAGAGAGAGTGAGTGGTGTGCATGCTGCAAGATACGACAGGGATTGGGAAGCTTCTTGAGACTGGAGGAAAGAGTGACAGAGAGTCTTGTGAGAGACCAGATTCACTTATGAGCATAGGATGTGCTACATGAGTAGAGCCTTTTGCTGATATAAATGAGGATAAAATGGCCACAAAGCCGTAACACTTATGCATAGGTATATAGGAACTGAAGGAATTGAAGAGATTGCACAGGCTAGGAGTGTTGTATGCATTGGAGGAGATCAACCTGACAGGGAAGCTTTTAGAGACTCAACAATGTTAGGAACTAATGGTAGTTGCAATGGTGAGAGCAGGTTTCAACAATTCGGAGGATATAGACCTGAAGGAGCTTTGACAGATAGCGATGGTACAGTAAAGGGAATTGTCGTGGCTTCCGTTTCATAAGCAATCCATAAGCACTTAAAACAGCCTGTTTGACATGTGCATTATCTCTCGACCATTCATCAGACAGCGCTGCAAATACTTCACTGGCTCTGCCGACCGGCTTAGACTTAACTAGCATTACCAAGAAGACCTCGGGCCACTCTATCTGTCGATGCAATTTTTCAAATGAAATAAAGAATTCCTTGACAGTAGAGTCACAGGTAGTTAGGATAGCGAAAGCGGTGCTTGGTATGCAATCCTTTATTGATCAGAGTATTGAGTACAGGAGTTGGGAGGTCATGTTGCGGCTGTACAAGACAGTGGTTAGGCCACTTTTGGAATGCTACATGCAACTCTGTTCTGCATCCGATCAGAAGGATTTTGTGAAACATGAAAGAGTCCAGAAAAGATTTACAACAACGTCGCCAGGGATGAGCTAGAGGGAGATTTTGAACAGGTGATGGTTGTTTTTCCTGGAGAGTCGGAGGCTGAGGGTGACCTTATAGAGGTTTATAAAATCAAGAGGGGCATGGATAGGGTAAATAGACAAAGTCTTTCCCCTGGGGTGTGCGAGTCCAGAATTATAGGGCGAGATTTAGGGTGAGAGTAGAAAGATATAAAAGATAAAAAGGGGCAACTTTTTCACGCAGAGGATAATACATCTATGGAATGAGCTGCCAGAGGAAGTGGTGGAGGCTAGTACAATTGCAACAGTTAAAAGGCATCTGGATGGGTAAATGAATAGGAAGGGTTTAGAGGGAGATGGGCCGGGTGCTTGCAGGTGGGACGACATTGGGTTGGGATATCTGATCTGCAGGATGGGACCATGAATGGGTTGTGGAACCTGGAGGATGTCATGATTTGAACCACAGGTAATGTTTGATTGGATCTTTTAGCCAATCTTACAGATGGTACAATTGCAAAATTTAAGAAGCATTTGGATGAATATATGAATAGAAATTTTTGGAGGGAGATAGGCCAGGTACTGGCAAGTGGGACTAGATTGAGTTGGAATGACCTGTCGGCATGGCTGGGTTGGAATGAAGGGTCTGTTTCCATGCTGTGCATCTCTATGACTGTAAGATCGGCTGAATGGTCCAATCAAAAATTACCTGTGGTTCAAATCATAATATCCTCCAGGTTCCACAAGCCATCCTCTGTCCCATCCTTCAGGTTCAATGAATCCCGGAACCTCTAACATTCTGCAAGTCCCACGTCCCTTCCGACATTTGTACCATCTTCGAGGTTCTGCAGCCCTTCATACCTCGGAACATGGCCCAGACTCTTCAACTCCTCCTTCCTCTGCAATGTTCCCCAGAAGGGCACTGGAGGATGGTGGAGGTTACAGAGATATGGAGGGACATCAGGACGGGAGGATTTTGCGTACATTAGGAATATAGGGACTTGAGGAGGTTTCAAAGTTTATGAGTGTTATAGGGACTGGAGGAACTTACAAAGATAGGGATAGTTTTAGATTGGAGGATTCTGCAGAAAACCTTTAAGTGGTTAAAGGCAGGATTCTTAGCAGTGTGCAGGAACAAAGGCATCCTGTGTCCCTCAGGTTCCCACCCAAGTTGACAGGCTGTTAAGAAGGCGGATGGTGTGTTGGCTTTCATTAGCAGGGGGATTGAATTTAAGAGATGTGAGACTTTAATGCAGCTCTGCAGAACCCCAGTTAGACCACACTTCGAATATTGTGAACAGTTCTGTTCGCTTCATTATAGGGAGGACATGAAAGCTTTAAAGACAGTGCAGAGGAGATTTATCAGGATGCTGCCTGGACTGGAGGGCATGCCCATAGAAGGTCCGTTGTGGAAGCAAGGGCTTTTCTGATCAGAGCGAAGGAGGAAGAATGGTGACTTGTTAGAGGTGGGAATGAGAAGCATAGATAGAGTGGGATAACCAGAGACTACTTCCCATGGCAAAATGGCTATCACAAGGGGACATAAGTTTAAGGTAATTGGCAGATTCTTGAGATCACACTTTGGAAAGCCTCCCATTTGCCAGTTGTTCCTTTTCCTTCAAACAGACTCACCCAATCGATTAGAATCATAATGTGGAGGTGCCGGTGTCGGACTGGGGATGTACAAAGTTAAACATCAACCGACACTCGGTTCCAGTCCAACCGGTTTATTTGAAAGCACTAGCTTTCAGAGCACTGCTTCTTCATCAGGTGGTTGTGGAGCACAATCTTAAAGGTACAGAATTTATAGCAACAGGATGGCAGTGTCATGGAATATAATATCAAACAAATTTAGTTGAAGCCTTCCATCTGTTACAGTGATCACCAGCGCTTCCAAAGCGAGTTGGATTATAACTGAGCATTGTGCAATTTTAAATTCACGGCATTGACGCTGGCCAGATCCTGCAGAATGGCCCCAAAACTGGCCCTGTTCCAGTTTTTCTCTTCAATCTGTGGACCTGCTGATCTTTTTTCCATAACTATGTTAAATCGGAGACAGTTGTGGGGACTGGACCCAAAGTGCTCTCTGAATGACACTTCAGTCACTTGCCCGACCTCGTTTTCTGAGGGGAGGTCCAGTGTTGCACCTGCCTGAGTAGAGTAGGGCCCTCTGCATATTGATTTAGGAACCTTCCTTGGACACATTGAAAAGTTGCCCTCCGTCCAGGTCTTCTTACACTCTAGGTGGCGCAGTCAATACAGGGAATATTAAAATCTCCAGCCTGCACTCCTCTATTATTCCAATAGTTATCTGCAATCTCTCTTCACAGCTTCTCCTCTGGTATCTGTTGGGTTTACAACAGTCTACAATACAGTCCCAACAAAGTGACCACCCCCACCTTCTTCTTTCCAACTTCTAACCATGTGGAATTTTAAATGAATATATGTTTTAAAAATTGGAATTAACAATCCATAAATAAGTAACGATAAAAATCCAAACACTTGACCTTCAGAGAAAGACAACAGTTCACTCTCATGTGGTCTGCACGACATACCCACAGCAAAGTGTTTGCCTCTCAATGACCCTGTGAAATGGGCGAGCCAGCTGCTTAGCTCAAGGGCAGCAAGGGATGGGCAATAAAGGTTCGTCAGCCAGAGACACCCACATCCCATACCTGATTTTTAAAAGAATCCATTCAGATTGGTCCCAGCACAGTTCCAGTGGAACAATGTCCTGGCCAATCATGTTGGTAGATTTACGGACAGGGCTTTAAACTGACAGAGAGGATGCAGGGACAGGCTTCAGGTGAAAGGAGCTTTCCAAATCCAAAGAGAAAACGTGAAGCATCAGAGCAGCATGGGAATGTGACTGAAGACAACAGAAAGGAACAGGATGGGACAAAGTTTAACTAAAACTGTAGATCAGTAAATCCATTTGTCACAGGAAATCGTGGGAACGACTAAATTATGTTTTTTATTAATGGACAAACTATCTGCAACAAGGTAGTTGGATTTGTGACACAGAGATAAAAGGGATTTAGACACCAGAGAGATGTGGTTACAGGGCGAAAATATGGTGGAACGTAAATATTCAATGGTTCACAGCCTTGTGCAAATTCAGGCAAATGGACGACGCTAACAATAATGGGTAAGAACGGCATTGCAGAGAAAGCATTTGGCATCAGATCATGAACTAGAGTCAGTCTGAATGTAATTCCTGGCTACTACTTGCTAAGGGCACAAGCAGCAGAACAGTTTTAGACCACCCACCGAACAGCATTTCATGGCTCGTCACTGCAATAAAGAGGAATTCATTGGAATTTTTAATACAGGCATGGTGAACATTTAGTGAAATGTCAATATTCGCAACGTCTGGGACAATCACACTGACAACAGTGATATTGGAAGAGGAGTTCAGAGAATTTTTTTCAGTGTTTCTTAGAATAACACATTGTGCAACTGGCGAGGGACGTAACTGTCTCAGAGAGACTGTTGTGTGATAAAACTTAGTGAATGAGTAATGTCACCTGGAGAGATGCTCTGGGAAATTGTGATAAAGTGCAGTTTAAAGAAATATAAAGTTTTAAAGTGCAAAATTGGTGGATAGAATACTTTCACCAGCGGGTGGACCACGGGGATCTGTGCAGGAACCATTCAACATTATTAACTCGGATGTGAAAGCAGAAGATATCAAGAGTAGGTTTACAGATGACATGAAAGGTGAGGGTGTTGTTCACAGTGAGGGGGGTGGTCTCCGTCTGCAGTCCGATGTCGATCGGATGATAATCTAAGCAGAGTTTAGTTCTGATCGAAGTGAGGGAATACTCTGTGGGAGGTACGATAAGCGAAGGACAGACATAATACACGGTAGGTCTTTGCGCAGTACTGAGTAATACAGGGACCATGGTGGACAAGTCCATAGATCCCTGAAGGTGTCAGCACAGGGAGACAGGGTGGGAAAGGCACCTCAACTGGGAGAGGGAGAGGAACCCATATCCTGGTGGGGTGAATTGCTAGATCTGCTTGAGAGGATATAACCTAGTCTGGCAGGGTGTTGGACCTTAAATGAACGTAAGGCCAGAAAGAAGATTGAGGCTTGTACACGAGTTAAAGACAGCAATTTCAGCAGACAAGGCAGGCAAGAACATAGCAGGGAAATGGGGGAAAACTGATGATTAAACTGCATTTACTTCAATACAAGGGGCCTGACAGCTAAGGAAGATGAACTCAGGGCATGGATTGGAACATGGGACTGGGATATTATAGTTATTACAGAAACACAGCTGAGGGATGGGCAGAACTGGCAGTTCATTGTTTCAAGGTAGAGATGCTACAGGAAGGGGAGGCAAGAGAGGACGTGTGGTGGTGGGTTTTTATTCCATGAATCATCACAGCAGTCAGTAGAGAGGATATTCCTGTGGGATCGCCCAGTGAAGCTCTGTTAGTGGAACTGAGAAATAAGAATGGGTCATCACTTTGATACGATCGGACTGGTGACCCCGAATAATCTGTGGCAGATTGAGGAACAAATATGTTGGGACATCTTAAGTATCAACCATAATAATAGGGCTGTTATGGTTGGGGTTTTCCAAACCATAGACTGGGACTGCCAGTGTCCAGTGTTTCCAAGGTAGGAATTTGGAAATTGTCTTCCAGAAAACTGCCAATCAATATGTAAATGGCCTGAAAAGAGAAAGGGGTAAAACCTGACCTCCACTTGGGAATTAAGGTAGGGGAAGGGACTGAGGTGTGAGTGGGAAAGCATTTTGCCAAAGGGACCACAGTTCTAGTAGTTTGAAAACAGCTTTGGAAAAGGACAGGCCAGGTCCACAAGTGCAAGTTATAAAATGGAGCCTGACCAATCTTGATCGTATTAGCCATGAACTTTCAAAATGTGATTGGGGAAGGGAATTATTTACAGGGAAAGGGAAGTTTGGCAAGTGGGAATATTTTAAAAGTGAGATAAATTGAGTGATCAGTGCCAGCATTTTCCTGTTTGTGTGCAGGTCAATGCTGACAGCATTCGGAATCACTGGCTGTATATTGTGGGTCTGGTCAAGGAAAAGGGGGCACATGTCAGGTATAGCCAGCTGGATCAAGGGAATCCCTGAAGATATACAGGGGCTGTAGGAATACACTTTGAGTAGAAAACAGGAATGGAGAAAGGCTAAATGAAGTAGCCTCAGCAGAGAAGGAAAGGGAAATCCAAAAGTGATTGTATCAGTATTTTAAGAGTACATAAGTAACTCAGGACAGAATAGTGTCAATTAAAGATCAATGATGCCATCGATGTGTTGAACTGAAGGATATTTGCTAAGATCCTAAACATTTTTTTCATTCCAGAACTTACTGTGGAGAAAGAATGGGGAACTCAGGGAACAAGAGTAATACATTAGACCACAATTGGAGTTCTCTGCAATTCCAGTCTCTCTGCTGCAGGAAGGATGTTGTGAAACTTGAAAGGCCTCAGAAAAGATTAACAAGATATTGCCCGGGTTGTTGCTGAATAAGCTGGGGTTACTGTCACTGGAGAATCGGAGACTGAGGGATGACCTTACAGAGGTTTATATGAACATGAGCGGTATGGATAGGGTAAAAAATCAAGGCCTTTTCCCAGAAGTTGGGTAGTCCAAAACTAGAGGACATAGGTTTAAGGTTAGAGGTGAATGGTTTACAGAGGGACTGAAGGAACAGCTTCTTCACACACATGGTGATGCGTGAATGGAATGAGCTGAGAGAGAAAGTAATGGAGACTGATACAATTACAACATTTAAAAGGTATCTGGATGGGCCTCTGAACCGTAAGGCTGTAGACGTATATGTTCCAAATGCTGGAAAAGGGAATGGATTTATTTAGATCTTCTGGTAATCCTGGAGGAGTTGGGGACTGAAGGGTCTTTTTCTATGCTGTATATCTCTATGACTTGAAAAGAGTGCATGCTATTGAAGAGGTGGTGCTGGAGGTTTTAAAACACAAAGCTATGGCAAGTCCCAGAACCTGATTAAGTGTATCACAGGACACTGTGGGATGCTTGTGAAGAAATTGTGGAGCCCGAGCAAAGGTATATGTCCTACTGACAGCCACGTGTGATGGGCTGGCAGGCTGGAGGGTGGCATCGATGACAGTGAAGGAGGTTTTCTGAGATTACAAAGGGATCTTGATGAAGGGAGTGAATGGGCTGGAAAACTAGAGATGGAATTCAATCTGAATAAATACGAGGTAATGCATTTTGTCAAACAAAAAAGGATAGAGCTTATACAATTAATGTTCGGGCCTCGGTTAGTGTTTTAGAGCAGAGGGCCCTCCGGGTTCAGGTACATAATTCTTGAAGTTGACATCAAAGGAAGGATGAGACAGTGCTTGGCATGCCTGACTATTGCTCAGTCCATTGAGTGGATGATTTGGGACGTCATGTTGGGATTGAACAGACATTTGTGAGGCCTGTTCTGCAATACTCTGTCCAGTTCTGGTCACCCAGTTAACAGGGAGGATATTATTAAGCTGCAGGGCATTCAGAAGAGATTTACCAGGATATTGCTGGGCATGGAAGGCTTGAGTTCGGAAAAATGGCTGGATAGGCTGAGTCTTTTTTCACTGGAGCCTGGAGGTTGAGACAAGATGCTATAAAGGTTTATAGGAAAAAAAGTGATTTATAGATCAATTTAATGGTAGTTGCCTTTTCCTCAGGATGGGGGAGTCTCAAGAGGAGGGGCCACATTTTTAAGGTGAGAGCAGAGAGATGTTCAAAAAAAAGATATGGGGCAATTTGCTACACAGAGGGTGGTTTGAGTGTGGAATGAACTTCCTGAGAAAGTGTTTGATGTGGGTACAATTACAACATTTAAAAGATATTTGGATAAACTGGTGAATAGGGAAGGGTTGGAGTGATATGGGCCAGCAACAGGCAGCTGGGAAGAGTTTCGTTTTAGATTATGGTGGGTATCAACTGAAGGGTCAGTTTCCATGCTGTATGGCTCTATGACAAGAATATGGTTTGATTCCATTATTGAAGAAAGGATCAGGGCTGGGTCCACTGATGTGCATCATCGACATAAATGATTTGGTTGAAAATATAGGAGTGATTGTGTGAAAGTTTGTTGATGATCAAATGAATGGTGCAGTGGGCAGTAAATACGGTTATCAAAGGGGATCGTGACCAACTGGGCCAGTGGACCAAGGAATGAAAGATGGAGATTAATTCAGGTGTTGGATTTTGTTAAGACAAACCAGGGAGGACTAATACAGTTAATGGAAGGGCTCTGGCTAGGGTTGTTGAACAGAGAGAGAGAGACCAGGGGGTGCAAGTTACATTGTTCCTGGGAAGTGGCATACCAGGTGGACAGGGTGGGGAAAGCGACATTTGGCACATTTGCCAGCACTTTGTTACATACGTTGGATATATTTGTCACATTGTCCTAAATATTTCCCTTGGGCAGAGCAGGCCACGGGGTGACCCTAAGAATCGTGAATAACCAAGGGTGGGTGAGTCCAAAAGTAGAAGATATAAACAGGAGGTGAGAGAGCAAGGATTTAAAGAGGGAGCTGAGGGGGAACATTACCCACAGAGGATGGTGCAGAGATGGAACAGACTGCCTCAGGCACATCGGAGAAACCAGAACAATTATAGCATGGAAAAGACATTTGGGCAGGTACATGGAGAGTAGAGGGTTTGAAGAGATAAGGGCCAAATGCAGGCAAATAAGATTCATTCAGTTTAAGTAACATGGGCAGCATTGAAGAGTTGGACCATAGGTTCTGTTTCCGTGCTGTATCACTCTGTATGCAGCTAAAGAGAATTAGTGTACCAAAATAAGGCCTGTTGTAGACACTGAAACAAGTTACAGCGATGGGGATGGTAGTCTGGAATGCAGTACGTCTCAAATATGTGGAGGGACTATCGGGAATGGAGCAGGTTACAGGGACAGCTCCTGTTATAGGAGTTAAAAATGATTGAAGACACTGGTGCACAAGCCATGCCATAGATACAGTGTTGCAGAGTAGTGAGTCTTAGTACAGTGTTGGATGGAGAATACAGAACAGAAAGATCCCAGGCAGCATTCCCAACCTCTCGTCGGAGGCCTACTCTCCCCTCTGTTGTCCTGATGCCCACTAAGACAGCGCAGACCTGGAATGATAACTCTGATCACTCTCAGTGCAACATAAGTTAAAGTAGACGTGGTGATTGAGCCTGGGGTGTGTCTATACTGTGCTCCCCATCCAGCACTGTATCTGTGGCATGTCCTGTTATCGATGTCTGGAGCTTTCTCATTGCTCCCTGCTCTGTGCACTGTGAGTGATCTTACCTCACTGCAGGATTTATTGAAGGCTCCAGATCTCCCTTCCCTTTGTCACTCTGGCTGACCAACCATCTTCAGTGAGGTGATGGATGAGACACACAGCAGTTGGGAAGTCTATTGAGTCAGCAACTTCCTGAGTACCTACAGGAGACAGAGAGATAGACAGAATGGGAAATTAGACTGATGCAGTGAGGGTTACATAAGGAGAATGGGAATGAGCCCAAACAGATATCTGGAAAATCCCAAACTCCATCCATGGCCTGTGCTGTTGCGTCTCTCTGGAGTGGAGAATTCTGTTGGCTCAGGATGTGGAGCAGCTGCAAGAGTGAAAGACACTGATAGAGGCAGCAATTGACCCACACAGAGAGGGATACCACATGGACAGCGACTAAGTGATGTCACTGGAGTGCTGGAAGACTTCAGGATCACACAGTCATGTTGGAAGAATGGGTTTAGCTTCATGTATCAGTGCTCAGGGATGAGCAACCAGTGAGCGGGTGAAGTGATGGCCTAGTAACATTATTGTTAGGGCATTTATCCAAAATCTCAGCTAATGTTCAGGGGAGACAGGTTTGAATCCCATCATAAGATACGGTAGAATTTAAAATCAATAATTTTAAAAATAGCAATTAACAATCCATAAACAAATATGAAACCATTGCTGATGTACAAATATCACAATCCCTAAGACTAGATTCCATACAGTGTGGAAACAGGCCTTTCGGCACAACCAGTCCACGTCAACACTCCGAAGAGTAACCCACTCAGCCCCATCACCCTCGACCTAATACACCTAACATTATGGGCAATTTAGCATGGCCAATTCGCCTGACCTACGCGCCTTTGGGAGGAAACCAGAGCATCGGAAGGCAATTCACGCAGACACAGGGACAATGTGCAAATTCCAAACAGTCGCCTGGGGCTGGAATCGAACCTGGGGCCCTGGTACTGTGAGGCAGAAGTGCTAATTACTGAGACACTTTGCCGCCCACTTGTCCTTTCGACAACGAGATCTGATCATCCTCACGTGGTCTGCATGACATACCCACAGCAACGTGTTTGTCTCTAAATGACCCTCTGAAATGGCCGAGCACGTTACTCAGCTCATGGGCAGCTAGGGCTGGGCAAGAAAGGCTGGTCAGCCAGAGACACCCACATCCCCTCCCTGATTTATAAAAAAAAATCCATTAGGATGTTCCCACTGGAACTGAGCCGGGAACAGTATCCTGGCTAATCATGTCAGTAGGTTTAAGGACAGGGCTTTAAACTGACAGAGAGGATGCAGGGACAGGGTTCAGGTCAAAGGTGCTTTCCAAATCCAAAGAGAAAAGGTGGAGCATCGGAACAGCATGGGAATGTGGCCATAGACAAGCAGGAAAGAACAGAATGGGTCAGCGATTCACCAAAACTGTACATCAGTGAATAGGTTTGTGATAGGAAATTGTGGGAAAGAGTAAATTATGCTTTTTTTTGAATGGACGAAGTCTCATCAATAAGGACGATGAATTTCTGACACAGAGATAGAAGAAATTTAGACACCAGAGAGATGTGGTTACAGGGCGAATAAAAGGTGGACATAAATATTCAATGGTTCACAACCTTGTGCAAATTCAGGCAAAATGGACGACGCTAACAATAATGCGTAAGAAAGGTCATTGAGAGACAGTGAAAGCATTTGGCATCAGATCATGAAGTGGAGTCAGTCTGAACATACATTATGGCTACTACTTGCCAAGGACACAAGCAGCAGAACAGTTTTAGTCACCGAACAGTATTCCATTGCTCATCACTGCATTACACAGGAACTGATTGGAATTTTTTGACAAACACATTGTGATAATTTTGGAAAACTTCAATATTTATATAATCTGGGACAATCACACGGTCAACATTGATATTGGAAGAAGAGTTCGGTTATTTTTTTTCAGTGTTTCTTTGAAGAACACATTGTGCAACCGTTAAGGTACATAACTATCGCAGAGAGACCGTGTAATGAAACTTAGTGAATGAGTAATGTCACCTGGAGAGATCCTTCGGGAAATTGTGATAAAGTGCGGTTTAAAGAAATATAAAGTTTTAAAGTGAATCAAACAAAGGACAAGCTACAACTAGAAACAAAAATAGCCAATTACATGAGTTTGAGAGGAGAACTGACCAAGATAAAAAGGCTAAACAGACAGAAACATGTGTCTGTAAATAAACAGTGGAAAACATTTGAAGGAACAGTGTAAATCACTCAACAGAAGGACACTCCATTGAAACAGTATAAACGTCAGCAAGAAATCCCCACTGGTCCCTCGCTCAGGACAAAAGGGATCATACTAGATTGTAAGGCTGAGAAGATCACCACAAAGTACTTAAAATCCTGAAGTGAGAGAGTGTTTTAGGAGTAGATGTTGATGGATTGGAATGGGTCTGCTCGGAGGAGGAGGGCTGTGGGAAGGGGAACCACGGTCAGGGTTTATTGACCCGATAGGAACAGGGAGAGGTGAAAGTGCTGGAGGTGGTGAGAGTATCAGAGAGAGTGGTCAGGGTCTGAACGGTGTTACAAAGCCAATACGGATTGCTGCAGCTGGAGTAGTTTGCAGTGGTAGGGAGGGACATATGTATTTGTATTTATTCATTCATGGGATGTGGATGTCACTGCCTAAACCAACATTCTTTGACCCCACTGCTAATTACCCAGAGGTTAGCTCAAAGTCGGCCATATTGCTGTGGGTCTGGAGTCACATGTCGGCCAGACCAGGTTAGAATATTTGATGTTCTTCCCTAAAGGAGGTTAGTGAACTAGATGAGTTCTTCCTACTGATCAACAATATTTTAATGGTGGCCCCACCAATGTCTTTTACAGCCACAACATGACATCCCAACTACTACTCTTAATGCTCTCTCCAATGAAGGTAACCATCCCAAATGCCTGCTTCACCAGCCTGTCTCCCTGTGACGCCACTTTCAAAGAATTGTGTACCTGCATCCCTGGGTCACTGATGACAACACTACCCAGGGCCCGAACATTAACTGTACAAGTCCCACCCTGGTTGGTTTAACCAAAATGGAACACCCACACCTTTATCTAATTAAACTCCATCTGCTATTCTTGAGCACACTATCCCAGCAGTACTGTTAGTCTTGTGTATTATATATAATCTTCTCCACTCACCACTTTACCACGAATTCAGTGTCACCCATGATGCTTACTTACCAGGAAACCAATATTCCCATTCAAACCATTTCTCCAAATAACAAACAACAGTGGGCCCACTACACCGCTGGTCACATACCTCCAGTCAGAAAAACATGTCCCCCTTCACCCACTTGTCTCCTACCATCAAGCAACTTTTGTATCCAGTTCACTAGCTCCTCCTGAATGCCATTTTTTTGCACTGATCTGAGCTTCTTACCCAGTTTACCACACAGAACACAGAACAGTTCAGCCCAAGACACTTCGGACATGATTTCATGCAAACCATTTATCGAACTGTAAGATCAAACTAACCTACATACCCTTCATTTTACTACTATCCATGTATCTGTCCAAGAGTCTATTAAATGTCCCGGATGTATCTAATTTTACTCCCACCATTGGTAGTCCATCCAACCACCAACCATTCTCTATCTTCTGATCCATCCTCCAATCACCTTAAAATTACACCGCGTCGTAATAGCCATTTATGCCATAGGAGGAAAATTCTCTGACTATTCACTCTCTCTGTGCCTCGCATCACCTTGTTCACCTCTATCGGGTCGCCCCGCCCCCTTTTTCACTCCAATGAGAAAAGCCTTAGCCCTCTCAACATTTCTTCATAAGAAATGCTCTCCATTCCAGGCAGCATCCTGGTATATCTCCTGTGTACGCTCTCTAAAACTTGCACATTTTTCCTGTAAAGACGGGACCAGAATTGAACACAATATTCCAAGTGTTGTCTCACCAGGATGCTATAAAGATGCAGTAAAATCTCATGGCTCTTAAAATCGATCCCCTTGCTAAGGAAAGCCAACGCAACATAAGCCTTTTTAACAAACCTACCAACGTGCGTGGTGATTTTGACATGGACCCCATGATCTCTCTGTTCCTCCACACTGCCAAGTATTCTGCCTTTCACCCTGTATTCTGTATTCAAATTCGACCTTCCAGAATGAATCACTTCACACTTTTCCAGATTGAACTCCATCTGCCACTTCCAGCCCAGCTCTGCGTCCTGTCAATGTCCCATTGCAACCTACAACAGCCCTCCACATTCCCCACCACTCCCACCAACCTTCAGGTGATTGGCAAACTTACTAACCCACTCTCCAACATCCACATCCAAGTCATTTATAAAAATCACTGAGAGCAGAGTCCCAGAGCTGATTGTTACAAAACGCCACTGGTCACTGAGTTCCAGGCTCAATACTGTCCATCTGCTGCCATACTCTGTCTACTCTGGGCCATCCAATCCTGTATCCAGACAGACAGATTTCCCTGTATTCAAAATCATCCTTCTTTTCTGAATGAGCCATCAACATATTCTGCCATATCCTCAAAGAATTCAATATTGTCTGTGGGCCTGACCTGCCCCTCACAAACCCTTACTGACTCTCTCTAATTTAACTATGGTTTCACAAATAGTCATAAATCCTGTCTTTATAATCCTCGCCAATAATCTGCACACCACAGACATTCGACCAAATCTGTAATTCCCAGAATTCTACCTCCGTAACATGGCTCGGACTTTACAAATCTTCCATCCTCTGCCATGTTCCCCAGAAGGGCACTGGAGGGTGGTGGGGATTACAGAGTCAGGGAGGGATATCAGGACAGGAGGATTTTGCAGACATTAGGAGGGTTGCAGTGCCAAAAGGAGACTTCAGTAATTGTGAGGTTTCATGGTGATGAAGGCATTTGAGGAGGGAGGGAGGGAGGATTTTAGGGAAATGAGAGGATTCACAGTTTAGGTGTTTTGTTAGGACTGCAAGTAGTTACTGAGTTGGGGAGGGTGTAAGCACTGGTGGATATTACAGAAACATGTGGTTTTAGTTGCAATGGCAGGAAGAGGATTCAGGAAGCAGGAGAGTATGGGGTCGGAACGAGGTTACACAGAGAAGAAGGACCATAGACCCACAGGAGGTTACAGAAATGTGGAGAGCTATAGGGCCTGCAGGAGTTCATGGAGTTGGCAATGTTGGGAGCGATGGGTAAGTTTACAGGGATAAGGATGTTTGTAGGACAGGACTGGATCACCGACAGGGAGTGTGTTAGGGAGCTGAGCAGATTACAGAGATAAAGATGTTTGTATCGACTGGAAGAACAAACAGAAATATGCAGGGGAGTCGTGACTGGAGATGATAATGGATTTTAGGGAAGGCTTAGAGTCTAGGGGTTATGGAGGTTGTGGAATCTGGATTTCGTTTCAGAGATTGGGATAGTAATTTTGGTTCGAGACAGTTTCACAGATAAGGGAGCACAGCACAAACAGGAGGAAGTTGTAGGGGAGGGTGACGTTTAAACAGATAGTGGTGTAAGAGGTGGACAAGGTTATGGAGATGGGTAGATGGTGGAGACACAGGAGGAGCTTACATTGACAAGGGTGGGAGGAGGGTGTTAAATAGATAGTGGGTTTTGTGGGAACTGGATTGGGAGATGCACAGGCATGGAGTGAGTTCGACAGATCAGGATTACTGCAGAGCCCTGAGAGGATTAGACAACGAGGAAGCTTACATCAGCAAGGAGTGTTTTAGAGTCTGGAGGAGATTACAGTGTTAAGGAGAATATTGGGGATCAGACCAGGTTTAAGAGACGGCGATGGTTGACAGGGCTGGACAATAACCTGAATAGAATCGCCATAGCGTGCAACCAGGCAATTCGGCACAACCAGTCCATTCCAAAACTCTGAAGAGCATCTGACCCAGAGCGACCCCTCTACCTATGCATTAAACCCTGCATTTCTCGTGGTGAACTTACTTAAACCACACATTCCTGAATACCACAGTAAATTTATGATGGCCAATCCACTGATGGTGCAAATTTTGGACACACACAGCAAGGCAGCGACACGCAACCACACACAGTGAGGGAGATACCCGCAGACACACAGCGAGGGAAGGACATGCACACACACACACACACAGTGAGGGGGCACGCAGACACAGAGTGAGGGAAAGACATGCACACACACACAGTGAAGGGGATACACACAGACACACAGTGAGGGAAGGACATGCACACACACACACACACAGTGAGGAGGATACACACAGACACACAGCGAGGGAAGGACGTACAAACACACACAGTGAGGGGGATACACAGACACACAGCGAGGGAAGGACATGCAAACACACACAGCGAGGGGGATACACACAGACACACAACGAGGGAAGGACATACAAACACACACAGTGAGGGGGATACACAGTCACATAGCGAGGGAAGGACATACAAACACACAGTGTGGGGCATACACACAGACATACAACGAGGGAAGTACATGCAAACACACAAAATGAGGGGGACATAAACAGACACACAGCGAGGGAAGGACATACAAACACACACAGTGAGGGGGATACACACAGACATACAACGAGGGAAGGACATGCAAATACACAAAATGAGGGGGATATACGCAACACACAGCGAGGGAAGGACATTCACATACACACAGTCATGGCGATACACATAGACACATATCGAGGGAAGGACATGCACATACACTCTCACACAGTGAGGGGGATACACGCAGACACACGAGAGAAAGACATGCAAACACACACAATGAGGGGGATACACGCAGACACACAGCGAGGGAAGGACATGCAAACACACACAGTGAGGGGGATACACACAGACACACAGCGAGGGAAGGACATGCACACACACACACACAGTGAGGGGGAGACACGCAGACACACAGCGAGGGAAGGACATACAAACTCAAACAGTGAGGGGGATACACACAGAAACACAGCGAGGGAAGGACATGCACACACACACAGTGAGGGGGATACACACAGACACACAGCGAGGGAAGGACATACACACACACACACAGTGAAGTGGATACACGCAGACACACAGCGAGGGAAGGACATACAAACACACACAGTGAGGGGGATCCACAGAGATACACAGCGAGGGAAGGACATGCAAACACACCCAGTGAATGGGATACACACAGACACACAGCGAGGGAAGGACACGCACACACACAGTGAGGGGATACACACAGACACACAGGGAGGGAAGGACATGCACACACACACACAGTGCAGGGGAGACACGTAGACACATAGCGAGGGAAGGACATGCAAACACACAAAATGAGGGGGATACACACAACACACAGCGAGGGAAGGACATTCACACACACACAGTGAGGGGGATACACACAGACACACAGCGAGGGAAGGACATGCACACACACACAGTGAGGGGGATACACACAGACACACAGCGAGGGAAGGACATACACACACACACACAGTGAAGGGGATACACGCAGACACACAACGAGGGAAAGACATGCAAACACACACAATGAGGGGCATACACGCAGACACACAGCGAGGGAAGGACATGCAAACACACACAGTGAGGGGGATACACACAGATATACAACGAGGGAAGGACATGCAAATACACAAAATGAGGGGGATATACACAGACAGACAGCGAGGGAAGGACATGCACACACACACAGTGAGGGGGATACACGCTGACACACAGCGAGGGAAGGACATGCACACACACACACAGTGAGGGGGATACACACAGACACACAGCGAGGGAAGGACATGCACACACACACAGTGGGGGGATACACACAGCGAGGGAAGGACAGGCACACACACACACACACACACACACACACACACAGTGAGGGGGATACACGCAGGCACACTGCGAGGGAAGGACACACAAACACACCCAGTGAGGGGGAAACATGCAGACACATAGCGAGGGAAGGACATGCACACACACACAGTGGGGTGGATACACGCAGACACACAGCGAGGGATGACATGCACACACACACACACAGTGAGGGGGATACACGCAGACACACAACAAGGGAAAGACATGCAAACACACACAATGAGGGGAATACACGCAGACACACAGCGAGGGAAGGACATGCAAACACACACAGTGAGGGGGATACACACAGATATACAACGAGGGAAGGACATGCAAATACACAAAATGAGGGGGATATACACAGACAGACAGCGAGGGAAGGACATGCACACACACACAGTGAGGGGGATACACGCTGACACACAGCGAGGGAAGGACATGCACACACACACACAGTGAGGGGGATACACACAGACACACAGCGAGAGAAGGACATGCACACACACACAGTGGGGGGATACACACAGCGAGGGAAGGACAGGCACACACACACACACACACACACACACACACACACACAGTGAGGGGGATACACGCAGACACACTGCGAGGGAAGGACAAACAAACACACCCAGTGAGGGGGAAACATGCAGACACACAGCGAGGGAAGGACATGCACACACACACAGTGGGGTGGATACACGCAGACACACAGCGAGGGATGACATGCACACACACACACACACAGTGAGGGGCATACACGCAGACACACAACGAGGGAAAGACATGCAAACACACACAATGAGGGGGATACACGCAGACACATAGCGAGGGAAGGACATACAAACACACACAGTGAGGGGGATACACACAAAGATACAACGAGGGAAGGACATGCAAACACACAAAATGAGGGGGATACACGCAGTCACACAACGAGGGAAAGACATGCACACACACACTCACACAGTGAGGGGGATACACGGAGAAACACAGCGAGGGAAGGACAGACAAACACACACAGTGAGGGGGATACACAGAAACACAGCGAGGGAAGGACATGCAAACACACAAAGTGAGGGGGATACACACAGACAAAAAGCGAGGGAAGGACATGGTCACACACACAGTGAGGGGGATACACACAGACACGCAGCGAGGGAAGGAACAACAAACACTCACAGTGAGGGGGATACACACAGCGAGGGAAGGACATGCACACACACACACAGTGAGGGGGATACACACATACACACAGCGAGGGAAGGACATGCACACACAGACAGTGGGGGGATACACACAGCGAGGGAAGGACATGCACACACACACACACACACACACACACACACACACAGTGAGGGGGATACACGCAGACACACAGCGAGGGAAGGACAAACAAACACACCCAGTGAGGGGGAAACATGCAGACACACAGCGAGGGAAGGACATGCACACACACACACAGTGGGGTGGATACACGCAGACACACAGCGAGGGATGACATGCACACACACACGCACACAGTGAGCGGCATACACGCAGACACGCAACGAGGGAAAGACATGCAAACACACACAATGAGGGGGATACACGCAAAGATACAACGAGGGAAGGACATGCAAACACACAAAATGAGGGGGATACACAGAGATACACAGCGAGGGAAGGACATGCACACACACACTCACACAGTGAGGGGGATACACGGAGAAACACAGCGAGGGAAGGACAGACAAACACACACAATGAGGGGGATACACGCAGACACATAGCGAGGGAAGGACATACAAACACACACAGTGAGGGGGATACACACAAAGATACAACGAGGGAAGGACATGCAAACACAAAAAATGAGGGGGATACACAGAGACACACAGCGAGGGAAGGACATGCACACACACACTCACACAGTGAGGGGGATACACGGAGAAACACAGCTAGGGAAGCACAGACAAACACACACAGTGAGGGGGATACACGCAGACACACAGCGAGGGAAGGACATGCACACACACACAGTGAGGGGGATACACACAGACACACAGCGAGGGAAGTACATACACACACACACACAGTGAAGTGGATACACGCAGACACACAGCGAGGGAAGGACATACAAACACACACAGTGGGGGGATACACGCAGCGAGGGAAGGACAGGCACACACACACACACACACACACACACACACACACAGTGAGGGGGATGCACGCAGACACACTGCGAGGGAAGGACAAACAAACACACCCAGTGAGGGGGAAACATGCAGACACACAGCGAGGGAAGGACATGCACACACACACAGTGGGGTGGATACACGCAGACACACAGCGAGGGATGACATGCACACACACACACACACAGTGAGGGGCATACACGCAGACACACAACGAGGGAAAGACATGCAAACACACACAATGAGGGGGATACACGCAGACACACAGCGAGGGAAGGACATACAAACACACACAGTGAGGGGGATACACACAAAGATACAACGAGGGAAGGACATGCAAACACACAAAATGAGGGGGATACACGCAGTCACACAACGAGGGAAAGACATGCACACACACACTCACACAGTGAGGGGGATACACGGAGAAACACAGCGAGGGAAGGACAGACAAACACACACAGTGAGGGGGATACACAGAAACACAGGGAGGGAAGGACATGCAAACACACAAAGTGAGGGGGATACACACAGACAAAAAGCGAGGGAAGGACATGGTCACACACACAGTGAGGGGGATACACACAGACACGCAGCGAGGGAAGGACATACAAACACTCACAGTGAGGGGGATACACACAGCGAGGGAAGGACATGCACACACACACACAGTGAGGGGGATACACACATACACACAGCGAGGGAAGGACATGCACACACACACAGTGGGGGGATACACACAGCGAGGGAAGGACATGCACACACACACACACACACACACACACACACACACACACACAGTGAGGGGGATACACGCAGACACACAGCGAGGGAAGGACATACAAACACACCCAGTGAGGGGGAAACATGCAGACACACAGCGAGGGAAGGACATGCACACACACACAGTGGGGTGGATACACGCAGACACACAGCGAGGGATGACATGCACACACACACACACAGTGAGCGGCATACACGCAGACACGCAACGAGGGAAAGACATGCAAACACACACAATGAGGGGGATACACGCAAAGATACAACGAGGGAAGGACATGCAAACACACAAAATGAGGGGGATACACAGAGACACACAGCGAGGGAAGGACATGCACACACACACTCACAAGGTGAGGGGGATACACGGAGAAACACAGCTAGGGAAGCACAGACAAACACACACAGTGAGGGGGATACACACAGACACACAGCGAGGGAAGTACATACACACACACACACAGTGAAGTGGATACACGCAGACACACAGCGAGGGAAGGACATAAAAACACACACAGTGGGGGGATACACGCAGCGAGGGAAGGACAGGCACACACACACACACACACACACACAGTGAGGGGGATGCACGCAGACACACTGCGAGGGAAGGACAAACAAACACACCCAGTGAGGGGGAAACATGCAGACACACAGCGAGGGAAGGACATGCACACACACACAGTGGGGTGGATACACGCAGACACACAGCGAGGGATGACATGCACACACACACACACAGTGAGGGGCATACACGCAGACACACAACGAGGGAAAGACATGCAAACACACACAATGAGGGGGATACACGCAGACACATAGCGAGGGAAGGACATACAAACACACACAGTGAGGGGGATACACACAAAGATACAACGAGGGAAGGACATGCAAACACACAAAATGAGGGGGATACACGCAGTCACACAACGAGGGAAAGACATGCACACACACACTCACACAGTGAGGGGGATACACGGAGAAACACAGCGAGGGAAGGACAGACAAACACACACAGTGAGGGGGATACACAGAAACACAGGGAGGGAAGGACATGCAAACACACAAAGTGAGGGGGATACACACAGACAAAAAGCGAGGGAAGGACATGGTCACACACACAGTGAGGGGGATACACACAGACACGCAGCGAGGGAAGGACATACAAACACTCACAGTGAGGGGGATACACACAGCGAGGGAAGGACATGCACACACACACACAGTGAGGGGGTTACACACATACACACAGCGAGGGAAGGACATGCACACACACACAGTGGGGGGATACACACAGCGAGGGAAGGACATGCACACACACACACACACACACACACACACACACACACAAACACACACAGTGAGGGGGATACACGCAGACACACAGCGAGGGAAGGACATACAAACACACCCAGTGAGGGGGAAACATGCAGACACACAGCGAGGGAAGGACATGCACACGCACACAGTGGGGTGGATACAAGCAGACACACAGCGAGGGATGACATGCACACACACACGCACACAGTGAGCGGCATACACGCAGACACGCAACGAGGGAAAGACATGCAAACACACACAATGAGGGGGATACACGCAAAGATACAACGAGGGAAGGACATGCAAACACACAAAATGAGGGGGATACACAGAGATACACAGCGAGGGAAGGACATGCACACACACACTCACACAGTGAGGGGGATACACGGAGAAACACAGCGAGGGAAGGACAGACAAACACACACAATGAGGGGGATACACGCAGACACATAGCGAGGGAAGGACATACAAACACACACAGTGAGGGGGATACACACAAAGATACAACGAGGGAAGGACATGCAAACACACAAAATGAGGGGGATACACAGAGATACACAGCGAGGGAAGGACATGCACACACACACTCACACAGTGAGGGGGATACAAGGAGAAACACAGCTAGGGAAGCACAGACAAACACACACAGTGAGGGGGATACACGCAGACACACAGCGAGGGAAGGACATGCAAACACACACAGTGAGGGCGATACACACAGATATACAACGAGGGAAGGACATGCAAATACACAAAATGAGGGGGATATACACAGACAGACAGCGAGGGAAGGACATGCACACACACACAGTGAGGGGGATACACGCTGACACACAGCGAGGGAAGGACATGCACACACACACTCACACAGTGAGGGGGATACACGGAGCAACACAGCGAGGGAAGGACATGCACACACACACCCACACCCACACACACACACACACACACACACACACACACACACACACAGTGAGGGGGATACACGCAGACACACAGCGAGGGAAGGACATACAAACACACCCAGTGAGGGGGAAACATGCAGACACACAGCGAGGGATGACATGCACACACACACACACAGTGAGGGGCATACACGCAGACACGCAACGAGGGAAAGACATGCAAACACACACAGTGAGGGGGATACACAGACACACAGCGAGGGAAGGACATGCAAACGCACAAAGTGAGGGGGATACACACAGACACAAAGCGAGGGAAGGACATGGTCACACACACAGTGAGGGGGATACACACAGACACGCAGCGAGGGAAGGACATGCAAACACACACAGTGAGGGGGATACACACAGATATACAACGAGGGAAGGACATGCAAATACACAAAATGAGGGGGATATACACAGACACAGAGCGAGGGAAGGACATGCACACATACACATTGAGGGGGATACACACAGTCACACAGCGAGGGAAGGACATGCACACACACACACACACACACACACACACACACACACAGTGATGGGGTTACACAGACACACAGCGAGGGAAGGACATGCAAACACACACAGTGAGGGGGATACACACAAACACACAGCGAGGGAAGGACATACAAACACACACAGTGAGGGGGATGCACGCAGACACACAGCGAGGGAAGAACAAGCAAACACACACAGTGAGGGGGATACACACAGATATACAACGAGGGAAGGACATGCATATACACAAAATGAGGGGGATATACACAGACAGACAGCGAGGGAAGGACATGCACTCACACACAGTGAGGGGGATACAAGCAGACACACAGCTAGGGAAGGACATGCACACACACACAGTGGGGGGATACACACAGCTAGGGAAGGACATGCACACACACACAGTGGGGGGATACACACAGCGAGTGATGACATGCACACACACACACACAGTGAGGGGCATACACGCAGACACACAACGAGGGAAAGACATGCAAACAAACACAATGAGGGGGATACACGCAGACACACATCGAGGGAAGGACATGCAAACACACACAGTGAGGGGGATACACACAGATATACAACGAGGGAAGGACATGCAAATACACAAAATGAGGGGGATATACACAGACACAGAGCGAGGGAAGGACATGCAAACACACACAGTGAGGGGGATACACACAAACACACAACGAGGGAAAGACATGCAAACACACACAATGAGGGGGATACACGCAGACACATAGCGAGGGAAGGACATACAAACACACACAGTGAGGGTGATACACACAAAGATACAACGAGGGAAGGATATGCAAACACACAAAATGAAGGGGTTACACAGAGACACACAGCGAGGGAAGGACATGCACACACACACTCACACAGTGAGGGGGATACACGGAGAAACACAGCGAGGGAAGGACAGACAAACACACACAGTGAGGGGGATACACAGAAACACAGCGAGGGAAGGACATGCAAACACACAGAGTGAGGGGGATACACACAGACACAAAGCGAGGGAAGGACAAGGTCACACACACAGTGAGGGGGATACACACAGACACACAGCGAGGGAAGGACATACAAACACACACAGTGAGGGGGATACACACAGACACACAGTGAGGGAAGGACATGCACACACACACACAGTGAGGAGGATACACTCAGACACACAGCGAGGGAAGGACATACAAACACACAAAATGAGGGGGATATACACAACACACAGCGAGGAAAGGACATTCACATACTCACAGTGATGGCGATACACACAGACACATAGCGAGGGAAGGACATGCACATACAAAAACACAAATCGAGGGGGATACACAGACACACAGCGAGGGAAGGACATGCAAACACACACAATGAGGGGGATACACACAAAGATACAACGAGGGAAGGACATGCAAACACACAAAATGAGGGGGATACACAGAGACACACAGCGAGGGAAGGACATGCACACACACACTCACACAGTGAGGGGGATACACGGAGAAACACAGCGAGGGAAGGACAGACAAACACACACAGTGAGGGGGATACACGCAGACACACAGCGAGGGAAGGACATGCAAACACACACAGTGAGGGCGATACACACAGATATACAACGAGGGAAGGACATGCAAATACACAAAATGAGGGGGATATACACAGACAGACAGCGAGGGAAGGACATGCACACACACACAGTGAGGGGGATACACGCTGACACACAGCGAGGGAAGGACATGCACACACACACACACAGTGAGAGGGATACACACAGACACACAGCGAGGGAAGGACATGCACACACACACACACACACACACACACACACACACACATACACTCAGTGAGGGGGATACACGCAGAACACACAGCGAGGGAAGGGCATACACACACACCCAGGGAGGGGGAAACATTCAGACACACAGCGAGGGAAGGACATGCAAACACACACAGTGAGGGGGAGACACACAAACACACAACGAGGGAAAGACATGCAAACACACACAATGAGGGGGATACACGCAGACACACAGTGAGGGGGATACACGCAGACACACAGCGAGGGAAGGACATACAAACACACCCAGTGAGGGGGAAACATGCAGACACACAGCGAGGGATGACATGCACACACACACAGTGAGGGGGATACACACAAAGTTACAACGAGGGAAGGACATGCAAACACACAAAATGAGGGGGATACACAGGGACACACAGCGAGGGAAGGACATGCACACACACACTCACACAGTGAGGGGGATACACGGAGCAACACAGCGAGGGAAGGACATGCACACACACACACACACACACACAGTGAGGGGGATACACGCAGACACACAGCGAGGGAAGGAAATACAATACAAACACACCCAGTGAGGGGGAAACATGCAGACACACAGCGAGGGATGACATGCACACACACACACACAGTGAGGGGCATACACGCAGACACGCAACGAGGGAAAGACATGCAAACACACACAGTGAGGGGGATACACAGAAACACAGCGAGGGAAGGACATGAAAACACACAAAATGAGGGGGATACACACAGACACAAAGCGAGGGAAGGACATGGTCACACACACAGTGAGGGGGATACACACAGACACGCAGCGAGGGAAGGAGATGCAAACACACACAGTAAGGGGGATACACACATATATACAACGAGGGAAGGACATGCAAATACACAAAATGAGGGGGATATACACAGACACAGAGCGAGGGAAGGACATGCACACATACACATTGAGGGGGATACACACAGTCACACAGCGAGGGAAGGACATGCACACACACACACACACACACACACACACACACACACAGTGAGGGTGTTACACAGACACACAGCGAGGGAAGGACATGCAAACACACACAGTGAGGGGGATACACACAAACACACAGCGAGAGAAGGACATACAAACACACACAGTGAGGGGGATGCACGCAGACACACAGCGAGGGAAGAACAAGCAAACACACACAGTGAGGGGGATACACAGACACACAGCGAGGGAAGGACATGCAAACACACAGTGAGGGGGATACACAGACACAAAGCGAGGGAAGGACATGGTCACGCACACAGTGAGGGGGATACACACAGACACACAGCGAGGGAAGGACATACAAACACACACAGTGAGGGGGATACACAGAGACACACAGTGAGGGAAGGACATGCACACACACACACAGTGAGGAGGATACACTCAGACACACGGCGAGGGAAGGACATACAAACACACAAAATGAGGGGGATATACACAACACACAGCGAGGGAAGGACATTCACATACTCACAGTGATGGCGATACACACAGACACATAGCGAGGGAAGGACATGCACACACACACTCACACAGTGAGGGGGATACACGCAGACACACAACGAGGGAAAGACATGCAAACACACACAATGAGGGGGATACACGCAGACACACAGCGAGGGAAGGACATACAAACACACACAGTGAGGGGGATACACACAGATATACAACGAGGGACGGACATGCAAATACACAAAATGAGGGGGATATACACAGACACAGAGCGAGGGAAGGACATGCACACACACACAGTGAGGGGTATACACACAGTCACACAGCGAGGGAAGGACATGCACACACACACACACACACACACACACACACACAGACAGTGAGGGGGATACACGCAGACACACAGCGAGGGAAGGACATACAAACACACACAGTGAGGGGGATACACACAGACACACAGCGAGGGAAGTACATGCACACACACCTAGAGAGGGGGATACACACAGACACACAACGAGGGAAAAAAATGCAAACACACACAATGAGGGGGATAGACGCAGACACACAGAGAGAGAAGGACATGCAGACACACACAGTGAGGGGTATACATACAGACACAAAGCGAGGGAAGGACATGCACACACACACACACACACAGTGAAGGGGATACACGCAGACACACAGCGAGGGAAGGACATACAAACACACAAAATGAGGGGGATATACACAACACACAGCGAGGGAAGGACATTCACATACTCACAGTGATGGCGATACACACAGACACATAGCGAGGGAAGGACATGCACATACAAACACACACAGCGAGGGGGATACACAGACACACAGCGAGGGAAGGACATGCAAGCACACACAGCGAGGGGGATATACACAGACACACAACGAGGGAAGGACATACAAACACACACAGTGAGGGGGATACACAGTCACATAGCGAGGGAAGGACATACAAAAACACACAGTGTGGGGCATACACACAGACATACAACGAGGGAAGGACATTCAAACACACAAAATGAGGGGGATATACACAACACACAGCGAGGGAAGGACATTCACATACTCACAGTGATGGCGATACACACAGACACATAGCGAGGGAAGGACATGCACACACACACTCACACAGTGAGGGGGATACACGCAGACACACAACGAGGGAAAGACATGCAACACACACAATGAGAGGGATACACGCAGACACACAGCGAGGGAAGGACATGCAAACACACACAGTGAGGGGGATACACACAGATATACAACGAGGGAAGGACATGCAAATACACAAAATGAGGGGGATATACACAGACACAGAGCGAGGGAAGGACATGCACACATACACATTGAGGGGGATACACACAGTCACACAGCGAGGGAAGGACATGCACACACACACACACACACACACACACACACACACACACACACACAGTGAGGGGGTTACACAGACACACAGCGAGGGAAGGACATGCAAACACACACAGTGAGTGGGATATACACAAACACACAGCGAGGGAAGGACATACAAACACACACAGTGAGGGGGATGCACGCAGACACACAGCAAGGGAAGGACATGCAAACACACACAGTGAGGGGGATACACACAGATATACAACGAGGGAAGGACATGCAAATACACAAAATGAGGGGGATATACACAGACAGACAGCGAGGGAAGGACATGCACTCACACACAGTGAGGGGGATACAAGCAGACACACAGCTAGGGAAGGACATGCACACACACACAGTGGGGGGATACACACAGCTAGGGAAGGTAATGCACACACACACAGTGGGGGGATACACACAGCGAGGGATGACATGCACACACACACACACACACAGTGAGGGGCAGACACGCAGACACACAACGAGGGACAGACATGCAAACACACAAAATGAGGGGGATACACGCAGACACACAGTGAGGGAAAGACATGCAAACACACACAGTGAGGGGGATACACACAGATATACAACGAGGGAAGGACATGCAAATACACAAAATGAGGGGGATATACACAGACACAGAGCGAGGGAAGGACATGCAAACACACACAGTGAGGGGGATACACACAAACACAACGAGGGAAAGACATGCAAACACACACAATGAGGGGGATACACGAAGACACATCGCGAGGGAAGGACATACAAACACACACAGTGAGGGGGATACACACAAAGATACAACGAGGGAAGGACATGCAAACACACAAAATGAAGGGGATACACAGAGACACACAGCTAGGGAAGGACATGCACACACACACTCACACAGTGAGGGGGATACACGGAGAAACACTGCGAGGGAAGGACAGACAAACACACATAGTGAGGGGGATACACAGACACACAGCGAGGGAAGGACATGCAAACACACAAAGTGAGGGGGATACACACAGACACAAAGCGAGGGAAGGACATGGTCACACACACAGTGAGGGGGATACACACAGACACACAGCGAGGGAAGGACATACAAACACACACAGTGAGGGGGATACATACAGACACACAGTGAGGGAAGGACATGCACACACAAACACAGTGAGGAGGATACACTCAGACACACAGCGAGGGAAGGACATACAAACACACAAAATGAGGGGGATATACACAACACACAGCGAGGAAAGGACATTCACATACTCACAGTGATGGCGATACACACAGACACATAGCGAGGGAAGGACATGCACATACAAACACACACAGCGAAAGGGATACACAGACACACAGCGAGGGAAGGACATGCAAACACACACAGCGAGGGGGATATACACAGACACACAACGAGGGAAGGACATACAAACACACACAGTGAGGGGGATACACAGTCACATAGCGAGGGAAGGACATACAAAAACACACAGTGTGTGGCATACACACAGACATACAACGAGGGAAGGACATGCAAACACACAAAATGAGGGGGATATACACAACACACAGCGAGGGAAGGACATTCACATACTCACAGTGATGGCGATACACACAGACACATAGCGAGGGAAGGACATGCACACACACACTCACACAGTGAGGGGGATACACGCAGACACACAACGAGGGAAAGACATGCAAACACACACAATGAGGGGGATACACGCAGACACACAGCGAGGGAAGGACATACAAACACACACAGTGAGGGGGATACACACAGATATACAACGAGGGAAGGACATGCAAATACACAAAATGAGGGGGATATACACAGACACAGAGCGAGGGAAGGACATGCACACACACACAGTGAGGGGGATACACACAGTCACACAGCGAGGGAAGGACATGCGCACACACACACACACACACACACACACACACACACACACACAGACAGTGAGGGGGATACACGCAGACACACAGCGAGGGAAGGACATACAAACACACACAGTGAGGGGGATACACACAGACACACAGCGAGGGAAGTACATGCACACACACACAGTGAGGGGGATATACACAGACACACAGCGAGGGAAGGACATGAACACACACAGAGTGAGGGGGATACACACAGACACACAACGAGGGAAAAACATGCAAACACACACAATGAGGGGGATAGACGCAGACACACAGCGAGGGAAGGACATGCAGACACACACAGTGAGGGGTATACATACAGACACATAGCGAGGGAAGGACATGCACACACACACACACACACACACACACACACACACACACACACACAGTGAAGGGGATACACGCAGACACACAGCGAGGGAAGGACAGACAAGCACACACAGTGAGGGGGTTACACAGACACACAGCGAGGGAAGGAAATGCAAACACACACAGTGAGGGGGATACACACAGACACACAACGAGGGAAGGACATGCACACACACAGTGAGGGGGATACACGCAGACACACAACGAGGGAAAGACATGCAAACACACACAGTGAGGGGGATACACGCAGACACACAGCGGGGGAAGGACATGCAAACACACATAGTGAGGCGGATATACACAGACACACAACGAGGGAAAGACATGCAAACACACACAATGAGGGGGATACACGCAGACACACAGCGAGGGAAGGACATGCAAACACACACAGTGAGGGGGATACACAAGGTCATACAACGAGGGAAGGATATGCAAATACACAAAATGAGGGGGATATACACAGACACACAGCGAGGGAAGGACATGCAAACACACACAGTGAGGGGGATACACACAGACACACAGCGAGGGAAGGATATGCACACACACGCGCACAGTGAGGGGGATACACGCAGACACACAACGAGCGAAAAGTATGCAAACACACACAATGAGGGGGATGCACGCAGACACACAGCGAGGGAAGGACATGCAAACATACACTGTGAGGGGGATACACGCAGACACACAACGAGCGAAAAGCATGCACACACGCACAGTGAGGGGGATACACACAGTCACACAGCAAGGGAAGGACATGCACACACATACAAACACACACAGTGAGGGCGATTCACACAGACACACAGCGAGGGAAGGACATGCAAACGTACACTGTGAGGGGGATACTCACAGACACACAGCGAGGGAAGGACATGCACACACACACACACACAGTGAGGGGGATACACGCAGACGCACAGCGAGGGAAGGACATACAAACAGAGACAGTGAGGGGGATACTCACAGACACACAGCGAGGGAAGGACATGCAAAGACACACAGTGAGGGGATACTCGCAGACACACAGCGAGGGAAGGACATGCAAACATACACAGTGAGGGGGATACTCACAGACACACAGCGAGGGAAGGACATGCACACACACACACACAATGAGGGGGATACAAGCAGACAAACAGCGAGGGAAGGACATACAAAAACACACAGTGAGGGGGATACACACACACACACACAGCGAGGGAAGGACATACAAACAGAGACAGTGAGGGGGATACACTTCAGACACACAGCGAGGGAAGGATTTACAAACACTCACAGTAAGGAGGATACACACAGACACACAGCGAGGGTAGGACATGCACACACACACAGTGAGGGGATACTCGCAGACACACAGCGAGTGAAGGACATACAAACACACACAGTGAGGGGGATACACACAGACACACAGCGAGGGAAGGACATACAAACACTCACAGTAAGGAAGATACACACAGACACACAGCGAGGGAAGGACATGCACACGCACACAGTGAAGGGGATACACACAGACACACAGCCAGGGAAGGATATGCAAACACACACAGTGAAGGGGATACACGCAGACACACAGCGAGGGAAGGACATACAAACACACAAAATGAGGGGGATATACACAACACACAGCGAGGAAAGGACATTCACATACTCACAGTGATGGCGATACACACAGACACATAGCGAGGGAAGGACATGCACATACAAACACACACAGCGAAAGGGATACACAGACACACAGCGAGGGAAGGATATGCAAACACACACAGTGAAGGGGATACACGCAGTCACACAGCGTGGGACGGACATGTGCACATATAGTGAAGGGGATATACGCAGTCACACAGCGAGGGTGGGACACACACACGCATTTCGAGGGAGGCGACTCACACAGCGAGGAAGGGACACACACACAACGAGGGAGGGACACGCACACACGAATAAAGGGAGGGACACACACACAGAGAGCAAGGGAGGGACACACACACTCACAGCAAGGGGGGCGCGCACACACCCATCAAGGGGGAGCATACACACACAGCGAAGGAGGGACACGCAGCGAAGGGACACACACACAGACACAGTAAGGGAAGGACATGCACCCACAGCGAGGGAAGGACATGCACGCGCACGTACAGAGAGAGCGAGGGACACACACTCAGTGAGGGAGGGACACGTGCACAGAGCGAGGGAGGGACACACACACAGAGCGAGGGAGGGACACGCTGAGACACGCAGCGAGGGAGGGAACATGGACACACACAGCGTGGGAGGGACACGCACACACACAGCAAGTGAGCAACATGTGCACACACAGCGAGGGAGGGACACACAGCGAAGGAGGGACAAGCACACACACACTGTGAGGGGGAGGGCATGTGCACACAAAATGAGAGGGGGCAGAGACACGCAAAGTGAGGCAGGGACAAGCCTAAATACACACACACACACACACACACACACACACACACACACACACACAGAGCGATAGAGGGACACGCACATGCACACAGTGAGGGGGATACATGCAGACACACGGCGAGGGAGGGACACACACAGCGAGGGACAGGGACACACACACGCAAAGTGAAGGAGGGACGCGCACACATCCACACACACACACACACAGACACACACACACACACACACACACAAACGCAGAGCAAGGTAGAGACGCGCACACACAGTGAGAGAGGGACAACACACACACTTACGGTCAGGGGAATACACGCAGACACACAGTGAGGGAGGGACATGCACATACACTGCAAGGGAGGGACACGCACACACTGCGAAGTAGGGACAAGCACACACGTGTCGAAGGGGAGAGCATGTGCATAGAAATTGAGAGGGGGCACGCACACACAGCCAGAGGGGACACACACCGACACGGCAAGGGTGGGACACGCGTACACAGCAAGCTGGTCACGGACTTACACACACAAGGAACAGTCAAACAAAGCGAGGGAGGGTCATGCACACACAGAAACACAGAGCAAGAGAGTGACATGCGCACACGCACACACAAACACAATGGATGGATAGACACACGCAAAGCGAAGGAGGGACACGCAGGCATACACAAACACAGAGCAAGGGTGGGACATGCACACGCACACAAGGGACGTACATTTGCAAAGTGAGGAAGTAACACGCACACATACACACACACACAAACACAGACAAAGGAGGGACACATGCACACACAGAGAGCGTGGGATACACACAGCGAGGGGGCGACACCCAAACACACATAGTGAAGGGGTTACCCACAGACACACAGCAAGGGAGGGATACACACACACACACACACACACACACACACACACACACACACACACAGAGGGAAGAACACGCACACATAGTGAGGAAGGGACACACAAGCACGCAGCGAGTGAGAGACACACACAAGGGAGGGACATGCGCACACACGCACGCACACACACATACAAACACTCAGAGCGAGGGAGGGACACGCAAACATAGCGAGGGTAGGACATGCACACACAGCAAGGGAGGAACATACACAAACACACACAGCGAGGGAGGGACATGCTCATACACATCAAGGGAGGGACACACACACGCATACACACACACACACAAACACACACACAGGGAAGAAGGGACAAGCACACACACGGCGAGGGGGAGGGCATTTGTACAAACATTGGGAGGGGACAGGCACACACGGCGAGCGAGGGACACAAGCGCACACTGCAAGGGGGGCATGCACTCACACACCAAGGGGAGAAGCGCACACACAGTGAGGGAAATATACACAAAGTGCAATGGAGGGACACACACACACTCACACAAGGGACGCACACACACACACACACACACACACACACACACAAAGCGAGGGTGGGACATGCACATTCACTGCAAGAGGGACACACATACTCACAGCAAGAGGGACACACACACAGCGAGGGAGCGACACACACACAAAGAGCAAGAGAGGTACACTCACAAACACAGCGAGGTGGAGACACATGCTCACATTGCAAGGGAGGGCCATGCACGCACGTGCACAGCAAAAAGGACACACACACACACAGAGCAAGGGAGGAATACGCGCACACACAGCCAGGGTAGGATATGCACACACAGCGAGGGAGGGTCACATGCAAACACACGCGCGCACACACACGCACGCACCACACACATAAACACAGAGCAAGGAATGGACGCGTGCATACACAACGAGGAAGGGACACAAACACACAGCGAGGGAGCGTCATACAAACACAGACAGTGAAGGGGTTACCCGCAGACACATAGCAAGGGAGGGATACACACACAAACACACACACATAGAGCAAGAGAGGGACACACACACACGTACAGCGAAGGAAGGGACACACACATGTCAAGGGGGAAAGCATGTGCACAGAAATTGAGGGGGGAGACACACACACACAGCGAGAGGGGACACACACAGACACGGCAAGGGTGGGACACGCACACACAGCAAGGGGGGAAACGCACTCACACACACAAGGGACGGACTCATGGACACACAAAGCAAGAGGGGTTCACGCACACACATACACACAGAAATACAGAGCAAGGGAGGGACATGTACACACGCACATACACAAGCACAAACACAGAGCAAGGGAGGGACACACACACAGCGAGTGTGGGATACACACAGCGAGGGAGCGACACACACACACACACACACACACACACACACACACACACACACACACAGACACAGACACAGACACACAGAGCGAAGGAAGGGATCCACACACAGACACAGCGAGTGGTGACATGCACACACACTGCGAGGGAGGGACACACACACACACACACACACACACACACACACACACACACACACACACAGCGAGGAGGGACATACACACAGCGAGGGAGAGACACGCACAGTGAGGGTGGGATATGCGCGCACACAGCGGGACACACACACACGCGTGCGCGTACACACACACACCCACATGCACACACACAGGAAAGAACACGCACACACATCGAGGAAGGGACACACACACACACGCAGCGAGTGAGAGACATACACAGCAAGGAAGGGACACACACACACACACACACACACACACAACCACTCAGAGAGAGGGAGGGACACGCAATCACAGCGAGGGAATGACATGCACACACAGCAAGGGAGGAACATGCACAAACACACACAGCGAGGGAGGGACACACACACACACACAGGGAAGGAGGGACAAGCACACACACGGCTTGGGGGAGGGCATGTGTACAGGAATTGAGAGGTGTCACGCACACACAGTGAGAGGGGACACGCACAGACACAGCGAGGGAGGGACACGTGCACACAGCAAGGAGGGACCATGCACTCACACAGCGAGGGGAGAGGCGCACACACAATGAGGGGGATATACACAAAGTGTAATGGAGGGACACAAACACACAAAGAGCAAGGGAGTGACACGTGCACACACAGCTAGAGGGACACATACACACAAAGCGAGGATGGGACACGCACATACACTGCATGCGGGACACACATACTCACAACAAGAGCGACACGCGCATGCACAAGCACACACACAGAAACACACACAGCGAGAGAGACACACACACACACAGCGAGAGAGGGACACGTGCACACATAGCTAGGGAGGGACATGCACACACATCGAGGGAGGGACACATACACACAAACACACACACAGAGCAAGAGAGGGATACTCGCAAACACAGTGAGGTTGAAACAGATGCGCACACAGCGAGAGAGGGCCACACACGCATGCGCACAGTACGAAGGACACTCACACACACACATACACACAAACACACACACACACACATACAGTAAGAGAGGGACACGCGCACACACAGCCAGAGAGGGACATGCACACCCAGTGAGGGAGGGTCACACACAAACACACACACAGAGCAAGAGAGGGATACGCGCACACATGAGCTGGAGACACATGCACACGCAGTGAGGGAGGGCCATGCACACACACGCACAGCAAGAGGGACACACACCCACACACACACACACACACACACACACACACACACACACACACACACATACACCCACACACACACACAGAGCAAGTAGGGGAAACTCACACATACACAGCGAGGGAGGGACACCCACACACACAGACACACACACAGAGTGAGGGAGGGACGGACACAAACACAGATACTGTGAGGGGGAACACGCACACACACACAGCGAGGGAGGGCCCCCCACCCCCCCACACACACACACTGGGAGGGACACGCACATAAACACAGGCACAGAGTGAGGGAGGGATACGCACACACACAGCAAGAGAGAGAAGCATACACACAACGTGATGGATTGACACACACTCAAACAGCGAGTGAGGGACACGCAGTGAAGGGGGAACACACAAAACACATACAGTGAGGATGTGACACGTACACACAAACAGCGAGGCAGGGACACATGCACACAGACACACAGCGAGCGAGGGACTTGCTGAGACATGCAGCGAGGGAGGGATGCGCGCACACACAGCGAGGGAGGGATATGCACATACACAGCGAGGGAGGTACAAGTACACACAGCGAGGGAGGTACATACACACAGCGAGGGAGGGATACGCACATGCACAGCAAGGGAGGGATACGCACACACAGGGAAAGAGGTACAAACAGACACAAGGCGAGGGAAGGGTATGTGCACAGATATTGAGAGGGACACACACACACAGCGAGAGAGGACATGCACTGGCATAGCGAGGGAGGGACACACGCACACACAGCAAGGGGAAACATGCACTCACACACCGAGGGAAAATGCGCACATACAGTGAGGGGAATATATACAAAGAGCAAGGGAGGGAAACACACACACAACAAGGGAGTGACACGTACACACACAGCGAGGGAGGGACGGACACACGCACACACAAAGATACAGCGAAGGGGGATACGCACACACACACAGCGAGGAGGACCCACACACTCACAGCGTGGGATGGAGACACACTTGCACACACACACACACACACACACACACACACACACACACACACACAGAGGGAGGGACACGCACGTAAGCACACAAACAGAGCGAGGGAGGAATATGCACACACACAGCGAGAGAGAGAAACATACACACAACGTGATGGAGTGACACACACTCAAACAGCGAGTGAGGGACACGCAGTGAAGGGGGACACTCAAAACTGATAGAGTAAAGATGTGACACGTACACACACACAGCGAGGAAGGGACACACACACACAGCAAGCGAAGGGCTTGCTGAGACACGCAGCGAGGGAGATGCGTGCACAAACAGCGAGGGAGGGATATGCACATACACAGGGAAGGAGGGACAAGCACACACATGGCGAGGGGAGGGCATGTGCACAGATATTGGGAGGGATACACGCTCACACAGCAAGAGAGGACATGCACAGGCACAAGGGAGGGACACATGCACACACAGCAAGGGGGGACATGCACTCACACCAAGGGGAGATGCGCACGTACAGTGTGGGGGATATACACAAAGAGCAAGGGAGGGACACACATACACACAAGGGAGGGGCATACACACACAGCAAGGGAGTGACGCGTGCACAGACAGTGAGAGAGGGACATGCGCATACAGCGAGGGAAGGACATGCACATTCACAGCGAGGGAGGGACATGCACACACACACAGAGCGAGGGAGGAACACACACATACACAGCAAGCGAAGGACACACGCGCGCGCGCGCGCGCCCACACACACACACACACACACACACACACACACACACACACACACGCAGAGCAAAGGAGAGAAGGACATGCACACACAACGTGGGAGGGACACGCACAGACAGCAAGGGGGGGCATGCACTCACACATGCACAGCGAGGGTGGGACCGCACACACGCACACAGCGAGGGAGAGGCACATACACACGGAGAGCGAGGGAGGGACACACACATACACACACACAGTGAGGGGGGGACACGCACACACACAGCGAGGGAGGGACACGCACACACACGGACAGCAAGTGGGACACACACACACACACACACACAGAGTGAGGGAGGGACACACACAAACACACTGACAGCAAGGGAGCGACACATGCATGAGAAAGCACACAAACACAGACATACACAGCAAGAGAGAGACATACACACAGACAGCTCGGGAGGGATACGCACACACACAAACACACACACAGACAGCTGGGAGGGACTCGCACATGCAGTGGGTGAGTGACATGCGCATGAGGAAGCACACAAACACAGACATATACAGCAAGAGGGAGACACACACACACAGCCAGGGAGGGATATGCATACACAGCAAGGGAGGGACACACACAGACACACACACAGAGCAAGAGAGGGACATACACAAACACACACACAATGCAAAGGAGGGACACACACACACTCACAGCGAGGGAGGGACACACACACTCACACACTCACAGTGAGGGAGGGACACACACACTCACAGCAAGGGAGGTACACACACACACTCACAGCGAGGGAGGGACAAACACACTTACAGCGATGGAGGGACACACACTCACAGCGAGGGAGGGACACACACTCACAGCGAGGGAGGGACATACACACACAACGAGGGAGGGACACACACACAACGAGGGAGGGACACACACACGAGGGAGGGACACACACACACGAGGGAGGGACACACACACACACACACTGCATGAGGGACACACACAGCTAGAGCGACATGCACACAGTGAGAGAGGGACACGCGCACACACTCACACAGCAAGGGAGGGACACACAGACACATAGTGAGTGAGTAATACGCATACACACACATACAGAACGAGGGGAGGACACCCTCACACAGTGCAAGAGGGGCACGCACACTCACAGCAAGAGCGACACACACACACAGCGAGGGTGGGACACGCACACACACAGCGAGGTTGAGACATGCAGACACAGCGAGGGTGGGACATGTGCTCAGAAAGCGAGAGGGGAAACATAAACACACACACACACACACACACACACACACACAGCGAGGGGACACACTCACAAAGTGAGGGAGGGAGACACGCAGACATACGCACAAATACACACACAGTGAGGGAGGGACACGTACACACACAGTATGGGAGGGACATGCTCATATACACAGTGAGGGAGGGACACATACACACACAGTGAGGGAGGGACATGCTCACATACACAGTGAGGGAGGGACAAACACACACAGCAAGAGATGGGAACACACACGCATACACACACACACACACACAAACACAGAACTATGGAGGGACACGTGCACACACAGTGATGAGTCTCTTGGGACATGTAATCGTCCAGTTCTCACTCCAGTCTGCTCCCTCACAGGGTCACCGTCTCTGTGACTCCCAGGTACAACTAGGCCTCGATCCTCAGTGCGGATTTATATTCTCCCAGTTTTGAGTCAGCCTCAAGCTCCTGCTCCAAGTTGCTCCCTCACACGGTCCCTCCCTCTGTGACTCGGTGCTGATTTCGAGCCTCCTGCTCTGCTTTTTACCCAAATCCAAGTCCCAGTCGGCCTTGAGCCTTGCTGCTGATTTATATTCTCCCGCTCTGTGCTGCACTCGCTCAGGTTCTCTCCCTTGATGACTCCCAGGTAATGGTAGGCATCAAGCCTCAGCTGAGATTTATAACATCCCATTCCGCACTGCTCTCTTACAGGATCGCCGTTGTGCCTGGAAGACAGTGGGAAGGAGGAGGATTAGACAGAGCAGGGGGTGTTACAGTGATTGAGGGAGCTGTAGGGGATGAAACAGGTTATCTAGGGATCTCGGCAGACCTGCAGTAACTAAAGAACGTTACTGGAAGATACAGCGAGAGTTGCAGACACTGAAGAAAACAAAGGAAATAGAGAGATGGTGGCTTGTTTATGACGGAGCTTTGTAGAGTCCAAAGGGCTTCAAAGTTTGTGAGAAGATTTGTAGCAGGGGTGCTCGTTGTTGTGGTTCTGTTCACCGAGTTGGGAATTTGTGTTGTAGACGTTTCGTCCCCTGTCTAGGTGACATCCTCAGGGAGCCTCCTGTGAAGCGCTTCTGTGATGTTTCCTCCGGCATTTATAGTGATTTGTATCTGCCTCTTCCGGTTGTCAGTTCCAGCTGTCCGCTGCAGTGGTCGGTATATTGGGTCCAGGTCGATGTGCTTATTGATTGAATCTGTGGATGAGTGCCATGCCTCCAGGAATTCCCTGGCTGTTCTCTGTTTGGCTTGTCCTATAATAGTAGTGTTGTCCCAGTCGAAATCATGTTGTTTGTCATCTGCGTGTGTGGTTACTCAGGTCGTGTCGTTTCATGGCTAGTTGGTGATCATGGATGCCAATTGTTCGCTGTGATTAGATTAGATTAGATTAGATTACTTACAGTGTGGAAACTTACAGTGTCTTCCTGTTTGTCCTATGTTGTGTTTTGTGCAGTCCTTGCATGGGATTTTGTACACTACGTTGGTTTTGCTCATGCTGGGTATCGGGTCCATCGTCCTGGTGAGTTGTTGTCTGAGAGTGGCTGTTGGTTTGTGTGCTGTTGTTATTCCTAGTGATCACAGTAGTCTGGCTGTCAGTTCTGAAATGTTCTTGATATATGGTAGTATGGCTAGTCCTTTGGGTCGTGGCATGTCTTCATTCCGTTGTCTTTCCCTGAGGCATCTGTGGATGAAATTGCGTGGAGTTTGACCCCACCCCACAGCTCACCAATAGGATAAACAAGACACTGAGAAACGTACAAAACAACGGATAGATAACCAGGTTTGTCCGACAGAGAATGAAACCTGAAAGCAACAACACCCTCAGATTCTATGCACTGCCTCAAGTGCACAAACCAAACATCCCACTCAGACCAATAGTATCACTACCAGGGACACCATCACACAAACTGGCTAAAGAATTACAGCAGAAACTGAAACACCTGATCAGCGGATCCAGACACTCTGTACAGTCAACACAGGAATTCTTGGACATCATCAGAAATACACACATAGACAAGGAAGAAACCATGGTCTCATTCGATGTAACGGCACTGTTCACCTCTATCGACAAAACCCTAGCTGGAGAAACATTTGCCAACCTGCTGGACATACAGAACAGACAACAAGACAGGGAACCTATCAACAAAGACAGCATACTCAAACTACTGGACCTGTGCCTCACAACACACTTCACATTCAACAACCAAATATATAAACAAATCAACGGCACACCCATGGGCTCACCCATCTCTGGACTCATAGCAGAAGTGGTAATGCAAAGATTAGAGCAAACAGTCTTACCGCAAATTCAACCCAAACTCTGGGTCAGATATGGGGATGACAGCTTTGTAATCATTACAAACACAGAAATAGAGAACATATACCAGATCGTCAACGCCACACTCACAGGAATCCGATTCACTGGAGAGGAAGAAAAGGACAACCAACTCCCATTCCTAGACGTGATGGTACAGAGAACACCGAATGGAGAATTCACCACAAAGGTATACAGGAAAGCCACACACACAGACCAAGTCCTGAACTACGAAAGCAACCACCCCAACACACACAAAAGAAGTTACATCAAGACACTGTTAAAAAGGGCCACAACACACTTCAGTATACCAGAACTGCAAAAAGAGGAAGAAGAACACCTGTACAAAGAATTCGCCAAAAATGGATACCCGCGCAATTTCATACACAGATGCCTCAGGGAAAGATAACGGAACGAGGACATGCCACGACTCAAAGGACTAGCCACACTACAATACATCAAGAGCATTTCCGAACTGACATCCAGCCTACTGCGACCACTAGGACTCATAACAGCACACAAACCAACAGCCACTCTCAGACAACAACTCACCAGAACGAAGGACCCAGTACTGAACATGAGCAAAAGCAATGTAGTGTCCAAAATCCCATGCAAGAACTGCACAAAACACTACATAGAACAAACAGGAAGACAGCGAACGATCCGTATCCATGAACACCAAATAGCCACGAAACGACAAGACCAGCTATCCTTAGTAGCCACACATGCAGATGACAAGCAACATGAATTCGACTGGGACAATACTACTATGATAGGACAAGCCTAACAGAGAACAGCGAGGGAATTCCTAGAGGCATGACACTCATCAACAGATTCAATCAATAAGCACATTGACTTGAACCAATTATACCGACCACTGCGACGGACAGCTGGAACTGACAACCGGAAGAGGCAGATACAAATCACTATAAATGCCGGAGGAAACATCACAGAAGCGCTTCACAGGAGGCTCCCAAGTACTGAGGATGTCACCGAGACAGGGGATGAATCATCTGCAACACAAATTCCCAGCTCGGCGAACAGAACCACAACAGTGATCATGTAACTATACGGGTAATTCAGAGGCACGGGCTGTGAATCCAAGGCAGTGTTTAACACCCTACCACAGCCGATGACAGAGCTTAAATTCGAATGACAAAAATTGGAATAAAACCTAATTTCACTCGTGGAAGCCAGAAACCGTTAAGATGTATTTTTATTATTTTGCTGATAGTCTTTGGTAAAGAAATTTAACATTATTATCCAGTCCGAACTCAATGTGACTTCAGAAGCACAGAAACATTTTTGGCTCCATTTTGTCTTGAATAATGGCCGCGTGGTCAAGGACAATTAGTGAATGACAACAAATGCTGCCCTTGCCCATGATGCTGCATCCCGTGAAACAACAGCATTAAAGGTGAAATAAACCAAGGAACGGTAGGTGCTAGAGATCGAAAATAAAATTCTCCAGCGTCTGAAAGTGTTGGAGAATCTCAGCGGGTATGGCAGCAGCTGTCAGGAGAAATGTAGATAACGGTTTGAGTCCAGCGACACTGCTTCACAGCTGAAAGCAAACAGGGAAATAATATTATTTATCCCGGTATCATGGATGGTTGGGTTGGAGGAAAAGGTCGGGGCAAGGTTTAAATTGAATGGATGGAGAAATGGCCAGAAAAAGAGAGGAAAATAAATGAAAAGTGAGCAAAGGGATTGCTGATGATAAACTGAAAGGAAAACAAAATGGCAAGTTATTCTCACATTTGCCCATTTCCCATATTCCTGAATATCGCGTCCATTTAGATATGTCCCTGTTTAAAGTGAGTTAGGTTCCCTCTATCTCTCTTCTCATTTGGTGCCCTTGTAGTTGCTGAGATATCGAGGAAGGTAATACTACATTCTCAACTGCTTCTTTGGAGAGGGAACCTCTTACTATGGGACTGTGCAGATGCAATGGCTTTCTCAGCCAGGAAGAGAAACTCAGGAGTGGAAATAGTTTTCAACACTGAGCTGTGCACCTTCCATGTGGGGAATTGACTTGATCCTGTCATTGGAAAATCAGTGGAGTTCCTGTGGATGCTTATCTCGGGTTTGTATTGTCAGCTGCTGGGTCTGCTGACCCCACTCTATACACTGCATTTACAGTGTGTCTGGGTCCATGGTAAACAAATGGAGATGAGGCTCCACAGAAGGAAAGCTCTATAAATAGGGAGGTGCAGGAGAGTACATTATCTTTCCTGGGATTTCACGGTATATTTGTCTAAGCTGGACCAGGTGTCAGGTATGAAACCAGTTTGTTTCAAAATTGAGGTGGTCACTGAGCTGTGTCCCCTCCTTCAATATACTGTGCAGCCTCACATCAGTGACAGGATTGTGCTGATGCTCACCATGAATTAAACTGGATTAATTCTGGAACTTTGCAGACAGGAGTGAGTAACATATCCATCATCACCGGAGTGCAGTCCTCCGATATATTCACTTTCTGACAGAACCCATTTGTCTGCTGAGAGCAATATATTATGTTCATCTCCCTGAGGAAGATGCTGAAAGAAACTTCCAGAAATACAAGGGAACAGAGTGACTGGTGAAAATGAGGAACAGCAGGAAATTAGAATTAATAAAAGGTATGTCTTTCAAAATCTCATTGAATTTAAGGTTGGCATATTGCTGCATCTGATGAGCTATATCCCAGAGTATTGAGGAGGTGGCAGTAGAGAGAGTAAAAGAATTACTGATTATTCATCAAAGCTGGTTAGATTCTGGAAAGGATCCTCCAGACTTGAAAGCAGCTATTGTAAACCTAAATATTTAAAACAGGACGGAGAGAGCAAACAGCAAACTAAACAGTGGTTAGCTTGATGCAAGCTGTGAGAAAAAACATTGGAACCTTTTGTGAGGAATGTGACAACGAGACACTTGGTCAATAATGACATGATTCGGTAGAGTCAATCTAGAGTCAGGAAGGGGAAATGATCTTGATCTTTGATAAACCTCCTGCATATTGTGGAGATTGTCTGTTGTGACATCGACAATTGAGAACCAGTGGGAATGAAGTATTTGAATTTTCAGCAGACGTTTGACATGGTTGAATACAGGTAAGTGGGGAATGCTAGAGTCCATGGGCAGGTAGGGGTGGAATACACCCAATGTATTAAAAGTTGGATAATCGAGAGAATGAAGAGAGTAGTATAATTATCTGGAGTGAAGGATCAGTATTTGTGCAATAGCTCTTCACAAGATATAAAATATTTCAGATATGAACAACAGATATCATCATTCACATTTATAATCATTAAATAGTGAGAGGTTGGGAAGTTCTGTTGTTGAAACAGACCTGGATGTGCTTGGTCATAAGTCACAAACAGAATTTTTATGCAGCAGGAAGTAAATGATATGTGGCTCTTCATGCAAAATGATTAAAGTACCAGAGTAAATGTATCTTTCCAAATGATTCTGTTTTGTTGAGAGACTGTTAGGGTTATTGTGTACAGGTTGAATCAGCTTTACAAATAATGATCTTGTCAGCGATTCAGTCCAAAGGGGTTTCACCAGACTAAACCCTGGCATGATGCTACCATGAGGAGAAAGTGAAGAAACTTGTGCTTTATAAAGTATGTCAAGGTGTTTGTGAGTTTATATTTAAAAAATGGAAGCACATTGAGTGTTGAAGATACAAAATTGCCTTATTAGATCAATTAAAGGAATACCCAGGCAAATTCACATTTCCTATGTATTGGAGTGCAAATCTATCTACTGTAAGTATATTGCTTGTGCCTGTTCTAGTCGAGGAGAGATCTGCACGGTAACAGCATGTAGATTGTGGTTTTTGAGGGTGGTGGTGGGCGGTTCAGCCAGTTACTGTATTGCAAATGGACAACGCAGCAGAATCATCTAGCCTGCGATAAGAAAACATGCATCTTTCTCCCTCACTCCGAACTTCACGAGAGCAATGGCTGATGGGAGATGTGATCAATAGCAAGCAGTGCCAATATTCAATCCAGTCCCGTAGTTTTTGTGAACTGAAGGAACCATACTGAAAGAGGTTAAATGGAGCTGTTTGTTCAGTGACTGTGATTGATGCCAGTCTCCATGGATCCTAGTTGTGTCACTGGATGTTTTCCATCTCCTATTAGTAAGGGACCTCTTGCAATGGTTTATGCCATTGTAGCAGCAGATGCATCAACTCCAACGCTCAAAGGGACACAGCTGCAGAGACACAAAAAGGAGATTTAAACATCTGAGAATAGTCTGGAATGATCCATTAATGGATCAGAATCTGAGAACATTAGACTGGAAAGCTGCAACAATGGACAGGAGTTTATCTGATGGTCTTCTCTTTTTTTCCTGGTCTTGGTCAACATTACCAGATCGGATATGGGGTGCACTGATGATTATCCAGGCGGGTTACTATCCTATCCTCGCTATTGTTGGTATTCCTGGTAAGATTCTTCATCTCTATCCATTTATTAATCTCTTCAACCATGGCGAACGTCGTTGCTATTTCTGTTATCTATATTTGACAAAGACGGAAAATATTGTCTTCAGTTTCAAATGCAAATTCCATTAATTATCCACAAATTTCAGAACCGCCCTCACAAACATCTGAGAACAAGACTGTTCACAATACTGAAGTACCTTTCTTCCCTGAATTCATTTATGTCTCGGTATTCTGTCCATCACCAAACCAACCCACTACCAGCTCGATTATATGCCCATTCACCATCTTGGCTTCAATGCTGACGCTTAATTATCCATTATCTATGCTTCAGTAAAATTCAGACGTTATGGTTCCACCTCTCTTCTAAGCATTCTTTCAGTTGCAAATATTTCGATCACATCTTTATTCTTGTCTCTAAAATAACTTAATGACAGGAACACTCTCTCAGAGCAGTAATGTCGGAAGAAATGTAATAGAGATGCACAGGTTATTACACAGAAATACACTGTTCCACATCCTACCGCAGACGATGTCAGAAAGTAAATACACAAGACAGGAATTTGGAAAAAAGCAAGTTTTACTAATAACAACCATTACATCTCCAACATTTACGTTTATCTATTTCACTGATCTTCTTTGGTAAATAGATCTTGCGTTACTCTCTGGTCTGGTTTATGATTGATGTGAGACCCACAGCAATGTGCTTGGTTCTGAACTGCCTGAAAGAATGACCTCGCAGTAAATGACATTTGGTTGGGTAAACAAATGCTGCCCCTGTCAGCGATGCAGACATTCCAAATAATAACAAAATTAAAGGTTATATAAAGCAAAGAATGATGCAACAGATCAGAAACAATAAAGAACGAGAAAGTGCCAAACAAACTGAGCAGATTTGGCAGCCCCCTCCGGTCGAGAGAAAAATAGAATTGGCAAATCGATTCATACATCAGAACTGAATACAGTTGGGAAATAATGTGATTGATGTTGGTGACACCGACATCTGTTATGAAGGGGAGAAGGATTGAGTTGAATAGTTGGAAAAAGAGAGAGAGAGAGAAAGAAACAAACAAAGGGATTGTTGATGGTCAGCTGTGATGGAAATAAAAACTGAAATTAAACAATACTTATGTTTTTCTTGTTCCCATATAATTGAATATCATGACCGTGTAACGTACATGTCAAAGTCCCTCCTTAAAGTTATTTATGTCTGTTGTTCTCTCTTCCCTGAGTGTGATAATCGTCTTTTATTCAGTAATGGGATGCTGGGCCAGTATTTAATTCCCTTTCCCCATTGTTCTTGAGAAGGTGTTGGTGAGCTGCCTTCCTGACCCACTGCAGTCTGTGGGCTGTAAGTAGTCAGTGCTGAGGTCCATGCGGTTTCATTTCTTTGAGGTTTTGAAGTGACTGATATAACTGAGTGGCTGGCTTGGCTATTTCAAACTGCAACTGAGAGTTAACCACATTGCTGTGGAGTAACATGTAAGTCCCACCAGCTGAAGATGGTAGATTTCCTTTCCTGAAGGGCGTGAAGGTGCAAGGTAGGACAATCGACATTGGTTTCATTGTTTCATTTCCTTCTTAATTCCTGATATTTTATTGAATTTAATTTCGAACATTTGCGTTGTGGGATTCGGATCCGGTGTCTGGGTCATTACCTGATTCCTTGGATTAATTAATATTCGGAGATAATACAGCTAGATCATCGCCTCCTCAGTATCTCCATTCAACTCGATTGGCAACAGTGATGTTTTTGGTGTGACTTTGCTTCATAAGGCAAATAAATGATTGAGAAAAATGCCATCCTTCTCAGTTTGTGTTTATCAGAAGGCGAGATGATGGGAAGTGCTCTTGGTGAAAAGGAGCTGGATGTCCTTGATCATGAGGCACTAACGGAATTCTTACAGAGCATTCAGGTACTGGCAGGTGGGACTAGATTGGGTTGAGATATCTGGTCGGCACGGACAGGTCCGACCGAAGGATCTGTTTCCATGCTGTGCATCTCTATACCTCCATGCCTCAGGAAGTAATCAGCACAAAAACTGAGTAGTATCGTTCATTACAAAATGATTCAAGAATAAGAGTGAAGACACCGTCCTGCAGTTGTGGAGTATACTTGAGACAGTATTTTCTTTCATTTATACTCAATGATCTCCTTGCTACAGAGAGACGGTGTAATGGAGTTTCACCAGACTAATCTCTGCAGTGATGGTATCATGAGGAGAGTGTGAAGGAATTTGGCTGCCCTTTCCTTACCTCTCGCCGTTAGCTCAAGATGTTTAATTTTCAACTGAATTCTTGCCATCTCTGATTCTGTTGGTTTCTCCAGCAAGTTTAATTGACGAGATACCGCTGTAATTATCTCTCCTTTCCTCACAGAAGCAGTCAGTTCCAATTCCGGCTTTTCTGCTAATTCTTGCAACTTGGTCTTATTCATTTTTCGTAAAATTTCCAAAGTCACTGCAGGCACACCCAGAAAACGTTTGGCGACTGAACTAGCCATTACTATTCTAAGTTTTCTCAACCCAATCAAACTAATACCCAAAATGAAACATTTGACTTTCGATAAAATGCAGAAGAGAGGGAAAAAAGAAAGCAGCATAACAGAGAGTAAAAAGAAAGAATGGCAAAAGAGAAAGCAATAGGGGAGAGAGAAAGAGAGAACATTTGAAGAACAAAAACTGACAATTAAAAAGAAAAGTCAATGTAAAAGGCTGGAGATAACGGCTGAGGGTGTGCTTAGTTAGGAAGAGAGTGGGCATGAGCAAGCCCCTGGTAGTCAGAAGCCTAGTGAGAATTTGTTTGAGTATGTTCAAGCATCGCCTCAATTTGATGAGAAGAATGTGATACCCTTTTCATCTCATTTGAAAAGTTGGCTAATAAAATGCAGTGGCCAGAGGCTATGTTGATCCAAACGAAACTTGGAGGTAGGACTGGTGAGGTATTCACATCCCTATCAGAGGAGGTATCTGGGGAGTATAAGGAGGTTAAAAAAACATTTTGTCTGCACAGGCAACCTTTCAGGAATTTAATGAGGGATCCTGGTGAAACCTACACTGAGTTTGTAAGGATCAAACAGACTAATTTCGATAGTTGGATAAGAGCTTTAAAATTCCAGCAAATCTATGATGCCCTTAAAGAGGTTAACACTTGGAGGAATTCAAAAATTAACTGCCTGAAGTAATGCAAACTCAGGTGGAAGAGCAGAGAGTGTAAGCAGCAAGGTTTGCTACAGAAATGGCTGATGATTATGAACTGGTCCATAAACTTGGTTTGGCTTCCAGAACCAGTTCTGGTCACTGAGGGACAGAAATTGGAGCAAAGAGATATCCTCATGTGCAAAGGGTAAAGGTAGATCACAGTGTAGATCATAAGGATCATTTACCACAGTAATAAAGAAAACCTTGAGGGGGACAAAGAAGTTAAAAACCTGTCGTGTTTTCATTGTAAAAAAAGAGGGCCACACAAAATCACAGTGTTGATGGGCTGGGAGAAAACCAGATGTAGGATAACCAAACACGCCTGGAAGTTTTGTTGGACTCGTTACAAAAAGCATAAGGGAAGGTAGGTAACAGAGTGTACTAGATGATCAGTGGACGTGCCAAATCTGCAAACAAAACTTACATGAAAGTTTATTCACCTAGGCCAGGAGTAATTGGTAAGAAGGTTTCAATATTAATTGACACATGATGTTTTCAGTCTGTAATGCTTAGGGGTGAGGCTTTATGCACTCTTGAGAGACTATTTCCAGAAAATGTGCTGGTTACAGGAATTCATAGTGATACAAAAAGTGCTCAGTTATGTAAAGTGAGGCTAGAGTGTCCAGAGAAGATTGGAGCATGTGCGGTAGGTGTACTAGACCCCTAACTCTCAGCTCCAGGGATAAAATTTGTCCTTGCAAATAATATAGCTGCTTCACTGGTAGGCGTGCTGCCTACTCTAGTTGAAAAGCCAGTGGAGATACGAGCAAATGAAGACCTGGAGAATGTTTATCCAGGAATTTCCCCTGATTGCATCACCAGAAGATCACAGAAGCACAGGTTTAAGCAGGATAAGGCACAGATAACAAAGCTGACGTAGAGTTATACGAACGTTTCTTTTTGATCAGTTAAGTGGAAAACAGAAGGAGCAAGTCGGAAAATATGAACGTATTTTTAGCTCTGCTAAGCTGATTGAATTACAGCAGAAAGATGTGGAGTTACAGAAGTTATATCAAAAGATATTTAGCAAGAAAGAGAATGAATGCATTCCTTTGTGTTATTACTTAACAAATGATGTTTTACTGCAGATAAGGAGCTCAGCACACATTGAAGCAGATCAGATGTGCACAGAAAATAATCAAATTGCTTTGTCTGTTGGGTATAGAAAGGAGGTGCTGCGAGTGGCACGTGAGCTACCACTTGGACTTCATTTCGGGGTGAGGACATTACAGGCTGAAATACAAAGATATTCTCACTGGCCTGGACTTCACAAAGATGTAGTGAATATTGCCAAATGTCTCAAACATGTCACACACGCAGTAATAAAACCTGCAACTTTAATACCTATTCCAGCATTTGAGGAACCTTTCACAAGAGTCTTGATAGATTGTATAGGTCCCCTATCGCAAAGACTAAGTGGGAATAAGTATTTATTAACAATAATGGATGTGTTGACTAGATTTCCAGAAGCAGACCCATTATGCAGCATCACAGCTAAAAAAGTTGTAGAAAAAAAACTTCTTTTTTACGTAGGTACGGACTACCAATAGAGATCCAGACAGATCAAACCTCACATCCGAACTATTCAATAAGGTGATGGAGAACTTGGGAATAAAGCAATTCAAATCTGCTACGTAGTATTCGGAATCAATGTGCGCATGAGCAAATTGGCATCAAACAGTGAAAACCATTTTGAGGGTTTATGGTCAGGAGAATCCAGATGATTGCGATAAGGAAATTACTTTTGAACCATTTGTGATCAGAGACGCACGGAATGAATCGACTAAATTCAAACTATTTGAATTAATTTTTGGGCATGAAGTGAAAGGACCGTAAACATTGGTTAAGGAGAAATCAATAAGACAGAATTCAGAGACCACCCATTTGGACAATGTGTCAAATTTTTGGGAACGATTAAGTAGAGCTGGAGAGTTAGCTAGACAGCATTTGAAAGTATCGCAGCATACAATGAAACAGGAAGTGGATCAGAAATCACAAATTCACAATTTTGCAATTGGGAATAAGGTATTGGTGTTTCTTCCAGTAACAGTTGAGCCTTTAGAAGCAAATTTTAGTCTCCCTTAGCAAATTGGGAAGAAATTGAATGAGATGAACTACTTGCTACGGACATCAGACAGGAAGAAATCTCACAGAGTGTGTCATGTGAATATGCTCAACAGGTATTTTGATAGGGAAGGAAAGCAAGAGGAGAAGGTATTAATGATTACAGCACAGAAGGAAGACCCACGTTTAGAGGATTCTCAATTGGACATTCCTAATATCAAATTGAACAGTGAGAAAGTTGTCAAAAATTGGGATAAATTATTGAGTTACCTTCCACAAGAAAAGCATAGTGACCTGAAAGAGATATTACGATATCTTGGAGAGATGTGTGGAAATAAACTGGGAAGTACGAACATAATTGTGCATGATGTGGACACAGGAGATGCTGTTCCGATTAAATAACATCCTTAAAGGCATTATCCTCTAAAGTTGGCACAGGTTCAGAAGGAAATAGAGCACACGCTCCAAGATGGCATATTCGAAATGAGTTACTGTGCTTGGAGCTCATGTATAGTCATGGCGCCAAAGACAGATGCTACCCAGAGGACATGTGAGGACTATCACAAACTCAACTTTGTTACAAAGACTGATGCATATCCAATTCCATGTTTGGAGAACTGTGTCGAAAAAGTGGGAGAAGCTACTTACATTTCTAAGTTGGACTTGCTCAAAGGCTACTGGCAAGGACCAATGTCAGAGAGAGCAAAGGCAATTTCGGCTTTCATAACACTAAACGGATTGTTTCAGTTCAAAGTTGTGGCATTTGATATGTAAAACGATCCAGTCTTTCAGAGACTGATAATCAGGTCATTGTCGGATTACCCAACTATGTGGTGTACATTGATCACATGGTAGTTTTTAGTCACTCATGAAAGGAACATTTACAGCATTTATCGGACTTTTTTGATTGACTTCAGAAGGCAGGCTTGCTGGTAAACCTAGCTAAAAGTGAATTTGAGAAAGCCAAGCCACGTTCCTGGGTCACGTTATTGGACATGGACCAATGGCCCAATGAGATACAAAAACGAAAGTAGTTGGGGAATGTTCCCACACCGTTGGCAAAAAGAAATATGTAATACCACGGTTCCTGGGATTGACTGGATTTTACTGAAAGTTTGTGCTAAACTTTAAGCAGTGTGGCTGCTCCACTCACCGAATTGTCAAGGGCAAGAACTCTCAGTGGACAGAGGACTGTCAAAAGGCATTTTCCAGCTTAAAACCTGTGTTAGACACTGCCCCAGTATTAGCTACACTAGATTACACGAAGACTTTCAAGGTGGCTATCGTTGCCAGTGATGTGGGTATTGGTCCAGTGTTCCTGCAGGAGGGTGATGAGGGAATAGAAAGACCTATCTGGTGTTTTGTCTGGGAAGTCGAACGTTCATCAACAGAAATGTTCAACAGTGGATAAAGAGACTTTAAACTTGGTGTTGGCATTACACCATAACTGTGTGTATATTACCAGCAATGCATCCGAGACAATCGTGTAAACTGATTACAACCCATTGCCATTTGTGGAAAAAATTAAAGACAAAAATGCCAGACTGTTTAGATGGACTTGTTGTTGCAGCCATTCAATCTGACAATTGTGCATGTGGCAGATCGCGAAAACGTGAAAGCTGATGAGTTATCGAGACTAGAATGAGATACGGAGGTGTTTGGTGGTGGGTATACAGCAGCCTGGTTTTGTATGGGTTTGTGCATGTTTGAATGTTTACAATTAGTACAGTATAGCTGTCAGTTTTAAGACTACTAACTGGGTTTGAAGGGTTAAAAATGCAGCCACCTTTTATTATTAATGTTTTTTTTAAGGGGGGAAAGATGTGTCACAAAGCAAGTCCCTTTTTGTCTAAAAGCTGTTCCTTGGCTCAAGTAGACTCTGTCCTTGTTTTTTTTTTCAGAGGAACAATAAAACTGGGCCAAGCTCCTATCAGAGCTGAAAAATGTGTTGCTGGAAAAGCGCAACAGAAGAATCGACGTTTAGGGCATAATCCTTTCCTCACTTTCTCCAGGCTCCGATCAGTGTGGTGTGGTACAGAGATGAAAAATATATTCAGAGGTCTTTTATTTATATGGAAACAGATGAGTCTTCTGCCCAAAGTGGCCATCCTTTTTAAGTGACCAGTACAATGAACGGAGAGTGGTGAGCTACTGTAGCTGAACTAGCTGAGCTGAGCTGACCAGTTTTCAGTTGAGTCTTGAACTGGGAAGTTCAACTGGGAGCTGTGTGGAAACTCTCCCTATATTCTGACCTTCAACTTCAACCTGGAAGTTTGTGTTCCATTTATACTTTTTTTTTATTATTGGAATTTGCTTATTGGGACAGTTGTGTGTATTCGGAATAGCATAATTAAGTCTAGCTGAATAGGTTGAATTCTGTCGTGATTTTTATTATGTTCTTTGTGTTTCATTGTGTAATTTTATGAATAAAGTTTTTGTCTGTTTCAAAATCTAGTAGTCAACCTAGCTAAATTACCTCCAGTAATTTTCATTGTACACTTACCGAAACAAATTGCAAAGGTATGCTCTGGGCTGACTGCTTAAAAGTTTTTGGAGTAGTCTAACCTAGTTCATAACAACTCGGAGATGGAAGGTGCCTCCTTGGGACTTGGCACAAACCATTCACTTTCCCTCCTCATGGTCAGCAAAGCACGTTAACATAGCACGTGTGTACCATTAACAATGGAGCCAGGAGGAACAACATGGAGCAGTCTGTCTTTGCAGTCTATGGCTCATTGGTTTGTCGTGTTGCAGCAACAATGACATGCTCCAATTTCAGTCTAACAGTTTGGAGGTGCTGAATAGCTACTTCTGTTCATTTGTCAGTGTCTGGAGGAACTGAATGTCTTCCTCCTGGCCCGAGGGCAGAGGTTCAAGGACTTCAGTGGGCAACCATTAGTTCCTGCCTACCAGCACGCTGTGCAGACTAGACTCTATCTTCATGGGTTATAGGAGACAAACAGAAGGCTGGAAGAACACAGCAAGCCAGGCAGCACCATGAGCTGGGAAAGTCAACATTTAAGGTATAACCTTTCTTCAGAACTGGGTTGGGGGGAAGGGGGAGCTGCAGATAAAGAGGGAAAGGAGTGGTTGGGGTGGGGAGATCAGGGGGATGGTCAGTTACGGCGATGTGGACACAAGTGCTAGGTGCAACCTGGTTGGGCGATGGGAAGGATGAATCCGGATGGGAGCTGAAAGGTACGGTCGTTAGGTGAAATGGAAAATATCCCAGTACCTTCCTATTTCAATTCTCTTTCCTAATGCCTTTCCGACATGACCATCCTTTGCCTCCTCCATTGCCACAATGAACCAAAACATAATTTGGAGAAATAAGATCTCATCTGTCACCTGTGCAGCCTGCACCCCGGGGACTCAACATTGAATTCTTCAATTTCAAATAACCTCCCTTCCATCCCCCGACTCCCTTCCCAAGCCCTCCCCTCCCGTCCATTCCTCTGAGCCACCTTTTGAACAGCTACCAACTGGATTCAGCCCTTCCATCAACAACTCGCTGATACCCTTTATCTGTGTTCACTAATCCCCACCTCGCTACTCTGCCTCCTCCTTCCTCACCCGCACTTTATCTATATAACCCCTTACTCCCATCCACAGTCCTGACGAAGGGTGATATACACTTTTCAAAGTCTTGATGCTGCCTTGCTTATTCTGTTCTTCCAGCTTCCTGCATGTGTATTTTGGATTCCAACACCTGTTTTTATTTTAAATTGTCTTCTTGTGTAATAGGCAGGAGTGAGTGAACCCATTGCGCCTCTTGTTATCCAATAGATCTGATGGGCTGAATGGCTTTCTTATATTACTGTGAAACTAGCTAGAGTTGCTGAAGCGGCCCCTCTTTCTTTTAACCGTGGAAATGTGTATTCTCCAGCAGTGCTTTTGATTCATGTTACCTATACATTAACAGCACAAGCTTGAATGTTGTCCAGATTTGATACTTCAGTACCTTAGGAGGCGTCGCATTGTTCTGAACATTGTATAATCTTCACAGAATATCCCCACCTCTGATTGCATGAAAGAGGGAAAGACATTGATGATGCAGTTGAAGATGTTTATGCCGAAGAAGCTACCCTGAGGATTGCCCACAGAGATATCCAGGGACTGAGAGGATTGATGTCCACCAGCCCCATTGTGTTCTGAATGATTCAACCAGCGGGGAGTTTACTACTGATTCCCATCAAGTTCAATTTTGTTCAGACTCCTTAACATCTTGCTCAATCAAATACTACCATGATATCAGGGCCAGTCATTTTATGCTGTGTTCATATTTTCTATCCATGTCAATAGGCCAAGGTATATGTGTGGGGAGTGGTTCCATCTCTCAGGGAATAGTGATGGTTGGGGCCAGACAGTTTGGGGAGGCTACATCACTGAAATATTTGGGAGTTGCGAGTGGGTGTCAATGGGTTTTGACGCGTCAGAGAGTGGAGGGCTACAATGAATTGGGCATGAAAGAGAAATTGCGGCCGAGTGCAAATCAGCCCTGACTTACTGAATGGAAGTGCAGGTCTGAGAGTTTATGTAGCCTGGTTTTATTCCAGTATACCCCTTACTCCAGTAACTTTCTGGCCTCTTCCATTTCCTGTGTTACTGACTTCAAGTAGCTGAATAGATTGAACCTGTTGACGTGCAACTGGATACTGGTGCTGCATGATCTGGTTACAGTTTTATAGGCCCGAGGGGTTTATTGGCCTCCTCCTGTAATTGTATATTAGGCTACAGGGGCTAAAAAGCCTCATTCTGTTCTGCTGTAACGGAAATCCATATCGACTAAATCTACTGCCAATGGAGAAATTGAGCACTGCAGATGCTGGAGATCAGTGTCAAAAAGTGTGGCACTGGAAATCACGGCAGGTCAGGCAGAATCAGAACGGGAGAATCGATGTTTTGGATGTTCCTGATTAAGGGCTTATGTCCGAAACAGAGATTCTCCTGCCCCTCGAAAATGCCTGACCCGCTGTGCTGATCGAACACCACATGTTTTGAAATCTACTGCCCCACACAAATCAATCTTCCTGGTCACATCATCCACATACTTTAAGAGAATTGTCAGGCACAATATTCCTCGCAAAAAGCCACACTTACTATTCTAACTCAAAGCCTGTCTTTCTAAATCCATGTACATCTTATCCCTCAGAACCTTGTCAAGTAACTTACCTACCACGGATGTCAAACCTACTGATCTGTAGTTCCAAGGCTTTTTTTGTTCAGTTCTTCTTGAATAAATGCACAACATTTGCTATCCTCCAGTCTTCCGGGACAATACCTGTGGTTACTGATGATAAACATTATAAGCCAGGGTCCCTGCAAATTCTTCTGGAGCCACTTGAGGTGTTCTTGGAGAAATCGGGTAAGGACCGTGAGATGTATCCATTTTCAAACATTCTAGTATGTCCAAAATCTCCTCAACTATGATATAGATTGGCTCTAAGATATCAGCACTAACTTCCTCAAGTTCTCAAGTCAACATATCTTTCTCCACGGTAAACATAGAGTAGAAATATTAGTTGAGGACTTCACACATCACATAGAGTTCCACACTTACTTGTCCACATTGGTCTTCGAGGGGTCCTATTTTCTATCCAGTTTTTGATTTTTCTTTTAATATATTTAAAGTAACTTTTTGGATTCATCCTAATCTTCTCAGCCAAGACTCTTTCTTGCCCCCTTTTCACCCTACTGCTTTCCTTTTTACAGAATGCCTGTATCACTAATATACCTCCAGGAATTCCCTTGATCCCAGCGGCCTGGACCTGAGCCACGCCCCAAGTTCGAACATGAATCTGTGGACCAGTTTTGTCCTTCTCCATAACTATTTGAATATTAATAGAACTGCAGTTACTGGTCACAAACTGCTCCCCCACTGTTAACTCAGTCACCTGTCCTGCCCTATTTCCTAAGAAAATTTCATGTTTTTCCCCTTTCCGAGTAGAACTCTCTGTATACTGCTTGAGGAAACTTTCCTGAAGCTTTTATCGGATTCTATCTCATCAAATCCCTTAACGCTCTGGCCGTTCCAATCTGTATTGCAAAAAATAAAAGCCCCTATTATGATAACACTATTGCTCTTGCAGGGTTCCCCTCTCTCCCTGCATATTTATTATCTCATTCCTGTTGACTATTTGGGGGCCGATAGCACATCCCCAATCACCTCACCAACCCCTTCCTATTTCTTAACTCCACCCACAAAGCCTCACTGAGTGATTCATCAGTTATTTTATATCTGATTACTGCTGTGGTACTCCCCTTAATCAGAAATGCAACTCCCCTCCCCTCCTTCCAACATCTCTGTCTCAGCTAAGGCACCTGTACCCTGGCACATTAAGCTGTCAGTCCTATCCATCATTTAGCCATGTTTGTGTAATGGATATAATATACCAATCCCACCTATCTATTCACGCCCTGAGTTCATTGGCCTTACCTGTAGGCATTCTTGCATTGAAATAGATGCAATTTAATCCAAAAGGCATTTTTCTGTTTCATTTTCCAGCCTAAATTTACTATTTCTGATTACTCTATCTCCTTCCAGCCTCGCACTTGCCTCCCTGCTCTTGAGGTTACCACCCCCTGCCAATCTAGTTTAAACCCACCCTCGTAACACTAGCATAACTGACTGGCAAGATATTGGTATCCCTTCCAGTGCATGTCTCGGACGGTAATCTCCCTCTAAGGAGGTTTGTTTTTAATGTTTCTCCGAGCTCTCCAAAACCTCGGCCCCATTTGAACGGGTATCATTTGTGCCAATGTGCACAATGATTTCTAGATGCTCACCCAACCCCTTGAGAATGTTTAGCAGCCACTTGGAGGCATTCTGGACCCGAGCAGCGGGGCGGTAACCCACCATCTTGGATTCCCGTTTGTGGCCACAGAATCTCCGATCTGTCCCTCGAACAATCAACCCTCCTATCTTTAACGTCCTGTTTACCTTTACCCTTTCCTGCTGTGCCCCAGAGCCAGTGGTAATACCACCAGCCTGGCTATTGCTGCTTTCCCCTGAACTGACATCGCCCCCAATAATCCAAAATGGTCTACATGTTATGGAGAGGAATGGCCACGGGCTATTTCTGCACTCTCTGCCTACTCCCTTTGCCATTCCTAGTGGTCGCACAGCTCCTCTCTGCCTGGAATATGACAGGAAGCAAGGAACACCTGTTGGATTAAATTGTGTTTATTTAAATACAACAGGACTGACAGGTCAACCCAGGGCGATGAACGTTGGACTGGAATATTGCAGTCATTAAAGAAACATAACTAGGGGTGTGTCCACCGCACTAAAGCGCTTGCCAATGAAGTCCTCAGTATCTCGGATGACCCTGAGTGCATCCTAAATTATCTTCAGCCCAACAAGTCCGCACCGATCCTCCAAAGAGCAGCCCACTAAGACACACTCCCCTACACTACAGGCAAATTAGCACGACCAATTCACCTAACCTGCACATCTTTGAACTGTGGGAGGAAACAGCATCACCCAGAGGAATCCCATGCAGACACGGGCAGAATGCGCAAACTCCACACAAGCAGTTGTCCGAGCCAGGATTTGACCCCTGGTCCCTTGTGTTGTGAGGCAGCAGTGCTAACCACTGAGCCACCGTGCTGCCCATCTCCAGCTTCCCTAGCACGGTCTCCCAGGAGATGAAGCTGGGTGCACAGTCCGCACGTATAGTTATCAGGGACGGTGAAAATCTCCGTGAGCTCCCACATCCCACAAGAGGAACGTGCGACTGCCCTAACTGGCATCTCGACGGCTGTAACAATAAAGTTAAAAGGACTTTATTTCAGTTTCCCTGTACATTTTGCTGAGCTGGAGCTGTCCGAAGCCTCTCGTGTCAAAGCCTTACTGCTTACTCTGCTACAACGGCATGTCTCTCTACCTCTCCACATATAGCTTTGGCCAGCGAAGGAAGGAGACACGATAGTGATACAGTGTTTAGGCCTTCAGCACTCCTTGACTTCTGGCCACTAACTACCTGCTCTCCAGTGCAGATCTCTGCTTGGCCTTGAAGGGTGTCTTGCTGAGGTCTTCCTTCTGGTAGTGGTGACTTGTCCATGCAAATTCTCACCCCAATCTGTGTTGTCGCAGCCCTCTCGTGCTTTCTGTCTATTAGTATCGCGTTTATGAATTCCTTGAATCCCTCGAGAGAGGTGATGTTCTTGTGAATACAGGGCTATTGGAAAAGAACACTGTTAGACATAGGGACAACAATATGTCTATCCTCTAATTGAGTCTGCTTTTCCTTTGATTAGGTTATTTTTATTTTGTTAATCCCCCATTCCACTTTTCTGCAATTTCCCATAACACTTGTACAAAAATCTGTCTGCCTCAGCCTTGAAGATATTTAATGATCCAGCCTCAACAGCCCTCCGAATTTTCTACAATCGTTCCCCTCTTATTGATGTGAGACTTGGTGGTCTTTAATCTGGTGATTTTCCCACTCTATCTTGAATAAACTTCCAATTCTTCCTCAGCTCCTGTGTCAATTTGCTCAAGGGACAAACGGTCGCTCTCCCTGAATCCAGAAACAGCTTCTCCAAACTAAAGACCGATTCGTAGTATGTATTTAACATATTCTCTGGCTGCGTAAACAGGCTATCCACTGAGTCCTTAACACTCCAGTTCTTTCCCGCATTATCGTCTTCCCCTTAATATACACCAAAAATATGACTTTGGATTCTTGCTAATCTTACCCACTAATGTTTTATCACCGCTCCTTCTGCTCTTCCGCTGACTTTTTAAGTTTAGCCCTCCACTTTCTATATTCTTTTAGGACCTTCATTGGCCCGCTCACTTGGTACCTGTTTTAAGCTTCTCTTTCCTTTTTCATCCTGTTCGGGATTTGTGTCGATATCTGAGGTTCTCTGGGCTTGTTTTCCTAAATGTTATCTTCGGTGTAACATGCTGGGCTGACACTGTCATCAATTCGATTTTAATCAAATCATCCCTCAAACCCCGCCCCACCTTGTTCTGCTACGGTTTCACCCAGAAGCAACTGCACTTTGCCCAGAATCTGTCAGTTTTATTCATAAAATCTGTCTCCCAATCCAAAGAGCTTTTATGATTCAAACATTTTTGCGCCCTTTTCCTTAGCAATGTCAAAATGTGTGATATCACAGTCACTGGTCCTATAATGCTCTCCCAATTATGCCTGGAACAGCTCACTGGCTCCATTCCCCACAGTGAGGCCCAGCACTGCACTGCCCATTGTTGTATCTGCTCGATGTTGATATAAGAAGCTCTCGGGAATAAATTTCAAAGCACCTGCCCCCCTTAAGAAGTTATCACCGCCATGATGAACGTTTGGAATTGAAATGCCTGAATATAATGTTCCTATTATTGATTTTACACATATCAATAACTTGGTTATATACCTGCTCCCGTACTTTCCTCTATCTGGGGTTCTACCACATATCCCAAGCAGTGTTTCTGTCATGGTTTTGAAACTGAGCTTTAACCACCAAACCTCATTTGAAGATCCTTTCAAGATATCGTCCCTTCTTAAGCCAGAAACTGACTCCATAACTTATAAGACAACACTACCTCCTCTTTTACCCTATCGCCTGTCCTGACTATAGTTCTGGTTCCACAGAATACTGAGTTGTCAGCCATGACCTCCCTCAAACACATCTCTGTAATGGTAAAAATGACACACTTCCACATATCATCTCGTTTCCTTGTCATATCTGTCTGTTTGATAATATTCCCAGCATTAAGGTAAAGCACATCCAACCTGGAATATATTACCTGGAATACTCTGTACCTCGGAGTTCTTCAGTCATTCACTGCTCGTTATAAAGCTGTCCAATTCATAAACCAAAACTGTAACTCTGGGACTGAATGAATATTTGTTGAATTGCAATTTCGTTTTTAGTAAAAGTGTTCATCAAATGCAGCTTTCCAGAACTGAACAGTCAGCTCTAACTACAACTGCTTTCTGCTGATTAATCGCCTGCTCAGTGTGCAGAGGGGACAACCCTCAGTAATGGGCAACGTCAGGACTGTATATCCTGGTGACCGGTGTCGAAAAGTGTGATGCTGGCAAAGCACAACTATTCAGGCAGCATCTGAGGAACAGCAGTGTCAAAGTTTTGGCATCTGCCCTTCATGAGAAAGGCATCCGTGCCTTCCCATGTTTTCCATTCCAAAATACACAGGATATTGGGAACCATACTTGCTCAGGAAGGCAGTACCGTACAGAGCCCTGAAATGGAAAGCAGTCAACCAGTTGTTTGGAAAGGGAGTAACAGTGTTGAGGTCAAATGCAGACTGATTGAAGTACAAACATAAGGATATATAAATCCCTCATCCAGACAGGAAACATCCTCGGTTACTACAAGAAGAGAGGAACGAGATTTTTGTGCATTTGGCGATGGTCTTTGCGTCTTCACTCTCTATTTGAGTAGCATCGGTTGATTGGAGTGTGGCAAATGTTACTCCCTTGTTCAGGCAAGGGAACAGGGATTGTCCTGAGAACGACAGACCAGTCAGTCTTACATCTGTATAGGCCATAGTATTGGAGAGGATTCTGAAAAAATCATAGTTTGATTAGAAATAGTCAGCATGACTTTGTGAGGTGCAGGTCGTACCTCACAACTCTTATTGGATTCTTTGAGGATGGGATTAAATACACTAAAGAAGGTAGAGCAGTGAATGCGGAATGCATGGATTTTAACAAGGTGTTTGATAAGCTTCCCCGTGGTAGTTTCATTCAGAAAGTATAGAGGCATGGCATACAGGGAGTCCTGTCTGTCTGAATAGAGAATAGGATCGCCCATAGAAGACAGAGGGTGGTGGTAAATGGGAAGTACTCAGTGTGGAACTAGGTGAGCAGTGGTGTTACGTAAGGATCGGTTCTGGGACCTCTGGTGTTTGTGATTTTAATAAATGACTTGAATGATGAAGTGGAAGGGTAGGTTCGTAAGTTTGATGATGTAACACCGGTTGGTGGAATTATGGATAGTGTGAAGGGCTGTAGTAGTTTGCAACAGGATAATGACAAGATGCAGGACTCTGCTGCTTAGTGGCATATGGTGTTCAATATGGAAAAGTGGGATGCGATTCATTTTGGAAGGTCGAAGTTGAATGCAGAATACAGGGTTAGAAGCAGGATTCTTACATTGTGGAGGAACGGGGATCATATGGGCCATGGAATAGCTCCCGCAATGTTTCTACCAAGGTTTATAAGTTTGTTAAGAAGGTGTTTGATGTGTTCATTAGCCGATGGATTGAGATTAAAAGCTGCGAGGTTATGCTGCTACTCTGTCGAGCCCTAGTGAGACCACACTTAGAATATTGTGATCAGTTCTGGTTGCCTCGTTTTAGGAGAGATGTGGAAGCTTTGGTGAGGTTGCTGAGGAAATTTATCAAGATGTTGCCTGGACTGGAGGGCATGTTCTGCAAAGACAATTTGAGGGAGCTCGGGTGTTTTCCTCATTGTAACGAAGAAGAATGGAACGTGACTTGACAGCGATGAGAGGCATAGATAGAGTGGAGAGCCAGAGACTTTCTCCCAGGGTGGAAATGGCTATCTCGAGGGGGTATGATTTGAAAGAAATTGGAGGAAGGTTTAGGGGAGATGTCAGAGGTAAGTTCTTTACACAGAGAGTGGTGGGTGTGTGCAATGAACAGCCAACAGTTGTAGGAAAATCAGCTATATTAGGTATATTTAATTGGATAGGCACATGAATGATAGTATAATGAAAGGTATGTAGGTTAGTTTGATCTTAGAGTAGGATAAAAAGTCAACAGAACGTCAAGGGCGAAAAGGCCTGTACATGCTGCACTGTTCTATCTTTCCAGTTTCACCCAGCTTGTGGATTCCACTTAAATTGTTGAATGTGTGCGGGACTGATGTGTGTGAGATCAGGAAGCTTTGGAGGGGTGTAAGGCCAAAACCTCCAGTTATGGTGTGAATTGTTACAGTCACCTGAAGGCCCGTATAATATGTTTGTTTACTTAGACCAGACAGAATCCACCAAGTTCAGTTATTGATGTGATTTGTGGATTGCCATTTGCTGCTGGTTACTTCACATACATTCTACTGTGTGATCTATGTAGTAATCTCTGACCATTCATAGAGATGTACAATTTTATTTTGATACTGGAGAATGTGAAGGTGACATTTATTGGATCTGGCTTTAGAGGTTTCTTTGTGAGACACAAGGCAGTGCAATAGATTGTCAACCTGTTAACGTCTTCACCCATGTCTGGTTCAGGGAGCAGATATATGGAGTCGGCGAGCCAGGTCAGATTTCTTCACTGCAGGTAACTTGTATGGTGAGATTCTACTCTCCATGTCAACACGTCTGGTCTCTGGGCCAGGCTCTGACTAAGATGAATTTCAAAACCTGGTTGCTGATCAGCCATTAGTATTTAACCTGGACAATATTTGTACCTATACTGAGACCAGTGATAGTCTGTTGGCGGGTTATCCCTCTGCCCAAGGAGGGTTCCAACTTATTTGTTTTGAAGTAATGTTTCACTGACTCCCCTGAACCATGATAGAAGCTCCATGCACAGATTTTGGAACAGGCCACCGAGTCTCTATAAATCACAGGCATCTGTGAGGTCCAATAGCACTGTAAATGATTTCAGATAAATTGGAAGCAATTTTCAGCGTAGCATATTGCAAGGTGTTGATTTTACTGACCCGAACAATAATCGGATGTTTGCTATATTTGATGAATTGGACAACAATAAGATGAGAACGATAATCATTCAACTGAACTATTATATCTTAAATCAATTCTGTTAATTCTATTTTTATGGAACTAAAATATAAACTCCTGTCAAAATTTCCTAACTGAGAAATAAAGCATGTACATTTTATTTCATCGAAGAAAGAACATAACTCTTGTGGTGATGAGAATTAGATATTCAATGTCAAGATTCAAAGCAATCTTTTGCTAGACCAATATTTTTAAAGTGGTTGGCTTCTGAGTGATTGCATATTCAGAGTGAGCAGAAGATTGAACATACAAATAGAATTAGCTTTCTTATACACTTATATATAAACAATCAGTTTAATTTCTCACTGAAATGTACGATCTTCTGCTATTTGCCAGCAATTTTAAAATGGCAATAATTCAATATGAACTGTAAATATTAAACTAAATAAATTATTTGTGCTATCAAATTTCAGTGAACAATAATTTGAAAACTTCCAATTTTCAGAATGAATGATATTTAATATGAAATGTAGAGAGTGAAAAAGACAACGAAGATAATATCGTGTCAGAGAAATGTCAAAGCTTCCAAAGGGGTTTGTGCCAAAGCAATAATATATTTGTTTTAGCAATTAGAACAACACATGTAAAATATTAATGTTCTGAGTAATTACTAGACTTCATAATGAAGCTGACCTTGCAATACTTGCCTTTTAAATATTTATGCTGCACCATATAATCAGATATTTGTGAGCATTTACAATGTGAAATAATTGGATACTGACTTTTATTCACAGTTGACACATAATAGAGTACAAAACTTTAAGGTACAGGAGGAAGTCATTGGCATTATGTATGAATGGGTTCCAAAAATGTCTCCAAGCACCTCTAATACGCCAGCCCTCTCTCTGTTGCCCGTTAAATTAATAATTTCCAAATATACATCCAGGTCTGTTTTTAATCTTCATTCACAACTTTCCCAGTCAGTCAATTCCAATTCGTAACAACTCCCTAAATAAAGACACTTTTCCTTATTTTACTCCTCGCTCTTCTGCTTACAACCATGAAATTATAATTTTTTGATGCTATAATGCCAACTAATAGAGTAATATTTTTCACTCTGACAGTTTATTCATACTTTTGAGCACCGCAATAAATTCATATCTTTGTCTGTTCTGCTCCAGTAACAATAATCCTTGCAAGAACTGTAACAAACATTACAACGGAAAGACAAGCAGAACACTAGTCACCAGGATATATGAACATCAACTAGCCACAAAATACATGACCCCAACACTAATTTCTTGCGTACTCTTAAGGAAGTACGCCACTCTGACTAATCTGCATATCCATCCTAGGACAGGCCAAACAAAGACAAGCCCAGGTATTCCTAGAAACATGGCATTCCAACCGGAACTCCATCAACAAACAAAACAATTTCGATGCCATCTCCCACCCTCTGACGAAAAGTTCCGGAAATGACATCATCGACAGAGGAATTTACATGACCAACGCAAGGAAACCGAAACACTTAAATAGAAAGTGGGAGATAACACCAGCACTTCACCGGAGGCTCACTCACTGAGACAGTCAATGGAACAAACCAGGAACTGCCATTAGCTATTGCTTCAGAATATATCAGTGTTCATGGCTGCCACCACGTAGAATCATTGAATGAAAATGCGACCCTGCATCACCAAGTGCATATCCAAAGGCTTTTTTGAAAGTTTGTGAGATTATCTGCTCAATCACCCGCCGAGGGAATGCATTCCAGACACATGTCACCAGGGGCAGAACGGTGGCTCAGTGGTTAGAACCCCTGCCTTAGAGCGCGGGGACCCAGGAGTGATTCCAGCCTCGGGTGACAACCTGTATGGATTTTGCACATTCTTCCCTTGTCTGCGTGGTTTCCTCTAGGTACTTTGGTTTCCTCCCACAATCCAAAGATGTGCAGGCTAATGAATTGGCCATGTTTAATTGCCCATTGTGTTCAAGAATGTGTAGATCAGGGGTAAATATAGGAGGAACGTGTTTGTGTGGGTTATTTTTTGGAGGGTCAGTGTGGATTTGTTGGGCCGAAGAGCCTATTTCTAAACTGTAGAAATTTTATATTCTATGTCTGTGCCACCCTCTCAGTTCAAAACAGACTCACAAATCCTCTCTCAATCCCCTGCCTTTCACTTTAAGTATGTATCCCTTTGTTTTTGACCCTTCGAGTAAGGGAAACAGCTGCCATCTGTTCATCCTCTCCATACCCTTTATGCTCTTGTACACCTGTACCAGGTTTCCTCCTCAACCTTCACTGCTGCAATGAAAAAAGGAGCAAATTTAGGCCTCGCAATTCACAGTTTGAGCACACACTTGTCTTGTTAATTCAGATGTGCATTATCTCACATTAATCAGTGTTAAACTTCTGGCCAACAATCTGGATATAGAAGTCATCCGTTTATATCGTCCTGTAGCCTAACCCTCCTCACTGTAAACCACACATCTAATCTTTGTGTCATCCCCATTAGTTACCATTCCACTGCCGTCCATCTTCCACATTCTCACCATCATCATTTATGAATATCACAAACAAATCTTGATTTCCTTCCTGTTCTCCAGATGTTATTCACAGAAGAGGAATTAAGAATTCCAGTCACTTGCTGTTCTTATTTTGGGGGATTTACAAAGTGATGTAGTTAACACCTATTGTGAGGAAGCTGCTAATAGCATTTTCGACACAGAGTTGAAATCACCTTTTATTCTCTACCCCTCATCATGTCTTATTCATAAATTTTGTACCAAATTTAAAATGAACTAGGGTTTGGCGCCTTGCACTGGACCATTAGCCATTGTGTTGCGCTGTTCTTTTTATCAATTGTAGGGGATCTAATTTTTCATCTCCAGGATAGACACTGACTCATTGCTTGATTCAGTGAATATGATGAGGATAAATATTCAATTAAATTCTACGTTATGAACAAACTGCAGGAGATCAAATCATATTCTCATGTCTACCTTGAATTGGAAGCAAATACATACTGTTAAAAAAAAATCAAAATGTTGAGACACCATACCAGGGGAAAAAAAAACATGTCATCTGCATTTGACGGAGATGCTGAAATACAGAGTGAATGTGCAATATGAACAAGAATCAAGTGATAGAAAAAGAAATACATCAAATCATAATTTTCAATGGAACCAGATCCCAATTTTACTGAACAGTGATGTTTTTCACCCAACCTCACATTTGCTAAAGCAAGTTTTTCCCAGTCACTAATACTTCATTCGCCATTCTTCCTCGGCCTTCTTACTCTTTTCTTACACTCCTACCTCCCTTGCACTGCCCCATCTGCTGCGACATACTCTTCCATTGATGATGTCTCTTCACATCTTCTTCTCCCACTCCCACTGTAAGTTACACCAGTTCCCTAGTTACTCGAAATTCCACTGGCAAATCCTTTCCGTTTTTGCTTTCCAACTGGGGTGATGGGAACTGCTGCCTTTGTGCTGCTATTGGTCTTTAGTGGATGATGAGATTGAGGTGATCAATGTCCAATTGGAGCAGATGTGTGTCTGTCACTGTCCAATGCACCGTGAACTTGGTGATTCTGTTCCCCATAGAGAGTGGAACTTTATTTCTGACTCTTTGTCACAACGCTTAACCAAACAGCCTCATCAGAAATAGGACAAACCTCTCCTCAGAATCAGATGAACATGCATCAGTTTTTCCTGAAACGTTGTGAGGACAGCGACCACATTGTTCAAATAAGCCGTGTTCTATTATTTTGCTCTTTACCATTTTAACTGATTTTCCAATGTCATTAGAGGTGAGATCAGAGTACCTTCCCTCGCATCAAAGTAATATTTGTCTCTTAAAGCATCATTAACTCTCAGCAAACTGTGGTTAACGGGAATCAAAAGAAATTCTGTGCTGGTAATTTCCTCAATGAACAATGACACCTTCCCTCGAGCTATTGGGAATGAAAAATAACCTCTGCCTTTGCTACTGCCTTCCAAAACTATGGATGGATTTGTCTTATTAATAACATCATTTGTTTTCACGGTTTGGTCTAAAGTCTCAGAAATCTCACACCTTGCTGGTTGAGTGTCACCCCAATGAATTCAGAGCATTACAATAAAATAAAAATTCCGATTATTTTCAATCAGTTACTTTATGAGGACTGATCGTGCGATGTCACTGCCACTGAGATCAACATTTTCTCTGTCAACCAGCATCTCATCACATTGGCTCAAGGCTGCACCATTCCCCAATTCTACTTCATTCTCCAGCTCATTCGCTGTGCTCGCCAGCTATATGAGGACTACAATAACTTAGAGATGCCGACGAGGCTCTAGACCTGCCATCCCACCCATGCCCTGCGCTCTGAGTCCATCCCCTCCCCCAAGGCCACCTCCTGTCGTGTATTCACCATCCCTCCTAAACTGCCACGCTGTAATGCTGAATGTTCTGTACTCAGCAAAGGTCTCAGCTGTATCCCTCTGTACCTCCACTTTAATGAATTTCAGGAATGACATAATATTGAACTTCTCTTCCACCGTATTCTCCTCGGTGTCCATTTCATTGGACAAGAGTGCACCCACCACTCCACAGACCCTTAGCCCAGCTCCAACACTCTCCTTCCACCTGGACCCATTCCTATGGCATTTACTTTGATTCAACTGTACTTTGAGAACTTTCAATGTGACACTGGTTGTTTTAATTTCTCTGCATCCCCCTCACCCTATCTCACCTATCACTCTCTGAACAGACGATGCGCTGTATGCTTCGATACAATCCTCACTGTGTTATTCAGCCTGTGCCGATAAGGGTGGTGCTCCTGCAGTCTGGTGGACTCATCTCTCCATTTCAGAGGCTGAGTGCCAGCTCTCAGATACATCCACATATTACCTGCTGCTCCATAACCCTGCCATGGCACATTAGGTTATTGTATTAACTAAATCTGACAACATTTCATATGGAGATTCCCACCCACTCGCCCCCACCTAACAGTCCCGAAGCTGATGGTCCTCTGATAGCAGAGCTCGCTTTTATGTCCTTCTGAAATTCCACAAACAGAGCTGCCTGGGCAGACCCAATGCTTCAGCCTGCTCCTGCCATACAGAGGGGGTGCATGGATACAAAAGTGGGCCCAAGTTATACCTGTTCCTACATGGGTTACATAGACCATTCCTTGTTCCAGTGCTTTCTAGCCTCCACCCAAACTGTTTCTCCGATACGTAGATGATATCTTAGCTGTTCCTCCTCTCTCTTGTCCAGAATTGGAAAAGTTCATCATTTCCAATTTGCACTCCTCCCTCACTTTCACCTGGTCTATCTCTGACTCCTCCCTTCCTTTCCTCGACATCTCTGCTTCTATTTCTGGGGACACGCAGGTCACTGATATCCAGTATTAAGCCACTGACTCCCACAGCTACCTGGAGTATACACCCTCACACCCTGTTTCCTGCAAAGACTCCATTACATTCCCCCAGTTCCTCCGTCTCCACCACATTGCTTCTGATGATGTCAACTTCAAAAATGTGGCCTCTGAAACGTCCATCTTGGTCCTCAACTGAGAATTCCCCAGCACTGCTATCGACAGGGCGCTCAACCAGTTCTGACCCACTTCTACCCTCACCCTCTCTCCTCCTTCCTGCAACAGCGTTAAAAGTTCCCCTTGTCCTTACCTACCATCCCACCAGCATTCACATGCCGAAGATCATCAGTCTGCATTCCCCCACCTCCAGCGAGATGCCACCTCCAGACACATATTTGCCTAATCTCCCTTTTCCGCCCTCTGAAGTGACCATTTCCTCCAGGACACCCTGGTCCACTCGTTATTCACTGCCCACACCTCCCCCCAGCTCCCCCACCCCTTACCACAGGTCCACCTCACTTTGCCCTGCAGGAGGTGTTACACTTTCCCATTTACCTCCTCCCTCCTCACTAACCAAGGGCCCAAACATACCTCCCAGGTGAAGCAGTATCCTATCAACATTTCCCACAATCCAGTCTACTACATTCGTTGCTCACATTGTGGTCTGCTCTACATTTGGGAAACTAAAGGTAGACTGGGTGAACACTTCACAGAGTATCCAAGCTGTACCTATGCAAAAGACCCCGAGTTTCCAGTTGCCTGCCAGTTTAATACCCCACCCTGTTCCTTGGCCAATATCTCTGCGTCAGACTTGCTGCATTGTTCCAGGACATTTCAACGCAAGCTGGAAGAACAACACCTCATTTTCCGTGGGTGGACCCTGTAGCCCTCCAGACGTAAAATAATGTTCAATGATTTTAGACAAAATAATGTTCAATGAACTCCTCAATGCATCCTATCCATACCACCAGGCCTAGTACTCACTTAGCCTTCCATTACTCACCGCCTATTTTAAGCTACTAACAGTCTCCAAAAACAACTATTCAGTCTTCTATACACTAATCAACATTTTCAGGGCTACCATCCGTTCTGAGGAAGGGCCACTGAACTAGAAACTTTAATTCTGATTTCTCTGCACAGAGGCAGCTAGACTCGAAACGTCAGCTCTTTTCTCTCGTTACAGATGCTGCCAGACCTGCTGAGATTTTCCAGCATTTTCTCTTTTGGTAACAAATTACTCGAGATTCAACTGAGAAGCAGCTTTGCTTATATCATTCAGATCAGTCAATTTGTCAGTTCAGAAAGAAAAAAATCGATAGAGGGAAACTCAGCAGGTTTGGCATTCTCTGAGCAGAGATACACAGAATTTAGCTTTGATTCCAATCTGACTTTTTCAGAACAGTGTCACATCATATTAGATATGTCAACTTTGTTTCTCTCTGCAGATGCTGCCTCATCTGTTGCGCTTTTCCATCATTTTTTATTTGTATTTCATGTTTCTGTATCATTATATTTCATGTTTCTTGACAGGGTTACATGCTGAATTTGGTTATATATGGACAATGTAGTCCTTTCCTGTTCCTATTATCGTTGGTGTGTCTGTGACACCTGTGTTACGGCCGAAATTGTTTCTTCTTTAAGATTCAAAGGAAAAAGAATATTTTTCTGAATATCCTGTAAATCTCAGGAACGCTACTTTGTTTGAAAAGACATTTCAGAGGCAGCTGAAATTTCATAAGATAACATGAATAAATTATTGATGGTGGAACACTCTGTGTCCTTTGTTGAACGAGCTTGTCTACCCCCTCTCCAAAGGCTTTGATTACATAACACAGAATTATTTACAGCAAAAGTGGGGGAAACTCTGCCCATTGTCTTTTCCAGCTTGGAACGACTATATCTCTCCTTTTTGTATCCTGCACTGTCCCCATAGCCCTCCACATTTTGTTATTAGTGTCTGCTTTTAATTTAAAGTATCCTGCCAGATATGGACAATTCGATCAAACTCAAACAAAAAAAAACAGAACTTAGAGGGCAAGCTCAGCAGGTCTGACAGTACCTTTGAAGAGAAATCAAAGTTAATGTTCTGGTCCAGTCATCCTAATCAATCTGTATTCCCAATGATTAAATGGTGTGTATATAAAATATAGTTCACTTTATCACATTTAAAATGATCCTGTTGAGTTCACTTTGTCATTCAGCATTGCATCTCCCAAATGTTGGCTGTTTCCTTGTTGTGCATTAGATATAATTCTGTCTGTCAGAAACAGTGATGATGACAGGGGAATATCATTGTACTCCCCATGTAGTCTCCACAGCCACTATCCCCATTCTGTTCTATCTCCCAGCCAATGTCACGTTCATTCGAACCTGACTCATTGATTCATATGTCTTAATAAATACGTTCATTGTAATTATCACTTTTGGTTTTGGACTGAGGCCAAAATAGTTAAAAAATACTGTTTTACAGCAAATAAAACTGCATTTAGAAGTTTGTCAATTTGTATAAATAAATTATTGAAGCATATTCCCTAAAGAAGTTCCAAAGTTGCCTTATTAGAGCAGTGAGAGGGACATTCAGAGAAGTCCACGCTTCCTGTCAATATGCAGGGCAAATGTGCCCAGTGACAGTGTGTTGGCTGGCGTTTGTTCCCGTGGAGGAGAGATCAGAACAGTAACAACATCCTGATTGTGATTCTTTTGGGGGGTGGAGGGATTTGGGGCGAGATGGTTACAGCATAGTAAACGGAAAACAGAGCAGAATCATCTAGCCTACGAAAAGATAACATCCATCATTCTCCCTCACAACTGACTTCACTAGAGCAATTGGTGATGGGAGATTTGACCAATAGCCCGCAATGTCAACATGTAGTCCAGTCCAGTTATATTGTGAACTGAATGTGCTGGATTGAAAGCTGGGACTGGTTGCTCAGTGACTATGATTAATGTCAGTCTCCATGCAATGTAACTGTGTCACTGGAGGGTTTTCCTCTCCTACTGGTGAGGGGCTTCATTCACTGTGCTATCCCCTGTAGTAGCAAATGCATCAATTCCAACAGGAGCAGAGATCAACAGCTGCGTAGACAGAGAGAGGACAGATCTGAATGTGAGAATAGCGGACTGGAACATTACTACAATGGAGAGGAGGTTTTTCTTGAGTCTTTTCAAGATTTCTCCCTGTTGAGAATTTCTACCATGTCGGATATCAGCAGTGCTGATGATTATTCTGGGTGGGGTGGAGGGTGTGCTACTAACCTATTACCGCTTTTGTTAGTGTTCTCTACCTCTGTCCATTCATTAATCCCATAAACAAGTTTGAACTCCGTTGCAATTTCTGCAGATTAGTGCACATCTCCATAGGGATCTCTGGTGGTGGCTTTATTGATGCTGGTGTACAGATGTAAGAGACTTATAAATTCTATATCAGTCGTAGTGCATAGAGAATGAATGGCTTTTTTGTGGCACAGGAACGAAATGGCGATGTCTAAGTGAGACAAATGATGTTTTTTGACAATCCCTGAGAGTGTTGTTGAGGCAGTATTTGGGGTATTGTGGATAGACTTTCTCTCAAGTTTCACCAGACTAATCCCTGGGATGATGACACCATGAGCAGTGAGTGAAGCTCAGTGAGAGAATAAGAGGTGATTGCATTGAACCTTAAAGGGGATGGACAATCACTCATGATGTTCTAAACAGACACTGATATGGTGATAAGTTCCATGGCTTTTTTCACGCAGATTACATGATTCTCGATAGTTTAAGAGCCTCTGAGAACGTTCCACCCAATCACCCCCACTCCCTATTTCAACTGAGACAGAGAGAGAAAGAGAGGAGAAAGGGTGTGGGGGATGGGGGGGGGGGGTTAGAGAGAGAGAGAGAGGTTCAGGCTTTTCAATGAACTCTCCCAACATTAATACAGTTCAATTGGTGCGAGATCCTGCAATGAACGTTATGTTATCCATCTTCCCGACAGCAGCAACAATATCTTCATTATAAATGCGTTAACTATTTCCAGCATCGTAGAGAGAATGAAAGTCTTTTTATGCCACAGGAAAGAAGTGGAGATGTCTAAGAGGAAAAAGAGTTATTTTGATATTCACTGAGAGTGTTGTTGAGGCAGTATTTGGGACACTGTGGACAGACTTTCTCTCCTTTATAAGGAATGATCGCCTTGCCACAGAGAGAGTGCAATGGAGTTTCACCAGACTAATCCCTGTTATTTTGGTACCATGAGCAGACAGTGAAGATTACTCTTTGGCGTTGTGACAGAATGTGAGGCGATTGCATTGAAACTTGAGCGGGAGGGACAATCACTCACGATGTTCTAAATAGACACTGATACGGTGAAAAATTCGATGGCTTCATTTTTACTCGGTTTGCATGATTGTCGCTAGTTTAAGAGCCTTTGAGAATATTCCCCTCACTCCACACCCAATTCCCATATCGCATGAGAGAGACAGAGGGCCAGTCTTTGAATAAACTCTCTCCACATTAATACAGTGCATTTGGTGTATGGTCATACACTGAAAGTCTCATTATCCGCAATCCCTACAGCAGCCACAATACCTTCAAGCTAAAACTGTTAACTATTCCACGAGATTCTGACCCCCATGGAGAACATGGATGTGTCTTCTCGGCGATGGAAAATACCTCCTTGAGAATTGGCACAAAGCATTTGGCCGCCCTCCTCATTGCCAGCAAACCATGTTAAAGCAGCACACGTTCTACAAACAATGGAACCATGTTTGACATCATGGAATCCTCTATCAGTGCTGTCTCGGTTTCATTGGCTGTTCATGTTGGAATATCAGTGATCCCCTCTGGTTCCTGTATAACTGTCTCCTGGGGATGAATATCCTCCTCCTGGTCTCATGGAACAGGTTTAAGAGTCTGATTGGGCTCTGTCTGCTCCTGTTGAACAGCTCGATGCACTGAACAGACCACTCTTCTTCCTGTGTAACAGGCAGGAGTATTGAATATGCTGTCACTCTTCCTGTTCCTGAATGCTAGCTCCTGTCTGCAACCAGCTTGAGATGCTGAATGAGCTCCTCTTTTAACTGTGACAATGTGCAGTATCAGGCCGTGCTGTTGCATAAATGATACCGACACTTTAACAACATAAACCGGAATGCTGTCTGGGTCTTGCTGCACATGGACACAGAATGGTTCAGGAGCTGAAAGGGGACAAAATGGTCTGAACATTCTGTGATCTTCAGTCATCACACCTACTTCCGATCTCATGATGGGAAAAGACATTGGTGGAGCAGCTGAAGATGTTTGTGCTGAGGAGTCTAACCTGTGAATCTCCTGCAGAGATGTCTTGAGGCTGAGAGGATTGTTGGCAACTGACCCTAATCCTCTTTATTTGTATTCTGAAAGACCCCATCCAGTGGGAACGTTACACCTGATCCACATTCAGATCAAACAAGTAGGTGGTCCCGATGCCATTCTCAGTCAAATACTGCTTTGGTATCAAAGCCATTCGCTCTTTCCTAAGCCCCTGCGTTCGCCTCCTGTTCATATCAATAGGTGACGGTGTATGTGTATGGAGTGCTTTCCTCTCACAGAAGGTAATCACTGTCAGTAATTATCTGGGCTAGAGAACTAGGGGGGCTATATCACTGAAAGCATTTAAGAAGTAGGTAGATGGATTTTTGACCTGTCAGAGAGCTAAGGGGTGAGGAATTGAGCATTAAAGAGGAGTTAATGTCAACAGGAGATCAGCCATGATGTTTAGCAATGGCGTGATCATCCGAATTACCTGATCCTGTTTCTTTTGTCCTCATATTCAGCAATTGCAAAGTCAATGGCTGTAATTTTCCTGAATGTTCTTTTATTGAACGTTGCAATCAGAGAGAGTAAAGTGTTTTGTGAGTCATCTCTGGTTGAGGTATGGGGACTGCATTCACGGTGAATCTGGGTCTATAATATGACTAACCAATGAATCACACGTTGCAGAGAGTAAACACTCTGTAAAGAGACCAGAGGCATCTTTCAAACCAAATAACATTTTCCAACCGACACCAAACCATGTGTGACAGTCTTGAGTGAATGAATGAGATCCTGTGTTCCTGCTGACCAGGTATCTGGGACAAGTGGCCTCCATCTGCTCCTTGCAGGAGCTGTGGGGAGTTGAATAGAACATAGAAACACAGGACTGAGCAGCAGGAGTGGGACATTAGATATTTTGTCACTGCTCCATATGCTTTTGGTCTCAGCAGCACGTTTCTGTCTGTATACCATTTTACTCCACACAAAAACAACTTTGAATAAATGCAAACATCTCGGCACCACAATCCTCTGGGGAAGGGAATGTCCGCTTGAACACCCCTTTGAGAATTTTTCATTTGTGTTTAAACAAATGTTGGAGTGTCACTATGTCCTTTTCCAGTCCCACTCCTCCATTGGTTACACCCATCTTAAATGCAACCAGTTTAGTGAGGTGGCCAATGATTTAGGTCTCAGGCTAGGCCATCTTCTGGAAAAATGTGTGACACAGAGAGTTGAACTCATAAAAACGATAGAGTGCCCAAAATGTTATTCTGCCTTTGAAGTAATTCTGCTCACACAACCTACTGGTAGTGGGATTTCTTTCTGGAACAGTGGGATTTGGCTGAATTCCCTTCGTTTCAGGCAGTGGAAAGATTCCAATGAGCCCTCACCAGAAATCCTTCACAAGTGGTAAAGATGATGCAAGGAATTTTGGTCTCACACTTTGCTATCTGGCGGAACAAAGTAAGAGAGAGGGATCAATCGGCTGCTGCTTCTCAGGCAGGGAACATATTTCTCCCTCTCTGTGTTGGAACATACAATTTTGTCAACGGAACACCAAACTGGACCATGTGCGATCTCCTGGAACATTCTCTGGAAAACCTGATTATGGATTATAGGCAGGTGCGTCATTGATCTTGTTGTAACACAATTCCTTCCAATCGCAAAAAGTCCCCAATTTATAATTTGATGACATGCTTCCACGTGTCTGTGTAATTTGTAAATATTGGTATGTGTGTCTCATAGTATGTATGTTAATATCAATGCATCTATTTCTTAAAGTTTTTTCTCTAGCTTTAGTCTCCCTGACAGGAGATAATATGCATCCAGCTGATACACTTTTCAGAAAGTCATGGATGGTTCAATACAATTTCTCAGCTAAGATCAAAACTGATAATCCCCGATAACAAAAGGCCGGCATTCCAGGAATGAGGAAAGGGAAACCTCTGAAAATTTTCGAAAATAATTATGTATTTTTATTTTAGTTTAATGGATCAATCCTGCACACAGTGCATCAGGTGTGGTCTCAGCAATGCCCTGTACAGATGCAGTAAAACATTCCTGCGATTAACCCTGATACCTTTTGCCAAAAACAGCATCATTCCACTTACCTTCCAAATCACTTTCTGCATCTGCAGACTGACTTCATATGATTCATGTCGCAAGAACCTGGAAACCTCCTGTCTCACAGAGTTCGGCAATCTTTCTCCATTTACATTGTTTACCATTGTTTCATCTTTCACACCAAAATAGACAACTTACCTTATATTATTTCTGCTGAAGATTTGCTCACTAACCTTCCCTGTCTGTTTCACATTGCAGACTCACTACATCCATTTGACGACACATTGAATGACCATCTTGGTGTATGAGCTAATTGAGCTCCAAGCCAATCCCTCCCCTTCCTCCAGATCTTGATATAGATTGTTGATCATTGATGACCCCACGGTGATCTCTGAGGCACTCCATCAGTTACAGCTCTGCAGCTTGAAAATAAACATTTGTCTCTACACTCTATTTCCTGTTAGCGACAGCTTCCGTGTTCTTGTGTAGCGGCTCAGGTGGGTTGAGTGGCCTCCTCCTGGACTGTGTAGTGTACTGAACGAGCTGAATTACTTCATTCTATATTCCTGTGTAATTCCTTAGAGGGGCGGAATGGTCTCATACTGTGTCATTGTAACGATCCTGTCTGACTGACTGGAGTGGTCCCCAACCCTGTTACAGCTTCGAGGGTGGATTGAGGGAACAACACATGGGGTAGGGGCAGAAGTTGCCCATTCGGTTGCACTGTTCAGAATGTTCATGGCTGATCCGAGTGTGTCTGACCATCCATTCCCTGTCTGTTCCCAATAAACACTGACCCTTTCTGTCCAGTAATGATCAGTCGAGCTCGGCCTTGAATACCGTCAATAACTGAGTCTTCACTGCTCCCTGAGGATGAGCACACCACAGGTAACACAACACTAAAGTGAAAGGGACGTCCTTATTTCATTGTGGGACTGTTATTTTAAAACCATGTTTACTGAACATCAAATCACCACCTCTTTTCAGACATAAGAACATAATAATTAGGAATAATTAGGAACATAATCCATTCTGGACTCCAAACCTATCCCACATTCCTCTTGCCCTTTCCAATCAAATATCCCTGATGATTTTCACCGTCCACTCCAACCTGTACAGTGGTGTGGGGAGGTCAGCTGGGACTGACAGCAATATGAAGCTCAGCAGGTCTGCCAGCATCTGCGGACAGAAGTGAAAGGACACGTCCTCAGAGCTCATGTCAGGGGGTTATTATATTACTTTAAGCACATAGGGACTGCCAGACTCGCTGATACACACAAATAGACACACGCGAAGACAGAGACAAAGAGACACTCAGTAATATACAGAAGCTAATACAGACATGGATTGTCTGTCAGTATTTCTCTTGCTCCACCGTAACCTTGTCAATATTTCACTTACTCTGCATGGTGTGTGTCAATATTTAAGACTGGCAGTGACAGTCATCAGGGAGCGTGTTAGTATTGCACTTGTTCACAATTGTGAGTCAGTATTTCTGTGTGGCGTGTGACTGTAGGGCAATTTGAATATTTGCAGATACCAAACCTGGAAGAGTTATAAAGTGTCTGGCGGACAATGTGGAACTCCAACAGGACAGTGACACTTTGGTGTAGTTTTCAGGTTTATGGCAGATCAGGATCAATGCAGAGCAGTGTGAGGTAATGCAACTTGGTAGGAATAACTCTGACAGTCAATATAAAACATTCTGTACCATTTTAAAGGGGTGTAGGAGCAGATTATATATGATCACTGATTATTGAAGATGTCAGGACAAGTGGGGAGAGCTGTAACACTCACAGATTAGTTTTAGTATCTGAGCTGTTTACAGGGGGAGGTGAAGGAGGGAGTTTCCGTGCTGCCTTCCTGGGAGGTGGTGGTGACGATGTGTTGTGAGCCCACCCTCCTACCCACCGAGACCGTGGGAATTCCATATGTACCAGCTCGACACAAAAGGGAGATGGTATTAGGATCACGCCATCTAAATTGTGCCAGGGGGAAACGGAGCTGCCAGTGGGTTTAAAGTGAGAATTGCCCTTCACTGAACATTGCTCCTTATAGGGTTGGTGGGACGTGGATGTTTCAGAATCTCCACACGAGGCGTCCTGATACTCTCCAGCTCGTACCAGGGTCATCCCCACATGGCAGAGGGAGGAGGGGGTAAGGGAACGGGTATCGGTTACTCCACCAGCCTGCTTGGCCCGTTCTGACCTATTTCAGACTGTTCCTCCTGGCATGGGGGAATGAGAGGGAGTGAGAGTGGGAGTGAGTGGCCCTGCTATTACTGCTATTGCAGGTGGGAAGGGGAGATATGGTGAGGTGTCTGGAATGAGACAATCAACAGTGCTATATCCATGCAGCTTTATTAGTGTTGGGGGTAAAGTGGAGGGAGAGAGAGAGAGAGAGAGCGCGAAGGAGCTGCATACAGTAGTGGTGGAGAATGGGGGACATGAGTTTTGGGGTCGGTATTATAACAGATGTACTGTGAGTGTGAGGGAGCAGAGAGAATAAAGTGACCCTTATCCAGTCAGAGCGGGGAAGGTTATTGATGCTTTTCCTGAATTGCTGGACACTTCCTCTGACCTATACTGCACTGAGCTGTGTGGTGTGTTCAGACCATGCTCGGTGAATCTGGTGGTGTGGCCCACTCTGGGAAGTGAATGGTCCTCCTCTGTACGAGCCCATCCAACTGGACCTCCGAGCCCCTGTCGACAAACTGTGGTGGAATTAACGCTTATATGCCATGCTCGGGGTAAACTGTGCAGGGCAGCTCCAAACTGAGAAAGCTCAACTGTGTGCCCATTAACTTTTTAAAGATAGAACCAGTGCCATGAAACACGGAATATCGAGGGTCATGCGGGCAGTGGTGAGTGCCTCCAGCCATGATGGGTTGGAGAATCGGGCTTGCATTGAATGAGAGGGACACCATGGGGTGGGGTAGGTAGTTAATGAGGTGAGTCCGATATCAGCAAGAAACTAGCTCAGTCTTGAACAGACAGTCCCTCTGTCATACGCAGTGAAAACATCACTGAGACAAATTATTGTTAGATTCAACCCAATGAATCGAATTCTGCACTAACCCTACTTCCAGTTACAAAGCTGCAGAACAAATGATTACCCAATGCTCTCCAACACCTAAACTCACACCATTATCCCATTCAACCATCTTTCCTGGAAACACTGTCTCATGTTGTAGAATACTGTCGAAATGTCTTCATTCAGCAGTCTGGAACCTGTGACCACATCCTCCCATGACATTGTCTCTCAGTCTCCCCCTGTCTGTCTATTCCGCAAACCCCTGCTATATGTTGATACTTAAACTGATTCCCCCGCCATCTCTCCCTGGCAGTGATGTTGACACCCACAGCACCCCTTGTCATGGCACAATGGAGATATGGAGCTGTAAATGGATGGGAGCTGCACACCCTATCACTTCCAGCATGGGCTGCGAGTTTCCCCACGCTGGGCAGTGATCCAACACAGTGTTCTGACAAATGCACTGGGGTGATGGACACTATTCCACAACCTGGTCACATATCTCATCTGGGTTTATACATCAATGCACTGCTGTGGTCTGCATACCTTTCCTCTCTTGGTAGATTGTGGGTTGCATTGCACAGTACTCCAGTCCAGACGGCACAGAGCTCTCTGCTGAACACATACTCAACTGGGTGTACTGCTATCGTGTGCCCAGTGTTCCGCTCTGGACTGATTGTAGGGTGGTGTTCAGCAGTGCACTAGCCTGGTCTGTGCAGTGTTCCCCGCTGAACAGATATCTCCTCTGGGTTTATGGTGTCCAGTCTCGTTCTGTGAGGTGGATTGAGAATGTGATATAACTAATCATTTAATTTAATATGGCAATGCCTTAATTTTGTTCTCATTCATGTGATTTGATCCTCGAAATTCTGATTTCTACAACCAGTCCTATTCTTCAATCTCCCTGCAACTGGTTGTATCATAAATAATAGTCCAGTTGCAATGTGAATACCTGTCCTGTCTATTTCTCTGACCTTTGGAATTGCTCACCCTGGAGCATCGGATTGATTGCGATAAACCTCAGTAAGGTCAGTCGTCATAACCAACGCTCCAGGGAATATAGCCCCAGCCCATTTATACTCTCCCTGTAGCTCAACATCACTCGCCACCACCACCCTACCCAGCACTGTCAATATACTTGGAATTTTTTTCTGATCGCTTTCAAGATTAACAGAACCTTTTCGAAAGCAGTGAGAACAGAATTAAAGTCAGTATTACAGAAATGGTTGAAACTAACGTGTAGGCGAAAGTGAGTATTGCAAATGCGGGTGATTAGAGTCGAGAATGTGGTGCTGGAAAAGCATAGCAAGTCAGGCAGCATCCGAGGAGTAGGAAGATCGACGTTTCGGCCAAAAGCCCTTCATCAGAAATGAGGCCGGGGGTTTTGAGACAGAAATGGGAGGGGAGTGGGTTTGGGGGGAAGGTAGCCGAGAACGTGATAGTTAGATGAAAGTGAGGGAGAAGGTGATTCCTGATGAAGGACTTTTGCCAAAATGTTGAATTTTCCTGCTCCTCGGATGCTGCCTGACCTGCTGTGCTTTTCCAGTAACACACTCTGAACCCAGTGTATATCCCACATGTCCTCCTTGTTCAAAGACAGCAGTTTCCCCTCCCACGTAGTCGACGATGCCATCCAGAGCATCTCATCCACTTCCTGAACCTTAGTCTTCGAATTCCACCCCTCCAAGCTCAACAGGAAAAGAACACCCTATTCCTCGGCTTCCATCCAACTAACTTCCTGATACAACGCATTATCCTCCCCCACAAACACACCCCATCACCAGGGATACATTTCCCTACCTACTCGGTCTGCATTCCATAAAGAGCATTCCCCGCTCGACTGCTTTGTCAGGTCCACGCCACCCACCAACCCCCCTCCACTCCTGGCACCTTCCCCTGCAAGCGCAAGAATTGGAAAACCTGTACCCTCACCTCCCCCTCACCTCCATCCGAGACCCCAAAGGATCTTTCCACATCCTTCGGAGTTTTACCTGAACTTCCACGCACAGTGCCTACAGTATCCGCTGCTCCTGATGTATCCTCTACTTTGGGAAGAGAGGAAGCCAATGGGCGAAACAGTTCAGAGAATATTGCTACGGCACCCGCACCTATGAACCCCACCATCCCCTCGCTGAACACGTTAACTTCCCCTCCCACTCAGCCAACGACATGCAGGTCCTTGGCCTCCTCCGCCGCCAAACCTTAACCACCTGATGCCTGGAGGAGGAAAGACTCATCTTTTAACTTGGGACCCTGCAACCATATGGGATCGATGTGGATTTCAACAGATTTCTCATTTCAAGTCCCTCCAACCTTTCCCATTACCAATCTTCCAAATCAGCACCTCCCCATAACCTGTCCTACCTGTCCATCTTCCTTCCCATCTATCTGCTCACCCTCCTCTCCGACATATCATCTCCAACCCCAATTTCATCTACCTTCCCGAACACCATTCCCTTCCCATTTATCTCTCAGCCCCCTTGGGCCACAAGCCTCGTTCCTGTTGTAGCGCTTATACAACAAATGTCAATGATCCTCTGATCCTGGCTGACCTGCTGTGCTTTCCCAGCACCACATTCTCGACTCTTATCTCCAGCAATTGAAATCCTCACTTTCTCCCTTAAGTTAATGTACCCAAAAACTTCCCAGCAAGACATTTTATGCAGCTGGTTTGCAATTTTGTTCCTGTCTCCCGCAGTGCTCTGGCAATACTCCCACATACATGGAAAAAGTAAAAAAGAAATTGAACGATTTATAGTCGGTCTGCCAGTAACCCTCATACATTCCATCGAGACTGAGTAAATATTCCCTTTTATTATCATATGAAATGTTATGTAAGGAAGGGGTTAACTGAGCCTGTTTGTTGGGTGACTGTGATTAATGTCAGTTTCCATGGATTCGAATTATCCCAGTGGAGACTTCCCAACTTTTAATGATAAATGGGCACTTTTCAATTTGTCATCCCAAAGTATGAGCAGCAGCATCATCGGCAGCAGTAACATGGATCAGCAGCTCCAGATAGAGAAGGGGAGGAGAGATCATAATCCGAGAACATTAGACTGGAATGTTCCAACAATGGACAGGGGTTTATCTGATTATATTTGGTCTCTTTCTAAATCTTATGATTGGTTTTCATTAACATTGCGAATCCTTTATGCTCTTCGCATTATTCAATATTTTTATTATCCTCTCCTGTGTATCGTTGGTGTCCCTGGTAAGTCACACCATCCAGCTATGTTTTTCTATAAAACAGTTATGACTGCATTACTGAATCTTCATGTCGTCTTCAATTTTTGCCACCATTATTGTTCATGTTGAGACTTCGAATCCAGATATTCACTGTGCAGACCACTACTAAATGCATCAGGGAACGTGTTCAATTACTGTCTCCCTCCTTGATTCTGACAGTGTTACTCATGGGTCTCTATGTTGACCTACCAGTTTCAGATGTGAACCATTGTCTCCCTGTCCTTGATGTTTAAATATTTGGAGTGTGAAGGTCATTGTCCTCTATTATGTTTACAGACTCCATTTCCATCCTGGGACTCCATCCCATCCCTGGCTAATATCGTTTTTTTATTCATTTCTGGGTCTTGGGCATGGTTGGCTGGCCAGCATTAATCGCCCATTGCTAGTTGCCCATGAGAAAATGTTGCTGAGCTGCCTTCTTGAATCGCTGCAATCCACTTACTGTGGATTGACCCATAATGGCGTTAGGGAGGGAATTCCAGGATTCTGACCCAACGACTGTGAAGGACCACTGGTATATTTTCATGTCTGGGTGGTGATTGGCTTGGAGGGGAACTTGCATGTGGTGTTTGATACAGATGAATCACAACTTTGGTGATCCCTTTGGCCATGCGCTGAGTTCTCACACCATTCCTTAACTTTAATAACTCAATGTTCCAGAATGAACTTCACTGGCATAACTCGTCTGCTGTTTGAACGTTGAGCTGTGAAAGACAGAATTAATGCTGACACTCTCGGGTTTAAACCTGGAGGAACAAATCTGATTCGAACTCAGATCAAACTCCCATCCATCTAACATTTCTGTGCGCTCTGATCGATATCGCTATTGTGTCTAGCAATGCCTTTATTTTAATATTCTTAAGCACTTTAACTCACCTGTCCATGAGACTTCCCTCAGTCTCTCTGTGTCTATTATCCAAATCCCTGCCAGTTGGTCATATATAAACTGGGTTCCGTCAAGGTCATTTTCTCTCAAACATTGATTTTCATATTCAAACACCCAAATGCACACCCTCACCTCACTTATTCACTCAATCACTCACTCACTCACTCACTCACACACTCACACATACACATACATACACCTTATACTGAAATGGAGATAGAAGTCTTCCCCTGTTGTGTGTAGTTGATGTATGTATTGTTCCCATATGATAGTAAAGGTTAGCAATGCTCCTCTTGCTGGGCAGATAAACCGGTTTACTGAGCAATACACTACTTTGGCCTGCACAGCTCTCCGTGTTGGTCTTCTCTCTGTTTATGTTGTTTGAAGTATTCTTTGAAACCGATTCAGAATTTGATGAGACAATCCATTTCAGCTTATCTGAAAATACCTTTATTCAATATTCTCATTCTTGTAATGTTGCTATAAATCAATCCTCCAGTTATTCCCACTATCCATCTTTTCCACCATATTTCCACAGCATGTTCTCAGTTAATTACCTGTCTGTTTCTGTCTTTACTGTGAATCTCTCTGTCCCTCTAGATCTTTCCTTTGCATTTGTATTTGGCTCCATAGTGTACCGAGTGCTGGCATTGTGAAGTTCAGAAACAATGAAACGGTGTGTGTCAGGCTGGTGTTCACTTTCCGGTGTGAATCTTGTGGTGCTCCATGGACGGGGTGGGGGGTGTTGTGTGCCAGGCTGTTGTTCACTTCCCGGTGTGTACCATTTGCTGCTCCATGTTGGAAATGGGGCTGTGTGCATCGGTCAGTTGTTCACTGCCTAACGTGTCCCACGTGTTGCCCCATGATGGAAAGTCTGGGTGTGTGTCAGGCTGTTGTTCACATCCTAGTGTGTCCCATGTGCTGTTCCATGTTCACGGATGGGGTTTTGTGTCGGGCTGTTAACATCCTGGTGTGTCCCATGTGCTGCTCCATTTTAGAAATGGGGTGTGTGTCGGGCTGTTATTCACTTTCGGTGTATCCCATGTGTTGCTCCATGATGGAATGGCGGGGTGTGTGTCAGGCTGTTGTTCACTTCCCCGTGTATCCCAAGTGGTGTTTCACGGACGGGCATGGGTGAGTGTGTCGGGCTGTTGTTCACTGCTTGGTGTAACCCATGTGTTGCTCCATGATGGAAAGGCGAGGTGTATGTCGGGCTGTTGTTCACTTCCAGGTGTGTTCCAAGTGGTGTTCTATGGACGGGGATAGGTGGGTGTGTCAGACTGTCGTTCACAACTCGGTGTGTCCTATGTGCTGCTCCATGTTGGAAATGGGGCTGTGTATTGTTCTGTTGTTCTCTTCCCGGTGTGTCCCATTGCTGCTCCATGTTGGAAATGGCGCTGTGTATCGGTCTGTTGTTTACTTCCCGGTGTGTCCCATGTGCTGCTCCATGTTGGAAATGGGGGTTTGTATCGGTCTGTTGTTCACTGCCTGGTGTATCCTATGTGGTGCTTCATGTTGAATAGGGGTTCCAGCAGCTTTGACGCACATCTTTGAAATATGGTCTGTGCCTGTCCACTAAACGTCTGACTTCTGTAACTGTCCCTCTGAGTCAATCGTGTGGCCAGTAACACGAGGAAGCCCCTTGAGAATTATTGTAAAGGACCAGGTTTCTAACATCTCTGACAATGCTGTCACTATGAAAAAAACGGTTTTGTTTGCTCCTTTTCTTTAAAGAGAGATCTTAAAAGCTGAACTGCCGACTACAAATGACAAAGTAAATAATTTAGGAGGTTCTTAGGTTTTGCTTTTAAATAGTGATAGCAATGGCTAGCTCTCACAGACCAGACTTGCACTTTTCTGAGCTGTAACAGTCACCAGGTGCTTGGGGTCAGCGAAGGGGTGGACGCTTCAGTAAAAGATCCTTTGCTGCTATTCTCTCTGAAGTCAGTCTTGATGCAGTTTACTCCTGAATTGGAGAACTGCATGCAAGACTGAAGGGCTTCGGATGTGTCTTTTTGCCAAGGGATGACTTTATGAGATGTTAGTCCATTGCAACAGTTCATTAGTAGAAGGTACTTCATCAATTATTCTGTTAAGGTTTCTGGTAGTTATGTTATTATAAACTCCACTTTTTACGCATTTTTATTAGAGAGATTAAATAAATTGCGTTTTGCTTAAAATGAGTGGTCTGACCAGCTGCATCACAGCTGGAACACCCATTTCACAACTACCTTTACTATAAGACAAGGCTGTCGTCCAATGGTCAGCACAACATCGTGGGCTGAAGGGCCTGTTCTCTGCTGTACTGTTCTATGTTCCATGTTCTATGATAGTGAGGATGAACAACTCTACGGTAGCCAAAGGCCTGATGGGGATCTGCTTCAATATGCGCAGGCATTGTCTACATTTGATAAGAAGGTTAGGGAAGACTTATTAATTTTATTTGAGAAAGTCGTTAAACGAATGCGGTGGCCAGTGACCATGCGGATTTAGTTGATCCAAACAAAGCTGGTGGGTGTAAGGAGTGAGGTTTTGCATCCCTATTGGAGAAGGTATCTGGGGAGTATGAGGAGGGGAAGACCGCCATCTGAAGTGCATACGAGCTTGTGCCAGAAACCGACAGACAGAGTTTTAGGAATCTGAATAAAAAGTCCCTGGTTAAATGTACATTGAGTTTGAAAGAATCAAACAAAGTAATTTGGAAAGGTGGGGAAGGGTATTAAATGCAGAGCAAGCGTATGGCACTCTTAGAGAGATCCTTACTTTGGAGGGGTTCAGAAATTCACTTCCTGCAGTCGTGAGAACTCATGTGTGAGAGTAGAGAGTTGAAATCACAAGATTAGAAGCTGAAATTGCTTATGCTGATCAGTTGGTTCATAAATCAAAGTTTGGCTACTGTGAGGGATTGAGAAGAATGTGTGAGACCTTCTTAAAACAGATACCTGTGAGAGGAGAGTTTACTGGTATTGGCCAAGAGTAGCACGTAAAGGTGTTTACAGCATTAAGAGGTTCAGAAGCATTTAAATCTTTTAAGTTGAGACATGAGGAGACATGTCACTGAATATTAACCCCTACAGGCTGACACGCACCAAAGTGTAAACTGAGGTGTACTCGAGCTTGAGTTGTGTTTCATTAAGACATTGCAGCAGCCCAGAACTGAAATGTTAGCATGACAGCAAGGTAGGTTATTGAAATGGGAAGCGATGAGAAGATCAGAGTTATTCCTGAAGAGTGGGCGTGTTCCGCAATGCAGTCTCTGTTTGGTCTCCCCAATGTAAAGGAGACTGCATTGTCAGCAGCAATGGCAGGAGACTGGATTTAAAGATCAAAAGTGAAATGCTGCTTCACCTGGAAGGTGTGACTGGGGCCTTAGACAGTGAGGAGGGAAGAGGTGAATGGGCAAGTGTTGCAGTTTCTGCAATTGCATAGGAAGGTGCCATGGCAGAGTGGGGAAGTGCTCGGGATGATGGAGGGTGTCGTAGAGAGAATGGTCCCTGTGAAAAGCTGACAGTGGAAAGAAGGCAAAGATGTGTTTGATGGTGCTGTCCTGCTGGAGGGTGGTGGAAGTGGTGGAGGATGATTTTGTGAATGTGGATTCTAGTACAGTAGGAAGTGAGGACAAGGAGGAACCTATCATTGTTCTGGGAAGGAGGGGACGGACTGAGGGCGGCACCGCGGGAGATAGGACAGTGACAGCTAAAGGCCCTGTCCACCGGAGTTTGGGGATTTCTGGTTTGACGGAAAAGGAGGTCACGTCAGAGGCTGCCCACTGGAATGTGGCATCATCAACCAGAAACAACAGGGACGGAGAAACTGGGCAAATGGAGTCAGCCTCCGCCGATCATGTGCTCAGCCACATGCAGAAGTCCGCCCTGAATGATTGAAAAGGACCAGATATCTAAGTGGAGGATATCTGTCTCACTTCCGTTCTGAAGTAGGACGTGAAAATAGACCCAGAACAAGGTCAGTGAGTATAAATGGGCAAACATTCAAGCAGATATCCCATAATGCTCAGCAATTATTTTTTTCTATTGAAGTAGAAGGACTCGATAAGAAGCTGAACCAGCCATGATTGACAAAAGCTGTCAAGGTTACAATTGATGAGCGTTAGTGGAGGGCCAGATTTGGGGTATTTATTCCAGGGACCATGAGCAGATGCTGGCCACGCATTTCAGCTGTGCTTCCTGAATTACCCCAGAAATTCCTGCCATTGCGGCTCCACCCTTTCCCTGCACGTCTCTTCATCCTGCTGCCAGGTTCTCCCTCTCAAATTACGGAGCACATTCTCTCACATTATGATCCCTACCCAGTTCATCTGAAGCTCTTTGATCAAGCCGACCTGCCCTGCAGTAGCATCAAGCTGCGTTTTGTGCTGCCACTTTGCCTCTGGTCTCAGTGTGGCTCGGCCTCTCCAGTCATGCTGTTTTACACCCTCCCACTCACATCTCACTCCGGAAAGTTTCCTTCTTGGAGTAAACCTTATTGAAAAGACCTCTCCCCCTTTGCACTGAATTCACACTGTGATCCAAATTTCAAAAGTATACTCAGCCTTCGTCTCACTCTGCTTAAAGGCAAGTGCACGCTGACTGTGTAGTATAAGAATTCCTTTTCTTACATAAATCTGGCCAGAAATAAGTTTTCACTGTAGAGATCATCAACCCCTTTAAACAAAGAAATTCAGGTACTTGATATCTTATTGGCACTAGTAAGAGTTTCACACTGCCTTCGTATTATAACATGGAAGAAAACAAATCACGGTATGAAGTTTGGGCTGAGTGTTGTTTACCTAACATTTTGAATACTGTATCAAATTAGGAATGCTTATTTTAAAATGTGTATTCTTGAAGCTAATATCAGCTGGAGTGTAGGAGTTTGAGGTGTGACATTCTAGAAGTTTATAATATCATGGGAGGCATGGAGAGGGTGACTAGCCAAGGTCTTTTTGACAGGAGAAAGAGTCCAAATATAGAGGACGTAGCTTTAAGGTGAAAGGGAAAAGATTTAAACGGGACAAAGGGGCAATGTTTTCACACAGAGGGTGGTGTGTGTATGGAATGAGCTGCCAGAGGAAGAGTAGTAGATGCAAGTACAGCAAAAACATTTAAATGACATTAGGCCAAACATATGAATGGGAAACGTTGAAAGGCATATGGAGCAACTGCAAGCAGATCGAACTAGTTTAGTTTGGAAAACCAGGTCAGCATGGACACGTTGGACCAAAGGGTCTGTTTGTGCACGATACGACTGTGAGTCTAGAAAGTGAGGGAAAGGGGAGAAAAGACATGATGTAAGCAAATTGGCAAAAAATATAAAACAAGCAGCACGAGCTTTTCCGTGTATACAAAGAAAGTTCGAAATGAAGGTATGACCTTTGGTAGAAATGAAATCAGGAAAGTATATGGAGAACCTTTGGAGGGTGTGCCTAGAGGGCGCAGACAGATATTTTACACCAGAATGTTACGTCATTCCTCACAGGAGAAGGCACTGTAAGTATTTCAATGATGTAATCAAAATGGTACTCGGAGGGAAGTTCTTGAACTGCCTCTAACAAAAGGAACAAGGTTTTTAAATAAACAAATAAGAGTAAGCGTGGGACAGGTCAGCAGTAATTCATAGTTGGTTTTAAAAGCAGCGATTACAGAATGACTGGACGGACTGTGTGAAATATTTCATAACTCTCTGGATTACAGGAGTGTTCCAGCGAAACTGGAGATCCTCCAATGTGGAGCCTGTCTTCAAGAAAGGAGTAAGACTGAAAGCAGGAACTATTCAGCCTCACCATTATTGATGGGAAGATGCGAGAGTCTGTTATTAAGGAAGGCATCGCAGGACATTTAGAAAAGCTTCACTCGGAGTTAGCACGGTGTTGTGAAAGGGAAGTCCATAAATTGCCAGCAAAATCTTGCAAAGCATTTCTGGAGATCCCTGAGAATGGAACAAACGGGCGTGGAAAAGGGTGACTGGTAGACAATTGGCTTTCCAGAGATTTTGCATAAGGTTTCAAAAAATAAAAATTGCTACACAATACAGAAGCTCATTGTATGACAAATAATATATTAACATGGGATGACGGTTGGTTAACACACAGAAATCGGAGAGTCAGGGTTAATGGATCTCCCTGGTAAATTGTATCTTCTGGAGTATCACAAATATCAGTCCAATGGCAAGATTTATTAACAGTCCATATAGTGATAGCCTGATGGCAGGAGCTGAGTGCAATACACATCCGAGGTTGAGGATGACACTGAGAACCGAAAGCCAGGCTGGTATTTAATGGAGAGGACACCCACAAAAGGAACAGTGCAAAGGGATGGGATTGTTCTTGTGTCTGAAACATAACATCAGCATGCTGATACAGCAAGTAAGTACGTTGCTTCGTTAGGTGGGTTCCTGAAATGATAGTGTTGAATTATTGAGTACATCTAAAATGGTAAGAAAATTATTCATTCTGGTTGAAATGAATGAGGATGATCTTACTGAAACGTATAAGATAGAGAGGGGGCTTGACAAGGTATCTTTTGAGAATGTGGATCAATTTCAGGGCAGAGTCCCGAACACAGGAATGTAAATACAGAATAAAAGATATCGATATCAAACTGAGATGCAAGGAAATGTCATCTTTCAGAAGGTAGTGAATTTCTGGAATTCCCTAACTCAGAGAGTGTGGCGGTTGGGACATTGAATGTCTTTGCAGACGGGGTGGATTGGGTTTTGACATATCAACAAGTGAGGGATACTAGGGAGTAACAGGAAATTGAAGTTGAGCCCTGAATTAGATCAGCCGTGTTCTGATTAAATGACAGAGTAGGCTTGAGGGGCCGAATATTCGTATTTCTTACGTTCTTTTGGAAAGTATCTGGTTATTGTCCTGAAAATGGTGTCGTACAATGCTGCATTCAGGGAGAGCAGACGATTTGTTTGAGTTCACCTTGGATGCGGGTAGATGGCTGTATTCACAGCAAACCTGGGTCTGTAGCATGACTCATGATTGGAGCAGAAATTATAGAGAAGGGAAGCGTGGACAGAGGGACTGGGTGGACGGGGTCAGTTCCTGATCCAGCCTGGATTTTCCAAGTACTTTTCTGAAACTACACCAAACCATCGAAGTGGCCCCGATCTGCCCCTGTGTAGCAGGTCCGAAGGGCTGAATGGAACATTAGAACACAGGGCTGAGAGACACAAGTGGGCCATTCGGCCCTTTGACACTACTCCACTAGTAAATAAGGCCGTGGCTCATCTCATTGTGTTCCCAGCTATACTTTTCTCTCCATGTACCATTCTGCCTGATTCACCTGTGTATGGAAAATCAGATGAAACCAGCCTTGATATAATATAAAGATTCATTCATCCCAAACTTATGGAAAAGAGAATTCCCACTTGAATGAAATCCTACTTGGTGAATGTCTCCTCATTCCGGTTCTGAATGGGGTTGGAGCGTGTCACTATTTCTTTTTCTCGTCCCGATCCTTCACTGTTCACAACAAATCTTACATGTAAACAGGTTGGTGATATGGCCGATGATAAAGTTCTCAGACTGGGTCAGTTTCAGAGCGAGGAACAAGTAAGGCAGATTTCTTTAGTCAGCTACAAGTAACTAATATAAATAGTGGAGGAGCATGGTGGATCTGTTGTCAGCACTGCTATCTCACATCACCAAGGAGCTGGGTTCAATTCCAACCTCAGGTGATACTCTATGTGGAGTTTGAACATTCTCAATGTATCTATATGGATTTCCATTTAACGTTCCAGTTTCCTGCCACCGTCCAAAGTTGTGCAGCTCAGAGTGGATTGGCCATGCTAGATTTCCCATAGTGCCCAGGGATGTGTTGGTTAGGTGGGTTAGTCATGGGAAATACAGGGTTACATGGATAGGGTAGGCGGACATGTTCTGGGAGGGACGCTGGTCTGGGGGTCAGTGCGGATTTGATCGACAGAATGTACTGCTTCCACACGGTCAAGATTCTATAACAATGACAACAAGGTTTGACCATTTAGAAAAACCCAGTTGGTATCTATCTGATCCACTCTCCTCAAGGTTTTGTATGCTTCTATAAGAGTAATCTGTTAAAGTCTCCATAATATAAAGCGTTCTACCCTGGCATGCATGAAGTGATACATCTCTGAATCGCTCCTAAAGTAATTATATCCATTCTCGGGTAAGTAGACAAAAAGTAACCACACGCCCCAGATGGTTTTTAAGTTTGTTTTCTCAGTGTGGTGTGTTTTTGGAACTCTCTTCCCCACAGACCTGCAGAAGAAGAGATATTGAATACTTTTCAGGCGCAGACAGAAGGTTCATAAGTAATAATATAGTCAACGAGTATCTGGGAATGGGAAGCAATGTACAACATGGGGAAGCGCTGACAGTGCTACAAAATGGCATTGCTCCAGAACGTCTGGAAAAATGAAATGATAATCTAGAAAACATTTTAAAAAGGTAACAGGGTTAGAATAGCGTTCCAAAGGACCATGGGGCTGCTCTGCCATTAGAGTGAGACCACTCGTGGTGGTTTATCCGGAGGGTCACCACAACTCGGGTGATGGGTTGAGGGTGAGAGAGCGTTCCCTTCATGACAACAAGGTTTGACCATTTAGAAAAACCCAGTTGGTATCTATCTGATCCACTCTCCTCAAGGTCTTGTATGTTTCAATAAGAGTAATCTGTTAAAGTCTCCATAATATAAGGCGTTCTACCCTGGCATGCATGAAGTGAAACATCCCTGAATCGCTCCTAAAGTAATTATATCCATTCTCGGGTAAGTAGACAAAAAGTAACCACACGCCCCAGATGGTTCCCTTCTGTCAGTCTGGGGTAATCGAACCTGTGACTATTGGCCTCCTTCTACATCACAAACCAGCCGTCCAGCCAACTGAGTGGGAGACTGTGTAACTGTTACACACAGAAGCAGTCACAGACAAAGAGCAAGAGAAACTTTCATAACAAGGATAAAAGTACAATTCAGATAATGGCCAAGATAACGACTGAGTATAAAAACGTTCTCTGCCAGAAATTGTATTTTATAATGAGACAAGTGATCAGCAGCTGCCTTTGGCTGATTACAATAAGGTGAGACAAGTGAAATAGCCAGAATTACTAATTGTGATTGGATGTCGATAACCATAAAAGAAGCGCATGTTTTTGATTGATCTGTGTAAACCATACTTACCATGACATAAAAGTATAAACCTGATGCAACACATTGTTAGGAGAGTGCATTCCCATGGAAAACGCCCTCGAACAGGGCGTTGAAGAAAACCGGGGTAAAAGTGCCCAAGTGTAGTCTGCTCAGTGACAGGGAGCCGGGGGATAAATGACTGAAAGATCCTGCAACTTGGAGCTGAGAAAACCATTAGATCAGCCCTGATCTTATTAAATGCCAGAATGCGTTTGAAGGACTGAATGGCCTCTTGGTGGATTTGAATTTTATGCGATTTGAAAACTGCACACCTTTACTCCCTACCTTTCTGTGTTACATGCTGGGGCATTGACATTTTCCTGAATGTGGGAATTATTTGGAACACTAGTTGGAACATTCCAAAATCAACATTCTTCAGAATATTCTATCAACATGTGGGGTACTCCAAAGGCGAGTGTGTGTGTGTGTGTGTGTGTGTGTGTGTGTGTGTGTGTGTGTGTGTGTGTGTGTGAGAGAGAGAGAGAGAGAGAGATAAGGTTTTGCATGCAGTAGTAAGAGTGATGGAGCATGAGCCTTGTTCTATGGTCAATGCTATAACAGATATACAATGAGTGTGAGAGAGTAGAGAGAATATGGTGACCCTTATCCTGCCAGAGCGGGGAGGGTTATTGATGCTTGTCCTGTATTGCTAGACTTTTTTTCAGACCGCAGATCCTGCACTGAGCTGGGTGGTGAGGTCAGACCATGCTCGGTGGGTCTGGTGGTTTGGCTCCCTCTGGGAAGAGAATTGTCCCACTCTGTACGAGCCCATCCACCAGGACCTCCGTGTCTGTGTCGATAAACCGTGGTGTAATTTCCTGTTATCTGCCATGCTCGTGGTAAACTGTGCAGGGAAGCTCCAAACAGAGAAAGAACAACCGTGTGCCCATTGGCCTTTTAAAGATGGCACTAGTGCCAGGGATCACGGAATATCCGGGGGTATCCGGGCGATGGTGAGTAACTCCAGCCATGATGGATGGAACAATCGGGCTGGCATTGAATGAGAAGGACATCACGGGATGGCTGGGAAGTTAATGAGGTGAGTTCGATACGATAGCGCCAGGAAACTTGCTCAGCCTCTTGCAGGCAACACCTCTGTCACACTCAATAAAAATCACACAAAGATAAATTATTGTTAGGTTCAGCCCAATGGGTCATACTCTGCTGACATCACTCGCAGTTACAGAGCTGCGGAACAAAAGCTCATCCAAAACTGTCCATCATCTGAACGCACACCCATATCCCATTCACCCATCAATCCTGAGAATAATGGCTCATGTTGCAGGGTACTGAGGAAATATCTTCATATCAGCATACTGAAACCTGTGATCTTCTATGAAATATTCTCTCAATCTCCCTCTCTCTTTTTCCCAAAATTCTTTTGTTTGTTGTTATTTCAACTGATTCCCCTGCCAATCTCTCTGGCAGTTATTTTCACACCCACAGCACCCCCTGGAGATATAGAGCTGTAAATGGCTGGCAGCTGCACCTCCTGTCACGTCCAGCGTGGGCTGTAAGTTTCCCCACGCTGAGCAGGGATCTAACACAGTGTTACTGGACAATGCACCGGGATAGGGTACAGAGCTCTCCATGTTGGGAGGGTAACTTCTCCAGGTTTACAGATCAATTCACTGGTATTCACTGTACACCCACCAATACTGAAAAGAAATCTTGTCGCATTTGTAATGCAAGACACTGGTGTAGGCTGCATATCACCTCATGCTGGACAGACCGTTTAATCCGGGTTAATGAATCAATGCACCGGTGTGGTCTTTGCTAGAAAACCACGTTGGACAGATAGATAGTGGCCTGGTGAGACTTGCGCCGTATTCCATCCTGGATAGATTGCTGGGTTGTACTGAGCCTGGTCTGCACAGTACTGGATTAGTGGTGCTGGAAGAGAACAGCAGTTCAGGCAGCATCCAACGAGCAGCGAAATCAACGTTTCGCGCTGCTCGTTCGCTGCTGCCTGAACTGCTGTGCTCTTCAAGCACCACGAATCCAGTATTTGGTTTTCAGCATCTGCAGTCATTGTTTTTACCTTGTCTGCACAGTCTCAATCCTGTAAAGATTGCTCGGTTGTACTGAGCCTGATCTGCACGGTGCTTCACGCTAAGCAGATACCTCACCTGGGCTTATAAGTGTCTGGGCTGCATCTGTGAGGTGGATTGAGTATCCAGTATAATTCCTGATAGAGCCATACACTCCCAGCTTGGCGCATTCCACTGTCAAATCCCGTGTTTCTGCAACATGTTGTCCATTAAGTAATTATCCAATTAAAACATGAACAACTGTCCTTCTTTCGATGCACACGAGCAGATGTTCCTGAACATATTTGATGAAAATAGTCTTGATACGAACATTTTCTTGTTTTAAAGGTAAATGTGAGGTGCTCTGTTTCAGATGCAATTCGCTTGGTCAAATTATTCAACATTAAGCAAAATACAATATATTCAATCACAGTAGATAAAATACAACAAAACAAGAGTAACTTGGAATAACTTAATTCTGTTGGAAAACATAACTGACAAATAGATTACTTAAATGCTGCACAGTAATGTCTCCAATATGGAAACATCCTTGAAACACATACTTTTCACAAAACATTCAGGAAACAGATTGTTTCGCATGCGGTTCTCCAATCCAGGAAGAAAGATCATCAAAAGACAATTCTGAGAGAAAACTCAGAGAGAGTGTGTGGCAGCCAGGAGATATTTCATGCCTTCCAATCACGCTAAGACCCCAGCAATATGTGGCTAAATGTAAAAATAAGAATCCTGGTTCTGTGACAGCTTGACCATCACGCCACAGGACCCGGCCGAGTCTACAAGGACCACAAGGAATGGACTGTATCTACACAGTCTATGGCACTGTCGGTGTCTCTCAAAAATGCTTAACCCCAGCTAAGCCGTTAAATAATGGTAAGATATATGTCAAAGTTAAACATAAACAAATAAATCAAAGAATGCAGCAGACCTGGTGATCAGACACAGATGGCCTCAGGAGCCGCGCAATTCCTTTATTGCCAAAACACAACTGTGTCACTGGAGAGTTTCCCTCTTTCATAGTTAAGGGGCTTCTTAGAACATGTTATCCAGTAGTACAGGGACAGAGTCATCCTCAACACGATAGGGATCAGCAGCTCCAGAGAGAGGGAGAGGAAGTGAATCAGAGTAATAGACTGAAATGTTCAAGCAATGGATCCGAATTTGAGAACAATAGACATGAAATGTTCCAACAATGGACAGGCGTTTATCTTTGGGTCTTTACTGGCTTCCTCAGGATTGGCTATGGTTGGAGTTGCGGATCGAAGCCATACTGAGGATTATTCAAGTCGGTTACTACCCCGTCCTCGCTATTATTGGTGTTCCTGGTAAGTCTGTCCCTGTCAATTCTATCAACTATGGTGAAGGTCATTGCAATTTCTGTTATTTATAATTTGCAAAAACGTAAAGTATTTTATTCAGGTTCAGTCACAAACCCCACTTCCTTCAAATGAATTTCAGACTCTTCACTCATAAAAGGAACAAGGCTGTTCAGAACTTCTAATCTTTTATCCTGATATGCTTTACGTCTATAGGCCCCCAAATAGTAATTGGGGAATTAGAGGAACAAAATTATGTTGAGAGATTGGGGAGACTTGCAGGGCCAATAGGATTACCATAGCAGGAGAGTTTAATTCTCCTAACATAGTCTGGGAATGACATAGAATTAAGGACTGAGATGGGGTGTACCATCCTGGATTCCAATTTGCAGCCATTACAGGAGATTACAGAATCTCCTGTCGATTCCCCTCACGATCGAGTCTGAATAATTACTTCTGAAGTTATTCTGCTCGCATCACCCTCTGGTACTGGGATTTTTTCCAGAAGCAGTTGGATTTAGCTGAATTGCTTTGTTTCAAGCAGTGGGGAGATTCCAATGAATACCCACCAGGAATCCGCCATGAGTGGGAAAAACGAGTGGTCGTTTTTTTAACACTCCCCCACATTGCTGTGACGAGCGACAGGGAAACAGAAATGGAGCAATAGACTGTTCCTTCACAGGTAGGCTACATTTTTCATCTGTAAGTTAAATCATTAACGTTATCAGTCCCCAAACTGGACCATGTGAGCTCCCCTTGAACATTTTCCGATCTACATGATTCCATCACATTCTCGACTCCAGGTCAATGCATTATTGCTGGTGTCATACGCAGAATCAATTCATTAACGATAAATGTCCCTACTCGTTTTGAAGATGTGTTAATATGTGCATGCATAATGTAAAAATAAGTGTTTCATAGATGAATATGTTTTAGTCTTAAACAAATACAGAAATTGCTGGAAAAGTTCAGCCGGTCTGGCAGGTTGCATGAAGAGAAATCAGAGTTTATTTTTTCGGTCCAATGACCTTTCCTTTGAACCTGTCTTATTTTTAATTTTTCCCCCCAGTTATTATCTCCCATACAAGAAGAAATATCCATCCAGTATTCACCAACCACACTCTTCTCAAGATCTTATATGGTCAATAAAACATCCCTCATTCTCGGGCTGAGTTGTTAATTCTTCATAATGTAATGCCTTCGTCCCAAGAACGAGTAAAGAGAATGATCTTTGAGACGTTTCGAAACCAATTTTGTTTTCTTTAGCTAAGGCAATTATACCGACACATAATACATCAGATTTGATCTCAGTAGTACCCTATGTGATGCAGAAAAACGTCGCTAAGATCATACGCAACACCCCTTGCACGAAACAGAATCATTCCATTTACCTTCCAAATCACTTACTGAATCTTCAGGTTAATTTGATGTGATTCACATACTAAGACACACAAACCCCTCTATAACACTGAGTTCTGCATTCTCCTCGCATTTAAATAATTTTCTGCTGTTTTGTCTTTTTCCCAAAAGAAAAAGTTCCCATCACGCTTATTGAAATGCTTGGTTTTTTGCTGAAGGTTTGGTCACAGCCGTCCTCTGTCTGGATGCCAGTACATGATGCTCTGCCGTCCTCCTGTCTCTTTCCCATTGCAGACACTACACACTTCAAAAGTCTGTCTCCCACTGCAGATTCTCTGCCCTCCTCCTGTGTATATCCTACTGGGGACGCTATGCCCTCCAATGTCTGTATCCCATTGCAGATGTTCTTCTCTCCCCATCTGTATCCCATTTGAAACGCTCTTCCCTCCTCCCGTCTGTATCCTATTGCAGATTCTCTGTTCTCCCCCTGTCTGTATCTTGCTTGGATCCTATGAATCCAATGCCTGTATCCCATTGCATGACGCTCTTCCCTCCCCCATCTCTATCCCATTGCATGATGCTCTGCCCATCCCCGTCTCTATTCCAGTGCAGTCGGTCTGCCGCCCCCTGTCTGTATCCCATTGCAGACGCTTCTGCCGTCATCCTGTCTGTATCCCACTGCAGGCATTTTTCTCTCCCCGTTTGTATCCCATTGCAGACTCTCTGCCCTTCCCCTGTCTGGGGTTAGACAGAAACAAAATGAAGTGTTCAAGTCATTTCAGTAAATTACACAGCATAGGAGGACGCCATATAACCATCCCAGGCTGTTACACAGGAGCAGAGGCGCCCTGGGTAGCTGTTTGGAAATACAAAGTGGAGACCATTACTCATTTGGAAAGCTGTAACTAGTCGAATTCTTCAGGGATCTGTGTGAGGTCATCACTAAATTACAATCTATACTCATGAACCGGATGAAGGGAATGGAGCTCAGTTTGCTCAAGCACCAGGATAGTCATTCAATAAGATGTCAAATGGAGACAGAGCGTCTGCAATGGGATACAAATGGGGGAGAGCAGATTCTGCAATGAGATACAGACGGAGGAGGGTCTGCTGCGTTGTAACGATGCTGACTGGCTGAATGAGAACTTTTTTATCGTCTGTAACAGCCTGGAGGGATGAGTTGACAGAACAACGTGTGATATAGGAGCAGCATTTCGGCTCGTCCAGCCTGCTGCTCAGTTTCAAAACATCATGGCTGGTCTGATTGTAGCTAACCACCCTCTCTCCTGTCTGTTCCCAATAGACATTGACTCCACTTTCCGTCAATGGTCAGTCAAGGTCAGCCTGGAATATCCTCAATGTCCCAGGCTTCACTGTTCACTGGGGATGGCAACGCCACAGACCGCGTAATCCAAAGGAGAAATGAACAACTTTATTTCAAATGGAAATGGGAGACCCTTTTCATTTTAAAGTGTGTTAATCTCACAGCAAGTCACTCCTATTTTCAGAAACAAGGGCACAGCAAATATGAATAATTGTAGACCATTCAGCCCCTCAAACCTATCCCACAGTCCCATTGAATGTTCAGTCAAGAATTTATCAAACTGTACAGGACTTTGGTTAGGCCACAGTTGGAGTACTGTGTGCAGTTCTGGTCGCCTCACTTTAGGAAAGATGTGGAAGCTTTGGAGAGGGTGCAGAGAAGATTTACCAGGAGGTTGCCTGGAATGGAGAGGAGGTCGTACGAGAATAGGTTGAGAGTTCTGGGCCTTTTCTCGTTGGAACGGCGAAGGATGAGGGGTGACTTGATAGAGGTTTATAAGATGATCAGAGGAATAGATAGAGTAGACAGTCAGAAAATTTTTTCCCCGGGTACAACAGAGTGTTACAAGGGGACATAAATTTAAGGTGAAGGGTGGAAGGTATAGGGGAGATGTCAGGGGTGGATTCTTTACCCAGAGTTTGGTGGGGGCATGGAATGCGCTGCCTGTGGGAGTGGTAGAGTCAGAATCATTGGCGACCTTTAAACGGCATTTGGATAGGTACATGGATGGGTGCTTAATCTAGGATAGAAGTTCGGCACAACATCGTGGGCCGAAGGGCCTGTTCTGTGCTGTATTGTTCTATGTTCTATGTTCTATGTTCTTATCTTCTACTGCATCCTTGGGAAAATAATCCTTACAACTTAAGTTCACAGATTGTAGGAAATTGGAATTAGGCCATTTGGCCTATCAGGTCTACTTTTCTGTTTGATCATGCCTGGTGCGTTTATCAACACAATTCTCCCGCCTTCTCAGTGTAAGTCTTGATCGTGTTTTAATCCAATCTTAAAGGCATAGTTGTATCTGTGTCTCTATTTGTATGTTTGTGTGATTTTGTGTGTGTTTCTCTGTATACCTGTTTAATGGCAGGACTCAGGGTGGTCGTGGATAGTTGTTTTTGGAACTGGAAGCCTGTGAGCAGCGATGATCCACAGGCAAAATTGTTGAGTTAATTTTTGTTTGTCATTTATATAAATGATTTAGATGAGAATTACAGAAGGTATATTGAGCAAATTTGCGGATGAGATCAAGTTTGGGTGTAAAGTGGACAGTGTTTGTACAATGGTGAACAACTGAAGACTGCAAAGAGATCTTCATTAATTAAATCAATTATTCATAGGGATACACAACAGGTAAATAGACCCGACAACTAGTCCATGCCATCCGAATATTCTAAACTAATCTAGTCCCATTTGTCAGCATTTGGCCTATATCCCACTATTCATATAGCCATCCTGTTGCCTTTTAAATGCTGTAATTGTTCCAGTCTCCACCATTTCCTCTGGCAGCTTATTGCATAGAAGCACCACACTCTGCAGGAAAACAAAGTTGCCCTTAATTGTCTTTTAAAACTTTCTCTTCCCACCTTAAACCTATACCTTCTAGTTTTCGACCCTCCTACCCTGGGGGAAAAAAAACCTTGACCACCCACCCTTTCCATGCCCTGCATAATTTTATAAACCTCTACAAACTGCAAATGTGAGTCAAATCAACAGGAATGCCTGTGCTTTCAGTCAGTCTGGGCCTAAATTCTCAAATTCAAAAGTGGCACCTCTTCCTTCTCTGTGGGATTTGAATCTAGAATTTTCAGCGCAGTGAAACGGACACTAACATCATTCAGCATTAGCCGCTAAAACTGCAATATGATTCTCCTGTGTGTTTGTTCATCAGCCTGTTCTGACATGCTGTGACACAACTCCTCAGGACATGAATACTCACCACCTTCTCCAGAGATAGGGGCACTACCATATGTTCATGGACTGGAATCAAATCCAGAGTTCCCACTCAGAAACCTGGGAACCACCACTACACAAGACCTAAAGCATGTCCAGATTTTGTATCTTATTTTAAGTATATGGACTTATTAAATTCTGGTTAACATCACCAAATTATACAGGGAAAATTCTCATTGAAAAACAGTATAAGTTATGCCCCTCTCCTATAACAGTGGAGTGCATTCGCTGTGCCATTAAGATAAACTATGAACATATTTAATTGCTTGGCTATGATTTCCTGTTTAAATGTCGGTTATCAGTAGTCTTCTATATTGGGGATAGAAACCCTGCAACACAATCTGCACAATGAAGTATCTCGCGTAGATAGCAATACTGAACATCAGAGATGAGGAAAGAACACAATTCTGGTCCTAAAATATCGGTCTCTATTTCAAATCTCTAGCATATGGCTTTCCTCTACCTAAAATTTGAAGTGACACAAGGCAACTGTTTACTTTCCAGCCTCTCCTTGCCCTCTCCTCCCTCTGCATGCGCAAAGCAAACCAAGCTCTGGATCTTTGGGAAAATCAAACCTGGTGTTTGTGGGCCTTCTGGAGAGGGAAGTGCTGTTTTACTCCCAAAGGTAGGGGCGGTAGATAGGGCAGTAATATCACTCACTGGGCTGAGGTGTGGCAGATGGAGTATAACTTGGATACATGAGAGGTATTACATTTTGATAAATCAAACAAGCGAAAGGCTTATACAATTAATGTTGGGCTTTGGTAGTTTTGTAGAAAAGAGGGACCCAGGGGTGCAAGTATAATTCTTAGAAGTTTGTGGTGCAGGGTGTTTAAGGTTACTTCATTGCTCAGACCTTTGAGATTAGAAGTTGGGAAGTCATGCTGAGATTGTGCAGAACATTGATGAAACCGCTTCTGATGTTATGTGTGCAGTTCTGTTATAGGAAGGATATTATTAAGCTGGAGAGGTTTCAGAAAAGATTTGCCAGGGTGTTACCAGTAACACCTCATCTTCTGCCTCGGGAGCCTACAAACACATGGCATGAATATTGAATTGAACATTCCAAATCCAACTCTTCTACTCAGGTCCACCCTCTAGAGAGGACCTACTGATACATGTTCCTTCTCACCGATCTGCTCCACACTCCCGACCGACAAATCACTATCACCTCCTACCTTCGTCCATGTATCACATACCTTTCCCCCAGCTTCATCCCGCAGCCCTTTTACTGTCAGCCCTCTTGCCCCTCCCCAGTTCTGAAGAAAGGTCCTGCCCGAAACGATTACTCTCTTGCTCCTCAGTTGTTGCCTGACCTGCTGTGCCTTTTCCACCACCACACTTTATCGACACCGAATTCTCCAGCATCTACAGTCACCATTGTCTCTTAGGTACAATTCTCTGTCAAAATTCTGTCCTTGTCTGATATTACCACTCGTAGTTTTCAGGACACTTTTTTATCAGGTCATGGATGACAGAAGCTCTCTCAATGTTTTATTGATATCATAATGTCTGAGCAGTATTTACAGGATGTATGTTTCCATTTATAAACAGGGAAGCATGTTCATGTTTCGATAAACCTCCAGCATTACTCCCATATCCAAGGCGGATTGAATGGTTACACTCAATTGATCTACTAGCCCCAACATTCGTTCCCTCAGTCACCCTCCCATATCCCATTCAGAATGTGTAAATGTTAATCAGTATTTTGAATTATAATGAAACAGTATTTTTTTTAAACGGGTTAACTGGAGCTATTTGTTCAGCGACTGTGATTGATGTCAGTCTCCATGGATCCTAAATATGTCACGGGAGGATTTGTCCCGTCTACTAATTAAGGATTCATTTCAATTTGTTACCCCATATTATGGGCGGGTGCATAATATGGGGTAACAAGTTGAGAGGTCACTGAGAGCACAAACAAGGATCAGCAGCTCCAGGTAGAGGGGGAGAAGAAATAAGAATCTGAGAACATTAAACTGGAATGTTCCAACAATGGATCAGAATCTGAGAACGTGAGACTGGAGTGTTCCAACAATGGATCAGAATCTGAGAACATGAGACGGGAATGTTCCAACAATGGACAGGAGTTTATCCGAGTGTATTTACTGGCTTTCTCAACCTTGGATCTCATTAGAATTGTGGATCTATGATGTACTGATGGTTATTCAAGCTGGTAACTATCCCATCCTCGCTATAGTTGGTGTTCCTGGTAAGTCATTCTATCTGTTCATAAAGACAGGTTAAACTGAAATACTGCTCATATTATTTAAAACTTGGAAAGGTGGACGTCAACATTTTCAGTTCTAATGAAATTTTCCATTCCTCGCAAATTATAATGAGCAACTTGCTCATGACAAATTACTCAGCAATACACAAGGAGGAACCAGACTGTTCTCAAACTCCATAATCCTTCTAACCCTGCACACTTCTACATTTCTATAACGTCCACTCTCACTAATCCTGTCCAATACCACCATGATGACATCCCTGTCTCCTCCTCAGACTCAGTGAATCTTCTGAATAAACCATCAGTTGTGCTTTTGTTAAATCTGGATACAATTAATCAAATCCCTTCTAACCACGTGTCGATGACAGAATAATTGCGTGTGAGTATGTTGAACTTGTTCACTGCACAGAATCTGTTCAGACAGACAGACACTGCATGCTGTTTAAGTTATTCTCACGTAATCGAGAGGCACAGAATAATAATCTGTTAATATCTTATGAAGGAATTTGATGTAATTGAAATGAAACTATCATCATTTGTGAGAAAACACCCATCTCCTTGCTTCATGGCCTTCAGAGAAGTCAATGGGTTATCCTTCTCCAGTCATGCCTATGCAAGCCAACAGCAATGTGTTTTACTCTTTACTGTCCTGTGGAACAGCTGAACCAGCCACTCAGTTCAAGATAACATGCTGGCCTGACCAGGGCTGCACACATCCCGTGAAGGAATAATAAAAGGAAAGTTCTCTCCCTTCCTGTGCCTGTTTTCCTTATTCCTACACTTCATTTCCATTCAGGTAGGTGACCATTCCCTATTTCAAGTGCAATCTTCCTGACTGAGTCTCTCCCCAAGTTTGATATTCATCTCCACGGACACCTCTGGTCCTGGCTTTACTGATGCTGACATACAGATGTAAGGAACTTTTAAATTCTACATCAGTGGCAGTGCATAGAGAAGGAGTGGGTTTTTATGTCATAATAAAGAAACGGAGACCGATAAGTGAGGGAAATAAATTATTATGATCATCGCTGAGAGTGTGGTTGAGGCAGTAGTTGGGGTATTGTGGACAATTTTTCTCTCCTTTAAAAGGAATGATCTGATTGCAACAGAGACAGTGTAAAGGAATTTCACCAGACCCATCCTTGGGTGATGGGTAAAAGAGGAGTGAGTGAAGGTTAATCTGTAGCACAGTCAGAGTATACCTTGACGGTGATGGAAAATCACCCGTTATGTTCTACACAGACACTGAGAAGATGATAATTTCCATGGTTTGTATTTTTTATTTTACTCAAGGTGAATGAATCCGGATATATAATTGCCTCTGAGGATAAAATATTCAGTCAAATCCTGCCTTGATATCAGGGTCAGTCCCTCATACCTGAGCAGGTCAGTTAACCCCTTTTGTTAACATTAATATGTGATGGTGTCTGTGTGGAGAGTGTTTTCTTCTCACAGAGGGTAGTGAATGTCAGCAATCCTCAGGTCTAAAAAGTTAGGGGAGCTAGATAACTGCAAGTATTTAAAGAGGAGGTAGATGGATTTTTGACCTGTCAGAGTGCTGAGGGATACAAAAAAATGGACATTAAAGAGGAGTTAATCACAACAGTAGGTCAGCCATGATTGCACACACTGGCGTGACATTCCGAATTACCTACTCCTGTTTCTTATGTTCACATGTTCTGTCTTTGGAAAGTGAATGGTTTCAATTTTCCTGGAAATGCTGTTATTGAATGTTGAGGACACGGTGGCACAGTGGTTAGCACTGCTGCCTCACAGCGCCAGACACCTGGGTTCAATTCCCGCCTCAGGCGACTGACTGTGTGGAATTTGCACGTTCTCCCCGTGTCTGTGTGGGTTTCCTCCGGGTGCTCCGGTTTCCTCACACAGTCCAAAGATGTGCAGGTCAGGTGAATTGGTCATGCTAAATTGCCCATAGTGTTAGGTAAGCGGTAAATGTAGGGGTATGGGTGGGTTGCGCTTCGGCAGGGCGGTGTGGACTTGTTGGGCCGAAGGGCATGTTTCCACACTGTAAGTAATCTAATCTAATTTAGAAGCCAACACTGGGGATGAGATATCTGCCCGATATTCACAGGGAATCTCGGTCTACAACATGACCAACAAATGAAACACCAATTACAGAGAGATGACACATTCATATCCAGCCTGGATTTCCCATCACATTTTCCAACTCACACCAAACCAAACCAGGGACTGAATGGTATCCTGTGTTACTGCGGATCAGGTAGTTGGAGCAAGCGGCCTCGATCTGCTCCTGTACGGGTGGTTTTAATGACTGAATGGAACATAGAAACATCGAACTGAGGAGCAGGAGTGGCTCATTAGATACTTGGTCATTGCTCAACCAGACAGTAAGATCATGTTTGATCTGATCTCTGCAGCACTTTTCTGTCTGTCCACAATTTCCTTCCATTCACATGTCTGTCAAATGCTGAACAAACCTAACTTTGAATAAATGCAAACACCCAGGCACAATGCTAGGGAACTCCACGAAGCCAAAGTACACAGGCAGCACAGGAAGGCAACACACCTCTATTTATCTGCCCTTTTTCTCATTCTATTAATTCTGCTGCAGTTTATCATTTGTGATTTGTTCATGGAATGTGGCTGTTGTTGACATGCCAACATTTATGGACCATGTCTAATTACGCTGGAAGTAGTAGTGTGAGCTGCCTTCTTGCGAATAAAACCTCTGGGAAAGAGCACTCCCATTTGAACAGCCCGTGAGAATTTCTCATTCCTGCTCCGAACAATGTTGGAGGGTCACTGTTTCCTTTTCCAGCCCCACTTCTCCACTGGTTATAAGAGATTCGAAGTGTAACCTAGGTCATTTTATCGAAAAATGTGAGACCCAGAGTCACACATACAGACACACACACGAACGCACATGTTTTAAGATGAAAAAGAGTAAGGTAAGGTTTCCAGAGTTTCATAGTAGTTAAACTCATTTCAAACAGAAAAGCAATATGTGTCCTAACTGTTATTTTGTCTCCGACGGTATTCTCTTAGACAAGCTGCTGGTATGAGATTTCTTCCTGGAACAGTTGGATTTGGCAAAATTTCCTTTCCTTCAAGCATGGAGTGATTCCCATGAATCCCCAACAGGAATCCTCAACATTTGGTAAAGATGACTCAGGGATTTTTTATTCTCACATTTTGCGAACAGGAGGGTCAAAGTAAGAGAGAGGGGAGCAATAGACTGCGGTTTCATACCATAAGATTATCGGACATAGGAGCAGAAATTAGGCCGTTCAGCCCATCAAGTCTGATCCACCATTCAATTATGGCTGACAGTTTTCTCAACCACATTCTTCGACTTTCTCCCTGTAACCCTTGATAAATTTGATACTCAAGAACCTAACTATCTCTTTCTTAAATATACTCACTGACCGGACCTCCACTGCCTTCTGTGAAAATGAATTCCATAGGTTCTCCACTCTCTGGCTGAAGACTTTATGTCCATTCTAAAACGTTTTCCCTTTACTCTAAGGCTGTATCCTTGGGACTTAGAGTCTCCTACCAATGGAAATATTCTCAATATGCACACTGTCCAGGCCATTCAATATTCTGTATGTTTCAATTCGATCCCCCCTCATCCCTCTGGACCCCACCAGGAATAGACCCATAGTCCGCAAACGTCCTTATACGTTAAGCTTTTCATTTCTGGGTCCATTCTCATGCACCTCCTGTGAACCCGTTCCAAGGCCAGCACATCCTTTCTGAGATATGGCGCTCAAAACAGCGCACAATACTCCAAATGTGGTCTAAGCAGAGCCTTATAGAGCCTCAGAAGTACATCCCTGATTTTACCTTCAAATCCTTTCAAAATAAATGCCATTACTGCATTTGCCTCCTGCTTTTGACTCAACCTACAAGTTTACATGGGAGAATCCTGGAGTAGAACACCCAAGTCCCTTTCCACTCCAGACATCTGAAATTTCTCAGCAGTCCTTGCTTTTATTCTTCCTACCAAAGTGCATATTCCCACAATTTCCCACAATTTTTGTTCTCCATCTGCCACTTTCTCCATTATCCTAACCTGTCCAAATCCTTCTTGAGCCTCCCTGCCTCTTCGATGTTACCTGTCCCTATACCTATCTTTGTATCATCTTCAAATGTAGCCAGAATGCCTTCAGATCCTTCATCTGGATCGTTAATGTATAAAGTGAATAGTTGTGGTCCCAGTACTGAGCCTTATGGAACACCAATTGTCACCGACTGTCAACCTGAGAAGGACACTTTTATCGACACTCTCTGCTTCCTGCCAGGCAGCCAAATTTCTATCCATGCTAGCACCTTGCCACTAACACCATGGACCCTTGCCTTAATCAGTAGCCTCCTGTCAGGACATGGTCAAAGACCTTCTGGAAGTCCAGGTGGATGACATTCATTGGCTCTCCTCGTTCGAAGCTGTTCATTACGTCCTCAAGGTTTTCGAGCAGACTTTTTCAGGCATGACCTCCCCGTGATGAAACCATGGTAACTTTGTTCTACTTTACCATCCACATCCAATTATTCAGAAATCTCATCCTTCACAACGGATTCCAGGATCTTAACCACAGCGAAGTTTACATTGATCAGTCCGTAATTTTCCGTCTTTTGCTTTACTCTCTTTTTAAAAAGGATTTTCCAGTCCTCTGGGAATCTCCCTGATTCGAGCGACTCCTGAAAGATCACCACCAAGGCCTCCACTGTCTCATCAGCGACCTCCCTTACAACTCTGGATTGGAATCCATCTAGTCTAGGTGATTCACTTACTTTCAGACCATTCAGTTTTTCCAGCACATTCTCCTTGGTGATGGCCACTACACCTAGCTCTGTCCACTCACTCTTTTCCATTTTTGGAATATTGTGTCTTCCACCGTGAAGACTGACACGAAGTAATTATTCAGCTCCTCAGCCATTTCCTTGTTCCACACTACGATGTCTCCTGTGTCAATTTCTAGCGATCAAATGCCCGTTTTTGCCTCTCGTTTGCCTTATATGTATCGAAAGAAGCTCTTACACGTTTTCTTTACACTACTGGCTTACTTACTGTCATATTTAATCTTCTCACTCCTTATTTCTTTTTTCGTTGCTCTCTGTTGGTCTTTACAAGTGTTACGACACGGCTGTGAAGCTCTCTGTTAATTAAACCAAACACCCAGCAAAGTTCACCTCACCTCTTAATCTATTAGAATACGAGTGACAGAGAACTCCCAAATTTCACTATTAAAGTAAAAAAAAGTCAATTTATGTTTTAACTCTAAAAGTGGAAATTACACAACAAGTATTCACAACTCTATCTCCCCCACCTCCCACAACTGCTTACTCAATTTGCATTCAGCGCAGAGAGATTGAAGGAAGGAGAGTGTTGCATGCAGTAGTGAGAGTGGTGAAGCAAGAGCCTTGTTCTGGGGTTAGTACTATAACAGATATGCAGAGAGTGTGAGGGACTAGAGAGAATACGGAGACATTTGTCCTGGACGAGCGGGGAAGGTTATTGATATTTGTCCTGTATTGATGGGCATTTCTTCAGATCATCTCAGCATCGGGGTGAGCCTCCCCAATGTCTTGTCCACGTCTACCACTAATAACACCACAGAGCACATCCCACAGCTTCTTCAGAATCAGTTTGTGTGGATCTTGCAAGCAACAAGGAGGAACAAGCATTGGTGCCTCACATATCTAAATCAATATTGTTGTGCACATTTTGTGCATCCTATGCTCTGGAAATTAGATACGCAAATATTGTGGGTGCTGCGGAAATACTGGATGATCTCAAATTGCATCTAAACTGCGTTAACTAAATGATTGCTAATGCTGTGAAAAGTAAATTTCATGAGTGTATATGAGGTAGGTTGTAGAGTATGTTGTGAACCAAAGTGGAGAGCAGGTTAGTTCGGGTGTGGTGTTGTGTGGTCAGGAGGACTAATTACTAACCTTGCTCTGAAGCAGCTTTTAAGGAATAATGACATTAATATGTTGCATGTTGCATGGCGTCTGCATGCAATACACAATTTTTGGGCATTACACTCAAATATCATGGAAGCTCGGGGGCTAGAGGGGCAAGTGAATTGGAAAAATACAATATGACATTTAGTGTGAGACAAACAATGGTTGTTATTGATAGAAATACTGCAAAGTATGAAAAATACGTACATATCACTAAGTTACAAACACCAAAGAGTGGGAAGGTGACTCAATGTTGGTTAATGTAAGAAATTAAAGATTGTATTAAATCAAAGGAAGCAGCTTCAGAAGAATTCCTGATATTGTGGAAACCTGAACATATTAAGCGATTTGCTTTTCCGAAAATAAGGAAGGAGAACGTGTGAAGGAAATCAAAAAGAAAATGAATACAAACAAACAGGAAACACAAAGACTGCTTAACTCTACGATCCATATACCAAAGAAAACAAAAGTAAGGCCAAATGTGGAATCTTGTAAGGTATAAGAGAATTTATTGTGGGGAACAAGGAAATAGCAGAGAAACTAACCAGCTACTTTGCATCTATCTTCATGGAGAAAGCGCCAGGCAATCTCTGTGTAAAGCAAGTGACCACATGGGACTTGTGGAACTAAAGACATAAACTCCATTCATATCAGCCACAAGCTAGTGAACATTGAGCTAGATTGATCATTGCTAAGTCTAATGGGCCAGATGTACTTCATATCAAAATGTCAGAAATAAAACAACATATTAATTGAACTGTCGGTGACTGTATTTTATTTTCTTGCAAATCCTGCAAAGGCCAGAGCCATTGTAGATAACTGAAAGGTAGTAAACTAGATCCATCTATGTACACAGGGAAGAAGTGATAATGCGGAGGACTGCAGACCAATTAAGTTGTTAAATGTAGGGAAACAGTTGGGAATCCATGATATAAGATGTGATATTGGGTACTTAGAAATGAACAGCAAAATTGCAGAGAATCACAATGCATTTCTGACAGAGAAATCATGCCTGACAAACTTCGGAATTATTTGAAGTTGTTTCATGCAGCAGAGACCACAGCCAACCAGAGGGAGTAGTGCATTTGGATTTTCAGAAGTCTGTGCGAGAAAGATTTCTGGCTGTAAGAGCTGCTCCTTTCTTTGAGGTATTTTAGGTGTTGGAGGTGATTTCCTCGAATTCCAGGAGCACCAATAACTGTTTTGTATGCTGTTGCATTGTTTTGGAACTTTGGGAAAAAAGTCAAAACAACAGCAGTTTTAAGAGGGAAAAAAACAGACAAAGGAAGCACATGGTGAGGGGACGAAACTGACAGGACAGTGTACCTGTACCGTTACTGCCTTTGCTGTTTTAATTCATGTATTGCTGGATATAGGAGTGCCTCTAGGAAAATTAACAAACAGTGAAATTTACAACTGGTTTGGAGGAACTGCTTGGGCAAAGCTCCCAGCCAGATAAGTGAATTGTTTTAACTGTGTCCTACAGAAAGTCTGCAGAAGTGGGTGAAGTGGGTTCTTCCTTAATTATATGTTTTTGAGATATGTCTCTTGATTAATCTTAAAATATAAGCCATAAATATTAATTTAACCTTGGCCAGAGTTTTGTAGAGGAATAAGGTAGTTTTGTTTTTCTGGGTCTGTAGATTGTGAAGTAGCACAAATGGCCTTAGTAGAATCATATGCGCTTCTTGTCAGATGTGGGAATTTAAAGAGGATTTACGGGTTACTGTGGATTATATTTGCAATAAATGCTTCTGGCTGCGAATCCTATCAGATCGAATGGATCGGTTGGAGAGCAGGTTTAACACAATGAAGAGTTGGTAAAAGCAATAGTATGTGATAGATGGCAGTTATAGGTAGGGAGGAAAGTCTCAGATACAGTTACATAGATGGGTTAACTCCAAGAAAGGTAAGAAAGTTAAGCAGCTAGTGTAGGAGTCTTCTGGGGCTGTCCCCATTTCAAACAAATATGCTGTTTTGGAAAATGTAGCGGGTGATGGATTCACATGGGAACGTAGCACGATCAGGCAAGTTTCTGGTATTGAGACTGGTTCTAATGCAACAAGGGATACGTCGGATTCCACGAGTTTAATTGTGTTAGGGGACTTCCTAGCCTTAGGTACAAACAGACGATTATGTAGCCAGCAGAGAAAAAAGCAGAATGGTGTGTTGTCTCAGAAAGGGTGCAGAATGTTCTCACGGTGAGAAGGACCAGCAAGTGGTCATTGTCCAAATTGGAACCAACGACATATGAAGGGTAAAGTTTGAGGTTCTGGACGGAGATGGAAGGGTGTTAGGCAGAAATTTAAAAAGGAGGTAGTAACATCTGGATTATTCCCAGGGCTACGAGCTAGTGAGAGCAGGAACAGAGAGATAGAGCAGATGAATGCATGGCTGTGGAGCTAGTGTGTGGGAGAAGTATTCACATTGTTGGATCACTGGAATGTCTTTTGGAGTTGAAGGAACCTGCATCAGAAGGACGGATTGCACCTAAATTGGACGGAGACTAATATACTGGCAGGGAGATTTGCTAGAGCTGCTCGTGAGGATTTAAACAAAAAAAGGGGGGGGGGGGTGGGGAAGATGGAGGCAGGGAGATAGTGAGGAAATAGATCAATCTGAGATTGGTACAATTGAGAACAGAAACGAGGCAAACAGTCAGGGCAGGCAGGGACAAGGTAGGACTAATAAAGTAAACTGCATTTATTTCAATGCAAGGGGCCAACAGGGAAGGCAGGTGAACTCAGTGCATGGTTAGAAACATGGGACTGGGATATCACAGCAATTGCAGAATCATGGCTCAGGGATGGGCAGGACTGGCAGCGAATGTTCCAGGATACAAATTCTACATGACATATAGACAGGGAGGCAGGACAGGAGGAGGAGTGGCGTTTTTGATTCGGGAAAGAATTACAGCTGTACTGAGGGAGGATATTTCTGGAAATACATCGAGGGTGGTTATTTGGGTAGAACTGAGAAATAAGAAAGGGATGATCACCTTATTGGGATTGTATTATAGACCCCATAATAGTCAGAGGGAAATTGAGAAACAAACTTGTAAGGAGATCTCAGCAAGCTGTAAGACAGTAGGGTGATTATGGTCGGAGATTTTAACTTTCGAAACATAGACTGGGACTGCCATAACGTTCAGGGTCTCGATAGAGAGGAATTTGTTAAGTGTGCACAAGAACATTTTCTGATTCAGTATGTGGATGACCCTACTAGTTAAGGTGCAAACCTTGACCAACTCTGGGGAAATAAGGCAGTGCAGGTGACTGAGGTGTCAGTGGAGGCGCAATTTGGGGCCAGCTACCATAATTCTATTAGATTTAAATTAATGATGGATAAGGATAGACCAGATCGAAAAGTTGAAGTTCTAAATTGGAGAAAGGCAATTTTTGGCTGTATTTGCCAAGAACTTTCAAAACCTGATTGGGGGCAGATGTTCACAGGTAAACGGATGGCTGGAAAATGGGAAGACTTCAGACATGAGATAGCAAGAATCCAGAGAAAGTATATTCCTGTTAGGATGAAAAGAAAGGCTGGTAGGTATAGGGAATGCTGGCTAACTAAAGGGTTTGATTAATAAAAAGAAGGAAGCATATGTCAGGTAAAGGCAGGACAAATTGAGCGAATCCTTAGAAGAGTATAAAGGCACAAGGAGTATACTTAAGAGAGAAATCAGGAGTGCAAAAAGGGGACATGTCATAGCTTTAGCATGTAGAATTATGGAGAATCCAAAGGGCTTTTACAAGTACATTAAGGACAAAATCACATCTTGGGACAGAAAAGAGCCCCTCAAAGATCAGCAAGGCAGCCTTTGTGTGGCGCCGCAGAAAATGGCGGCGATATTAAACGAGGATTTTGCATCAGTATTTACTATAGAAACGGATATGGAAGGTACAGAATGTCAGACAATAGATGGTTACACGTTGGAAAATGTCCATATTACAGGGGATGAAGTACTGGATGTCTTGAAACGGGTAAAGATTGATAAATTCCAAGGAGCTGAACAGGTGTACCCGAGAATTCTGTTGGAAACTGGAGAAGTGATAGCTGAGACATTTGTACCGTTGATAGTCACAGGAGAGCTGACAGAAGACTGGAGTTTGGCAAACGTGCTGCCACTGTTTAAGAAGGGTGGTACGGACAAGTCAGGGAACAAGAGGCCAGTGAGCCTGACGTCGGTAGTTGGCAAGTTGTTGAAGGGAATCCTGAAGGCCAGGATGTACATGAATTTGGAAAGACAAGGACCGATTAGGGATAGTCAACATGGCTTTGTGCGTGGGAAATCATATCTCACAATCTTGATTGAGCTTTTTGAAGAAGTAACGACGAGGGCAGAGCGGTAGATGTGATCTATATGGACTTCAGTAACGCGTTCGACAAGATTCTCCATGGGAGACTGTTTAGCAAGTGTAGATCGCACGGAATACAGGGACAGCTAGCCATTTGTTAGCAGAACTGGCTCAAAGATTGAAGACAGAGGGTGGAGGTGGAGGGTTGTTTTTCAGACTGGAGACCTGTGACCAGTGGAGTACCACAAGGGTCAGTGCTGGGTCCTCTATTTTGTGTCATTGACATAAATGATTTGGATACGAGCGTAAGAGGTATCGTTAGTAAGTTTGCAGATGACAACAAAATTGGAGGTGTAGTGAACAGCGAAGAAGGTTACCGCGAGTACAACAGGATCTGGACCAGATGGGTCATTGTGCTGAGAATTGGCAGATGGAGTTTAATTCAGATAAATGCGAGGTGCTGCATTTTAGAAAAGCAAATTTTAGCAGGACTTATACACTTAATGTCAAGGTCCTGGGGAGTGTTGCTGAACAAAGAGATCTTGGAGTGCAGGTTCATGGCTCCTTGAAAGTGTAGTCGCAGGTAGATAGGATAGTGAAGAAGGCATTTTGTATGCTTTCCTTTATTGGTTAGAGTATTGAGTATTGAAGTTGGGAGGTCATATTGCGGCTGTACGGGACGCTAGTTGGGCCATTGTTGGAATATTGCATGGAATTCTGGTCTCCTTCCTATTGGAAATATGTTGTGAAAGTTGAAAGGGTTCAGGAAATATTTACAAGGATGTTGACAGGGTTGGAGGATTTGAGGTATTGGGAGAGGCTGAACAGGCTGGGGTTGTTTTCCCTTGAACGTTGGAGTCTGAGCAGTGACCTTATAGAGATGTACAAAATTATGAAGGGCATGAAGGGGATTAATGAATAAAGTCTTTTCCCTGGGGTCAGGGAGCCAGAACTAAAGGGCATAGGTTGAGGGTGAGAGGGGGATGTTGTTGGATGGCACGGTGGTACAGTGGTTAGCAATGCTGTTTCATAACGCCAGAGACTCGCTTTCAATTCCTGCCTCAAGCTCTGTGGACTCTTTATGTCAAGTTTGTACATTCTCCCCATGGCTGCGTGGGTTTCCTCCCACAATCCAAAAATGGGCAGGTTAGGTGAATTGGCTATGCTAACTTGCCTGTAGTGTTAGGTGTGTGGGTGGCTGGTCAGTATGGACTTGTTTCCACACTTTAAGAAATCTAAACGTAAAAGAGACCTAAGGGACAACTTTTTCACACAGACGGTGGTACGTGTATCGGATGAGCTGCCAGAGGATGTGGTGGAGGCTGGTGTAATCGGGAGAGGAGATGTTATTGTGGAGAATAGGGAAATTACCAAGAGAATATGGCGTAAAAGAGGAAAATTAAATCATAGAACCATAGGTTTATGATGGAATAGGGAAGATTTAAAAGGGAGGAAGAGGATTTTTTTTACACAGCGGGTGACGTGTTTATGGAATGCACCGCCAGGGGAAAACTGACAGATGCAAGTATAGATCCAACATTTGAAAGACATTAGGACAAACATGAATGTGAACCGTTTAGATGCATATGAGCCAAATGCAAGCAGATGGGAATAGTTTAGTTTGGAAAATCTGGCCAGCATGTACAAGTTGGACCAAAGACTGTGTTTGAGTGTGACATGGCTGTATGAATATAGAAATCAAAGAAAAAGGAAGAAAACTGTGATGCAAGCAAATTGGCAAGATATATAAAAAAAACAAGCAGCACGGGCTTTTCCATGTATGTAAGAAGAGTTCAAGAAGTGTGTGTGATCTTTGGTAGAAAGAAAGTCAGGAAAGTATATTCAGGACATTTGGAGTGTGTGACTGGGGAACTGGATACAGGGAGCAGACAGGTAATTTACACCAGCATTTTACATCGTTCCTAACAGGGGAAGGTGCTGTATATATTTCAATGGCTTAAAACAAAATGGTAATAGGAGGGAAGATCTAGAACTGTCTCTAACAAAAGGAACAAGACATTTCTCAAACAGACAGGACCAAGGGTAAACAGGTCATCAGCCATTCATAGCTGGTTTTAAAAGAAGTGTTCACAACGTGGCTGGTGGCTCTGTGTGAAATATTCCATAACTCTCTGGATTAATGGAGTGTTCCAATGAAACTGGAGACCCTCCAATGTGGCGTCTGTCTTCAAGAAACTAGCGAGACTGAAAGCAGGAACCATTCCGTCTAACCATTATTGCTGGGAATCTGTGAGAGTCTGTTATTAAGGAAGGGACTTCAGAGAATTTAGAAAAGCTTCACACAGAGTCAGCATGGTCTTGTTAAAGGCGAACTTTATTTTGTCTGTAAAATCATGCAAAGATTTTCTGGAGATCCATTAGAATGTAACAAGCGGCCTTGATAAATGGGGACTGGGAGACATAGAGTCATAGAGTCATCGACATGTACAGCATGGAAACAGACCCTTCAGTTCAACCTGTCCATGCCGACCTGATATCCAATCTAGTCCCACTTGTCAGCACCCGGCCTATATCCCTACAAACTCTTCCTATTCATATATTTAGCCAAATGCCTCTTAAATGTTGCAATTGTACCAGCCTCCACCACATCCTCTGGCAACTCACTCCATACACGTACCACCGTCTGCATGAAAAATTTGCCCCTTAGATCTCTTTTATATCTTTCCCGTCTCACTCTAAACCTATGCCTCCAGTTCTGGACTTCACGACCCCAGGGAAAAGACTTTGTCTATTTATCCTATCCATGACCCTCATAATTTTGTAAACCCCTATAAGGTCACCCCTCAGCCTCCGACGCTCCAGGGAAAACAGCCCCAGTATATTTAACCTCTCCCTATAGTTCAAATCCCCCAACTCTGGCAACATCCTTGCAAATGTTTTCAGAACCCTTTCAAGTTTCACAACATCTTCCCAATAGGAAGGAGATCAGAATTGCATGCAATATTCCAATAGTGGCCTAACCAATGTCCTGTACAGCCACAACATGACCTCCCAACTCCTGTACTCAATACTCTGATCAATAAAGAAAAGCATATCAAATGTCTTCTTAACTATCCTATCTACCTGCGACTCCACTTTCAAGGAGCTATGAACCTGCACTCCTGGTGTCTTTTTTCAGCAACACACCCTCGGGCCTTACCATTCAGTCTATAAGTCGTGCTAAGATTTACTTTCCCAAAATGCAGCACCTCGCATTTATCTGAATTAAACTCTATCTGCAACTTCTCAGTCCATTGGAACATCTGGTCCAGATCCTGTTGTAATCTGAGGAAACCCTCTTCGCTGTCCACTACACCTGCAATTTTGTCGTCATCTGCAAACTTACTAACTGTACCTCTTGTGCTCACATCCAAATCATTTATGTAAATGACGAAAAGTAAAGGACCCAGCACCGATCCTTGTGGCACTCCACTAGTCACAGGCCTCCAGTCTGAAAAACAACCCTCCACCACCACCCTCTGTCTTCTACCTTTGAACAAGTTCTGTATCCAAATGGTAAGTTCTCCCTGCATTCCATGAGATCTAACCTTGATAATCAGTCTCCCCTGGGGAACCTTGTAACCATCCCCGCCCCCTGAACCCTCAGAGGAACACCACGCCTGCTCATGACTCCACCCCCACTCCCCCCCCACCACCACACCCACTCCAGTTACAAGCACCGCACCCACTCCCATCTCCACACCCACACCTGTTCCCAGCTCCCAGCCCTGCTGAGCTTTCATGATCCCTCCAGACCTGTCCCTCACGGAGGATGAAAGATCAGTCCATGGCAAAGGATTCACCTGTATCACCCTCCGCCCTCGCATCAATGAATTTAATACACGCTGAGACGTAAAACACTTCTTCCGCCACCTCCTTGCTCATTTTTACAATCAGGACTCCCGCCCACCTTGTAAGGATCCCTTCACCCACCTCCAACATGCTCCCTCCACCTGGACACCCCGTGCCAGCCTATTACCCGCCCTCGACCTCTTCATTTCCATTTGCCAGTGGGATGTTAACCGCCTCAACCTGTCTACCCCCTCCCCCACTCCAACCTCTCAGCCTCACAACGTGCAGCCCTCCACTCCCACTGTTCCAATCCCGACCTCACCATTAAGACAGCAGACAATCGGGGTGCAGTGGTAGTCTGGCGCACTGACCTCTCCACCGCTGAAGCCAGACGCCATAAAGAAGACACCTCTTCCTACCACCCCCTCGACTATGACCCCACCCCATCACCAAACCGTCATCTCCCAGACCATACAGAACCTCATCACCTCAGGAGATCTCTCACCCACAACTTCGAACCTCATAGTCCGGGAACCCCGCACTGCCCAATGCTACCTCCTTCCCATGATCAATAAGCCTGACCGCCTGGGCCGACCCATTGTCTCAGCATGCTCCTGCCCCACTGAACACATCTCTACCTACATCGCCACTGTCCTATCTCCCCTAGTCCAGGAACTCCCCACATACGTTCAGGACACCATCCACGCCCTCCACCTCCTCCAAGACTTCCCTTTCCCCGGCCCCCAACGCCTCATCTTCACCATGGATATCCAATCCCTCTACACCTCCATCCGCCATGGCCATGGCCTCCAAGCCCTCCATTTCTATTTTTCCCGACGTCCCGAACAATACCCTTCCACCGACACTCTCATTCGTTTGGCTGAACTGGTCCTCACCCTCAACAATTTCTCCATCGAATCCTCCCACTTCCTCCAAATCAAAGGGGTAGCCATGGGCACCCATATGGGCCAGAGCAATGCTTGTCTCTGTTGGCTACGTAGAAAAGTCCATGTTCCATAGTTATACCAGCATCACTTCCCACCTCTTCCTCTGCTATATTGATTACTGCATTGGTGCCACCTCGTGTTCCCACAAGGAGGTTAAAAAAATTCATCAACTTCACCAACATATTCCATCCTGCCATTACGTTTGCCTGGAGCATATCTGACACCTCCCTCCCCTTTCTGGACCTCTCTATCTCCATTAATGACGACTGACTCGACACTGACATTTTTTACAATCCCACCAACTCACGCAGCTACCTGGATCACACCTCGTCCCACCCTACCTTCTGCAAAACTTCAATCTCATATTTCCAATTCCTCCGCCTCCACTGTATCTGCTCCCATGAGGAACAGTTCCACCACAGAACACACCAGATGGCCTCCTTCTTTCGAGACAGCAATTTCCCTTCCCCCGTGGTTAAAGATGCCTTCCATCGCATCTCATCCACATTCCGCCCCTCCGCCCTTAAACCAGACCCCTCCAACCGTAACAAGGACAGAACATCCCTGGTGCTCACCTTACACCCTACCAACCTTCGCATAAACCATATCATCCGCCGACATTTCCGCCACCTCCAAACGGACCCCACCACCAGAGATATATTTCCTTCCCCACGCTTTCCGTCTTCACCAAAGACCATTCCCTCCATGACTACCTGGTCACGTCCACGCCCCCCTACAACCCACCCTCCCATACTAGCACCTTCCCCTGCCACTGCAGGAATTGCAAAACCTGCGCCCACACCTCCTCCCTGAACTCCAGCCAAGGTCCCAAAGGAGCCTTCCACATCCATCAAAATTTATTTGAACATCCACCAATATCATTTATTGTATCCGTTGCTCCCAATGCGGTCTCTTCTCCATTGGGGAGACTGGACGCCTTCTAGCAGAGTGCTTTAGGGATCACATCTGGGACACACACACCAATCAACCACACTGTCCTGTCGCCCAACATTTCAACTCTCCCTCCCACTCAGCCGAGGACATGGAGGTGCTGGGCCTCCTTCACCGCCACTCTCTGGAGGAAGAACCTCTAATCTTCTGCCTCAGAACACTTCAACCGCAGGCCATCAATGTGGACTTCACCAGTTTCCTCATTTCCCCTTCCCCCTCACCCCAGTTCCAAATTACCAGCTCAGCGCTGTCCTCATGACTTGTCCTACCTGCCTATCTTTCTTTCCACCTATCCACTCCACCCTCCACCCTGACCAAGCACCTCCATCCCCACCCAATTCACCTATTGTTCTCTATGCTAAATTTCTCCCCACCCTCAACCCGCCCCTCATTTATCTCTCCACCCTGCAGGTACTCTGCCTCTACTCTTGATGAAGGGCTTTTGCCCGAAACGTCGATTTTCCTGCACTTCAGATGCTGCCTGAACTGTTGTGCTTTTCCAGCACCACTCTAATCTAGAATCTGGTTTCCAGCATCTGCAACCCTTGTGTGAACCATGCCGATCACCTTACTGATGTCCATATAAATCACATCGACCACTCTGCCCTCATCAATCTTCTTTGTTACTTCTTCAAAAACTCAATCAAGTTTGTGAGACATGATTTCCATGCACAAAGCCATGTTGACTATCACTAATCAGTTCTTGTCTTTCCAAATATATGTACATCCTGTCCCTCAGGTTATCCCTCCAACAAATTGCCCACCGCCGAGTTCAGCCTCACCGGTCTATTGTTCCCTGGCTTTTCATTACTGCCCTGTTAAAACAGTAGAACCACGTTTGTCAACATCCAGTTTTCTGACACCTCACCTGTGACTATCAATTTTACAAATATCTCAGCAAGAGGCGCATCAATCATTTATCTAGCTTCCCACAGAGTTCTAGGGTACACCTGATCAGGTCCTGGGGATTTATCCACCTTCAACTGTTTAAATACATCCAGCACTTCATCCTCTGTAATCTAGACATTTTTCAAGATGCATTCACCCCTTGCCTTTCTAAATACATATACATCCTGTCCCTCAGGATTCCCTCCAACAACTTGCCCACCATTGAGGTCAGGCTCACAGATCTATAGTTCCCTGGTTTGTCTTTACCGCCTTTCTTAAACAGTGGCACGACATTTGCCAACCTCCAGTCTTCTGGCACCTCACCTGTGACTATCGATGATACAAATATCTCAGCAAGAGGCCCAGCAGTCACTTCTCTAGCTTCCCACAGAGTCCTCGGGTACACCTGATCAGGTCCTGGGGATTTATCCGCCTTTAACCGTTTAACGAAATCCAGCACTTCTTCCTCTGTAATCTGGACATTTTGCAAAATGTCACCATCTATTTCCCAACCGTCTATTTCTTCCATATCCTTTTCCATAGTAAATGCTGACGAAAATATTCATTTAGTATCTTCCCATTTTCTGTGGCACCACACAAAGGCTGCCTTGCTGATCTTTGAGGGGTCCGATTCTCTCCCTAGTTACCCTTTTGTCCTCAATATATTTGTAAAAACCCTTTGAATACTGTTAATTCTATTTGCCAAAGCTATCTCATGTTCCCTTTTTGCCCTCCTGATTTCCCTCTTAAGTGTACTCCAACTTCCTTTATACTCTTCTGAGAATTCACTCGATCGATCCTGTCTATACCTGACATATGCTTCCTTCTTTCTCTTAACCAAACCCTCAATTTCTTTCGTCATCCAGCATTCTCTATACCTACCAGCCTTCCCTTTCACTCTAACAGGAATATACTTTCTTTGGATTCTTGTTAGCTCATTTCTGAAAGCTTCCCATTTTCCAGCCGTCCCTTTACCTGCGAACATCTGCCTCCAATCAGCTTGCGAAAGTTCTTGCCTAGTACTGTCAAAATTGACCTTTCTCCAATTTAGAACTTCAGCTTTTAGATCTGGTCTAGCCTTTTCCATCACTATTTTAAAACGAATGGCATTATGGCCCCAAAGTGCTCCCCCACTCACACATCAGTCACCTGCCCTGCCTTATTTCCCAAGAGTAGGTCAAGTTTTGCACCTTCTCTCATAATTACATCCACATACTGAATCAGAAAATTGTCTTGTACACACTTAAAGTATTCCTCTCCATATAAACCTTTAACACTATGGAAGTCCCAGTCGACATTTGGAAAGTTAAAGTCCCCTACCATAACTACCCTATTATTCTTTCAGATAGCTGAGATCTCCGTACAAGTTTGTTTCTCAGTTTCCCTGTGACTATTGGGGCGTCGATAATACAATCCCAATAAGGTGATCATCCTTTTTTTTCACTTCCACCCAAATAACTTCCCTGGATGTATTTGCAGGAATATCCTCCCTCAGCACAGCTATACTGGCATCCCTTATCAAAAATGCCACTCTCCCACCACTCTTGCCAACCTTTCCATCGTTCCTGTAGCATTTGTATTCAGAAACATTAAGCGGTCAGTCCTGCCCATCCCTGAGCCATGTTTCTGTAATTGTTATGATATCCCGGTCCCATGTTCCTAACCATGCCCTCAGTTCATCAGCCTTTCCTGTTCGGCCCCTTGCATTGAAATAAGTGCAGTTTACTTTGTTAGTCCTACCTTGCCCCTGCCTGCTCTGACTGTCTGACTCGCTTCTGTTCTCAACTGTACCAGTCTCAGATTGCTCTCTTTACTCGCTACCTCCCTCAGTCCCAAACACCCCTCCCCACCCCACACAGCCACCTTACTACTTTAAATCCTCCCAAGCAGTTGTGGCAAATTTCCCTGCTAGTATATTTAGTCCCCTTCCAATTTAGGTGCATACCGTCCTTCTTGTACAGGTCATTTCTCCACAAAAGACATTCCAATGATCCAAAAATATGAATCCTTCTCCCATTCATCAGCTCCTCAGCCATGCATCCATCTGCTCTATCCTCCTATTCCTGTCCCCACTCGCTCGTATCACTGGGAGTAATCCAGATATTACGACCCTTGAGGACCTCCCTTTTAAAATTCTACCTAACTCTCTGTAATCTCCCTTCAGAATCTCAACCTTTTCCCTTCCTATATCGTTGGTTCCAATGTGGACAATGACCTCTTGGTGGCACATCTCCCCCGTGAGGACATTCTGCACGCTCTCTGAGACATCCTTGATCTTGGCACCAGGGAAACAACACACCATTTTGCTTTCTTTTCTGCTGGCCACAGACGTCTATCTGTACCTCGGTCTACAGAATCTCCTAACACAATTGATCTCTTGGAAGCCGTCGTACCCCTCATTGCGTTAGAGCCAGCCTCAATACCAGAAAATTGACTGTTCGTGCTATGTTCCGCTGAGAATCCATCACACTCTACATTTTCCAAAACAGCATACCTGTTTGAAATAGGTATGTCCACAAAAGACTCCTACCCTCGGTGCTTACCTCTCTTACACTTCCTAGAGTTGGTCAATCTATGTGACTGTATCTGAGACTTCCCCCCTTCCTATAACTGCCATCCATCACATCCTGTTGCTGTTGCAAATTCCTCATCGCTTCTATCTGTCTCTGCAACCGATCCACTTGATCTGATAAGATTCGCATCCAACAGCATTTAAGGCAGATATAATCTGCTGTAAACCTTAAACTCCCTTTAAACTCTCTTTAAACATGAGGCTTTCCATACATTTTCCACAAGGTATCACAAAATAAAGATTCTTACACAAGACAGAAGCTTATAGTATGACGGATAATGAATTAGCATCGTATGACAATTGGTAAACACACAGAAATCGGAGATTCAGGCTTCATTGATCATTATGAAAAACCGTATTTACTGGAGTACCGCAAATATCAGTCCGATGGCAATAGCTGCTTACAATCTATACTGATAGCCTGATAGCAGTAGCTGAGTGCAATATACATCCTAGTTTGAGGATGACACTGACAACCAAAAGGCAGGCTGTTATTTTATGGAGAGGACTCCCAAAAAAGGAGCAGTACAACGGATTGGACTATTCCTGTATATGAAACGTAACGGCATCATGCTGATTCAGAAATATTGGTTCATTAGACTTGTTCCTGGGATGAAAGGGTAGAATTATTGATTAATCAAAAATGCTGAGGCGATTCTTCATTATGGTTTAAATGAATGAGGGTGACATTAATGAAATGGACAAGATACAGAGGGGTGAAAATGTGTTGCTGGAAAGGTGCAGCAGGTCAGGCAGCATCCAAGGAACAGGTGAATTGACGTTTTGAGCATCAGCCCTTCTTCAAGATACAGAGGGGGCTTGACAAGGTAAATGTTGAGAATGTGGTTCCACACCAGGGCAGAGTCACGAACTCAGGGATGTAGATACAGAAAAAGCAATATGGATTTCAAACTGAGACATGAAGAAATGTCTTCTTTCAGAAGGTAGTGAATGGCTGGAATTTCCTAACCCAGAGTTTTGTGGAAGCTGGGTCACTGAATGTATTTACAGACGGGGTTGATTGGTTTGTGATATTTCAGCGTGTTGAGGGATGCAAAGGGTTAGCAGGAAAGTGGAGTTGAGCCTTGGAGTAGATCAGCCATGTTCTTATTGAATGTCAGAGAAGGTTTGAGGGGACAAATAGCCTGCTCCTGTTCCTATTTCTTACGTTCCTATTTATGCTTTTGGAAAATAACTGGTTATTTTCATGATGTAAACATGTTGCATTCAGGGAGAGCAGATGATTTGTCTGAGTTGACCTTGTATGATGTATGGGGGCTTTATTCACTGCGAATCTGGGTCTGCAACATGACCCACATCTGGAACAGAAGTTACAGAGAGGGGAAGCCTGGAAACAGAAATTTGGGGGTGGGGGTGTCACTTCCTGACCCAGCCTGGACATCTCCAAGTACATTTCCCAAACTGCACCAAACCATCTGAGTGGCCACAGTCTGCTCCTGTACTACAGGACCAAAGGGCTGAATGGAACATCAGAACATAGGGCTGACGGACACGACTGGGCCATTCGGCCCTTTGACACTATTCCAACAGTCAATAAGGTCATGGTTCATCCCATTTCATTCCCAGCTGCACTTACGTCTCATTGCACCATTATCCCTGATTCACCTGTCCATGGAAAATCAGACAATCAGCCTCGATATAATATGAAGATTCAGATATATAGTGGGAAAGAGATTTACCACTAGAATGAATTCCCACTTTGTGAATTTCTCCTCACTCCAGTTCTGACTGAGATTGGAGGATGTCCCTGTTTCAATTTCTAGTACCACTCCTCCACTGCTCACAACAAATTTTAAATGTAACCAGGTCAGTGATATGGCCGATGATAAAGGTCTCAGACTGGGTCAGGTTCAATTATCAGAACAAGTCAATTAGATTTCGTTAGTCAGCTACTAGTAATTAATAGAACTAATTGAGGAGTGTGATGAATATGTGGTTAGCACTGCTGCCTCAGATCACCAAGGAGCTGGGTTCAATGCTAAACTCAGGTGAGTTTGAACATTCTCCACGTATTTGCATGTGTTCCCTCCCAATGCTCCATTTTCATCACACGGTTCAATGTTTTTTCTTTTTTTTATTTTTCCCACTACACATGGTGTGTTTGTGTACAAGTGTGAGACACAGTGAGAGACACAAATTGCATGAATCTTTATTCAATTTCCACCACCAGGAAGATAGGAAATCACCCAAGTGGCCAGTGACAAGCACTGCCCTTCTCATCAAAGGGCAATGCTGTGTGATCAAAACAGTGAAGGGGAGGGCAGGGACTAAATCAAAATAGAGTTGGAGGGTGAAATAATGCACTCCACTCCCTGCGGCGCCCACCTCTGCCTGAACAACTCCAGGGTGTTGGTGGACACCCCGTGCTCTTTCTCCAAGGACACCCGGGCTCTAACGTAACCGCGGAAGAGGGGCAGGCAGTCGGCCCTAACGACCCACTATCACAGAGTTCAAAGGTGTGTGCAGCTCAGAGTGGATTGCCCATTGTTGAGAGAGCGTGGTAACCTCTGTCAGTGTGGGGGAATTGAACCTGCGATGTTGGCCTCCCTCCACATCACAAACCATCCGTCCAGCCAACTGAGTGGGAGACTGTGTGATTGCTACAGACAGTCACAGATAAAATGAAAAAGAAACTTCAAAACAAAGAAAGTGGTACATTTCAAATAACGTTCAAGATAAAAGTTGAGGATAAAACGTTCTGTACTAGAAATTGCATTTCAGAACGGGACAAGTGTTTTGAAGCTGTTTTTGGCTGAATACTATAAAGTGAGACAACGTGAAATAGCCAGAATTAGTAATTGTGATTGGATATTAAATAAGTGCATATGTAGAGAGAGAGAGAGAGAGAGAGAGAGAGAGAGAGAGAGAGAGAGAGAGAGAGATGATGATGAAAAATCGTCATGTTAATTCCCCTTAGATGCCATGCGCGGGGTCAACTGTGCAGCGTCTTCCAAACTGAGAAAATTTTACAGTGTGCCCATTGACATTTGAAAGATGGGACCAATGTCAGTGGTCACGGAATATCCAGGGGCATCAGTGCAATGGTGAGTCCCTCCAGCCCTGATGGGTTAAAGAAACAGGCTGTCATTGAATGAGAGGAATACTATGAGATTGAGTGGATAGTTAATGAGGTGAGTTCGATAAGATAGCACCAAGATACTAGCTCAGCCTCGTACAGACAATCCCTCTGTCACAATTAATACATTTTTCATTGAAACAAATTATTGTTAGATGCAGCCCAATGAATCGAAGACTCTGCTGACCCCACACCCAGTTACAAAGTTGCAGAACAAATGATCATCTAAAATTCTCCATCATCTTTACTGACACCAATATCCCTTTCAGCTATCGTTCCTGGGAATAATGGCTCATGTTACAGAATGCTTTCGAAATGTCTTCATTTCAGCATTCTGAAATCTATGACCTTACATGAAATTGTCTCTCAAACTCCCTTTCTTCTTTTTTCCCCAAAGTCCTTTTGGTTGTTCGTAGCTAAACTGATTTCCCCGCCATCTCTCTCTGGCAGGGGCTAAGGAATACGGACTAGGCAACAAGGATTCTGTATCAGAGTGATAATGTCACCAGACGGTTAATTCAGAGGAAAGGGCTGCGCTTCCCAAGCAGTGTTTAAAATCCTACCACAGCCGATGTCAGAGCTTAAATTCGAATGACAAAACTTGGAATGAAACCTAATTTCACTCATGGAAACCAGAAACAGTCAGGATTTATTTTTATTATTTCACTGACAGTCTTTGGTCAAGAAACTTAACATTATTGCCCAGCCTGAATTCAGTGTGACTCCAGACCAACAACAAAATTTTTGGCTCCATTTTGTCTTGACAAATGGCCGCGTGGTCAAGGATAATTGGTGATGGACAACAAATGCTGACTTTGCCCATGATGCTGGCATCCCGGAAAACAACAACATTAAAGGTGAAAGAAACCAAGGAACGGTGGATGATGGAGATCGAAAATAAAACTCGCTGGCGTCTGAAAATGTTGGAGAATCTAAGCAGTTATGGCAGCCTCTGTCAGGCGAAACGCAGATAACGGTTTGAGTCCAGTGACCGTGCTTCACAACTGAAAGCAAACTGGGAAATAATATTATTTATCTTGGAATCGGGGATGGTTGGGTTGGAGAGAGAGATGGGAGCCAGGTTTAAATAGAATGGACAGAGAATTGGCCAGAAAAAGACAGGAAAAGAAATGAAAAGTGAGCAAAGGGATTGCTGATGATGAACTGAAAGGAAAACAAAATGGCAAGTTATTCTCACATTTCCCCATTTCCCATATTCCTGAATATCACGTCCATTTAGATATGTCCCTGTTTATCGTGAGTTAGGTTCCCTCTATCTCTCTTCTCTGAGTGTCATGATCAAATCCATTGGCAATACTGGTGCTGTCCTTATAGTTGCTGAGATACAGAGCAAGGTAATGTTACACAGTCAACTGCTTCTTTGGAGAGAGAAACTGTTACTGTGGGACTATGCGGGGATGCAACGGCTTTCTCAGCCAGGAGGAGAAACTCAGACGTGGAAATAGATTTCAATGCTGAACGCGTGCACCATGCGAGTGGGAAACTGACTTGTTCCTATCATTGGAAAATCAGTGGAATTTCTGTGGATGCTTATCTCAGATTTGTATTGTCAGCTGCTGGATCTGATAACCCCACTCTTTTTTACTGTATTTACAGTGTCTGGGTCCATGGTAGACAAATGGAGATGAGACTCCACAGAACGTAAGATCTATAAAAGTGGTGGAGCAGGACAGGGCACTATCTTCCCTGGGATTTCCCGGGATATTTGTCTCAGCTGGACCAGGTGTAAGGTATGAAACCAGTTTGTTTCAAAATTGAGGTGGTCACTAAGCTGTGTCCCCTCCTTCAGTGTACTATTTAGCCTCACATCAGTGACAGGACTGTGCTGATGCTCACCATGAATTAAACTGGATTAATTCTGGAACTTTCCAGGCAGGAGTGAGTAACATATCCATCATCACCGGAGTGCAGTCTTCCGATGTATTCACTGGCTGACAGAAGTCACCTGTCTGCTGAGTGCAATATATTGAATCCATCTCCCTGAGGAAGGTACAGAAACAAAATTCCAGAAGCACGAGTGAAAGAGTGACTGGTTAAATGAGTAACAGCAGGAAATTAGAATTAATAAAAGGTGTGTCTTTGAAAATCTCATTGAAGAAGGTCGGTATGTTGCTGCATCAGATGAGCTCTATCTTAGAGTAGTGAGGAGGTAACAGCAGAGCTCGTGAAAGAATTACTGATAATTCTTCAAAGCTAGTTTGATTCTGGAAAGGATCCTCCATACCGGAAATCAGCTATTGTAAACCTAAGTATTTAAAACAGGACGGAGAGGGCAAACAGAAAACTAAATTGTAAAACTAAATTCACTTTAGCAGTACATTTTCTGGAAATACTCCTTCAGGAATACATACCTTCACGTCTTTCAGCATCACACACTGAGAGGATCCTGTGTCTCTTAATAGTGCATCCTCTTTATCTGCTACTCCTGACCTGTGTGAATACACTTTCCCTTTGCAGGTATATTTTATAAGCAGATCTGGTCCTTCCTCCTTGACCAACCTTAGATCAACTTGTACACTCTGATGCAGCTTTCTAGCCGCCACCTTGCTTTCTGTTAAAGCTCCAATAAAACTCCCAGGCTTATCCTGTTTTCTTACATCTGTTTTTTTTTTCCCCCAGCCCACCAACAGAGTGATTTCCTGTGTCCTAATTAATTGCAACGAAAACACCGGAGCATTTTTGCTTCTTTGACCCCTTCAAGGGTTTCTTTTTTACCCTGTGGTAAGTTATCCTTCTGATCTTCACTGAGATCTACATATCCAGGATTTCTCTATGCCTCATGAACTGAAATTGATTCTGGAAGCCAAAATGTGTTTTATGGAACAATTCATAATCATCTTCCTCTTCAGCTGCTAAACTTGCTGTTTTATCTCTCTGCTCTTACACAAGAGTTTGCACTACTTCAGGCAACGAATCTTTCAATTCCTCCAAAATACTTATCTCTCTAAATGCATCATAGATTTGCTCGATTTTTAAAGTTCTTACCCATTTATCAAAATTACTTTCTTTGACCAATTTAAACTCAATATAGGTTTGACCAGGATCACTCCTAAGATTCCTGAAATGTTGTCTATCGGCTTCTGGCACAAGCTCATATGCACTTTCTTCACCTTGTCATACTCACCAGATCCTTCCTCTGATTATGTTGCGGATACCTCACGAGTTCTACTTACAAGTTTCGTTTGGATCAACAAAACCCACATGGCCACTCGCCACTGCAATTGTTTAGGCACTTCTTCAAATGAGATGAAAGGATTTCCATATCATAATCATCAAATTGAGGCAAGGCGTGAATATACTTAAAAAGTATCTCACCAGGCTTTTGACTACGATGGGTTTGCTAATCCCCATGCTGTTCCTCAGTAAGCTTACCTTCAGCATTCATCTCCATTGTTTTCAGCTGACTTTCGACTCTCAGTGTCCATCTATGAAGCTCAAACGCTCTCTCTTTTTGTTTCTCTCCAGCTAAAGCCATTCGTTTTTTTTCTCTTTCCTGGATAAAACCAAGTCGTTCTCTTAGTTTCTCTTTTAATTTTAGTCAATTTCAGCTTCTGACTCAAGCTGCTTTATTTGCGATTGAAGTTTAGTCATTTCTACAGACCCCAAATGGAATTTCCAGCAAATTGGAATGCTGAACTATTGCTGCAATCGTCTCATCTTTCCCCACATTAGGAGTTAGCTTCAACTCTAGCTTGTCTACTAATTCCCGCAGTTTGGATTTATGTGCATTTTGTGAAACTCCCAAGGACGATTCTCCCATCTCCAAAACATCCTTTGTGAGGGTAGGAGTTATTGCTATCTGAAGCTCTGTTTACACACCAAATACACACACGAACAAAGAGACACTAACACCTGCCACTCGCTGTCTTAATTCCGCAAAGTCCCCCCAAAATGTTATGGACCAGGCCCGACCTCTCAAAACATTTTTAAACAGGGAGACGAGACGTAACTTTGGTATTTGTTGAAGGTTAGTAGAAAGTGGGTATTAACAGAGAGAGTTGGCTGGTCAGACTGCCGAGTTTTAAACAAACAGTCTTTAATCACCAAATTAAGGAAAAAAAGCACATGAACTGGAACTAGAATACCCAACTAACGTATCATATCCAACCGTGAGGCTATCCCGAGTTTAGGATGTTGTTCCAAAATACTTGCAACAATACCAATAAACAAACACTTTATCACAAACACAAATCTGATACAAAAAGCTTACAGGTTATGAGATCGGAAGGACAGAAGGAAGGGGAGAGCGTCCAACTTAACAGTTACCCTGACTCAACTTACCCCCAAACTGAACCAATCCTCCAGCTAGAGAGTTGGCCACGTCTCTTGATTATATAAGTTTTTATTTAAAGACTTGAACGCGTTCTTGCCTGATTAGATATAAACAAAAGGACCCCAAATCAACCTTTCAAAATTCCGACATATTGGAGTCTTAGGTCGTTTAGAACTTCTCTGAAAAAGAAAAATCAAGGATAACATAACCTTGTAAAAGGTCTGGCTTTGTGACAACATGACACATTTGGCTCTGGACTGAATTCAAACAATGAAGTCAATAAAGTGTGTTAAAGTGCTTGTGAGTTTATATTTTAAAAGTGCTGAAGCATATTGAGTGTTGGAGATGCAAAAGTGTCTCGTTAGATCAATTAAAGGAATGCCAGGGGAAATCCACATTTCCTGCGTATTGGAGTGCAAATACATCCACTGTAATTATATTGGCTGGTGCCTGTTCAAGTCGAGGAGAGATCGGCATGGTCACAACATCTAGATTGTGTTTTTTGAGAGTGGTGGTTGTGGGACGTTCAGGCGGTTACAATATTGCAAACGGACAACGGAGCAGAACCGTCTAGACTGGGATAAGAAAACATCCACCATTCTGTCTCACCACTAACTTCATGAGAGCAATGGGTGATTTGTCCAATAGTCAGCGATGCCAACAATCAATCCAGTCCAGTTGTTTTTGTGAACTGAAGGAACCATACTGAAACGTGTTAACTGGATCTGTTTGTTCAGTGACTGTAATTGATGCCGGACTCCATGGATTGTAATGATGCCACGGGATGGTATCCCTCTCCTGTTAGTAAGTGCCTTCTTGCAATGCTTTATGCCATTATAACAGCAGATGCATCACCTCCAACGCTCACAGGGATCAGCAGCTGCAGAGACAGGAAAAGGAGAGATAAACATCTGAGAACAGACTGGAATGATCCATTAGGTGAAAACAATGACTGCACATGCTGAAAACCAAATACTGAATTAGTGGTGCTGGAAGAGCGCAGCAGTTCAGGCAGCATCCAACGAGCAGCGAAATTGACGTTTCGGGCAAAGGCCCTTCATCAGGAATAAAGGCAGTGAGCCTGAAGCGTGGAGAGATAAGCGAGAGGAGGGTGGGGGTGGGGAGAGAGTAGCATAGAGTACAATGGGTGAGTGGGGGAGGAGATGAAGGTGATAGGTCAAAGAGGGAAGGGTGGAGTGGATAGGTGGAAAAGACGATAGGCAGGTCGGAGGAAATGACCTGGGAGTTGCAGTGGGAGATGGACTCCATTAGATTCTTGTAGAGAGAGGAGGAAAACTTCTTCAAGGCAGGCATCCTTCCAATAGGATTCGCAGTTAGTTGGGTTAAAATCAACAAGGTAAAAACAATGACTGCACATGCTGAAAACCAAATACTGGATTAGTGGTGCTGGAAGAGCACAGCAGTTCAGGCAGCATCCAACCAGCAGCGAAATCGACGTTTCGGGAAAAAGCCCTTCATCAGGAATAAAGGCAGTGAGCCTGACGCGTGGATAGATAAGCTAGAGGAGGGTGGGGGTGATGAGAGAGTAGCATAGAGTACAATGGGTGAGTGGGGGAGGAGATGAAGGTGATCGGTCAAGGAGGAGAGGGTGGAGTGGATAGGTGGAAAAGAAGATAGGCAGGTCAGAGGAAATGAACTGGGAATTGCAGTGGGAGAGGGACTCCCTGAGATTCTTGTAGAGAGAGGAGGAAAACTTCTTCAAGGGAGGCATCCTTGCAAGAGGATTCGCAGTCGTGTTAAAGGTCATTTCCTCCGACCTGCCTATCTTCTTTTCCACCTATCCACTCCACCCTCTCCTCCTTGACCTATCACCTTCATCTCCTCCCCCACTCACCCATCGTACTCTATGCTACTCTCTCCCCACCGCCACCCTCTTCTAGCTTATCTCTCCACGCTTCAGGATCACTGCCTTTATTCCTGATGAAGGGCTTTTGCCCGAAACATCGATTTCGCTGCTCGTTGGATGCTGCCTGAACTGCTGTGCTATTCCAGCACCACCAGTCCAGTATTTGGAATGATCCATTAATTGATCACAATCTGAGAACATTAGACTAGAAGGCTGCAACAATGGACAGGAGTTTATCCACGGGTCTTATCTTTTTTTTCCTGGTCTTGGTCAACATTACCAATTCAGATATTAGGTGCACCGATGATTATCCAGGCGGACTACTGTCCTATCCTCCCTATTGTTGGTGTTCCTGGTAAGTTTCTTCATCTCTATCCATTTATTAATCTCTTTAACCATGGAAAACTTCTTTGCTATTTCTGTTATCTATATATGACAAAGACAGAAACTATTGTCTTCAGTTTCAAATGCAAATTCCATTCATTCTCCACAAATTTCAGAACCGCCATCACAAGTATCTGAGAACGAGACTGTTCAGAATACCGAAGTACCTTTTTTCCTTGAATTGATTGACGTCTGGGTATTCTGTCCATCACCAAACCTATCCACTACCAGCTCAATTATATCCCCAGGCGCCATTTTGGTATCAATGGTGACGCTTGATAAACCATTATCTATGCCTTGGTAAAGTTCAGACGTTATGGTTCTACCTCTCCTCTAAGCACACTTTCAGTTGCAAATGTTTTGATCACAACCTTGTTCTTGTCTCTAAAAGTAACTTAATGAAAGGAACACTGTGTCAAAGCAGGAATGTCGGAAGAAATGTAATTCAGAGGCACAGGTTATTGCCTAGAAAGACACTCTTCCATATACTACCACAGATGATGTTAGAAAGTAAATTCAAATGACAAGAATTGGAAATAAAAGCACGTTTTACGAATAACAACCATAATATCTCCAGCATTTTGTCGATGCGTTTATCTATTTCACTGATGTCCTTTGGTAAAGAAAACTAGCGTTATTACCTGGTCTGGCCTAAGACTGATATCAGACCCACAGCAATATGCTTGGTTCTGTACTGCCTGAAAGAATGACCACACAGTAAAGGGCATTTGTTCAGGTGAACAATACTGCCCCTGTCAGCGATGCAGACATTCCAAGTAATAACAACGTTAAAGATCAAATAGAAAAAAGAATGATGAAATTGTTCAGAAACAGTAAAGAAGGAAAAATGCCAGAAAAACTGAGCTTTTTTTGGCAGCCTCGGGTCGAGAGAAAAACAGAATTGGCAATTCGATTCTAATGACCATAGTTCAGAACTGAACATAGTTGGGAAATAGTGTGATTGATGTTGGTGACTGTGACACCTGTTATGAAAGGGAGAAGGACTGAGTTGAATAGATGGAAAAAGAGAGAGATAGAGAGAAAGAAGCAAACAAAGGGATTGTTGATGATTAGCTGGGATGGAAATTTAAAAATGAGATTTATCTTATTTATTTTTCTCCTATTCCCATATTTCTAAAAATAATTACCATATAAGATATACATCAAAGTCCCTGTTTAAAGTGATTTATGTAGATTTTTCTCTCTTCCCTGAGTGCGATCATCTTCCTTTATTCATTAGTGGGATGCTGGGCCAGTATTTAATCCCCTTTCCCCATTATTCTTGAGAAGGTGTTGGTGAGCTGCCTTCCTGACCCACTGCAGTCCGCGGGCTATAAATAGTCAGTGCTGAGGTCCATGCGTTTCATTTCTTTGAGGCATTGAAGTGAGTGATATAATTGAGTGGCTGGCTTGGCCATTTCAAACTGCAACTGAGAGTTAACCACATTACTGTGGGTCTGGAGTCACATGTAAACCCAACGAGGAGAAGATGGTAGATTTCTGTCCCTGAAGGCCATAAGGGTGCGCTAGGACTTTCGACAATGGTTTCATTGTTTCATTTGATTCTTAACTCCTGATATTTTATTAAATTCAACTTCCAACATTTGACGTGGTGGGATTCAGATCCGGGGTCTGTGTCATTTCCTGATTCCTTGGATTAATATTCCGGAGATAAAACAGCTCGGCCATCGCCTCCTCAGCATCACCAATCAACTCGAATGACAATAGTGGTGTTGTTGTTGGAGTGACTTTGTTTCATAAGGCAAATAAATGATTTGGCAAAACATGCCATCCTTCCCATTTTGTATTTACGAGATGACGAGATGATGGGACGTGCTCTTGGTGAAATGGAGCTGGATGTCCTTGGGCATGAGTCACTAACAGAATTCATACGGAGCAGCCGGGTGCTGTCAGGTGGGACGAGATTAGGTTGGGATATCAGGTCGGCATGGACGGGTTGGACCGAAGTGTCTGTTTCTATGCTGTACACATCTATGACTCTATGACTCAGCAAGTAATCAGCACAATAAATGAGTAGTGTCCTTCATTGTAAAATGATTAAACTATAAGTGTGAAGACACCGTCCTGCAGTTGTAGAGTGTTCTTGAGACAGTATTTTCTCTCCTGTATAATAAATGATCTCCTTACTGCAGAGAGACAGGGTAATGGATTTCCATCAGACTAATCCCTGCGGTGATGGTAACATGAGGAGAGTGCGAAGAAAATGAATGTATAATCTGTAACACGATAAAAAGAATAAAAAGTGATTGCCTTAACACTTGAGTATTATGAATCACCACTCATTATTTCCAAAACAAAACACTGACAGCATTGCCGTGATACGTGTCTTCACATTTGGACAAATACGTAGATCGAAAAGATTTAGAAGGATATGAACCAATGAAGAGCTTTTAGCGAATAAAAGGATTATTATGTGACAGAGAAGACAGGAAAATATCCTGTATGGAGGTCAGAACCTGGTGGGAATGCCGAAGTCTGTCAGAGTGTGGCTGCTGACAGGTTGTGAACAACATGACATTCAGTGCAGGGTCACACACCAACAGCATATCGAGACCGTGAGAGTTCATTCACAACCTGCAGCTCTCTCTCAACCAACATGGGGCTCTACAGAACTCTGTAAATGATCATAGAGTCATAGAATCCTATAGAAAGGAGACAGGTCCTTTAGCCCAAACTAGTTCATTCTGACCAAAATGTCCATCCATGCTAATCCCATTTCTCTGTGTTGGTCCAGATCCTTCTAAATCTTTCCGATCTACGTATTTGTCCAAATGTGAAGACACGTGTCACGGAAAGCATGTTATATTTAATGCTATCACTGTTTTGTTTTGGAAATAATGAGCCGAAACGTCAATTCTCCTGCTCCTTGGATGCTGCCTGTCCTGCTGCGCTTTTCCAACAACACATTTTCACCTCTGATCTCCAGCATCTGCAATCCTCACTTCCTCCACACATTGAAGCAGATGAGACTTGGGCAGAAATTCATCAAATTGTTTTGCCTAATGGGTATAGAAAGGGCGATGCTGTGAATGGCATATGAGCTACCACTTGGAGATCATTTTGGGGAGAGGACAATACAGGCTGAAGTACAAAGATATTTTCACTGGCCTGTACTACACAAAGATGTAGTTGAATTTTGCCACAAGTCTCAAACATGTCACACAGGCAGTAATAAGACCGAGGTAATGGATAAATTGGGAATAAAGCAATTCAAATCTATGCATACTATTCGGAATCACAAGGAGCAAGAGAGAGACGGCATCAAAAACTGAAGACCATGTTGAAGGTTTAAGGTCAGGGTTATCCAGATGATTGTGAAAAGGAAATTCCTTTTGAACTATTTGTGATCAGAGACGCACAGAATGAATCGAACAAATTCAGTCTGTTGGAATTAATTTGCAGGCATGAAGTAAAAGGACAATTAACATTGGTTAAGGAGATATTAATAAGTCAGAATTCAGAGACCACCCATTTGGACGATGTGTCAAATTTTAGGGAATGATTAAATAGAGCTGGGGAGTTGGCTAGACAGCATTTAAAAGTATTGCAGCATACAATGAAACAGGAATTGGATCAGAAATCACAAATTCGCAATTTTGCAATTGGGAATAAGGTCTTGCTGTTTTTTCCAGTAATAGGTGAGCCTTTAAAACCAAATGTTAGTGTACCTTATCAAATTGGGAACAAATGTAATGAGGTGAACGATTTGGTATGGACTCCAGACAGAAAGAAATCTCACATAGTGTGTCATATGAATATGCTCAAAAGATACTTTGATCGGGAAGGAAAGCAAGAGAAGAAGGTGTTAATGATTACAGCACAGAAGGAAGAACCAAGTTCAGAGGATTCTGAATTAGACATTCCTCAAATGAATTTGAACAAGAAATTTGTAAAAAATTGGGATAAATTATTGAATTACTTTCCACAAGAAAATCAGTGACCTGAAAGAGTTATTATAATCTCATGAAGAGACATGCGGAAGCAAACTGTGAAGTAAGAACATAATTGCGCATGATAAAGATGCAGGAGATGCTGATCTGATTAAGCAACATCTTTACAGGTACGACCCTCCAAAATTTACACAGGTTCAGAAGGAAATAGAGTGAATGCTCCAAGATGGCATAATCGAAGTGAGTTACAGTGACTGGAGCTCACGTATAGTCATGGTGCCAAAGTCAGATGGGCCCCAACGGTCATGTGTGGACTATCACAAAGTCAACGCCGTTCCAAAGCCTGATGAATATCCAATTCCATGTTTGGAGAACTGTGTCGAAAAAGTGGGAGAAGCTACTTACATTTCTAAGTTGGATTGCTCACAGGCTACTGACAACGACCTCTTTCAGAGAGAGCAAAGGCAATTTAGGGGCTTTCATAGCGCCAAATGCACATTTGGTATGAAATAAGATCCAGTCACATTTCAAAAGGGTGATAAAAAGGTCATTGCCGGATTACCCAAATATGTCATATACGTTAATGATTTGGTCGTTTTTAGTCACTCATGGAAGGAATATTTAGAGCATTTATTGGACTTGTATGATCAACTTCAGAAGGCAGGCTTGGTGGTAAACCTAGCTAAAAGTGAATTTGAGAAAGCCCAAGTCACGTTCCTGGGTTACCTTATCGGACATAGACAAATTGTCCCATGAGATACAAAAACGAAAGTAGGTGGGGAATGTTTCACATCGTCGACAAAACGATATATGCTGTACTATCATTCCTGGGATTGACTGGATTTTACCGAAAGTTTGTGCCAAACTGTAAACAGTGCAGCTGCTCCACTCACCAAATTGTCAAGGGCAAGAACTCTCAGTGGACAGAGGACTGTCAAAAGGGGCATTTTAAAGCCTAAAGACCGTGTTTACACTGGCCCCAGTATTAGCTACACTCGATGACATGAATCCTTTCAAGGTGGCTATCGTTGCCAGTGATGTGGGTATTGGTCCGGTGTTCCTGCAGGAGGATGATGAGGGAATAGAAAGACCTATCGGGTATTTTTCTGGGAAGTCAAACGTTCATCCACAGAAATGTTCAACGGTGGAGAAAGAGACTTTAAAGTTGGTGTTGGCATTACATTATAACTGTGTTTATATTCCCAGCAATGCATCTGAGACAATCGTGTACTCTGATCACAACACATTGACACTTGTGGAAAATGTTAAGGACAAAAATGTCAGACTGTTTGTTTGGATGGAGCTTGTTGTTGAAGCCATTCCATCTGACCATTGCGCGTGTGGCAGGTCGTGAAAACGTGAAAGCTGATGAGTTATTGAGACTCGAATGAGATACGGGGGTGCTCGGTGGTGGGTGTACCGCGGCCTGAATTTGCATGGGTTTGTGCATGTTTGAATGTTGACAGTTAGTATAGTGCATCTGTCAGTTTTGAGACTTGCAGTTTTGAGGTTTGAAGGGTTAAAAATGCAGCCATCTTTTAGCATTTATGGTTTTTTTTAAGGGGGGGGGAGGGAGACATGTCACAAAGCTAGTCCCTGTTTTGTCGAAAAGTTGTTCCTTGGCTCAAGGCGACACTGCCCTTGTTTTTTTTTCAGAGGGACAATAAAACGGTGCCTAGCTCAGATCAGTCTGGTTTGGTACAGAGATGAAAAGGATTTTCAGAGGCCTTTTGTTCATATGGAAATAAATGAGACTTCAGGCCAAGTGGTCATCCTTTATAAGTGACCAGTATAATGAACGGAGAGTGGTGAGCTATTTTAGCTGAACTCGCTGAGCTGAGCTGAGCTGTTTGCAGCTGAGTTTTGAACTGGGAAGTTCAACTGGGAGCTGTGTGGAAATTCTCTCTCTTTCTGACCTTCAACTTCAACCTGGAAGTATGTGTTCCATTTGTACTGGTTTATATTGGGAGTTTGCTTTTTGCAACAGTTGTGTATATTCGGAACAGCATAATTAAGTCTAGCTGAATCGGTTTAATTCTGTCGTGATAATTTATTCTGTTGTGTTGCATTGTGTAATTTTATGAATAAAGATTTTGTCTGTTTTAAAATCTAGTCGTCAACCTAGCTAAAGTACTCCGGCTAATTTTCATTGTACACTTACCGAAACAAATTGCAAAGGTATGCTCTGGGCTGCCTGCTTAAAAATGTTTTGAGTAGGCTAGCAAAGTCTATAACATCTCGGAGATGGAAGATGCCTCCTTGGTACTTGACACAAACCAATCACTTTCCCTCCTCATGATCAGCAAACCACGTTAACATAGCACGTGTGTACCATTAGCAATGGAGCCAGGAGGAACAGTGGGCGGCACGGTGGCACAGTGGTGAGCACTGCTGCCTCACAGCGTCGGAGACCCGGGTTCAATTCCCGCCTCAGGCGACTGACTGTGTGGAGTTTGCACATTCTCCCCGTGTCTGCGTGGGTTTCCTCCGGGTGCTCCGGTTTCCTCCCACAGTCACAAAGATGTGCAGGTCAGGTGAATTGGCCATGCTAAATTGGATGTAGATGTAGATGTAGATGTAGATGACGCTTCGGCGGGGCGGTGTGGACCTGTTGGGCCGAAGGGCCTGTTTCCACACTGTAAGTAATCTAACCTAAAAGAAAACATGCAGCAGTCTGTCTGTGTAGCCTATGCCTTATGCAGCAACAATGACATCCTCCTATTCCAGTCTAACAGTTTGAAGGGGCTGAATGGCCTCTTTTGTTCATGTGTCAATGTCTCAAGGGACCTGGCGCGAGGGCAGAGGTTCAAGGACTTCAGTAGGCAACCCGTGGTTCCTGCCTACCAGCACGTTGTGCTGACTAGACTCTATCATCCTGAGTTATAGGAGAGACAAACAGAAACCTGGAAGAAAACAGCAAGCCAGGCAGCACCATGAGCTGGGAAAGTCAACATTTCAGATGTAACCGTTCTTCAGAACTGGGGTGGGATGGGGCAGGGGGAGCTGCAGATAAAGAGGGAAGGGATTGGTTTGGCTGGGGAGATCAGGGAGATGGCGAGTTATGGATATGTGGACACAAGTGCCAGGTGCAAACTTGTTTGGCGATGGGAGGTATGAATTCGTTTGGAAGCTGAAAGGTAGAGACGTTAGTTGGAATGGAAGACCTCCCAGTCAGTTCCTATGTCAATTCTCTTTCCCAATCCCTTTCCAACATGGCCATCCTTGGCCTCCTCCATTGCCACAATGAACAAAACCATAATTTGGAGCAACAAGATCTCATCTGTCACGTGTGCAACCGACACCCCGGGGACTCAACATTCGAATTCTCCAATTTTAAATAACCTCCCTTCCAATCCCCCCGATTCCCTTCCTAAGCCCTCCCCTGCCTTCCATTCCTCTGACCAATCTTTTGTCCTGCTACCAACTAGATTCAGCACTCCCATCACCAACCCGCTGATCTGTGCTCACTTATCCCCACCTCGCCACTCTGCCCCCTCCTCCCTCACCCACCACTTTATCTATATACCCCTTTACTCCCATCCACAGTCCTGATAAAGGGTCATATCCAAGGCATTCACTTCTCAAAGTCTTGATGCTGCCTTGCTTATTCTGTTCTTCCAACTTCCTGCGTATGTATTTTGGATTCCAACACCTGCTTTTTTTAAAAATTGTCTTCTTGTGTAACAAGCAGGAGTGAGTGAACCCATTGCGTCTCTTGTTATCCAATAGATCTGATGGGCTGAATGGCTTTTTTATATTACTGTGAATCCAGCTAGAGATGCTGAAGTGGTTCCTCTTTCTTTTAATCGTGGAAATGTTTAGTGCGCAGCAGTGCTTTTGATTCATGTTCCCTATACATTAACAGAACAAGCTTGAATGTTGTCCAGATTTGATACTTTAGTAGTTTAGGAGGTGACTCATTGTTCTGAATATTGTATAATCTTCACAGAACATCTCCAACTCTGATCGTATGACAGAGGGAAAGACATTGATGAAGCAGCTGAACATGTTTGTGCCGAAGATGCTACCCTGAGGATTGCCCACAGAGATATCCAGGGACTGGGAGGATTGATCTCCATCAGCCCCATTGTGTTCTGAATGATCCAACCAGCGGGGTGTTTACAACTGATTCCCATCAAGTTCGATTTTGTTCAGTCTCCTTGACATCTTGCTTTATCAAATCCTGTCTTGATATCAGGGCCAGTCATTTTACGCTGTGTTCATATCTTCTATCCATGTCAATAGGTCAAGGTATATGTGTGGGGAGTGTTTCCTCCTCTCAGGGGGTAGTGATGTTTGGAACCAGACAGTTTGGGGAGGCTACATCACTGAAATGTTTGGGGGGTGCGAGTGGGTGTCAATGGATTTTGACCCGAGAGAGAGTCGAGGGCTACAATGAATTGGACATGAAAGAGAAATTGCAGCCGAGTGCAGATCAGCCCTGACTTACTGAATGGAAGGGCAGGTCTGAGGGGCTACGTAGCCTGGTTTTATTCCAGTATACCCCTTAGTCCAGTAACTTTGTGGCCTCTTCCATTTCCTGTGATACTGACTTCAAGTAGCTGAATAAACTGATCCTGTTGCTGTGCAACTGGATACTGGTGCTGCATGATCTGGTTACAGTTTTACAGACCCGAGGGGCTTATTGGCCTCCTCCTGTAATTGTATATCAGGCTCCACGGGCTAAAAAGCCTCATTCCTTTCTGCTGTAACTGAAATCCATATTGATTAAGTCTACCGCCCATGGAGAAAGTGAGTACAGCAAATGCTGGAGATCAGTGTCGAAAGGTGTAGCACTGGAAAAACACAACAGGTGAGGCAGCATCAGAGGAACAGGAGAATCGATGTCTTGGACGTTCCTGATGAAGGGCTTATGTCCGAAACATAGATTCTCTTGCCCCTCGAATGCTGCCTGACCTGCTGCACTCTTCCAACAACACATGTCTTGACATCTACTGCCCCAACCAAATCAATCTTCCTGGTCACATTATCCAATTACTTTAAGAAAATTGTCAGGCATAAACTTCTCGCATAAAGCCACACTTACAATTCATAATCAGATTAGATTACTTACAGTGTGGAAACAGGCCCTTCGGCCCAACAAGTCCACACCGACCCGCCGAAGCGCACCCACCCATACCCATTCCACTACGTTTAACACTACGGACAATTTAACATGGCCAATTCACCTAACCTGCACATTTTTGGAGTGTGGGAGGAAACCGGAGCACCCGGAGGAAACTCACGCAGACACGGGGAGAATGTGCAAACTACACACAGTCAGTCGCCTGAAGCGGGAATTGAACCCGGGTCTCTGGCGCTGTGAGGCAGCAGTGCTAACCACTGTGCCACCGTGCCGCACACCATGCAGCCGACATCTTTGGCTAGGTTTACCACCAAGCCTGCCTTCTGAAGTTGATCACACAAGTCCAATAAATGCTCTAAATGTTCCTTCCATGAGTGACTAAAAACGACCAAATCATTAACGTATATGACATATTTGGGTAATCCGGCAATGACCTTTTTATCACCCTTTTGAAATGTGACTGGATCTTATTTCATACCAAATGTGCATTTGGCGCTATGAAAGCCCCTAAATTGCCTTTGCTCTCTCTGAAAGAGGTCGTTGTCAGTAGCCTCTGAGCAAGTCCAACTTAGAAATGTAAGTAGCTTCTCCCACTTTTTCGACACAGTTCTCCAAACATGGAATTGGATATTCATCAGGCTTTGGAACGGCGTTGACTTTGTGATAGTCCACACATGACCGTTGGGGCCCATCTGACTTTGGCACCATGACTATACGTGAGCTCCAGTCACTGTAACTCACTTCGATTATGCCATCTTGGAGCATTCACTCTATTTCCTTCTGAACCTGTGTAAATTTTGGAGGGTCGTACCTGTAAAGATGTTGCTTAATCAGATCAGCATCTCCTGCATCTTTATCATGCGCAATTATGTTTGTACTTCACAGTTTGCTTCATGAGATTATAATAACTCTTTCAGGTCACTTTGCTTTTCTTGTGGAAGGTAATTCAATAATTTATCCCAATTTTTTTACAACTTTCTTGTTCAATTTGATTTGAGAATGTCCAATTCAGAATCCTCTGAACTTGGTTCTTCCTTCTGTGCTGTAATCATTAACACCTTCTCCTCTTGCTTTCCTTCCCGATCAAAATATCTTTTGAGCATATTCATATGACACACTATGCGAGATTTCTTTCTGTCTGGAGTCCATACCAAATCGTTCACCTCATTACATTTGTTCCCAATTTGATAAGGTACACTAACATTTGGTTTTAAAGGCTCACCTATTACTGGAAGTAACACCAAGACCTTATTCCCAATTGCAAAATTGCGAATTTGTGATTAGATTATATTTATTTTGTTAATTCGCCATTCCACTTTCCTGCGATTTCCCCGTAACACTTGTATAAAAATCTGTCAGTCTCAGCCTTGAAGAGATTTTATGGTCCAGCCTCAACAGCCCTCCCAATTTTCTACAATTGTTTCCCTCTCACTGATGTGAGACTTGGTGGGCTTTCATCTGGTGATTTGTCCACTTTATCTTCCTCAGTTACACCAAACTGAAGACCGATTCGTTGGATGTGCTTACCATATTCTCTCGCTCTGTCAACAGGCTGTCCCCTTATTCCCTAATAGTCCTATTTTTTTCCCATGTTATCCTCTTCCTCTTACTAAACCAAAAAAAATGTCTTTGGATTCTTGCTAATCTAACCCGCTAATGTTTTATCACCCCTCCTTCTGCTCTGCCACTGACATTTTAAGTTTAGTCCTACACTTTCTATATTCTTTTAGTACTTTCAATGACCTGTACACTTTGTAACTGCTTTAAGCTTCTCTTTCCTTTTTCATCCTGTTCTGAATTTGTGCCGACATCTGAGGTTCTCTGGGCTTGTTTTCCTAATATTTATCTTCGGTGTAGCATGCTGGGCCGACACTGTCATCAATTCAATTTTAATCAAATGATCCCCAACCCCCGTCCCATCTTCTTCTGCTATAGTTTCACCCAGAAGCAACTGCATTTTGGCCAGATCGTTTCATTTTTTTCCCATAAAATCTGTCTCCCCAATGCAAAAAGCTTTTATTTTTCTAACATTTTTGTCGTCTTTTCAAAGTCAAAATGTGTGATATTACGGTCACTGGTCCAATAATGCTCTCCCACTTCTGCCTGGAACAGCTGATTGACTTCGTTCCCCACAGTGAGGCCCAGCACTGCACTGCCCATTGTTTATGTTGATATAAGAAGCTCTCTGGAATAAATTTCAAAACACCTGTCCCCTCTGAAAAAATTATCCCCGACCTAATGAATATTTGGAATAGACATGCCTGAATATAATGAGCTTATTATTGTTTTTACACCTCTCAATATCTTGGTTATATACCTGCTCCCGTACTTTCCTTTATCTGGGGGGGTCTAATAATATATCCCTAGCAGTGTTTCTGTCATGGTTTTGATCCTGAGCTCTAACCACCAAGCCTCATTACAAGATCCTTTCAAGATATCGTCCCTTCTGACGCCAGTAACTGACTCCATAATTAATAAGGCAACACCACCTCCACTTTTACCCTCTCTCCTGTTCTGACTATAGTTCTGGCACCACAGAATATTGCGTTGTTAACCTTGAGGTCCCTCAAACACATCTCAGAAATGGCAAAAATGTCACACTTCCACATGTCACATCGTTTCGTTGTCATATCTCTCTGTCTGATAATATTACCAGCATTAAGGTAAAGCACATCCAACCTGGACTATATCACCTGGAATACTCTGTATCTCGGTGTCCTTCAGTCATTCATTTTTCGTTATCAACCTGGCCAATTCATGAACCAAAACTGTAACTCTGGGAATGAATGAATATTTGTTGAATTTTAATTTTGTTTTTAGTGAATGTGCTCATCAAATGCAACTTTTCAGAACTGAACGAGTTTCGGCTGAGTAATTGCCTGCTCAGTGTGCAGAGGGGACAGCCCTTAGTAATGGAGAAAGTGAGGACTGCAGATCCTGGCGATCAGAGTCGAAAGTTGTGGCGCTGGAAAAGCACAGGCAGTCAGGCAGCATCTGAGGAGCAGCAGAGTCAACGCTTTGGGCACCTGCCGTTCCCTTGTTTTCCATTCCATAATACACAGGATATTAGGAACCATACTTGCTCAGGAAGGCAGCACTGCACAGAGCCCTGAAATGGAAAGCAGTCAATCAGTTGGTTGGATGGGGATTAAATAAGTTGAGGTGAAATACAGACTGATTGAAGTAAAAACATAAGGATAGATAAATCCCTCGGCCAAAAGGGAAACACCCTAGGTTACTACAGGAAGATAGAGAAGAGGTTTGTGTGTTTTTGTCGATGGTCTTTGCGTCTTCACTCTCCATTGGAGTAGCATCACATGATTGTAGGGTGGCAAATGTTACGCCCTCGTTCAGGCAAGGAAACAGGGATTGCCCTGAGAACGACAGACAAGTCAGTCTTGCATCAGTATAGGGCAAAATATTGAAGAGAATTCTGAAAAATCATAGTTTGATAAGACATTGTCAGCATGGCTTTGTGAGGGGCCAACTCTTATTGGATTCTTTGAGGATGTGATTAAGCACACTGAAGAGGATCTTGACAAGGTGTTTGATAAACTTCCCCGTGGCAGTTTCATTCAGAAAGTACGGAGGCATGGTATCCAGGGAGACCAATCTGTCTGGTTACAGAAACGGCTAGCCCATAGAAGACAGAGGGTGGTGTTAAATGGGAAGATTCAGTGTGGAACTAGGTGAGCAGTGGTGTTCTGTAAGGATCGGTTCTGGGACCTCTGCTGTTTGTGATTTTGATAAATGACTTGGATGACGAAGTGGAAGAGTAGGTTCGTAAGTTCGATGATGTAACACAGGTTGGTGGAATCGTGAATAGTGTGGAGGTCTGTTGTAGTTTGCAACAGGACATTGACAAGATGCAGGACTCGGCTGCTCAGTGGCAGATCGTGTTCAATATGGAAAACAGGGATACGATTCATTTTGGAAGGTCGAATTTGAATGCAGAACACAGGGTTAAAGGCAGGATTCTTACATTGTGGAGGAACAGGGGATCATATGGTCCATGGCATAGCTCCCAAAAAGTCGCTACCCAGGTTTATTAGGTTGTTAAGAAGGTGTGTGATGTGTTCATTAGCTGAGGGTGTCAGTTTACGAGCTGCGAGGTTATGCTGCAACTCTATGGAGCCCTGGTGAGACCACACTTAGAATATTGTGATCAGTTCTGGTTGCCTCGTTATCAGAAATAAGTGGAAACTTTGGTGAGGGTGTTGATGAGATTTATCAAGATGCTGCCTGCACTGGATGGCATGTCTTACAATGGAAATCTGAGGGAGCTAGAGTGTTTTCCTCTTTGGAACGAAGAAGAATGGAAAATAACTTGATAGAGGTGTACAAGATGATTAGAGGCATAGATAGAGGGGATGGCCACAGACTTTCTCCCAGGGTGGAAACGGCTCTCTACGGGGTATGATTTTAAGGTAATTGGAAAAAGGTTTAGGGGAGATGTTAGAAGTAGTTTCTTTACACAGAGAGTGGTGGGTGTGTGCAATGAACAGCCATCAGTTGTAGCAAAGTCAGCTATATTAGGGATATTTCATTAGATAGCAACATGAATGATAGCATAATGAAAGGTTTGCAGGTTAGTCTGATCTTAGAGTAGGATAAAAGGTCGATAGAACATCAAGGGCAAAAATGCCGGCACTGCGTTGCACTGTTCTATCTTTCCAATTTCACCCAGATTGTGGATTCCTCTTAAATTGTTGAATGTGTGCGGGAGTGATGTGTGTGAGATCAGGAAGCTTTTGAGAGGTGTAAGGCCAAAACTTCCAGTTATGGTGTACATTGTTACAGTCACTTGAAAGCCAGTATAATCTGTGTGGTTACTTAGACCAGACAGATTCCACCAAGTTCAGTTATTAATGTGATTTGTGGAATGCCGTTTGCTGCTGGTTACTTCACATAAATTCTACTGTGTGATCCATGTCGTAATCTCTGACCATTCACAGAGATGTACAATTTTATTTTGATTCTGGAGAATGTGAAGGTTACATTTATTAGATATGGATTTAGAGGTTTCTTTGTGAGACACAAGGGATTGTAATAGATTGTCAACTTGCGAATGTCTTCACCCATGTCTTATCCGGGGTGCAGATGTATGGAGTATGTGAGGCAGGTCAGATTTCATTACTGTAGGTAACTTATATTGTGTGATTCGGGCTCTCCATGTCAAAACGTCTGCTCTCTGGGCCAGGCTCTGACTGAAGATGAATTTTAAAGATTGGTTGCTGGTCAGCCATTAGTATTTAAACTGAAAAACATTCGAACTTACACGAAAACCAGTGATAGTCTGTTGGCGGGTTCTCCCCTTGCCCAAGGTGCATTCCAAATTATTTGTTTTGAAGTAATGTTTGACTGACTGCCCTGAACCAGGTTAGAAGGGCTATGCATAGATTTTGGAACAGGCCACTGAGTCTCTCTGTATCACAGGCAGCTGTGAGGTCCAATAACACTTTTAATGATTGAAGATCTATTGGAAGCAATATTCAGCGTAGCTCATTGCAAGGTGAAGAGTTTACTGACCCGAACAATAATCGGATGTTTGCTATATTTCATGAATTGGGCAAAAATAAGATGTGAATGATAATCATTCAACTAAACTATAATCTCTTAAATCAATTATGTTGATTTTATATTTATGGAACTAAACTATAAAATTCTGTCAAGATGTTCTAATACAGAAATAAAGAATGTATATTTTATTTTATCGAACAAAGAACATAACTCTTGTGGTGATCAGAATTAGATATTCAATGTCAGACTTCAGAGCAATGTTTTGCCACTCCAATATTTTTAAAGTGGTTGGCTTCTGAATGAGTACAGTTTCACAGTGAGCAAATGATTGAACATACAAATAGAATTAGCGTTCTTATACATTTATATCTAAACAATCAGTTTAATTTCTCACTAAAATGTACGATCTTCAGCTATTTGCCAGCAATTTAAAAATGGTAATAATTCAACATGGACTGTGAATATTAAACTAAATAAATTATTTGTGTTAACAAATTTTCATGAACAATAATTTGAAAACTTGCATTATTTTAGAATGAATGATGTTTAATATGAAATTTAATATGAAAAGAGCAACGAACATAATATCGTGTCAGTGAAAAGACAGAGCTTTCCAAAGAGTCTTGTGCCAAAGCAATTATATATTTGTTTTAGTAATTGGAATACAATATGTAAAACATTCATCGTCTGAGTAATAATTAGACTTCATAATGAAGCCGCCCTTGCAATACTTGCATTTAAAATGTTTATGCTGCACCAAATAATCACATATTTGCGAGCATTTACACAGTGAAATAATTGGATACTGACTTTTATTCACAGCTGGCACAAGATAGAGTACAAAATTTTAAAATACAAAAGGAGGGCATTGGCCATTATGTATGCATCAGTTCCAAAAATGTCTCGCAAGCACCTTCCATTTGCCAGCCCTTTCTCTGTTGTCCGTTAAATTCATAATTTCCAAATATATATCCAGTTGTCTTTCGAATCTTCATCCACAACTTTCTCAGCCATGTCAATTCCAATTCGTAACAACTCTCTAAATAAAGACATATTCCTCATTTCACTCCTAGATCTTTTGCTGTCAATATGAAATTAGAATTCCTTGATGCTGTAATGCCAACTAATGGAGTGTTCTTTTTCTACTCTGCAACTTTTTTCATACTTTTGACCACCGCAATAAATTCACATCTTTGTCTGTTCTGCTCCAGGAACAATAAGCCTTGCAAGAACTGTAAGAAACACTACTACGGATGAACAAGCAGAAAACTAGTCACCAGGATGTATGAACAACAACTAGCCACAAAAAGACATGATCCCAACACTAATTTCTTATGTACTGACGAGGAAGTACGTCACTTTGACTTGGTCTGTATATCCATTTTAGGACAGGCCAAACAGAGATATGCAAAAGAATTCCTATAAACATTGCATTCCAACAGGAACTCCATCAACAAATCCTTCAGTTTGGACTCCATCTACCACCCTCTGAGAAAAAGGACCTGAAATGACATAATCGACACAGGAAATTACATTACCAACTCAAGGAAACCGAAACACTTAAATAGAAAGTGGGAGATAACACCAGCACTTCACTGGAGGCTCACTTACTGAGTACAGTCAATGAAACAAACCAGGAACTGTCATTAGCTGTTGCTTCAGAATATATCTGAGTGTTCGTGGCTGACACCGCATAGAATAATTGGATGAAAATGCGAGCCTGCAGCACAAAGTGCATATCCAAAGGTTTTTTGAAAAGTTTGTGAGATTACCTGATCAATCACCCGCCTAGGCAATGCATTCCAGACACATGTCACCAGGGACAGAACGGCGCCTCAGTGGTTAGTACTCCTGCCTTACAGTGCTGGGGACCCAGGTTTGATTTCAGCCTTGGGTGACGGCCTGTAGGGATTTAGCACATTGTCTGCGTGGGTTTCGTCTAGGTACTCCGATTGCCTCCCACAATCCAAAGATGTAGGCTGCATGGTGGGCGGCACGGTGGCACAGTGGTCAGCACTGCTGCCTCACAGCGCCAGAGACCCGCGTTCAATTCCCGCCTCAGGCGACTGACTGTGTGGGGTTTGTACATTCTCCCCGTGTCTGCATGGGTTTCTTTGTGTGTGTGGTTTCCTCCGGGTGCTCCGGTTTCCTCCCACAGTCCAAAGATGTGTGAGTCAGGTGAAATGCTAAATTGCCTGTAGTGTTAGGTAAGGGGTAAATGTAGGGGTATGGGTGGGTTGCGCTTCGGCGGGTCGCTGTGGACATGTTGGGCAGAAGGGGCTGTTTCCACACTGTAAGTAACCTAATGTGCAGGTTCAGTGAATTGGCTATGCCAAAATTGCCGAAAGTGTTCAGGGATGTGTAGGTTAGGTGCATTAGTCAGGGGTAACGATAGGAGGAGCATGTTTGGGTGGGTTACCCTATGGAGGGTCAGTATGGATTTGTTGGGCTGAAGGGCCTGTTTCGAAACATAGGAACTTTATATTCTATGTCTGTGCCACCCTCTCAGTTCAATACAGACTCCCGAAATCCTCTCTCAATCCCCTAACATTCACTCTAAGTATTTATCCCTTTGTTTTTGACCATTCGAGTAAGGGAAACAGCTGCTGTCTGTTCATCCTTTCCATTCCCCTTATGCTCTTGTATACCTGTACCAGGTTCACTCCTCAACCTTCCCTGCTGCAAAGAAAAAAGGAGCAAGTTTAGCCCTCGCACGACAAAATGTGACTACTCACTTGTCTTGTTAATTCAGATGTGCATCATTTCACATTTATCAATGTTAAACTTCATCTGCCATTAATCTGGACATGGAAATCATCTGTTTATATCATCCTGTAGCCTACCCTTTGCTCCTCACTGTGAACCACCCAGCTAATCTTTGTGTCACCCCAACTTTAGCTGTCATTCCACTTACATCCATCTTCCACATTCTCACCATCATCATTTAAGAATATCACAAACAAACCTTGATTTCCTTCCTGTTCTCTAGATGTTATTCACAAAGGAATAATTAAGAATTCCAGTCTCTTGTTGTCCTTATTTTGGGGAATTTACAGAGTGATATAGTTAACACCTATTATGAGGGTGCTGCAAATACCATTTGCGACACAAAGTTAAATTTACCTTTTACACTCTGTCCCTCAGCATTATTCATAAATCTTGTGACTAATTTAGGATGAACTACGGTTTGGCACCTTGCACTGGAACACTATGCTTTTGTGTGGCACTGTTCTTTGTAACAATAGTCAGAACTGAAGAAATTTGTCATCTGCAGGATGGACACAGACTCATTGCTTGAATCAGTTAATGTGATTAGGATAAATATTCAATTAAATTCTATTTTATGAACAAACTGCAGGAGATCAAATCATATTCTCATGTCTACCTTGAATTGGAAGCAAATACATACTGTTAAAAAAATTCAAAAATGTTGAGACACAACAGCAGGGGAGAAAAATAAAACGTCACCGGAATAAAGTGATACAAAAATAAGTACATCAAATCTTAATTTTCAATGGAATCAGTTCCCAATGTTCCTGAACAGTGGTGGTTTTTCACCCAACCTCACGTTTCCAAAAACAAGCTTTTCCCAGTCACTAAAACTTCATTAGCCATTCTTCCTCCCTTTCCTACTCTTTCTTTACACTCTTACTTCCCTTGAACTACCCCTTCTGCTGCCACATACTCTTTCACTGATGATATCTCTTCACACCCTTCCTCTTCCACTCCCACTGTAAGTTACACCAGTTCCATAGTTACTCCCACTTCCACTGGCCATCCCTTACCCATGTTTGCTTTTAAACTGGGGTGATGGGAGCTCCTGGATTCTGTGCTGCTATTGGTCATCAGTGAATGATGAGATTGAGATGATCAATGCCCAGTGTCTAATAATGTATGTCTGTCATTGTCCAATGCACCTTGATGAGGGTGGGTTTTTTCCCCATACAGAGTGGAACGTTTTTTTCTGTCTCTCTGTCACAGCGCTTAACCAAACAGCCTCATCCCAAATAGGAAACACCTCTCGTCAGAATCATAAGTCCATGCATCTCTTTGTCTTTAAACGTTGCGAGGTCAGTTACCACATTGTTCAATAAGCCATGTTCTATCCTTTTTCTCTATAGTATTTTAACTGATTTTCCAACGTCAGTTGAGGTGAGATAAGAGTCACTTCCCTTGCCATCAAAGTAGCATTTGACTCATGCAGCATCATTCAACCTCAGCAAACTGTGGTTCATGGAAATCAGAGGAAATTCTGTGCTGGTAATTTCCTCAATGAACAATGACACCTTCCCTAGAGCTATTGGGAAGTGCCTAGTGCCTTCCAATACCATGGATGGATTTGTCTTATTAATAACATCAAGATACATTCAGTTTTCACAGTTTGGTCTAAAGTCTCAGAAAAGTAAGAGCTTGCTAGTTGAGTGTCACCCCAATGAAATCAGAGCATTACAATAAGATAAAGATTCCAATAATTTTCAATAACTTACTTTCTGAGGACTTGTCGTGCAGTGTCGTTGCCACTGAGATCAACATTTTCTCTGTCCAATAGCATCATATCACATTGGCTCAAGGCTGCACCATTCCCCAATTCTCCTTCATTCTCCAACACATTTGCCATGTTCGCCTAATACACGAGGCCCACAAGATGGAATAACTTAGAGATGCCGTTGAGCCTCCCCACCCATGCCCTAAAATCTGAGTCCATCCCCTCCCCCAGCCCACCCTCCTGTCGTGTATTCACCATCCCTCCTAACCTTCCACGCTCTAATGCTGAATGTTCTGTACTCAGCAAAGGTCTCAGCTTTATCCCTCTGTGTCCCCACTTTAATGAATTTCAGGAACGACATAATGTTGAGCTCCTCTTCCACCATCCTCTCCCAGGTGTCCATTTCTTTGGGCAAGAGTCCACTCCCCATCCCATAGACCCTTCGCCCAGCTTCCAACACTGTCCCTCTACACCTGAATCCATTCCTTTGGCGTTTACTTGAACTGAATATGTTCATTGAGAAGGCTCCATGGGAGTTCGGTTGTCTTTAATTCTTCGTATCCCCCGCACCCTATCTAACCTATCATCTTCTGAACAGACTGTAGGCTGTATGTTTCGATCCAATCCTGAATATGTTATTCAGTCTGTGCCAATAAGGGTGGTACTGCTGTAGTCTGGTTTACTCACCTCTACATTTCAGAGGCTGAGTGCCAGCTCTCAGACACCTCCACAAATCACCTGCTGGTCCATAACCCGACCATGGCACATCAGGCTATTTTATTTACTAAATCTGACCACATTTCATCTGGATATTCCCACTCAATCGCCCAGCACCCCCAACCCCCAACCAATCAGCCCCACCTAACAGTCCCGAAGCTGATTGCCCTCTGATAGCAGAATTCACTTATAACTCCTCCTGAAAATTTACAAATAGAACTGCCCATGCAGACCCATTGCTTCAGCCTGCTCCTGCCATACAGAGATGGTGCATGGATACATATGTGGGCCCAAGTTATACCTGTTGCTTCATGGGGTACGTAGATCATTCCTTATTCCAGTTCTATTCCAGCGCCCATCCACAACTCTTTCTCCGAATCATAGATGATATCATCAATGCTGCTCCACTCTCTTGTCTAGAATTGGAAAAGTTAATTGAAAAAAGTTTCTAATTTGCACCTCTCCCTCACTTTCACCTGCTCTACCTCTGACTCCGACCTTCCTTTCCTCGACACCTCTGCTTCTATTTCTGGGTATATACCAGTCACTGATATCCAGTACAAACTCCCCGACTCCCACAGCTACCTGGAGTATACATCCTCACACACTGTTTCCTGCAAAGTCTCCATTCCATTCCCCCTGTTCCTCCGTCTCCACCGCATTGCTTCTGATGATGTCAACTTCAAAAATGTGGCCTCTGAAATGTCCACCTTCTTCCTCAACCGAGAATTCCCCAGCTCTGTTATCAACAGGGCCCTCAACCAGTTCCGACTCACCCCCTGCACGTCTACCCTCAGCCTCATTCTTCCCTGCTGCAACAGTGTTAGAGTTCTCCTTGCCCTTACCTACCATCCCACCAGCATTCACATGCAGAAGATCATCAGTCTGCATTCCCCCACCTCCAGTGAGATGCCACCTCCAGAGACATATTTGCCTCCTCTCCGTTTTCCGCCTTCTGAAGTGACCATTTCCTCCAGGACACCCTGGACCGCTCGTTATTCACTGCCCACACCTCCCCCCACCTCCCCCACCCCCAACCACAGGTCCACTTCACTTTCCCCTGCCGGAGGTCTTACACTTTCCTATTTACCTCCTCCCTCCTCACTATCTAAGGGCCCAAACATACCTTCCAGGTGAAGCAGCATCCTACCAACATTTCCTACAATCCGGTCTACTACATTCGCTGCTCACACTGTGGTCTGCTCTACACTGGGGAAACTAAAGGTAGACTGGGTGACGACTTCACAGAATATCCAAGGTGTACCTATACAAAAGACCCTGAGTTTCCAGTTCCCTGCCAGTTTAATACTCCATCCTGTTCCCTGATCAATATCTCTGTGTCAGGCTTGCTGCAGTGTTCCAGGACATTTCAACGCAAGCTGGAAGAACAACACCTCATTTTCCGCGGGTGGACCCTGCAGCCCTTCAGACTCAAAACAATGTTCAATAATTTTTGGGACTGACCTCCTCAGTGCCCTCTACCCATACACCAGGCCGAGTTCTCACGTAGCCTTCCATTACTCACCCCCGATTGCTAGCTACTAACAGTCTCCATTCACAGTTATTCAGCCTCTGCTGTGCATTAATCAACATTTTCAGGGCTACATTACGTTCTGAGGAAGGGCCACTGAACTAGAAACTTTAATTCTGATTTCTCTGCACAGAAGCTTCAGTCTTTTTGCAGCAACTTCGGGTTTTGTTTCAACAATGTCTCACAATGTTTTTGTATAACAATGCAATGCGTCATGGATAGTTGGAGCTCTGTCAAGCATAGGAACTTGTTAATTTCTCATTTAATGTCCACAAACAAATATTCGAGATTCAACTGAGATAGCAGCTTTGCTTATATCGTTCAGATCAGTCAATTTGTCACAGTTCAGAAAGAAAAAGAAATCGACAGAGGGAAACTCAGCAGGTCTGGCACTCTCTGAGCAGAGATACACAGAATTAACCTTTGATTCCAATATGACTTTTTCAGAACAGTGTCACATCATATTCGATATGTTAACTCTGTTTCTCTCTGCAGATGCTTCCTCATCTGTTGCGCTTCTACCATCATTTTCTGTTTGTATTTCATGTTTCTGTGTCATTATATTTCATGTTTCTTGACAGGGCTACATGCTTAATTTGGTGATATATGGACAACGTAGTCCTTTCCTGTTCCTATTATAGTTGCTGTGTCTGTGACACCTGTGTTACGGCCGAAATCTGTTTCTTCTTTAAGATTCAAAGAGAAAAATAATATTTTTCTGATTATCCTGTTAATCTCAGGAACTCCACTTTGTTTGAAAAGGCATTTTAGAGGCAGCTGACATTTTATGAGATAATAGGAATAGATTATTGATGGTGGAGCACTCTGTGTCCTTCGTTGAACGAGCTTGTCTACCCCCTCTCCAAAGGCTTTGATTACACAGAATTATTTACAGCAAAAGTGGGGGAAACTCTCCCATTGTCTCTTCCAGTTTGGAATGACTATATCTCTACTGTTAGTCTCCTGTATTATCCCCATTGCCCTTCACATTTTGTTATTACTGTCTGCTTTTAATTGTAAGTATCCTGCCAGATATGAACAATATGATCAATCTCAAACAAAAAGAAAACTAGAACTTAAAGGGCAAGCTCAGCAGGTCTGATAGTATCAGTAAAGAGAAATCAAAGATAATGTTTCAGGTCCGGTGACCCTACTCAATCTGTATTCCCAATGATTAAATGCGTGTATATAAAATGTATGAGGTAAAAACAATGACTGCAGATGCTGGAAAGCAAATACTGGATTAGTGGTGCTGGAAGAGCACAGCAGTTCAGGCAGCATCCAACGAGCAGAGAAATCGACGTTTCGGGCAAAAGCCATTCATCAGGAATATTATCTCTCCTCGCTTCAGGCTCACTGCCTTTATTCCTGATGAAGTGGTTTTTTGCCGGAAACGTCGATTTCGCTGGTCGTTGGATGCTGCCTGAACTGCTGTGCTCTTCCAGCACCACTAATCCAGTATATAAAATGTGGTTCACTTTATCACATTTAATATTATCCTTTTCGTTCGCATTGTTATTCAGCATTGCATCTCCCAAATGTGGGCTGTTTCCTTGTCATGCATTACATTTAATTCTGTCTATCCGAAAGAGAGATGATGACTGGGGAATATCATTGTACTCCCCATGCAGTCTCCACAGCCACTGCTTCCATTCCGCCCTATCTCCCAGCCAATGTCATGTTCATTCCAACCTGACTCATTAATTCATAAGTCTTAATGAGTACGTTCATTGTAATTATCACTTTTAGTTTTGGACTGAGGCCGAAGTGTTTAAAAATATGGTTTACAGCAAATAAAACTGCACTTAGAAGTCTGTCAATTTATATAAATAAATTGAAGCATATTCCCTTTGGAAGTTCAAAGTTGCCTTATTAGAGCAGTGAGAGGAACATTCAGAGAAATCCACACTTCCTGTCTATGTTCAGGGCGACTGTGCTGAATGGCAGTCTGTTCGCGAGCGTTTGTTTCCGTGGAGCAGAGATCAGCACAGTAACAACATCCTGATTGTGATTCTTTTTGGGGGTGGAGGGATTTTTGGAGAGATGGTTACAGAATAGTAAACGGACAAGAGAGCAGATTCATGTAGCCTACGAAAAGAAAATATTCTTATTCTCCCTCACAACTGACTTCACTAGAGCGATTGATGATGGGAGATGTGACCAATAGCCTGCAATGTCAACATGGAGTCCAGTCCAGATATATTGTGAACTGAATGTGTTGTATTGAAAGCAGGGACTGTTTGCTCTGATTGTGATTGATGTGTCTCCATGCAATGCAACTGTGTCACTGGAGGGTTTCCCTCTCCTATTAGTAAGAGGCTTCATTCAGTGCGCTATCCCACTGTAGTAACAGATGCATCAGCTCCAACAGTAGCAGAGATCAACAGCTGCATAGATCTGAATGTGAGAATAGCGGACTGGAACATTTCAACAATGGAGAGGAGGTTTCCCTTGAGTCTTTCCAAGATTTCCCCCTCTTGGGGATTTCTACCATATGGGATATCAGCAGTGCTGATGATTATTCTGGGCGGGGTGGAGGGTGTGCTGCTCACCTCTTCTCGCTATTGTTGGTGTTCTCTACCTCTGTCCATTTATTAATCCCATAAACAAGTTTGATCTCCGTTCCAATTTCTGTTATCTATATTTGTCAGAGAAAGAAACTATTGTCTTCAGTTTCAATTGCAGTCTGCATTCATGACCCATGAATTGCAGACCACTCCCTCACAAACATCTGAGAACTAAACTGTGCACAACCTCGAGATCCCTTTTTGCCCTGAACTGATTTATGTCTTGTGCTTTCTCTGTCACTAAACCTGTCCACTCCCAGCTCATAATATCCCCAATCTTCATCTCTGTGTCAGTATTGTTGCTGAACAAACCATTGGCTGCACGTTGGTAAAATTCAGACTTAATGTTTCAAGCTCTCTTCTGACCACTTTTCCAATTACAAATATTTCAATCACAAAATTGCTCTTGTCTCAGACGTTACTTCTTGATTAGTGCAATGTATGAATGTAGGAATGTCGCTGGATGTAATTCAGAAGCAAAGCTTACTAAACGAAAGATATTGTTTCAAGTGATTTGTTTCAAGTCCAGCACAGCTGATGACAGAACTTAAATAAAAATAATAAGAATCGGAATAAAAGTGAATTTCTCGAAAAACAAACAAAGAACAACATTGTGTCTGAAAACCTTCTTCTTTCACTGATCACCTTCGGTAAAGAAATCTAATGTTATTACCCTGTCTGGGTTAATTGTGACTTGAGACCCATGAAAATGTGTTTAACTTTATATTGGCTTGTGGATGGCCTCATAATCAATGCAATTTGTGATGGTCACTAATTGCTGCCCTTGGCAGAGATGCTAACATCCCACGAATTAACAACATTGAAGGTGAAATCAACTAAAGGAAGATGCTGCAAATCTGAAATTATAGAAAGAAATGCAAAGAAACGAACAGAAAGGGCTGGGGAACTTTCCTGAACAGAAAGCAGCTGGAAAGGGGTGTGATTAATACCGTTGGCAGGGACGTGTGCTTTGAAGAGGAGGAGGAATCAAAAGAGAAAGAGAGATGTGGAAGAAAAAGAGCAAACAAAGAGAATGATGATCAGCTGGGCTCGAAATAAAATGTGAGATTCACCTCATTTATTTTTCGCCTTTCCCATATTCCTGATTATCACTTCCTTGTAAATGCGGGTATCTCCGCTATTCAAAAGTTCTCTTTTCGCCACTTCCCTTTCCGAATGATTAAATTAGGACATTGTTTCGCTAACCAAAAGACATCCGAACAGGATTTTCACTTTTACGAAGAAAGCCGATTTTTTTCCTGTATAAGTTAGTGCTGCTGCACATTACACCATATCAGCTTGCGAACGGTTTCGTAGGAACACTCTGCTTTCAAATAGTGAGGAAAACCTGTATACATCTAAGATCAAGTTTAAAGCGATTTGATTCCCTCTGTCTGTCCTCCCTAAGTGTGGTCATCTTCTTATATTCATTAATTAGACATGGGTATCACTGACTGCGGCAGCATGAGTTCATTTTCCCAGTTGTCCTTGAGAAGACCTTGAGCCACTGCAGTCCACGTGCTTGATTTGATTTGGCTTCGTTTAGTTTAGTCAAATGTACAATGGAAAGGTTTGTTTTTATTGTAGTGCAGGCAGATGATAGTAAGCAAGAAAACAGAGATCACAGGGTCCTTGGTCAGAGTAAGGCATACAATGTTACAGCTTCACAGGAGGTGGGAAAAGTAAGATCGACATTAGCAAGATTAATATTATTTGAAAAGTGAGAGATGTCAATTTGTCAGTCTAATAATGTTCGGGAAGGAAGTGTTCCTGAGCATGCTGGTCCATGTTTTAAAGCCTCTGTGTCTCCCCCCTGTTAGAAGAGGTTGTAGGATATCATGACCAGTTTGGGTGAGGTCTTTGATGTTGCCAGCCTTTCTGCGACAATGACAATTACAATTGGATGGAAGGTTGTCTTCCGTGATGGTCTGGGCTGTGCACACAACCGTCTGTAGTTTCTTATGGCCCCAGGCAGAGCAGTTACCATGTCAGGCCATTATGCACACGAATAGAATGCTTTCAGTTGCCAGTATGCAGAGCTCTGGTAGACTGGCGGTTTAAAAATAGTTAGTTGTAACAATTGGCTGTTAAATGGATACCCACGTTCTGGTTGCTGTTTTGACAACAATTGAAATGTAGTTGATAATTTTACATTGTGTCCTCTACACCAAAACCTTGCTGAGTGTATTGTATTGTCAACATCGAAACAATGAGTTATCACCTGCTTTAAACGAATAGAGAAGCCAACGAAGGAGAAAGAGACAGAAACAAAGGGAAGGAGAGAGAGAACACAGCGAGGGAAACAGATGGACAGTCAGTCAAAGAGAGAAAGGAAACGAAACAAGGAAACAAACAGTCACATGTGCTGGGAGAAGGGAAGATAATAGGTTTAGGGAGAGAAACAGAAGACAGGGAGAAGGAAAACACAGGGAGATAGGCAGTGTGAGAGAAACAGTGAGAGACAAAGGTCACAGCGAGCTGGAGATAGGGTCAAGGGGAGCTGGGGGGAATGGGAGAAGCTGAGGGTGAGGACCAGAGAGACCTGGGCGTGAGCAATGGAGGGAGCTGGGGGTAGGGAGTGAGGATTTATTTTGTGCCTTGCCAAGATGTCCAGGAAGATCACGGTAAGAATGGATGTACTGTATGATGGCTGTAAAACATGTCTGAGAGGCATACAGGTTACGCTGCACAGGGCGTGCGCTCGGCGGGATCAATATGAACAAAATCAGAATTATCTGAGATTAGAAAGTCCATTCATCAGTCTAATAACAGCTAGGAAGAAGCTGTTCCTGAACTTACTGCTCTGTGTGTTCAAGCGTCTGTATCTTTTAGCCTGATGGAAGAGGTTGTGGGAGATCTTTACAGGCATATGATGGGACTTTGGTAATGTTAGAACTAAGAACATTCCAGTACAGGAACAGGCCATTCGGCGGTCCAAGCCTGCGCCGATCCAAATCCTCCATCTCAACCTGTCTCCTATTTTCTAAAGGTCTGTATCCCTATCCTCCCTGCCCATTCATGTATATTTCCCGAAACATCTTAAATGGAGCACCAGTGGTCACAGTACTACATGTTGAGAAACTCCCTTCCCCAACTACACTCTGTCCCGTGTTGCCAAGCCAGTTCTTTATTCATGTAGCTAGCACACCCTGGTCACCATGTGACTTCACTTTCCCCATAACCCGACCATGGTAAGTATTATCAAACGTCTTCCTGAAGTCCATGTTCATGACATCGACAGCCCCTCCCTCATCAATCAACTTTGTCACTTCCTCAAATAATTATATTAAGTTGGTAAGACATGAACTTCACTGCACTAAACCATGTTGCCTCTCACTGATGATACCATTTTCATCCAAATGAGAACAGATCTTATCCCTCAGTATCTTCTCTCACAGCTTCCCTACCCCACACGTCAGGCTCACCGGTCTATAATCCACTGAATTATTCATGCTACCATTCTTAAACAAGGGGATTAGAAACTTTCCAGTCCTCCGGGACCTCAGTTGTGTTCAAGGATGTTACAAAGAAATCTGTTAAGGCCCTAGCTATTTCCTCTTTCCCTTCCCTCAGCAATTTTGGATAGATGTTGGCAGCCTTTCTGCGGCAATAAGCCGTGTAAATAGAGTCAATGGTTCGGAGATTGGAGTCCGTCATAGTCTGGGCTGTGAACACAATCTTCTGTAGTTTCTGATGGTCCTGGGCAGAGTGTTGCCGTACGAGGCCATTATACACCCGGACAGTACGTTCACAATAGTGCATCTGTAGAAGTAGTGCATGCTAAATATCCTGAGCCAAGTGAGGAAGCAGTGACGTTTTTGAACCATCTTGACTGTCACACCCATGTGAGAATTCCAGGGTAGGTTGCCAGTTATCATCACCCCGAGGGACTTGAAGCTCTGCACTGTCTTGACCGTTGATGTAGATCGGGGTTTGTTCCCCTCCTTTCGTTCTAAAGTCAATGATCAGTTCTTTACTTTTGGCGAATTTGAGAGGGAGGTTATTATCATTCCACCATGCCACCAAACCCACTATCTCCTTACTGTGTTCAGACTCATCGTTGTTTGATATCCCTCCTGCTTTGGTGATGCCATCAGCAAACTTACAGTTGGCATTGTTTGGAAATGGCAACAGAGCCACGTGTGTACAGGGAGTACAGTAGGGGGCTGAGGGACACAGCCGTGTGTGTACTGAGAGTGCAATAGGGGACTGAGGACACAACAGCATGTGTACCGGAGTACAGTAGGGGACTGAGGACACAGCCGTGTGTGTACTGGTGTACAGTAGGCGGTTGAGGACACAGCTGTGTATGTACTGAAGTACAGTAGTGGACTGAGGACACAGCCAAGGGTTTACAGGATCTACAGTAGGGGATGCTGACACAGCTGTGTGTGTACGGGGAGTACAGTAGGAAGCTGAGGACATAGACGTGGGTGTACAGCGAGTACAGTCGGGGGCTGAGGACACAGACATGTGTGTACAGGGAATACAGCAGGGGGCTGAGGGCACAGCCGTGTGTGTACAGGGTGTACAGTAGTGGGCTGACGACACATCTCTTGGTGCTCAGGGAGTACAGTCAGGCGTGAGGACACAGCCTTGCGTGTACAGGGAATATGGTAGGAGGCTGAGGGTACAGCCGTCGGTGTACAGGGAGTACAGTAGGGGGCTAAGGGCACAGCCGTCGGTGTACAGGGAGGACAGTAGGGGGCTGAGGGATAGTGCCATGTGTGTACAGGGAGTACAGTAGGGGGCTGAGGACACAGCCGTGTGTGTACAGGGAGTAGAGTAGGGGGCTAAGGGCACATCCGTCGGTGTACAGGGAGTACAGTAGGGGGCTGAGGACACAGCCGTGTGTGTACAGGGAGTACAGTAGGGGGCTGAGGGCACAGCCGTCGGTGTACAGGGAGTACAGTAGGGGGCTGAGGGATAGTGCCATGTGTGTACAGGGAGCACAGTAGCGGCCTGATGGACAGTGCCATGTGTGTACAGGGAGTACAGTAAGGGGCTGAGGACACATGCTCCAAGAGCTCCACAATTGAGTGTTATTGTGGCGGAGGTGCAGATACCTATCTTCACTAATTCTGGTCTGTGGGTCAGGAACCGGGGGTATCCAGTTGCAGAGGGTGGAACCATGACTAAGGTCACAGAATTTTGAGATCAGTCTGGAGGGGAAAATGATGTTTAAGGTGGAGCTGTCGTCAATGAGCAGGAGTCTGGTTTTGGTGTCTTTGGTGCCAGATGTCCTTGGGATGAGTGCAGGGCTCGGGACATGGCATCTGATGTGGACCCATTGCATCAGTCGGCATATTATAGGGGATCAATCAGGCGGGGAGATTGGAGGTGATGTGGGCCATAACCAGCCCTTTAAATCACTCCTTGTTTATTGAGGTGAGAGCCACTGGGTGGTAATCATTAAGTCACTAAAGCATGAACTTCCTCACTTATAAGGTTGATGTTGGTCTTCTTGAAGCAGGTTGGGACTTCAGCTTGTGGGAGGGAAAGGCTGAAATTGTATGTGAATACCTCTGCCAGTTGATCCTCCCAGGATCTGAGTGCTCAGCCAGGAACACTATCCAGGCCCTTCGCATTCCATGATTTGACCTGCAGGAAGACTGATCATGCCTGCAGCGGTGACAGCGGGCACAGGTACATCCGAGGGTGGCGGGGCAGGTTTCAGCCTGGCAGTCACACAGTTATTTATCATAGACATCCCCTCGCTGACCTCCCTCCATCGTCATCAATACACAGTGACATGGTTGGTGTGAGCACCACTCAGTTAGTGTTGAGACGGAGTGACATCAATGGACTGGGATTGTGCGCCACAATGAAGTAAACTCACACCAAAAGGGGGTAGGGTGTGCTTCTACTGAGAGTCAGTGGAGCAGGGAGTGAAGACTTTGCAGGTGTAATTCAATTCAAGCCACTGCTTCAACCTGAATGGAGTCAAGCACCTTGAGTGTTGTGCATTGTATAAGGTAGCCAGGAAATGTATTCTATATGAACAATCTGAACAAAGGACTTCAAGGCAGTTTTGCTAAGTTTGCAGATGATATTGAGGAAGTGGGGAAGCTGGAGAAAAGCTTGAACAGTTTAGTACTGTGGGAAAACACGTGGCTGATGGAACACAATATCGGAACGTGTGAGAATATGCACTTTGGTAGGCGGAATAGAGGAGACACTATGTTCTAATAGGATCCATGAAACCTGAAGCACAAAAGGATTTTGAAGCACTCGTCCTCTCTTATGGTTAACGTACATGATCAGTTGGCAGTTAGGAAAGCAAAAGCAATGTTCGCATTCATTTCAAGAGAGCAAGAATGCAAGACGGGAGACATTCTGCTAAGAATGTAATGGGCTATGGGCAGATGGCATTTGGCCAATTGTGAGCTGTTTTGGACACTATCTCTGGAGAAAGATCTGCTGGTGTTGGAGGTGATCCATCCTGGGGATGAAGGCTTGTCATATGAGCAGCAGTGTGTGTACACGATGGAATTTAGAAGAATTGTGGGGGGGTTAGGGGTCTGATTGAAACTAATGGATTACTGCAAAGATTGATACAGTCAGTGTGTAGAAAATATTGCCACTTTTCATAGAGACAATGACAAAATTGCACAGTATCAGAGTGAAGGAATGGGCTGAATGGCCTGAATCTATTGCTGTATCTCATTTGTTTTCTGTCATTGGGTCTAATATTCAGTAAAGACTTGTAAGTCTCTGACCTGCTCTTGTAACCCTTGTATTTGTATGTCGATTTGACTTCACGTTCTGTTCAATGTTAACCCCTGTGATATGGACGGTAAGAAGATTAAGTGTCAGCCAGGACTCCATTAATATTTTGAATATGAGATGCTATCAGTGAGTCTCATCGGGCGGGAGGACATTCTCTCCACGATGATTGTCATTTTCTGTCTGGTATTTCGAAGGATTGATCCTGTTACGCCAGTATTGTTGATTTAAACAGAACAGATGCAATTTATCACAGCACTGAGCAACAATATGTCATCGAATACTGAACTCTCTTCTAATAACAGAAAAGTCTAAAATGTTCAATATTAGAAACACTGCTTTCCTGTTCGTGTTCAAATCAGATAACCTGTCCCATCGAGATGCTCAACTTCGACTATTCATATAAAAGTTCTTTTTTTTTAATTTGGGCATCGCTGGATGAAACCGCCCACATTTCTTTACCGTCCCCAGTTGCCCTTGAGAAGGTGGTGCTGAGCTGCCTTCTCGAACTGCTGCAATCTACCTGCTGTGCGGTGACCCCCAACTATTGATTAAAGAGGGAATTCCAGGGTTTTCACGCAGCAACAGTGAAGGAATGGCAATACATTTCCAAATCAGGATGTTGACTGGTTTGGAGGGGAACTTGAAGGTGGTGGCGTTCCCAATAGTCTATTGCCCTTGTCATTCCAGATGGAAGAGTTCGAGAGATTGGAAGGAGCTGTCTGAGGATCTTTGGGGAATTTCTCCATTTTGTCTTGTCGATAGTGCATACTGCTGCTCCTGAGTGACCTTGGTGAAGGGAGTGAATGCTTGTGGATGTGGTGCAAATCAAATGGGCAGTTTTTTCCTGGATGTATCAAGCTTCTTTAGTGTTGTTGGGCCTGCACCCATTCAGGCAAGTGAGGGTATTCCATCTCATTCCTGACTTGTGCCTTGTAGGTGATGGACAGGCGTTGGGGAGTCAGGAGGTGAGTTTCTCGTGTAGTATGCCGAGCCTCTGATTTTCTGTTACATTCATGTGGTGAGTCCAGTTGAGGTGCTAGCCAATGAAACCGCCCCCCAGGATCTTGATCGTGGGGGAGTTTAGTGATGATAATGCTGCTGAATGGAAAGTGGTTATATTGTTTCTTATTGATAACAGTCATTGTCTGAATTTATGTGGCGCAACTGTTACTTGCCATTTGCCAGCCCAAGCCTGGATATTGCCCAGATATTGTTGCTTTGGGCATGGACTGCTTCTGTGTCTGAGCATTTGTGAATGGTGCTGAACACAGTGCAGTCATTGTCGAATATCCCCACTTCCGACCTTATGATGGAAGGAAGGTCATTGTTCAAGCAGTTGACGATGTTTGGCCTGAGGACATTATCCTCAGGGACTTTTGTGGAGATGTTCTGGTCTTGAGATGGCTGACCTCGAAAAACAATGACCATCTTCCTATCTGTCAAGTATGACTCCAACAATGGAGTGTTGGCCCGTGATACTATTTTTGCTTGGGGTCCTTGATGCTACATTTGCAGAATGCAGCCTTGATGTCAAGGGCTGAAATTCATTTCCTTTTTCTATGTTTGAAGCAAGGCTGTGACGAGTTCAGGTGCTGAGTGGCCCTGGTGGAACACAAAATGGGAGTCCCTGAGCAGGTTATTTTTGAGCAGGTGCTGCTTGATAACACTGTTGATGACACCTTCTATCATTTTACTGATGATGGAGAGTAGACTGATTAAGCGGTATTTGGACGGGTCGAAGTTGTCCTGCGTTTTATGTACAGAACATTTTTGAGCAGTTTTTCCCCATTGTCTGTTTGTAAACATACGGGAAAAGCTTGGCTAGGGGAGCGGGATATTCTGGAGTACTAGTCTTCAGGACTATTGTCGGCATGTCATCAGGGCCCATAGCCTTTTTAGTATCCAGTCCTTTCAACCGTTTCTTGACATCAGTTAATCGAATTTGCTGAAGACTGCCATCTGTAAAGATGAGGAACACGGGAGGAGGCCGAAATGGATCATCCACTCAAAACTTCTGACTGAAGATTGCAACGAAAGCTTCAGCCTTATATTTTGCACTGATGAGCTGGGCTCTCCCATCATTGAGGTTGGGGATATTTGTGGAGACTCCTACTCCGGTGAGTTGTTTAATCGTCCTCCACCATTCACGATCGGATTAGCAGGACTGCAGAGCTTAATTCTGATGCATTGGTTCTGTGATCGCTAATCTCTGTCTGTCCCTTGTTGTTTATGCTATCTGGCACGCAAGTATTTCTGTTTGGAAGCTTCAGAAGATGAACATTTTAACTTTATATATTCCAGGTTCTGCTCCTGGCATGCCCTCCTGCATTCTCCATTGAACCAGGGTTAATCCTCTGGGTTGATGGTAATGGTTGTTGAGTGGGGGACATGCTGGGCCGTGATGTTACAGATTGTGCTGGAGTATAGTTCTGCTGCTATTAATGGTCCACATTGTCTTATGGGCGGACAGTCTTGAGTTGCTAGATCTGCTAAAAGTCTGTGCCATTTAGCTTGGTGATAGTGCCACACAACACGATAGAGTTTAAGGAGACAATAGACATCGTCTCCACAAGGACAGTGTGGTGGTCACTTTTACCGATGCTGTCATGGACAGATACATCTGCAGTTGGTAGATTGGTAAGGATGAGGTCAGGTATGCTTTTTTACCCTTTCATTCATTCCGTCACCATCTTCTGCAGACCCAGTCTAGTAGCTCTGTCCTTCGGGTCCGACCAGCATGATCAGTAGTACTGCTGCCAAACCCCTCTTGACAGTCGACTTTGAAATCCCCCAGCCAGAATACACTTTGTGCCCTTGGCACAGTCAATGCTTTCTCCAAGTGTCATTTAACATGGAGGAGTACTGATTCAGCTGAGGAACGACGTTACGTGGTAATCAGTAAGAGACTCCTTTGTCCATGTTTAATTTCTGTTATTTCTGCAAGGTATGATTTCGTGAGTATGGCTTTGTCAGGCTGTTGCTTAACTAGTCTGTAAGGCAATTGTTCCAATGTTGGCACTAGACCTCATATGTTAGTATGGAAGACTTTGCAGGCTTTACACTGATATTTCTAATGTTGACTTTTCCGGTGCCCATTTCAATGCCAGGTGGTGCATCCAGTTTCACTTGTTTGAAACATTGTAGCGATTGGAACAACTGAATGACTCATTAGAACATTCCATGGGGCGATTGCGAGTCAATGGCATTGCTTTGGGTCTGGAGTTACATGTAAGCCAGAGGACGGAAGATTCCTTCATTGCAGGATATTAGTGAACCAGATAGATTTATCTGACAGTCAGCAATGACTTCATTCTCATCAGAAGATTGTTAATTCCAGGGATATTGTTTACATTATTGAATTGAATTTCCACCATCTGCGGTGGCGGGATTCAACCTGGATCCACAGAACAGGAGCTGATTTTTCTGGATTGATACTCTATTGGTAATACCATGAGACCTACTTGGAACCACATGTTGTACTCAGCTGCCATTTCTTGTGTTACCCTGTTTTTCATTCATTGCTTATGTTATTCTGGAATCTCATCCTTCATAAAATCCTGAATGAAATACACAGTCATGAACGCCTTCTCGACTGCTCGAATTTCATTCATTCTGTTTTGTTTGAACAGACATTTCAAGTCAGCTGTACACCAGAGAAGAGCAGGAAAAGAGAATGGGTGATTGTGCACTGTACCTTTCACCAGACCAACATGTCTGTCCAGGAAGTATTTATTATGGGTCAGATAATCACAATTATTATGGCATGGATGGAGGCCATTCAGCCCATCGTGGAGTCACAATCTCTCCAAATGCACAATTGGAGATAGAGAGAGTGTGTTGAGAGAGATTGCGTGAGAGAGAAATCAACAGAGAGAAAGCAAGTGAAGGGAGATTAACAGAGAGGATTGAAAGGGGAGCGACTGACTGAATGTGAGAGGAAGAGGTGTTAGATGAGGGTGAAGTCAGATAAATCAGAAGACTGCATTACGATAGATAAATATGAACGGACAGAATTTAGAAGTATTATTTAAAAATTCCTCTGGACGGCAAGCCGTTTGTCTGGGCTCCATAAACTGTGAGCACTGTGCTGGTACTGGCTGTCATCCCAGATTAGTTATTTCCAACAATATCACAGAGCTGGGTTACTGACAGCTAAACAGAACCCATTAGGCCAATAGATTGGTTCCATGGAGAAAGCAGAGGTTTTAAATAGACTCTGCCAAGAGCAGCAGGAAATGATAACCACCACCCCGCCTCCACGACCCCCCGCCCGCCCACACCGATACTGTATGAGAGACTAGGCCAGAGAATCTCAGTGAGGGATTCACTGACAGAGGTGAAATCACAATCTTAGCTGTGGGTCAAATAATGATTGATAACGTTTGCATACTACTTTCCTAGTTATGTAAATCACATTGCAATTTATATAGCTCAAAATCAGGAGTGTATTTTAACAACCTTATCTCTTTGGACTTTGCATATATTGGTGGGTGCAGAAATTCACTTTGTTCCTGTATTTTATATTGCATAAACACATTTCATTAATAATGTCTCTGCTAATTCCTCATTGTAGATGTATTCTTGAATCTGTTCTTCATATGAGTTATAAAGAGTAACAATCCAATACTGGTAAATGGGGAACATCACTGTCCCTTCACCCCGTCGAATCAGCCATGTCCCCCAGTCTTCTCCGTCTTCTCTCTTTACCCCAATATCATAATCACAACGTAATTGAAGTCCATTAAAAGACACTTCATGACAGTTCCTTAACATCGATAACATCAACAGCCTGACCCACACCTGCCCTGTCTGATCTTGGAATAACAATCTGCACTGTGTTTGCCATGTGCAATTCTCTGTTAACGTATCCATGCCGTTTGTTTGTTGTAATCCACGTTTTTTTTTGGCACATTTTACGATCAGATCCTGGATGATAGATGTTTTCTCAATGTTTTACAGATATTGCAATGACTGATCAGTAGTTACGGTATTCATTTCTGTACTTATTTACAGAGAAGCATGTTTATGTTCCGTTAAACGTCTGGCATTACTTCCATATCCAACGCTGAATGAATGATGGCACACAATCAATCTGCCATCTTCAACATTCCTTCCTTCAGTCACACTCGCATACCACACCCAGAATGCATAAATGTTCAACGTTATTTTAAATTTCAATAAAGTAGCATTGAATTAAAAGGGGTGAACTGGAGCTATTTGTTCAGCGATTGTAATTATTTCAGTCTCCATCGTTCGTATGCATCCCTAGAGAGTTTCTCTCTTCTATTAATAATGGAATGCTTTCAGTTTTTAATCCCATAGCGTGAGCGGGAGCATGTCTAACAGCAATAATAGGGATTAGCAGCTTCAGAGAGAAGGGCAGGAGAGATTGAAATCTGGGAACATTAGACTGGAATGTTCCAACAATGTATCAGAATCTGGGAACATTAGACTGGAATGTTCCAACAATGGATAGGAGTTTATCCTATGGTCTTTACTGACTTTCCCAACCTTGGATAACATTAGTATCGCGGATTGAAGATGTACTGATGGTTATTCAAGCTGGTTACTACCCTATCCTTGCTATAGTTGGTGTTCCTGGTAAGTCACTCTGTGTGTTTCGTGAAATGGTCTGAACAGATTCATGATATGCAGATTTTGGAAAGGTGCAAGCCAACGTTTACGGCTCCAATCAAAGATTCCAGTCCTTAGAAATTATAACTAGCAAACTATTATTTACAAATTACTCACCAATACGCGAGGATAAAACACACTGTTCTCAACCTCTTTGATTCGTTTTCTCCTGCAAAATGTACATCTCTATATCCTCCCCACATACCAATCCTGTCCAGTACCACCATTAAGACGTCCCAGTCTCCTCCTCAGCCTCAGTTCAATTCCTGAATAAACCATCGTTTGTGCCTTTGTTAATTCCAGATACATCTGTTTCATGTCCTTCTAACCATGTGTCCATTGCAAAATAATTGCAATTGTGATGTTTAACTTGTTCCTGCACAAAATATGAAAGATGGGCAGACAGTGTATGGTGGATCACGTCATTGGCTCGTATTCTAGAACCACAGAATAATAACCTGATGATATCGGCTTGCCTTATGCCCATTAGAGAAGGCAGTGGGTCATCATTCTCTGGTTAAGTCTCTGTTTAACTGCAAACCCACGGCAATTTGGTTTACTATATATTATCCTGTGGAACAGCTGAAACAGCCACTCAGTTCAACATCAGCATAACATGCTGGCCTGACCAGGGCTGCACACATCCCGTGAGGGCAGAATAAAAGGAAAAGTAGCTCCCTTCCTCTGCCTGCATCCCATATTCTTACGGCTCATTTCCATTCAGGTAGGTAGCCATTCACTGTTTTAGATGGATTCTTTGTGACTGAGTCTCTTCCAAGAGTGATGTCCATCTCCATGGGCAGCTCTGGTGCTGGTTTTATTGATGCTGACCTACAGATGTGAGGATGTTTTTAAATTCTACGTCAATGGCAGTGCATTGTAAATGAATTGTTTCCTGTGTCACACGAAAGAAATGGAACCAGCAAAGTGAGGGAAAGGAATTATTGTCATCAAACCTGTGAGTGTTGTTGAGGCAGTATTTGGCATATTGTGAACAGATTTTCTTTCCTTTATATGGAGTGATCTTCTTAACACAGAGAGGGTGAAGAGGAGTTCCACCAGATTAGTCCCTGGGATGATGGCACCATGAGGAGTGAGTGAAGGTTGATCTGTAGCGCTGTGACAGAAGAAGAGGTGTTTGCATTGAACACTGAGAGAGATGGACAATTACTCCTTATATTCTAAACAGACAATGGGAAGGTGATAAATTCTATGACTGCTTTTTCACTCAGGATGCATGCTTCGGGATAGTTTAAGTGCCTGGGCGGACGTTACGCCCACCTACCCCAACCCCTACTCCCCATTGAGAGAGACGGACAGGTCCAAGTTTTGAATTAACACTCCCCACATTAATACAGTGCAGTTGGTGTGTGATCCTGCACTGAATGTCATATTATCCACCACCCTGACAGCAGTCACAGTATCTTCATTCTCAAACAGTTAACTATTCCCAACAGCTTCTGACCTTTATGAAGAACATGAATCCATCTTCTCGGAGATGCACGGTTCCTCCTTAAGGTTCAGACCAGAAGACTATAAGACATTGGAGCATAAATTAGGACAGTTAGCCGATCGGGTTTGCTCCGTCATTCAATCATCGCTGATAGGTTTCTCAAACCCCTTCTCCGATCTTCTCCCCATAACCCTTCATCTCCTGGATAATCAAGAACTATCTTTCTCCGTCTCAAATATACTCAATGGCCTGCCCCCTCAGCCTTCTGTGACAATAAATTTCAAAGATTCACCATTCTATGCTTAAATAACTTTCTCTTATCACTGTTCTAAAAAGTGTTTCCTTTCATCTAAGGTTGTGCCCTCGGATTCTAATCTTTTGGAAATATCTTATCAGCATCCACTCTCTCCGGGTCATCCAGTATCCTGTCCATTTCAATTACATTCCCTCTCATCCTTTCAAACTTTATCAAGTATAGACACAGAGTACTCAAACATTCCTCATGAAATAAGCTTTTCATTCCTATCACCATTCTCGTGAAAATCTTCTGAACATGCTCCAGGACCAGTACATCCTTCCTGAGGTATGGAAGTCAAAAATGAGCACAATACTCCAAATGTGGTCTGACCAAAGCCGTATACAGTCAGTTCTTATATTCAATTCTTCTCGTAGTAAATGCTCCCAATTATAATTGCAATTGCCCTCCTAGCTACTGCCTCAACCTGCAAGCTGATCTTGAGAGACCCCTGCACGAGGACTCCCAAGTCCCTTTGCACTTCAGATTTCTGAATTTTCTCGCCATTTAGAAAATAAACCATGTCTCTACACTTCGTGCCAAAGTGCATGACCTCACACTTTCCAACGATGGAATGCATCTGACGATCTCTTTGCCTGTCCAAATCCTTGTTCAGCCTCTCCGCTTCCTCAATACGACCATGTGCCTATCATTGTATCGTCTGCAAACCTAGCCAGAGTGCCCTCAATTCCCTCATCTAAATTGTTAATGTAACAAGTAAAAAGTTATGATTCCAACACTGAGCATTCTGGATCACTACTTGTCACCGGCTGCCATCCTGAGAAATACTTTTTTATCCCCACTCTCTGCTTTCTGCCAGACAGACAAGCTTCTATTCATGCCACCACCTTGCCTCTAACACCATGGACCCTTATCATACTCAGTAATCTCCTGTGTGACGCCATGTCAAAGCCCTTCTTGAATTACAGGTGGATAACATCCATTGGCTGTGCTTGGTCGAGCCTGCTCATTTCCTCTTCAAAGAATTCCAATAGATTTGTCAGGCATTAACTTCCCTTGATGAAATCATGCCGACTTTGCCCTATTTTACCAAACACTTTCAAGTATTCAGAAAGCTCATCCTTCACAATGGATTCCAGGATCTTAGCCATGACAAAGGTTAAACTATTCATGGTGGGATTTTTTTTGTCTTTTTTCCTTACTCCCTCGTTAAAAAGGAGTGTCACGTTCGTGGGTTTCCAGAGCTCTGGGATCGTTCCTTACTCTAGTGATTCCTGAGAGATAACCACGATTGCCTCCACTCCCTCTTCAGCTATCTCCCTTATAATACTGGAATGTAGTCCATCTGGTCAAGGTTATTTACCCACCTTTGGGCGATTACATCTTATTCTAGCATGTTCTCCAAGGTGGGGGTCATCATACTCAGCACTGGCCCCTCAATCTCTTGAATGTTTAAGGTATTACTCATGCATTCCACCCTGAAAGCTGATGCAAAGTAATTATTCAGTTCCTTGGCCATTTACTCGTTCCCCATACTATTTCTCCAGTATCATTTTCCAGCAATCCAGTGTTCACTTTTGCCGCTCTTTTGTACTTTATATATCGAAAGAAACTGTTACAGTCTTCTTTTATCTTACTGGCGAGCTTACCCCCATATTCAATAATCTCCCTCCTTATTTTATTTTGTTTACCCTCAGTTTTGTCTTTGTAAGCTCAGGTTTCCCACTGCACTTTCCAAAATTATATCCTTTCTCTTTTGCTTATTTGCTATACCTGTATTCCCTAGTCCGCTATGATTGTCCCATTCTCCCTATACAAGCCTCGTTTTCCTCAGAATAAATCTCTGCTCCATCCTGAATTACTCGAAAAATCTCCTGCCATTACTGTTGTACTGTCTTTCCTGCTGGGCCCGTCTCCCAGTCAATTCTACCCAGCTCCTCACTCATATCTGTGTAATTGCCTTTATTCAGCTGTAATGCCGTTACTTCTGATTCTAACTTCTCCATCTGAAATTGCAGAGTAAATTCAATTATATTATGATCACTGTCACATTAAGCTCCCCTCATTTAGTCTGCCCGCACAAGCTGCTCCAAAAAGCCATCTCGTAGACATTCTACAAATTCCTTTTCCTGCCAACCACCATCAGTCTGAATTCCCAGTCCATCTGCATAATAAAATCCCACATGATCACTATAACTTTGCCTTTCCAACAATTCTTTCGAGCACCTGGTGTATCTTACGCACCAGCTCCCTGTATATAACTCCAACTGCATTTTTTCACCTTTTTGATTCCTCAATTCTACACCATCTGACCTTATTTCATTTCTTATTATTGATTATTGATTCAATTACATTCTTAATACTGAGCCAACTCTATCTCTGTGGCCACTTGTGTATCTTTTCGACAGGATGAATATCCTTGAATATTCAGCTCCCAATCCTGATCCTCTCGCAGCGATGTCACTGTTCTGCCCACTATGTCGTACCTGCCAATTTGTGGATAAGTCACAAGCTCACTTACCTTATTCCTTAAAATGCATGCATTCCGAAATTATAGTTCAGTCCTGTATTACCCGTCGCTCTTCTCATTGTCATTTGTTTGTCCAGCCTTTGGTACCTACACAGACCCTGACCATTGGATCATTCCCCTCCTACTCCAAGTTCTGCAACCCAGATGATATATCCCAAACGCGAGCACCATGTAGGCAACACGATTTTCAGGAATCTTAATCCCGATCACGGAGAACAGTATCTCTGCTTTTAACTATACTATCCCCAATTATCCATCATTTGGCAACGTGGTGACACAACAATGCTGCCTCACAGTGCTGAGGACATTTGGTACATTTCCAATCTCTGGACACTGTCTGGGTGGACTTTGAACATTCTTCCCGTGTCTGCATTGGGAGCATTAACTCTCTTCTCTCTCCACAGTACATTTCTATGTTTGCTTCAGGTTTCTACCATCTATGGAATTTTTGCTTTTGTTCGATGGAGAAATGCAGCAAATGTGACAGTAATTTTGTAAAAGAAGCCGTGGTTCGCGGGTTCCCCTGGGTGTTTAGGAATCTTGCCCGGCCACTTCTCTGAGTGCAGTGTCCCTGGATGCCCATTCCTTCTCTCTCAGTTCCCTCAGTCCATCGTCACTACATGCAGCATTTCCTTGTGCCACCCCTGGACTCCGCACACCCCATTGCCTGGCACTGGATACTCCCTTCGCAGGTGGGCGGCATGGTGGCACAGTGGTTAGCACTGCTGCCTCACAGCGCCAGAGTCCCGGGTTCAATTCCCGCCTCAGGCGACTGACTGTGTGGAGTTTGCACATTCTCCCCGTGTCTGCGTGGGTTTCCTCCAGGTGCTCCGGTTTCCTCCCACAGTCCAAAGATGTGCAGGTCAGGTGAATTGGCCATGCTCAATTGCCCGTGGTGTTAGGTAAGGGGTAGATGTAGGGGTATGGGTGGGTTGTGCTTCGGCGGGGCACTTGTTGGGCCGAAGGGCCTATTTCCACACTGTTACTAATCTAATCTAATCGATAGGACTGTGTGCACAACGACACTGGGAACTTTCTGACCCGCTGGGGATGCTGGGTAAAGACCCTGCCATTGAAAGGAACAGAATAACTAGAATCCAATTGAATAGCAAAGCTGAGTAAACAGGCTGAATTACATCCATCTGCGCTGACATTTTCTAATATTCTGTTTATCCTCGGCCATCTGCAAATAGATGGTCCATGTGTATACCTTGTCAAGCAGGTTTGATGGTGGGGATAGATATTAGATCCGGTAGTCATTGGACTGATTCAGTGGTCCCACTTTCCTGATGTCACACTTAAGTTTTTATTATCAAAACTATCCAGTTTAAAGAAAAGGCCTTGCTGGAGTTGTGCCGAAAGGATAGTTGAATTTTGGAGACATTAGAAAATGTCACGTGCGAGTGAGGTTAGGAATCGTAAGGTAGCACAGTTAAATACACGATCAAAGTGCTGGTCGGGGAGGCAGCACTTCCGATATGTGGATCATTGGGATTCCCGAGTCGGTAGGCGATACACAAAAAGAACGGTATGAACCTGAACTGGGAGCAATTTCCGATATGTGGATCATTGGGATTCACGGGTCAGTAGGATACACACAAGAAGGAGAGGATGCACATGAACTGATAACAATCTCCGAAATTGGATCATTGGGATTCCCGGGTTGGTAGGATATAAACAATATGGACGGGATGGACTTGAACTGGCAGCAATCTCCTGGCAGGCAGGTTTCTATTGCCCTTTACGAGGTTTTAAGCTAGTGTGTGTCGGCGGTGGGGGAGGGGCGTGTGGAACCACAGCAGTAGGTCCACAGGTACAGTGACTGAGGAGAAGTTGGAGACTAATCCCATTACAATAAGACCAACAAAAAATAAAACAGAGGCCACTGTGTTCAGTGACCTGGCAGTCTGAAGTGTGTTGATTTTAATATGAGGAATCTGTTTGTTTGAACAGATATATCGATGTTGCTGCATGTCAGAAAATAGGAAGAGATAATGGTTAATTGTCCACTGTGTCCTTCACTGGACCAGCTTTTCTCTCCAAGCACCAAAATTTGTTACTGTGGGTCGGAGAACGTCAGAGTTAATGCAACACAGAAGGAGGCCATTCAGCCCACCATGCATACATGAGCTCTTCAAATTGACAACTTGAAAATAGAGGGAATGATCGGAGCTAGACTGAGAGGGAGAGAAAGAAACAGAGAGAAAGACAGTGAAGTGAGATAAAGAGAGTGAAAAAAAACAGCGACAGAGTGAGTGAGAGAAAGGGGTGTCAAACGAATGTGAAGTTAGATCAAGAGACAGCATGAAGAGAAATGCACCGAAACTTTTCTTAGAAACTCTCACAAACTGTAAGCCCTTTGTCTGGTGCCATACCCTGTGAGCACCATGCTGATACTGGCTGTCATCCCAGATCATTTATTGCCAATAACATCCCAGAGCTGAGTTGCTGACAGCTAAACACAATCCAATAGACCAATAGATTGGTTCCAGGGAGAAGGTGGATTAATTTAAATATTCTGGGCCAACAGGAACTTGTAGTCCCTCTCGACACTGTGTGAGAGGCAGGGTGGAATCTCAGTGAAGGGAATCACTGGCAGAGGGGTTATCAGGATCTCAGCTCTGGGTCAAATAATGATTGATAAAGTTTGCACACCAGTTCCATGGTTTGGTAATTCACATTACAATTTATATAGCTCCACATAGTGAGTGTATTTTAACATTATTGTCTTTTTGTTGATTTCATATTTTGGTATGCACAGAAAAGCCTTTTTATTCTTGTATTTTGTGTTGAATAAATACATCTTATTACTGAGGAAGAAAGGAGCTGCTCCGATGGGGCAGTCGTCATCTGAACCGTGCTGGGACCAGAATCCGAGTGAATCCTAACCAGGGCTGTAGATAGAGCTTTAAACCGATTAGGGTGTGTGTGTGTGTGTGTGTGTGTGTGTGTGTGTGTGTGTGTGTGTGTGTGTGTGTGTGTGTGTGTGTGTGTGTGTGTGTGTGTGTGTGTGTGTGTGCGGGGTGGGTTGCAGTTATAGGGTTTAATTAGAAAAGCCGAATTAAAAGAGGAGGTAAGAGTACAGAACTCAGGAGAGGTTATTAAAATCTCCAGCACAGACACGAATAGGATAGAGCATCTGGAAATGTTTAAGATATCACACTTCAAGTACAATGCACAAATGAATGACAATGAGAAGAGGGATGGTTAATGCAGGACTGAAGGGGTTATAACTGAATGCATGCTGTATAAGGAATAAGGTAAATCAGCTTGTGACGCAGAATTAAATCGGCATGTATGAAGCGATGAGCATCACGGAGATGTGGCTGCAAGGGGATCTGGATATTTACGGATATTTATCCTATCGAAAAGATTGGCAGGTGGGCAGATGGAGTGCATTTGCATTATTGGTAAGAAATGAAATTAAATCAATAGTGAGAAAGGAAGTAAAGTCAGATGGCGTAGAATTGAGGAACCACAAGAGGTAAGACAACCACAGTTGAAGTCTTGTACAGGGCTCCAAAGAGTAGTCAGGAGCTCGGGCACAAGATACGCCAGGAGATAGAAAAAGATGTGTAGGAAAGGCAAAGTACAGTAATCATGGGGGATTTCAGTTTGCAGGGGAACTGGGAACATTAGATTGGTAGTGGTCCGCAAGAAAATGAAATTTAGGAATGTTTATGAGATGGCTTTTTGGAGCAACTTCTAGTGGAGTCCAGTCGGCAACAGATGATACTGGACTTAATGACGTAAGATTCGTAAGGGAGATTAGGGTGAAGGTAAACTTCGGAGGCAATCATCAGCACATGGACAAATTTATTCTATAATTTGAGAGAGAGAAGATAGAATCAGAGGTAACAGTATTTCAGCTGGATAAAGGCAATTGCAGAGGCACAAGGGAGAGGCTGGGTAGAATTGACTGGGACAGGGGTCAAGCATGAAAGACAGGGGAACAGCAATGGCAGCAGATTCCAAGATTAATTCAGGAGACACAGCAGAGATTCTTGCCGAGGAATAGAGGCATAGTACAGGGAGGATGAGACATTCAGGGCTGACGAGGGAAGTGAGGGATTGCATACAAGCAAAAGAGCAAGCGTATAATATGGTGAGGGGCAGTGGGAAACTAGAGAATTGGGAATCTTACAAAGACTAACAGAGGGCAAAAAATGACAGAGAAGATTAGATCTTGAGGTAAGGTAACCAGTAGTAGAAAGGAGACTGTAAGAGGTTCGTTAGATATATGAAGTGAAAAAAGAGAGTCAAACGTGAATATGGACCACTGGAAAATGATGTTGGAGAAACAGTAGCGGAAAACAAAGAAATGAATGAGGAACTTTGCATCAATGTTCATGATGCAAGACACGAGTAATTTCCCAAAAATTGAAGACAGTGAGAGGACAGAGCTGAGTATGGTGGTCATCATCAAGAAGAACATGCTAGAAAACTAAATGGCCTGAATTTGGATAAATCATCTGAACCAAATGGACTACATCCCAGCATTGTAAGGGAGATAGCTGAAGAAGTAGTGAAAGTGAAAGTGGTAACCTTTCAGGAATGATTAAAATCAGGAAAGGCTGGAAATGTGCTAACGTGATACTCCATTTAATAAGGGAGTTAGGCAGAATATGGAAAATTACAGACTGATTAGCCTAAACTTGGTTGTAGGTAACATCCTGGAATCCATCGTGAAGAATGGGATTTCTGAATACTTGGAAGTATTTAGTAAAACAGTGCAAAGTCAGCATTGTTTCATCATTGGAAGGTCATGCCTGACAAACCTGCTGGAATACTTTGAGGGAGTAACGGGCAGATTTGACCAAGGAGAACCAGAAGATGTTATCCACCTGCTTCTCTAAATTCCATTGATAAGGTGCCACGCAGGAGGCTATTGAGAAAGATTAGGGCCCCTAATGTTACAGGCAAGGTGCTAGCTTGGATAGATGCATGGCTGTATGACAGAAAGCAGAGAGTGGAGATAGAAGTGTCCTTCTCAGGATGGTATCCAGTGACAAGTGGTTTTCCTCAAGACTCAGTGTTGGGACCACAAAATTCACTTTGTGCATTAATGGTCTACATGAAGGCACTTGAGGAAATTCTGCCTAAGTTTTCAAACAGTGCAAAGATGGAATAAAGGGATAGGTAGCATAGAAGAGGTTGTTCGGATGCAGGAGGGTGCAGTAGCACCCCTCTGATGCTCGCCTTCCAGACCACCAACCTCAGGATTCAACGCATCATCCTCCGCCACCAACAGTCAGACCACACCACCAGAGATATACTTCCATCCCCACCCCTACCAGCATTCTGCAGAGACCATGCCCTTCACGACTGCCTCGTTAGGTTCACACGTCCTCCCTCCCACACCCCAACAAGCCACCTTCCACTCCCGGCACTTTCCGTTGCCATTGCAAGAGGAATGAAACCTGTGCCAACAACTTCCTCCACACCTTCATCCAAGGCCCCAAAGGATCCTTCCAATCAGGCAGAGAAGATACTGAGAATCTAAACACCTCATCTACTGTGCCCATTGATCCTGGTCTCCTCTACACTGGGGAGACTGGACGTCAACTTGCAGAACGTTTCAGGGAACACTCTCTATCACAAACCCAACAATCCCACTTCCCTGTGGCTGAATACTTCGCCTCCCCCTACCACTCCTCCAGAGACATGCAAGTTCTTGGCCTCCCCCACTGCCGTTTTCTAGCCAACAGCACATCGACTTTTACCTTGGGACCCTTCAACCACATGGTATTCATCGCAATGTCACCAGTTTCCTCATCTCCCCTCCCTCCACCTTATCCCAGATCTAATGCTCCAACTGAGCAGCGCCTGTTGAGCGATCCTACCTGTCTATATTGCTTCCCATCTAACCACTCCACCTTCCACGTTCACCACTCACCTTCATTTAGCCATCGCCTTCCAAGCTACCTTCATCCCAGCCTCTCCCATTCATCTCTCAACCGCCTTCCGCCCACCCACTTCATTCCTGATAAAGGCTTTATGACGGAAATGTCGAACATCCGGCTCCTCAGTCTGCCTGACTGGCTGTGCTTTTCTAGCACCACACTTTTTGACTCTGATCTCCAGCATCTGCGTCCTCACTTTCTCCTGCTGAAGGATTTGCACAGGTTAGGGGAGTGAGCAAAGAAGTGGCAGGTGGAGTAAAACGTGGGCAAGTGTGAGGTCATGCAGTTTGCCAGGAAAAATAAAAGCGTGGACTATTTTCTAAACAGCGAGCAAATTCAGAAGACTTGGAGGGGGGGGGGAGCAGTGGGAGGGTTCGAGTCCAAGGATCTTGAAAGGTAAACCTGCAGGTTGTCAGCAGTTGGGAAGGCAAATAAAATGACTCCATTTATTTCAACAGGGCTTGAATATAAATGCAGGAATGTAATTCTGAGGCTCTATAAGATTTTGGTCAGGCTACATTTGGATTATTGTGCTGGATCTGGAACATTTTCCGATGAGATTCACGAAAGTGGTCCCAGGAATGAAAAGCTTAACATATGAAGAACATCTGAGGGCTCTGGGTCTATATTTGATAGAGTTCAGAAGGATGTCAGGAGGTATACTTGAAACGTACAGAATATTGAATGACCTGGACAGGGTGGATTTTGGGAAGATATTTCCAATGGAGGGGAGACTAGGACCCGAGGGGACAGAGTAAAGAGAAGACCTTTTCAAACACAGATAAAGACGAACCCCTTCAGCCAGAGAATGGTGAATCTAGGAAATGCACTGCTACAGAAGGCTGTCGAGGCCAGTTAATTGAGTATATTTAAGACAGATAGGTTCTTGATTGTAAAAGGGATGAAAGGTTACAAATAGAAAGCGGAAGATTGGGGTTGAAAAGCTTAACAGCCATCATTAAATGGTGGAGCAAGCTCAATGGGCTGAAAGGCCAAATTTCTGCTCCATTGTCTTTTGGTCGTATGGTTAATATTGGCTCTCCTCATTCCTCATTGGAGATGTATCCTGGAATTTATCTTCTTATGCTTTATAAAGAGTAAGATCCCAATACTGATGACTGGGAAATATCATGTTACCTCCCTCCAGTCTCTGCAGCCATGTCCCCAATATCATAATCACACTCAAATTGAAAACCAGTGCATGGTATTTAATCACAGTTGATTGACATCGACAACATTAACAGCATGACCCTCACCTGCCCTCTCTGATCCTCGACTAACCATCTGAATTGTGTGTCAAATCATATTCTCTGTTAACATATCCATGCCATTTGTCTGTTATAACTCATGTGGTCATAGGCACATTTGCCTGTCAGATTATGGACGAGAAAAGTTGTCTCCGTATTTTACTGACATTATAGTCACTGATCAGTAGTTACAGACTGTATGTTTCCATTTATAAACGGAGAAACTTTTTTATCCTGACAATCCTTTGACATTACTCCTATATCCAAGGCAGATTGAATGAATACACGCAATCAATCTACCATCTCCAATATTCCTTCCCTCAGTCACCCCCAATATATCCTAAGCTAAATGAGTAAATTTTAAACATTTTTTTTAATTTTAACTTTTTAAATTTTGAACTCAAAGGGCTGAAATGAAGCTATTTGTTCAGTGACTGTAATTAATGTCCACCTCCTTGGATCCTAATTATCATATTGGAAAGTTTCCATCGTTGAGAGATAATGGACTCTATTTAATGTGTTATCCCATAGTTTGAGTAGGAACATCACTAACAGCACTAATAGGGATCAGCAGCTCGAGAGAGAGGGGGAGGAGAGATCAGAATCTGAGAACATTAGGCAGGAGTGTTACAATAATTGTTCATAATTTGAGGACCATGAATTAAAATGTTCCAACAATGGATCAGAATCTGAGAACATTAGAATGAAATGCTCCAACAATGGATAGGAGTTTATCCTTGAGTCTTTACTGGCTTTCTCAGCCTTGAATATCATTAGCATATTGGATCCAGGATATCCTTTGGATTATTCGAGGTGGTTCCTCTCCCATCCTCGCAATAGTTGGTGTTCCTGGTAAGTCATTATATTTGTCTACTAAACCGGGTTGAACTGAATTTCTGTGCATGATATATACAGTTTGGAAAGTGTAAGTCAATATCTTCAGTTCCAAACCAAAATTCATTTCCTTATAAACTATAACAAACAAACCACGATTTATAAATTACTGATATGCGAGAAGGAACCAGACTCTTCTGAAATTCCATAATCCATTTTCGTCCTTCACAGATTTACATCTCCATGTCCTCCCCACTCACCAATCCTGTCCAAAATCACCATCATGATATCCCAGTCTTGTCCTCAGTCTCAGTGCGATATCTGAATAAACCATTTGTGCCTTATTTCAATCCAGATGCAACAGTTTCACGTTCTTTGTGACCACATGTCCGTCACTAAATAATTGCTGTTCAGAAAGTTTAACTTGTTTTCTGCACATAAGGGAAGACAGTTTATGGTGGTCAAGGCACTTGCTCATAATCTAGAGGCACAGAATAATGGTCTGATGATATCTCCTGAAGGAAATTGGGGAGTTTAAAAACAACCATTATCATTTGTTATAAATAACAATCTACTTGCTTCAAGTCATTTAGGGAAGTCAATGTGTCATTCTTCCATCGTCAAGATTCCATGTGACTTCTGTGATGAACACGTGGGTGTACTGTACCTTTGAGAGAATTAAAAACCAACACTAACTACCTGACAGCACCAAGAGTTCTGAAAAATAGATATAATGTAACATTTGGTCGAACAACCCGATTAGCTCATTGCATGAAAAAAAATCATCAAAACATTTTAAATTATAACCCAAAATACCCACCGACCAAGTTTCAATTTCTTATATTGCCAATCTTAACAGACAATGAACAATCCAATAGGTTGGCAGTACAAGACCATGGAAAATTGAACAGTTGAGAGGAGAACTTCCAAGCTACTAGCATCCAAAGACAGCCTTAAAAATAGCTCTCCTACAGGTACCTTTATTGATTATTAACTGGTAAAGCAGAGTCCCCAAGAAGAAAAGAAGACAGGAATATGGAGAAGAACCGAAGGTTTCCTAGTTTTGAGATAAGAAGTTTTGTTTTGTAAATCTTAATTAGGTGTCTATCGGACTAGTATTGTGGAGGGGGAATGTAAATGACAGGTTAGAGGAAGAAGTTGGAAATAGTCGTTCGTTTATTATTCTCTGTTATACTTTAAGAACTAAAGTTGTTAATGTTTAGTTAAAATAGATTTGGACTCTAGAATTATCCCAGATTACTTCATGGGATAAATCTTTTCCCTGTTGCTGGTTTTAATTAAGCAGGAAGATTTATCCTGTGTTGTAACACTACAAACCCATAGATATGCGTTTTACATTTTATGATACTGTGGAACAGCTGAATCAGCCACTCAGTTCAAGATCTGCATAACGTGCTGCCCTGACCAGGGCTTCATACATCCTGTGAGAAAAGAACACAGGTCAAGATAGCTCCCTTTCTCTGCCTGTTTTATGTATTGCTACATCTCATTTCCATTCAGGTACGTGATCATCCCCTATTTTAGGTTCAATCTCATTGAAATTCTCCCCGAGACTGATGCACATCTCCACAGGTATCTCTGGTGCTAGCTTTATTGATGCTGACGGACAGATGTAAGGGACTTATAAATTCCATGTTAGTCATAGTGCACAGAGAAGGTATGGCTTTTTGTGGCACAGGAAAGAAATGGCAATGTCTAAGTGAGAGGAAATATGTTTTTGACAATCCCTGACAATGTTGTTGAGGCAGTATTTGGGGTACTGTGGATAGCCTTTCTCTCAAGTTTCACCAGATTAATCGCTGGGATGATGTCACCATGAGCAGTGAGTGAAGCTCAGTGAGAGAATAAGAGGCGATTACATTGAACCTTAAGGGGGATGGACAGTCACTCATGATGTTCTAAACAGACACTGATACGGTGATAAGTTTCATGGCTTCTTTTTTTCCACTCAGATTGCATGCTTCTCGATAGTTTAAGAGCCTCTAAGAACGTTCCACCCAACCACTCACTCCCTATTTCAACTGACAGAGAGAGAGAGAGAGAGAGAGAGAGAGAGAGAGAGAGAGAGAGAGAGAGAGAGAGAGAGAGAGAGAGAGATTCAGGCTTTTGAATAAACTTTCCCAACATTAATACAGTTCAACTGGTGCGTGATCCTGCCATGAACGTCATGTTATCCATAATCCTGACAGCAGCAACAATACCTTCATTATAAAAGTGTTAACTCTTTCCAGCAGTGTAGAGAGAAGGAAAGTTTTTTTTTACGCCACAGGAAAGAAACGGAGATGTCTAAGAGGAAAAAGAGTTGTTGCGATCATCGCTGAGAGTGTTGCTGTTGCTGTTGAGATATTTTGGACAGACTTTCTCTCCTTTATAAGGAATGATCGCCTTGCCACAGTGAGAGTGCAATGGAGTTTCACCAGACTAATCCCTGGGATGTTGGTACCATGAGCAGACAGTGAAGATTAATCTCTGGGGTTGTGAGAGAATGAGAGGCAATTGCATTGAAACTTGAGGGGGAGGGACAGTCACTCACGATGTTCTAAATAGACACTGATACGGTGAAAAATTCCATGGCTTCTTTTTTACTCGAGTTGCATGATTGTCGATAGTTTAGGAGCCTCTGAGAATATTCCCCTCACTCCACACCCAATCCCCATGTCGCATGAGAGAGACAGAGGGCCAGTATTTGAATAAACTCTCTCCACATTAATACAGTTCATTTCCTGTGTAGTCCTGCACTGAAAGTCTCGTTATCCGCAATCCCTACAGCAGCCACAATACCCTCATGCTAACACAGTTAACTATTCCCACCAGATTCTGACCTCCACGGAGAACATGGGTGTGTCTTCTCGGCGATGGAAAATACCTCCTTGAGACTTGGCACAAATCATTTGGCTTCCCTCCTCATTACCAGCAAACCATGTTAAAGCAGCACATGTTCTACAAACAATTGAACCTTTATTAACATCATGGAGTCCTCTATCCGTGCAGTCTCGGTTTCATTAGTTTGTCATATTGGAATATCAATGACCCCCTCTTGTTCCTGTATAACTGTGTCGTGGGGATGAATCGCCTCCTCCTGGTCTCATGGAAGAGGATGAAATGTCTGATTGGGTTCTGCCTGCTCCTATTTAAGAGTTCAATGCACTGAACAACCACTTTTCTTCCTGTGTAACAGGCAGGAGTATTGAATGTGCTGTCACTCTTCCTGTTCCTGAAGGTTAGCTCATACCTGTGTTCAATCAGCTTGAGATGCTGAATGAGCTCCTCCTTTAACTGTGACAATGTGCAGTATCTGGCCGTGCTGTTACATAAATGTTACCGACACTTTAACAACACAAACCGGAATACTGTCTGGGTCTTGCTGCATATAGACACAGAATGGTTCAGGAGCTGATGGGGGATAAAATGTTCTGATCATTCTGTGATCTTCAGTCATCATACCTACTTCTGATCTTATGTTGGGAAAAGACATTGATGGAGCAGCTGAAGATGTTTGTGCTGAGGAGGATAACCTGAGGATCTCCTGCAGAGATGTTCTGGGACTGAGAGGATTGTTGGTGACTGACCCTAAACCTCTTTATTTGTGTTCGGAAAGACCCCGTCCAGTGGGAAAGTTACACCTGATCCACATTCAGCTCAAATACGTCGGTGGTCCCGATGCCATCCTCAGTCAAATACCGCCTTGATATCAAAGCCATTCGCTCTTTCCTGAGCCCCTGTTGTCACCTCTTGTTCATATCAATAGGTGACGGTTTAAGTGTAGGGAGTGTTTTCCTCTCACAGAGGGTAATCAATGTCAGGAAGGATCTGGGCTGGAGACCTAGGGGAGCTATATCACTGAAAGCAATTAAGGAGGAGTTAGATGGATTGTTGACCTGTCAGAGAGCTAAGGGGTGAAGAATTGGGCATTAAAGAGGAGTTAATGACAACAGTAGATCAGCCATGATGTTATGCAATGGCTTGATCATCCGAATTACCTGATCCTGTTTCTTTTGTCCTCATATTCAGCAATTGCAAAGTTAATGGCTGTAATGTTCCTGAATGTTCTTTTATTGAACGTTGCAATCAGAGAGAGTAAAGTATTTTGTGAGTCATCTCTTGTGTGAGGTATGGGGACTGTACTCACGGTGAATCTGGGTCTATAATATCATCAACAAATGAACCACAAGTTGCAGAGAGGAAACACTCTGTAAAGAGACCAGAGGCGTCTTTCGAACCAAATAACATTTTCCAACGGACACCAAACCATCTGTGACAGTCTTGAGGGACTGAATGAGATCCTGTGTTACTGTTGACCAGGTATTTGGAGCAAGTGGCTTCCATCTGCTCCTTGCAGGAGATGCGGGGGTTGAATAGAAAATAGCAACACAGGACTGAGCAGCAGGAGTGGGCCATTAGATACTTTGTCACCGCTCTGTCTGCTTTTGGTCTCAGCAGCACGTTTCTGTCTGTATACCATTTTACACATATTAAAAACAACTTTGAATAAATGCAAACATCCAGAAACCACAATCCTCTGGTGAAGGGAATTTCTACTTGAACATCCCTTTGATTATTTCTCATTTGTGTTCCAACAAATGTTGAAGGGTCACGATGTCCGTTTCCAGTCCCACTCCTCCATTGGTTACACCCATCTTAAATGCAGCCAGTTTAATGAGGTGGCCAGTGATTTAGGTCTTAGACGAGGCCATTTTCTGGAAAAATGTGAGACACAGGAAGTTGAACTCATAACAAATGGCAAAATGACAGAGTGCCCCAAATGTTATTCTGCCTTTGAAGTTATTCTGCTCACACAAGCTACTGGTAGTGGGATTTCTTTCTGGAACAGTGGGATTTGGCTGACTTCCCTTCGTTTCAGGCAATGGAGAGATTCCAATACTTCCTCATCAGGAATCCTTCACAAGTCGTAAAGATGACACAAGGATTTTATGGTCTCACACTTTGCTATCTGGCGGAACAAAGTAAGAGAGAGGGATCAATCGGCTGCTCCTTTTCAGACAGGGAACATTTTTCTTCCTCTCTGTGTTGGAACATACAATTTTGTCAACGGAACACCAAACTGGACCATTCTCTGGAAAACCTGATTATGGATTATATGCAGGTGCGTCATTGCTCTTGTTGTACACAATTCCTTCCAATCGCAAAAAATGTCCCTATTTATAATTTGATGACATGCTTACATGTGTCTGTGTTATTTGTAAATATTGGTAGGTATCTTCATAGTATGTGTGTTAATATCAATGCATCATTTTCTTAAAGTTTTTTTCTCTAGCTTTAGTCTCCCTGACAGGAGATAATATGCATCCAGCTGATATACTTTTCAGAAAGTCATGGATGGTTCAATACTATTTCTCAGCTAAGATCGAACCTGATAATCCCCGATAACAAAAGGCCGGCATTCCAGGAATGAGTAAAGGGAAACTGATTTGAAAATCTTCGACAATAATTACACCTTTTTATTTTAGTTTAGGGGATCAATCCTGCACACAGTGCATCAGGTGTGGTCTCAGTAATGCCCTTGTACCGATGCAGTAAAACATTCCTGCGATTAACCCTGATACCTTTTTCCAAAACAGCATCATTCCACTTACCTTCCAAATCACTTGCTGCATCTGCAGACTGACTTCATATGATTCATGTCGCAAGAACCTGGAAACCTCCTGTATCACAGAGTTCGGCAATCTCTCTCCATTTAAATTGTTTACCATTGTTTCATCTTTCACGCCAAAATAGACAACTTACCTTCTATTATTTCTGTTGAATGTTTGCTCACTAACCTTCCCTGTCTGTATCACATTGCAGACTCGCTAACTCCATTTGACGACACGTTGAATGACCATCTTGGTATATGAGCTAATTGAGCTCCAAGCCACTCGCTCCCCTTCCTCCAGATCTTTGATACAGATTATTGATCACTGATGACCCCACAGTGATCTCTGAGGCACTCCATCATTTACTGCCTGAAAATAAACATTTACCTCTACTCTCTATTTCCTGTTAGCGACAGCTTCCCTTTTCCTGTGTAGCGGCTCAGGTGGGTTGAATAGCCTCCTCCTGGACTGTGTAGTGTACTGACCGAGCTAAATTACTTTTTTCTATACTCCTGTGTAATTCCTGAAAGGGGCGGAATGGTCTCCTCCTGTGTCATTGTAACGATCCTGTCTGACTGAATGGAGTGGTCCCCAACCCTATTGGATTGAGTGAACAACAATTGGGGTAGGGACAACAGTATGTCTCTGCAAGAGCCTGGAGGAGTGGATTGAGGGAACAACACATGGGATGGGCAGAAGTTGCCCATTCGGCTGCACCATTCAGAATGTTCATGGCTGATCCGAGTGTGTCTGATCATCCATTTCCTGTCTGTTCCCAATAAGCACTGACACTTCTGTCCAGTAAAGATCAGTCGAGCTCAGCCTTGAATATCTTCAATAACTGAGTCTTCACTGCTCCCTGAGGATGAGGACACCACAGGTAGCACAACACTAAAGTGAAAAGGACATTCTTATTTCATTGTGGGACTGTTATTCTAAAACTGTGTTAACTGAAAAACAAATCAACACCTCTTTTCAGACATAAGAACAGAATAATTTGGAATAATTAGGAACATAATCCATTTCGGACTCCAAACCTATCGCACATTCCCACTGATCCTTTCCAATCTAATATGTATCATACCCAGCCTCTGCTGCTGTCTCAGGAAGAGAATGCCTGATAGCAGAAGACCGCAGGAGCATTATGGAAATGAGCAGATTGAGGCCATTCAGCCTATCGAGTCGGACATTCCGGACAATAATTTCTTATATGTACCTCGACCTCATTCGTCTGCATTGTCCCTAGTATCTTTGATCCCCTTACAAATCAAAACACATCGATTTGTGTCTTAATGACACTAGTGTCTGTGCCTCTGTGTATCTGTATGTAAGTGTTTGTGCGTGTGTCTGTGTTTATGTGTGTCTGTGCCTCTGTTTGTGTGTGTCTGCATGTGTGCGTGTGTGTGTCCAAATGCTTGTAATCTGTGTGTTTGCTTGTCTACATCTGTCTGTCTGTGTTTCAGCCTGTGTTTCTATCTGTATTTATGTCGAATTGTATGTGACTGTATATGTATTTGTGTGTTTATACGTGCATGTATATCTATATCCTTGGAAGTATTGTGTGTTTCATCTGTGTTTTTCTGTGTCTGCGTCTCTGTATAGTTAGGTATCTGTGTTTTTTTTGGAAGTGAAAGGAGTATTTTTGGAACTGCCAGTGGGTTTAAACTGAGAAATGTCTTTCACTGAACATTGCTCCTTAACATTGTCAGTATGACGTGGATATTTCAGATTCTCCACACGAGGCATCCTGGTCCTCTCCAGCTCTTTAAGAGTCCTTCCCACATGACGGGGGGAGGGGAGTGAGGGAACGGATATCGGGCACTCCACTACCCGGCTTGGCCCTTTCTATCCTATTCCAGGCTGTTTCTCCTGGAATGGGAGAAAGGGAAAGAGGGAGAGTGTGAATGGGTGACCCTGCTGTTTGTGCTGGTATAGGTGGGGAAAGTTGTGAGGTGTCTGGAATGAGTCAGTCGACAGTTTTGAATCCATATAGTGTTATTAGTTGCTGAATTCAATAGTGAGAGTAGTAGTACCTGAGCCTTATTTGGAGATAGAGCGTGAACCTTGTTCGGGGTTTGGTGCTATAACAGATATACAGTGAGTGTGAGGGATCAGAGAGTATATGGTAACTCTTATCCTAACAGAGCGAGAAGGATATTGTTGCTTGTCGAGTATTGTGGGACATTCCGTCAGATCATCTCAGCGTCGAAGTGAGCCTCCCTGAATGTTTTGTCCAGGTCTATCACTAATAACGACACAGACATGTCCCTCAGGTTCCGCAGTATCAGTTGAGGTAGAATTTACAGATACCAAGGAGAAGCAAATATTAGTGTAATCTATATCGAAACCAAACGGTAGCAGAAAATCTGAGCATCAGATGTTCTGGAAATTAGAAAGGCAAGTATTGTGGATACCGCAGTCTTATTGAATGGTGCCAAGTTGTATCTGAACTGCGTTAAGTAAGTGACTGCTGAAGCTGTGAAAAATAAGTTCTGTAAGTTTATATGAGGTGGGTTGAAGAGTATGTTGCGAAGCAAACTGGAGAGCAGGTTATTTCGGATTTGATGTTGTGTGGTCAGAAGGACGAATTATTAACTTTGGTCTGAAGCAGTCTTTAAGGAATAATGGCATTTATAAGGTGCAGTTTACAAGGTGTCTGCATACAATATAGAATGCTTGAATAGTCCAGTCAAACATCATTGAAGATTGGAGGCTAGAGTTCAATATATCTACAGTGAATTTGGAAAGTACAATATAACATTCATTGGGAGACAAGCAATGGTTGTTAGAGTCATAGAGTCCGACATCACGGAGACAGGCCCTTCAGCCAAAACTGTTCCATTTCGACCGAAATGCCCATCCACGCTAAACCCATTTCCCTGCAATTATCCCGTCTCTTTCTAATCTTTTACTATCCATGTATTTGTTCAAATGCCTTTAAAATATTGTCAATGTATCTGCCTCAACCACTTCTCATTCCATATGCATAACAGCCACTGAGTTAAAACGTTTTTCCTCCGATTCCCTTTTATTGTGTCCCCTCTGACCTTAAACTGATGCTCTCTAGTCTGTGATTGCCCAACCCTGGGTAAAAAAGACTGTGCATTCACTCTATCCATGCCTGACATGATCTTATAAACTACAATATGATTCTCATCATCTTCATGCACACAAAAGTAAAAAGTCCTAGCTTGTCCAACCTCTTTCTGTAACTCAGAGCATTGTGATCTTGGCAACATTCCTGCAAGTTTTTTTCTACACTCTTTCCAGTTTAATAATATCCTTCCACTAGCAAAGTGAACAAAACTGAACATAACGCTACCAATATGGCCTCACCAGCATCCTGTATAACTGCAAAATAACTCCCTAATTTCGATACTCAGTGATATAAACCAATTAAGGCCAGTGTGCCAAAAGCTTTCCTCAATCCCCTGCCTACCTCTGAATCAACTTTCAGAGAAACCATGCACCTGAATTCCAAGCTCCCTCTGTTCCACTTAGGACCCAAACATTCACCATGAAACTCCAACCTTGATTTGACTTTCTAAAATGCAAGAACTTATACTGATCTATATTAAAATCCATTTGTTATTTCTCAGCCCATTTCTCCAGCTGATCAAGATCCTGCTGTAATTTCTGAAATTTCTGATAACCTTCCTCACTCTCCATGATGTCGCTTGTTTTATTGCCGACTTCAAACTTACAAATCATGCCTGTACATTCTCATGTAAATCATAGATATATGTAATATGTAGTGGTGCCAGCATTAACCCCTGAGGCATTCCACTATTCCAGTCTGACCAGCATGTTTCCAGTATTACTCTCTGCTTCCTACGATCAAGGCAATTTTGTACCTAATTTGCCAGTTCCCCCTCAATTCCATGCGACCTAACCTTCCAGAGCGGCATACCATGTGGAACCTGATTGAAGGCTTTACTGGAATCCATCCAGACTACGTATACCACCCGGACCTCCTCAACATTGCTGGTTACTTTATCAAAGAACTCCAACAAAATTGTGAGTCATGATCTCCCTTGCTCAAACTCCTGTGCTGAATTTCATTAAGGGCTTTTGCCGGAAACATCGATTTTCCTGTTCCTCGGATGCTGCCTGACCTGCTCTGATCTTCCAGCACCATTCTAATCTTAGTCCGAACCACACCCTGTCTTTCCAAATGCATGTATATCCAATCTCTCCGAATCTTTTAAAGTAACCTACCCACTAGATTTTAGAATTACTGGTCTTTAGATCCCAGGTTTATCTTTGTAGCATTTCTTGAACACAGGCTCAGCATTCGCTATGCTCTAGTCGTCCGGGACCTCACTCGTTGGCCAGCGATGACAGAAAAGAGCCAAGTAGTGCTCCCGCATTTTCTTCTCTATCCACTGATCCTCCTGCGGTGTTCCTGAATATAACTGGTCAGGACCAGGAGTTTTTAGAAAGACTGTAAAGTCTGCAACATACATCTATTTATGTCAGGTACAAACACCAAAGAGTGAGCAAGTGACTCAATGATGGTTAACATCACAAATTAGAAAATATGTTAATCAGAGGAAGTGACTTCAGCAGAATTCCAGCTATTGTGAAAACTTGAGAATTCTCAGACATTACCGATCCAAAAACGAAAGGCCGTGAAACTGTAAAGGAAATCAAAAAGAGAACGTACATGTTAACAAACAGGAACACAAAGACTGCATCAATCTGCGACCTATATTTCAAAGGAAACAAAATAAAAGCAGGGTCAAATGTGGAAATTTGTAATCGGGAGAGGAGAGGTCATTGTGGAGAACAGGGAAATGACCGAGAAATAACCAGTTACTTTGCATCTGTCTTCATGGAGGAAGAGCCAAAAAATCCCTCAGAAATACCAAGTGATCATATCGGACTTCTGGAGCTAAAGACAAAGTCAATTCATATCAGAAACAAGGTCGTACTTGAACATGGAGCTGGATTGAGCATTGCTAAGTCTGACGAAACAAATGTACGTCCTATCAAGATGTCGGAAATAAACCACCAATACGAGTATTAATTGCACTGTCATGACTGTGATTTATTTTCCTGTACATTCTGCAGACACCGGAAACTGTTGTGGATAAACGTGATCCAAGAACGACCGACGAATGGAAGGGATCTAAACAGCTACAAAGGGAAAAAGACATAGTGTGGCTAACTGCAGACCAGTTAACTTGACATTTGTAGGGAAACTGTTGGAATCTATCACACAGGATGGTATTTTTGCTATTTAGAAATTAACAGCAACAATGGAGAGAATCAGCATGTATTTCTGATAGAGAAATCATACTTGACAAACTTCGGAATTGTTCGAAGTTTTTCCTTACAGGATAGATAATGGGGAATCAGTAGATGTGGCATAGATTGGATTTTCGGAAGGGTTTCTATAAGAACTCAAATAACGAGGTTGTAAATGCAATGAATGTGAAAGGTATTTGGAGGAATATATGTAAGTGGAAAGTTAAAGTTTGGTTCGCCTTCATATAAGAGAGTCCGAACATCGATACAAAGACATGTTGAAGCAGTTTCACAGCGTGTTGCTAGGACTGTACCTGGAGTATTGTGTACAGTTTTGGTGACCGAATATCAGAAAGGATATACTGACCACAGAGGAAGTACAATGGACATTCTCCAGATTAATCCCTCAGATGGTGAGATTGCCTGATGAGGAAACTCGGCCTGTGTTCGCTAGAGTTTCAAAGAATTTCACAGTGAAATTTAGAAAATTCACAAAACATATGACAAGTTGAAAATTAACATGAACGCTTTCCTCGCTGTCTATTCCACATTCAAGGCAAATAATGGCAGGATCTAGGACAGACCAGTTAAGACTGCAATAAGGAAGAAATTCATCACTTGGAGGAGACTAACGAACACAAGGGCATGGAAACCTACTGCCAGGCAAGATTAGGGAGAATGTCCTGATATTCTACAAGTGTCTCCAGCAGAACAGAATAACCAGGGAACAGATAGGACTCATTTATGACTTGCCAAGTTGCATCCAAATCAACTTTAGTGGTAGGAGACAGAGGATAGTGGTAGAATTCTGTTTGTGTGATTTGAGGCTAGTGTCCAATGGTTTACCACAGGGATCTGTGCTGTGTCTCTAAATATTTCTGATTCAGAGTTGTTGGTGTTGGACTGGGTGGACAAAGCTAAAAATTGCATAACACCAGGTTATACTCCAAAAGGTTTTTTCAGTGGCACGAGCTTTCGAAATGTTTCATCAAAGCGCACCATCACCTGGTGAAGATGTAGCACCTTGAAAGCTCGTGCCTCCAAATAAATCTGTTGGACTATAAGCTGATGTTTCCTGATTTTAAACCGTATCATAAGGGATGCAGCTGTGAATATGGACGAGGGGTGGGGAATGTCTTAAGTAAGTTTGTTATTGATACGAAGATTGGCCGGGTGGTTGACAGTATGGAGGAAGGCCTTATGTTTTAGGAAGATACAGATGGAATGGTCAGATGGTCACATCAATACAGGGAAAATGGTCAGATGGGTGGATCAATGGCAGACGGAATACAACCCTGATAAATATGAAGTGATGCACTTTGCAAGAAGGAACCAGACAGGGGAGAACTCAATCAATGACAGCACACTAGGAAGCTCAGAGAGTACTTCTCCACACATCCGTGAATGTGACTGGACAGGTTATTGCACAACTTGGGAACGGATAGGGGTGCGCAAACACAGCCTTTATTCATCGAAGCATAGATTATAAGAGCTATGTGGAACTTTGGTTAGGCCAAGATGGAATACTGTGTGGAGTTATGGGGGCCACATTACAGGAAGGATGTGATTGTACTGGAGGGAGTGCAGAGGAGATTCACCAGGACGTTCCATGGGATGGAGTATATCAGCTATGGAGAGAGGCTGGATAAACTCGGGTTGTTTACTTTGGAGCAGAAAAGGCTGGGGGAGATGTGAATCAGAAGGATAAGATTCAGGGTGGATAGACAGCAGCTGTTCCTTTTAGTCAAAGGGCCACATTTTTAAAGTGAAGGGTTTGAGGTTTAGTGAGGATTTGAGGACTGTTTTTCACCCAGAGTTTGTGGGGTCTGGAATGCACTGCTTGAGAGGGGAGCTGTCATGGTAACCTCAGAATCTTTAGAAAATACATAGTTGTGCAGTTGAAATGCCATAAGATTCACAGCTACAAGCTTGTGTCGGAAAGTGGGCCGAATGTAGGTCGTGTTGTATATCTGATGGAACAGAGACTGTGCTTCTGATATTGTATGGATGTGGGAGGTCAATCATTGAGTAGCTTAAGATAAGATTTGACGGGTTTCTAAAGAATATCTTACCAAAGTATGTAAGAGGGAACTTGTAATATCTTCTGAAATATGTCAATGGCAAAATTAACAGAAAAGGTTGCAGCTTTCTTACAGTCTGATACCAGAGAATTGAGGACAGGGAAATAGCAGATCAATGGAGCAAATACTTCAGTTAATCCTTCACAGAAGATAAAAACACAAAAAGAAATTTCCTAGAAATACTAGAGAACTTTAGTCTGGTGAGAAAATGGGAATAGCAACTAAATCAGCAACTAAACAGTTTTAGAGAAAACTGTTGGAGTGAAATTAATGGGCATAGACAAAGTCAACAGAGATTGATGAAATAGGAATCATATTTGAGAAAGTGGCTTTTAACAAAATTATGAGAAGGTATCAATGCAATACGATTGGAATCTCAGAAAGAGTTTTGATAAAGCCCCAAGCCTATTGTGCAAATTCGAATCCTGTGGGACTGGGGCTAATATATGGTCATGGTTTTAGAATGGGAGAGCTGGCAGGAAAGAACGAGTAAGAATAGAACCATATTTTTTTTTTGGAATGGAACACTTCGAGTATATAACTAGGATATATCGAGATTTGACATCACCTATTCCCAATACACATCAATTGGTTGAGGGGCTCATATGCTATATTCCCCAGTCTGCTGAAAGTCCTAAACGATGTCCGCTTGTGAGTGGATGAGGAGGATATAAAAAAGATTCCAAGGTGATGGAGATATGTGGAGAGACTGGGCAAATACGTGGTAGATGGAGAACAATCGGAGAGATGAGATGCTGTACACTTTGATGGGAACAATAGAATGGCATCCTATCATTTGCAAAGGGAGTGGTTGAAAAATGTTGATCTACAAATGAACTTAAGCTGCATTTTTATTTTATTTCTGCGCAGCCCTCCGAGTCCATGTAAGGCAGTGAGTTCTGAAGCCAGAAGTCAATACTAGAAATAGCATTGGCACGGTGACCAGTGTATATATACCCAACAAGTGGGGAGCTGTAACATTGAAAACGATCTGTATGTCCCTGTACACCAGTCAGTGAAAGTAATATTGTAGGAGCAGAAAGCAGGTAGGCAGATAAATGTTGTATTCACCTTCATTTCAGGGAGATTTGAATACAGGAGTAAGGGTGATTTACTGCAGCTGTATAGAGCCTTAGTGGGGCTCCATCCCGAACATTGTGCAATATTGTTCTCAGTTTTGGTCTCCTTGCCTCGTAAAGGACATTGAGGGAGAGCAGTGGACGATGACCAAACTGATCTCTGGGATGACAGGCTTGTTGAGGGACCAGCGATTTGGGGTGACTGGGCCTGTATTTTATGGGGTTTAGGAAAATGAGTGGAGATATCATTAGACAATAGACAACAGACAACAGGAGCAGGAGTAGGCCATTCTGCCTTTCGAGCCTGCACCACCATTCATTATGATCATGGCCGATCTTCCTTAATCAGTATCTTATTCCTCCCTTATCTCCATAACCCTTGATTCCACTATCCTTGAAAGCTCTATCCAACTCTTTCTTAAATGAATCCAGAGACTGGGCCTCCCTCTGGGGTAGAGAATTCCACACAATCACCACTCTCTGGGTGAAGAAGTTTCTCCTCATCTCTGTCCTAAATGGTCTACCTGGTATTTTTAAGCTGTGTCCACTGGTTCAGCACTCACCCATCAGCAGAAACATGTTTCCTGCCTCCAGAGTGTCCAATCCTTTTATAAATAATCTTATATGTCTCAATCAGATCCCCTCTCAGTCTTCTAAACTCAAGAGTATACAAGCCCAGTCGCTCTAGTCTCTCCGCACAAGGTCGTCCGGCCATTCCAGGAATTGACCTCGTGAACCTACGCCGCACTCCCTCAATAGCCAGAATGTCTTTCCTCAAATTTGGAGACCAGAACTGCACACAATACTCCAGGTGTGGTCTCACCAGGACCCTGTACAGCTGCAGAAGAACCTGTTTGCTTCTCTACCAAATCCCTCTTGTTATGGAGGCCACCATGCTATTAGCTTTCTTCACCACCTGCTGTACCTGCATGCTTGCCTTCATTGACTGGTGTACAAGAACACACAGATCTCTCTGTACTGCCCCTTTACCTCAATTGATTCCATTTAGGTAGTAATCTGCCTTCCTGTTCTTGCCACCAAAGTGGATAACCATACATTTTTCCACATTAAACGGCATCTGCCATGCATCTGACCACTCACCTAACCTGTCCAGTTCACCCTGTATTCTCCTAATATGCTCCTCACATGTCACCCTGCCACCCAGCTTAGTATCATCAGCAAAGTTGCTAATGTTATTAAACATACCATCTTCTATATCATTAATATATATTGTAAAAAGCTGCAGTCCCAGCACTGATCCCTGCGATGCCCCACTGGTCACTGCCTGCCATTCTGAAATGGAGCCGGTTAGCACGACACTTTGTTTCCTGTCAGCCAACCAGCTTTCAATCCAAGTTAGTACTTTGCCCCCAATACCATGCGCACTAATTTTGCTGACTAAGCTCCTATGTGGGACTTTTCCAAAAGCTTTCTGAAAGTCCAGGTACACTACATCTACTGGATCTCCCTCGTCCATCTTCAGAGTTACATCCTCAAAAAATTCCAGAAAATTAGATTTCCCCTTCATAAATCCATGCTGTCTCTGACCTATCGTGTTACTACTCTCCAGATGTGTCGTAATTTCGTCCTTTTTAATTGACTCCAGCATCTTTCCCCCGACTGAGGTCAAACGAACTGTTCTTTAATTTCCTGTTTTCTCTCTCCCACCTTTCTTAAAAAGTGGTGCAACATTAGCCACCCTCCAATCCGCAGGAACTGATCCCGAATCTATGAAATTCTGGAAAATAATTACCAACGCATCCACGATTTCTCGAACCGCCTTCTTTAGTACCCTGGGATGTAGACCATCAGGCCCTGGCGACTGATCAACCTTCAGACCTAACAGTCTCTCCAACACCAATTCCTGGCAAGTATAAATTCCCTTAAGTTCAGGTCCTTCAGCCACTGTTACCTCAGGGGCATTGCTTGTGTCTTCCCCAGTGAACAGAGATCTGAAGTACAAATTTAATTCTTCTGCCATTTCTTTGTTCCCTGTAATATGTTCCCCTGTTTCTGTCTTCAAGGGCCCAATTTTAGTCTTAACCATTTTTTTGCCTTTGACATACGTAAAAAAGCTTTTTCTACCCTCCTTTATATTTTTGGCCAGGTTACCTTCATACCTCTTTTTTTGTCTGTGTATTTCCTTCTTAGTAATCCTCTGTTGTTCTTTAAAAGCTTCCCACTCCTCCGTTTTCCCACTTATCTTTGCGACGTTATACTTTTTCTCTTTTAACTTTATATGTTTCTTAACTTCCCTCGTCAAACACAGCCACACATGCCTCCTCATAGGAGCTTTCTTCCTTTTTGGAATGAACTGATCCTGCATCTTCTGCATTATACACAGAATATCCGCCATTGATACTCCACTGTCATCCCTGCTAAGGTATTGCACAATTGAACTTTGGCCAGCTCCTCCCTCATAGATCCATAGTACCCTTCATTCAACTGAAATATTGTCACTTCCGATTGTACCCTCTCCCTTTCAAATTGCAGATTGAAACTTATTGTATTATGGTCACTACTTCCTATGGCTCCTTTACTTCGAGGTCCCTGATCAATTCTGGTTCGTTGCACAATACCAGATCCAGAATTGCCTTCTCCCTCATTGGCTCCAACACCAGCTGCTCTAAGAGTCCATCTCGGAGACACTCCACAAAGTCTCTTTCTTGAGGTCCAATACCATCCTGATTCTCCCAGTCTACCTTCATGTTGAAATCCCCCATAACAACTGTCGTAACATCTTTGCAACAGGCCAATTTCAGCTCCTGATTCAACTTACATCTGACATCCAGACTATGTTTGGGGCCTGTAGATAATTCCCAAGAGGGTCTTTTTACCCTTAGAATTTCTCAGCTCTGTCCATACTGACTGTACATCCCCTGATTCTAGGTTCCCCCCGAGCTAGGGACTGAATATCATCCCTTACCAACAAGGCCACCTCACCCCCTCTGCTCGTCAGTCTGTTCTTACGATAGCATGTGTAGCCTTGAATATTCCTTTCCCAGGCCCTGTCCACTTGAAGCCACGTCTCAGTTATCCCCACAATATCGTATCTGTCAATTTCCAAAAGAGCCTCAAGCATATCCATCTTATTTCTAATGCTTCGTGTATTCATATATAGTATTTTTAATTTGTTGCTGTCCTCACCCTTCCCAAAATCTCCTATTTCACTCAACCTTATAGCATGATCCCTTTTTGAGTTTTCTGCGTAATTGATACAGTTGTCTTTCTTGACTTCCCTTTTTCTACCTTTCCCTTCAATTTCCTTCTCAAACATCCAGTTTATCCCCTTCCCCCACCTACTTAGATTAAATGCAGCTGTGTTACAATAGCAAACCTGCCTGCGAGAATGCTGGTCCCCCAACCTATTAAGGTGCAAACCGTCTCTCTTGTATAATTTATGCTTACCACAAAACATACCCTAGTGATCCAAGAATTTACATCCTTGCTTCCTGTGCCAGTTCCCCAGCCACACGTTCAAGTCCATTATCGCCTTGTTTCTGGCCTCACCAGCCGGAGGAAATATATCAAACGCTGACAGTGTGAGACAGATTGGAAGCAGGGATGATAGTTCACTTTAAAGAAAACAGTCAAATCGTATTTAATACACAAGCGTTCTCAAAGAACCGCGTGTATATCGAATAGAGAAGCAAACTTGATGGGCCGAAAGCACTACATCCGTTCTCGTTTTATATTTCACAATGTTTAAACATATTTTGGGATATGAACATTGTATGAGGAAAACTGCATTGAGGAGATGTGCGGCCTTGAACGAGCATGACGAAAGCTCAACGTATTGAATCACCTGCTCCTTTCCCGATGTTTGTGTGCAGTCTGTGGGAAAGCTCTATAAGTGTTGTCACAAGCTCTCAGATGTTAGGAAGGAGATCTCTGCAGGATCGATAGGAATGTGTTTCCCGTTCCCTTTTCTGATAACGAGGCTGGTGCCAGGTGTTCTCTCCGGGTTTATCCTTTAAGACCTCAGAGCAATTTGATACTATTGAGTGTCTTACTTGGCCGATTCAGAGACCATTGAAGAGTTGATCACATGTCTGTGTGTCTGGAGTCACTTTTAGGCCACACCAGGAAAGCACGGGAGATTCACTTCTTGAAAGTACATTGAGGAAGGAGATCGATGTTTACAATCAACATTGGACACAAGATCACTATTACTGACACCAGATTTTCGGACTCGATATTTTATTAATTGTTTCTAGCTTCCACCAGCTGCTAGAGCATTGACCTGGTCTGGATTCGTAATCCAATGATATTTCCACAACAGCACCATCTCCACATGGGGACCGATCGGAAACCACACTGAGCAGGTTATTTCTGTGCTTCTTGACAGCTCTGTCAAAAAGAATTCCCACCAATTTGACTTTCGTGATGGGAGTTCGAGGTGGTAATTGGTCAGATTGTAATTATTCTCCTCTTCGGGGACTGGACATAGCTGAGTAATTTTCCACATTGCCAGGGAGATGTCAGAGTTGGATCTGGAATGAAACAGCTTCCCCAGGGACGCGGCTTGTTGTGCAGCACAAGTCTTCAGTCCCATTGCAGGAATGGTTTCAGGGCCCATTGCCTTTGTCACATCTACTGTGTCCAGTTGTTTCTTCACGTCACATACAGCAAATCGAATTGCTTGAAGACTGGCATCTGTGAGTCTGTGGGCATCATGATGAGTGTGAGTTGGATCATCCAGTCAACACCTCTGGCTGAGGGTAGTGCAGACACCATATCCTTGACTCTTTTTCACTGATTTAGAGTTGTTCCTATATTTGGGATGAGGATATTTATGGCGTCTTCTGCTTCAGTAAATTGTTTAATAATCCATCGACATTTATGATTGGATTTAGCAGGATGACAGAGCTTAGATCCGATCTGTTAGTCTTGGGATCATTTCCCCTTCTCCACCAGAAGTTATTTCAGCTGTTTGGAATGCAACCAGTCACGTGTGGTTTGTCAAAAGGTTTAGGTGCACGTGATTCCAACGTTGGCATCAGCCCTGTATTCAGTGACCTAAACTGGTTTCTGATGCGGTAACACTTCCATTTTCATATTCTCATTCTGCTGAGGGCATCTCTCTGGTGTCAAGCCTCCAATTTGTTACTTTATCTCAATCCATTTAAGGTAATAATCTAAATCGTTTCTTTTCCACAATGTCAACTTCGGTATTTGAAATGAATGTGCTTCCCTCTGTTATTCTCCCTGACATGATTAAGAGCTCTGTAGTGTCAGCGATGTCAGTTTTATGCAGTTTTAGAATCTAGGAACTTGTGCCCCATGCATTATCGTTCAGTCCCCAGTTTACGGCGCTACAGGTTGGACGGGATGTTTGAGCATCATTGACATCCTTCATTGGAAATTGTCCAAAAACAGAAATTGCTGAAGAAATTACTGAAAATGTTGCAGCATCTTCTGGAATGAATGCAGAGTTGAACGTTCAGGTCCAGTTACCCTTTACAAAGCTCCCCGTTTTTCAAGCAATTTTTGTATTTTTATTTCCAGTAGCCACAGTTATTTGTTTTAGTGAAAATTTGTTCTGTGCCTATTCATTTCTGGAGAAACTCACCAGGTCTGTCAGCATCTGCAGAGACAGAGAAAAGGCGTTAGCATTTCAAGCCCAGTGTGACACTTCTTCAGAAGTGAAAAGGATTGGAACCTGGGATTTTTTATCCCTTGTCAGAGGTGGGGGATGGGTGACAGGGAAAAGAGGGTGTGATAAACGGGCTTTTAGCACTGGTGAACGAGTGGATGATGTAAAATGTGTTTAAATTAAGGTGTGAATGGGGAAAAGTGGTTCTCTCAATTGAGTGCAGGATAAAGAAGACACAACCACACAAGGTCATAGGGAGGCCAGGAGGGAGAGTGTTGACTATGTGGCATTATATAGATCTGGCTATAGATACGTTTTCACTGTCAAGATCATCGCCCCCTTTAGACAAAGGAATCCAGGTGTTTGACTTCTTATTGGCACTAGTAAGGGTTTCATGCTGCCTTAGTATTGTAATATTGAGAAAGAACAAATCAGCATATGAAGGTCGGGCTGAGTATTGTTTACCTGTCATGTTTAATATTGTTTAAATTTGCAGTGCTTATCTTTAAATGCTTGTTCTTGTAATTAGTATCAGATGGACTGTAGGAGGTTGGGTGGTGACATTGTAAAAGCATCTAAAATCATGCGAGATATGGATATGGTGAATAGCCAAGATCTTTCCAACGGCATGGGGGAGTTCAGCCATCGAAGGTACAGGTTTAAGCTGAAAGAGGAAAGATTTAAAAGGAACGAAGGGGCAACTTTTTTACACAGAGGGTGGTTGGGTATGGAATGAGCTGTCAGAGGAAGTCTGGTAGATGCCAGAAAACTACAACATTTTATACTCATTTGGACAAACATATGAATGGGAAACATTTCGAGGCATATGGGCCAAATGAAAGCAGGTGGGACGAGCTTAATTTGGAAAACTTGGCCAGCATGTACAGTTAGAAGAGCTTCACGCAGGGTCAGAGTGGTTTTGTGAAAGAGAAATTATACTTTGCCCTGTAAAATTATGCAAAGTATTTCTGGAGATGCCTGACAATGTAAAAAGCAGACTCGATAAAGGGGATCTGGTAGACACCAGGCTTTCCAGAGATTTTTCACAAGGTATTACAAAATAAAAGTTCTTACACGTGACAGAAGGTCGTAGGATGATGGATAATGTATGAACATGGGATGATGATTGGTTCGCACATAGAAATCGGAGAGTCAGGATTAATGAATCTTCATGATAAAGGTGTATCTGCTGGAGTACCACAGCTATGAGTCCGTGGCATCAGTTATTTACAATCTATACTGATAGCCTGAAAGGGAGTTGAGTGCAATATACATCCGAATTTGTGGATGACACTGAGAACCAAAGGCAGGCTGTTATTTAATGGAGAGGACTTCCAGAAAAGGAGCAGTACAATGGGATTGGAGTCGTCCAGTGTATGAAACATAAAGTCAGCATGCTGCGCAGCAAGTAACTGGGTTGTTTCAAAAGATGGCTTCCTGGGACGAAAGGATTGTGTTAATGAGAATCTCTAAAATGGTGAGGCGATTATTCATTGGGGTTTAAATGAATGAGGAGTGATATTGCTGAAAAATACAAGACACAGAGAGGGGTTGACACTGTAGATGTTGAGAAGTTGTTACCAATCCTGGGTGGAGTCCCGAACTTGAGGACATAGATACCAAATATGGAACTTTGATTTCAGTCTGAGATGCAAAGTGAAGTCTTCTCTCAGAAGGTAGTGAATTTCTGGAATTCCCAACCCGGAAAGGTGTGGAGGGACCACAAATTTGGACTATACAAACATCCAGTGGGTATATATAACTCATTCACTCTCCTCAAGGAGTCGGCAAGAAAGTGGAGTCGAGTCCTGGAGTAGATCAGCCATGTTCGTATTAAATGACTGTGCAAGCTTGAGGGGCCGAATAGCCTACTGTTGTTCCTACTGTTATTAATTTCACATGTTATGCTTTTGGAAAGTAACTGGTTATTTTCCTGGAAGTTGTGTTGTGTAATGCTACATTCGGATGAGCAGAGGATTTGTTTGAGTTTACCCTGGGTGGGGTATGGGGGCTGGAGTCACAGCGAATCTGGGTCTGGGACATGGCTTAAATTTGGAGCAGAAGTTACAGAGATGGGAGGCCTGGAAACAGGGATTGGGGGTGAGGGTCACTTCCTGATCCAGGCTAGATTTTCCAAGTATATTTCCAAAACTACACCTAACCATCGGAGTGGCCTCGATTTGCTGAAGTGCTGACTTGAACATCACAACACAGGGCTGAGGAATAGGAGTCGGCCATTCGGCCCTTTGACACTACCCCACCAGTAAGTGAGAGCGTGGCTCATCTCATTGTGGTCCCAGCTGCACTTTTCTCTCCATGCACCATTATCCCTGATTCACCTGTCTGTGGAAAATCAGATGAAGCCAGCCTCGATATAATATAAAGATTCAGCCATCCCAAACTTCTGGGGAAGAGGATTTCCACTTGAGTGAATTCCCACTTTGTGAATTTTTTCTCACTCCATTTGTGACTGATGATGAAGGGTGTCACTATTCCCTTTTCTAGTCCCAATCCTCCTCTGCTCACAACAAATTTTAAATGTAACCAGGTTGGTGACGTGGCCGATGATAAAGGTCTCACACTGGGTTAGGTTCAGTGATAAGAAGTCAGACAGATTTCTTTCGTCAGCCACAAGTTACTAACAGAACTAACGGAGGAGTATGGTGGATCAGTGGGTGGCACTGCTTCCTCACATCACCAAGGAGCTGGGTTCAATTCCAACCGCGGGCAACCCTCCATGTGGAGTTTGAACATTCTCCCCGTGACTGTGTGGGTTTCCTCTCAGTGCTCCAGTTTCCTGCCACAGTCCAAAGATGTGCAGTTCAAAGTGGATTGCCCATAGTGCCCAGGGATGTGTAGGTTAGGTGGGTTAGTTATGGGAAATGTAGGGTTACATGGATAAGGTAGGGGGCCGCGTCCAGGTAGGATGCTGTTTAGTGCATTAGTGCAGACTTCATGGATGGAATGTCCTGCCTCCACACTGCAGAGGTTCTATGACAATGACAACAAATTTGGCCTATACAAACACCCAGCAGGTATATACCTAATCCACACTTATCAAGGTCTTGTATGTTTCATTCTCATTCCAAGAATACCCTGTTAAAGCCTTCATAATATAAGCCCTTCACCCCATGAATACGTGAAATGAAACATCTCTGAACTGCTTTTAATGTAATTATAACCTTTCTCAGATAAGGAGACAGAAAAAAAATAATCTCACACTCAGATCATAAAGTTTATATTTGTTTTCTCAAAGTGCTGAGAGTCTTTGGAACACTCTTCCCCACAGACCGTTGGAGGCAGCAATATTGAATATTTTTGAGGCACCGACAGAAGGTTCATGAATAACAAAAGAGTCAAGGATTATCGAGGAATGGGAAGCAATTTGCAGCGTAGGGGAAAATGTAGACAGTGGTATCAAATTACACGGGTCCGGAACATCCAGGAATATAATGCAAAATGAAATGATAATATCGATAAAATATTAAGGGGGGATCCAAGATACTGGAAATCCGGAAGGTCTGTTTTGCTGGGCTCTGCATCACATCACGGGCAAAGTGGTTCTCTAACCCATCCCATCCCAGCCATTTACGTAAAATTCAACACTAAAAGAGCGATAGAATCTTTACTAATCCCGTTTTATCAAGTGGAACTGACAAAACATGGGAAAGGATCGAGTCAGTCCCAACACGTGGTGCACCCGTCAGAAGCATCGAGCATGCCTGAGGCTGTAGCTGTAACCCACTCTACTCGTTCCATGGACCCAGTTACTCACCAGGCCTTGGTCACTGAGTTCACCAAGTATGTGAAATGATTGAAGTAATGATTGAAGAAGGGTTCAGCAGTGGCTAGAGCCGCTCTCAGCCGTGCTCCAAAAACATGAGCAGCAACTTGACAGCCTTGGAAACAGAACAGATTATGCCAAGCGCCAAACTGCAGCGACAGAGACCGCGATCAGTTCCTTTCAGGAGAGGATCCTCACCTTTGAAAACCAGGACAATTCCTAAACTAAACATGACGACCACCTCGAGAACAGGGAAAGGATGAAAAATGTTCACATCGTCGGCTTGCTGGACCGGATGGAAGGTGGTGTTTATTGAGAACTGGCTGCAGCGATTCCTTCACTTCAAAACTGAAAAGGGACAGGTGAAGACTGAAACAATTCATCGGGTTATGGTGCGGAGGTCAGACTCAGACCAACGCCTTCGCCCTGTGCTTGTGCGGTTACATAGTTATGGGGATAAACATAGGCAGATGGAATCTTCCAGAAGCCAGGGGAAAGATCCGATGGCTTTAATTCACGAGTGCTCCAGGATTATGATCTCTCAGGACTTTTCAACGGCAGTGATTCAGGAAAGAAAATCTTTTGATGATATCAAGAGAAGAGTAAGGGAACTCGGAATCAGTATTCCTTAATATACCCAGCGGTGCTCCGTATTGCTTTCAATGGATCCATACACTCGTCTGACTCTCCAGAGAAAGCGAAAACTTTGTGACATTTTAAAGTAAGATGGATGTTTAGATAATCATGTTTCTCTCTGAAAGAAATTTTCTTGGATTTTTCTGGTATTAACCAGTGTTAAATTATAGTCGGGGATGGGTAGAGTACTCACTTTTAACTTCTTCATTAGTATTACTACTCTTATTCTCTTTCCTTGCTTGTGTCTGGGGATTGACTCAAGCTGGAGCGGGTTACAGAGGTAGTTGTGATGATTAAATACCGACCAAAGGGCAGGTGAAGCCCGATATTTGTCGTTAATTGCCCTGGTTGTCATATTGTTAGCAGGCAGAAGATGAAGTTTTGGGGTATGTAACCGTTCCCACTGGACAGGCATGGTTGAAAGGGGGGTGGGGGGGGGGGGGATAGATTCCCTATGGAGTGTCATTAGCACTTTGGATTTTGTTTCATTTTATGTTTTTTAATTAGTTAAGTTTTGGAAAGTTTTGAGAGCTTGTTCGATGTCGTAGTCTTAGTTGGTGTTGTTTTTAAGCTCTATGAGTCATTTTTCATTCATGATCAGTGATGTGTAATTCGAGTTCTTCCTCTCTAGATCTCAAATGTTGCTACAGTGTGTGATGGATAATGATGCGCTTAAATGGTGTACTTGGAGCAATAAGCGGAGCCATAGTCCAGTCAAGAGGAAAAATGTACTTCCTAGTCTTAGAAAGGAGCGGGTGGATGTTGTCCTATTGCAGGAGATGCACCTTGATGACAATGAACAGTAATATTACAGCAGGGCGGGTTTGATCGGGTTTATTTCTCGTTTTATTAATAATAGGAGTAGGGGAGAAGCCATATTGGATAGGAAGAATCTTCCAGTTAAATTACTAGATTACATTAGACATTCACAGGAGGATCATAATCCCCAAACCCTTGAACTATGGGAAAGAATACAGTATTTTGTAAGGTTATTGCCTCCTGGCGCACCCTCTTAAAACCGTGGTAGATGCATTTTCCAAATTAAGTTATCTTGTCTCATGGTGCATTAGTGTCAATGATTTCAACTGTCTTATGGACCCCACAGTGGACAGAATGTCCAAAGGTCACCCAATACCCTCGTCATAATGTAAGCAATTAGTTGATTCTTGTGCAGAACTAGAACTGGTGGATGTCTGGAGGCAGATCTACCTCACAAGTAGGGATTTTATTTTCTCCTATAACCCGCATAAATGCCACACGAATGTTCATCTCTTCTCCATCCCTGCAACAATCTTAGATTCGGTGGCATCCTGCACAATTAGTAAAATTACCATTTCTGACCTTGAAGCAGTATAACAGTTTCGAGACGCTGGCGAATGGATCCTTTTTTTCTTAAGGCTAGTTAATTCATTGAGTATTTCTGTAAAGATTTCAGATATTTCTTAGCCATTAATGCAGATTCAAAAAGTAACACATCCATTCTATGTGAAACTACTAACGCTCATGCCAAGGAAATTGTTATTCATCAGGAAGCGGCAGAAGGGGGAGCAGGAACGCTGGCTTGAGGCACAGTTGAGAACAGCCGTGAGTGCATACTGTGATAGCCCCTCCGTGCCTAATCTGCAGAGGAGCACAACGCTTCGGTCTACAGTGAATTCCACACTCACACAGACAGCCAGGAAGGAACTTACTTTTGAAAGCCGAAGGCTGTTTGAACATGGTGATAAGCCAGGCAAGTATTTAGCCTAACTTGCCGGGAAAATGAGCACCCCCTCAAGCCTTTACCTCACTTAGGGAAGGTACTGGGATCCTTCCCTCCGATTCCAAAAAGATTAATGCAGCCTGTCCAAGAGTTTTCTCCGAATTATTTCAGACTGAACATTTTGAGGATAGATGGATTAAGATGGAGTCTTTTTTCAAGAACCTGTGTCTTCCAGGAGTAACCCCTGAATAGGTGTTGTGCCTTAATGCACCATTGTAAGCGCAGGAGGGTGTGAAGCAGTTCAGAATGTAAAGGTGCACGTTCCTGATAGATTTCTGAGGGAATTTTATAAATAATTTATAAACCTATTGTCAGGGCTGATGTTTAACATGTTCTGTCACTCATACAGTCAGGACCCCTCCCTCCATCCTTGAGAGAGACTCATATCTCTCTGATACTTAAGAATGGAAGACCCTGGAGGATTGTGCTTCTTACACGCCAATCTCACTTTTAAATGCTGGTTTCAAAATCCCGTCTGTGACCTGTACATTAAGGTGGAAACTTTGCTGCCTTCCGTTACCAAAGAGGACCAAACAGGCTTTATAAAGGGCCACAGATCTTCCTACTTTGTTAAGAGATTACTCAATTTGATCCAAGAGTGTCAACAACAATCTGTCCAGGGATTATTCATCTCTTTAGATGAGAGAAGGCATTTGATTGGGTTGAGTAGCCGGATCTCTTCTGTACATTAGAACGGTTTGGTCTATGCAAAGTTTTTATCAAGTGGGTGAGAGACCTTTACCGCGATCCTCTGGCTGCGGTTCTCACTAATGGTGTGCCAACCAGTAATATTAATATTTCTCCAGGCAGCCAACAAGGTAAACACCTTTCACCATTCTTGTTTACTTTGGGGATTGAGCCACTGGCGAAGGCCATCCGTAGGGATGCCCACATATCTGACCCAAAAGTAGGATAGAAGTCACGTAAGATTACATTGTATGCAGAAGATGGTGTTATGCTTTTTGTCAAATTCCGCAATTTCGGTAGGTCATGTGATGCAATTCATTGATTCGCTTGTTGCCTTTCTGGGCGATAAGATAAATATGACAAAGTTGGAGGCCATGCCTATGGGAGGTCTTAGGGAAATACCTAATACTGAGACCAAATCCTAGTTTCCTTTTAAATGGTCACAGTGGTGGTTTCCCTATTTCAGTATATTCATTGCATCTGTCTTTGGTCATTTATTTAACGTGAACTGTATCCATTTGTTTGACAAAATTAAACAAGACCTTCAAAGATGGGAGGCATTTCCAATATCCTGGCTAGGTCGGATAGCTGTTATTAAAATTAATGTAGGGGTAAATGTAGGTGAATGGGTCTGAGTGGGTTGCGCTTCGGTGGATCAGTGTGGACTTGTTGGGCCGAAGGGCCAAACTTTAAGTAATCTTAGATGATCTTTAGAAAAAAATGGCTGGTTTAGCTCGTTTATTTGGCACCATAAGTGATTCTTTATCAAGCTAACAAAATTGCAACTACGCCACAGATTGTGGGGAGTTGATCTCACCGATTAAAAGCAATCAATTAAGTTCTTTTCACCCTATGTGAGTGCCTGGGCCACTGAGGTCTCGGCATCAATATGGCTCGACATTGAGCCCTCTCAGACAAAGTGAACCTTTATTAGTCTGTTGTTCTTAGATAAATTGACAATGCGTATTGAGTATTGTCATAAACTAATGATGATCAATACTGTTAAAACTTGAAGGACAATACGTCAGATCGAGGGCAATACAGACAAAACCATGTTTCTTACCCCGATAATTTGTATACCGGGTTGTCAACCGGGGATGATGGATACCAGGTTTAAACTGTGGGCAGCGAGGGTGTACCTTGCTTGAGTGGTTTAGAATTAGTAGTATCCCTACAGTGTGGAAACAGGTCCTTTGGCCCAGTAAGTCAACTTCGACCCTCTGAAGAGTAAACCACCCAGAACCAATCCCCTACCATCCTATATTTACCCTGACTAATTCCCCAACGTACAGATCCTGAAACACTATGAGCGATTTAGCAATGGCCAATTCATCTAACCTACACATCTTTGTGAGTGTTGGAGGAAACCTACGCAGACACAGTTGAGAATATACGAACTCCACACAGCCAGTCACGCAACCAAACCCGTGGCCCTGGTACTGTGAGTCAGTGCAAACCACTGAGCCACCACGTGTTACTTGAGGGAGAAACAATGATATCATTTGGTCAAATAACTCGTTAAGTATGGACTACCTAGTAGAGACTTCTTCTGTTTTTTTTCCCAGATTAGAGATTTGATTTTTAAAAAATTAACAGAGACTGATAGATCCGATACAGAGAGATGGGTTCTTCTTGCTAAGAATACACTCTCTGTCAACACCCTTTATCATCAGTTGGATAATGTCCCCTCAGACAAGACTGTGCACAATCGTGACGTCTGTGCGAGAGAGTTGGGGGTTGAGATCTCTTTGGAGACATGGGAGGATATTTGTGAAAATGCTCAAAGGATTTTGATCTGTAACAGGACACATTCCATGCAGTTGTAAATTCTTCATAGGGTCATCTGACACCAGTGTTTCTCTCAAAATTCAAAGTGGGATTATCTTCAGCGTGTCCTAAATGCAGAATGACTACATGCACTCTTGCTCATTGCATGTGGTCCTACTGCAGGCTTCATATATATTGGAGCACTGTGTTAGGTTTGACAGAGTGGGCCTTGGGCACCGAATTGGAGATGGACCCGGTTTCTCTTTTCCTGGGCCTGCCCAGAGTATCTTACACATGGGAAAATAATGCTTACTTTCTGTGCTAGGAAATTTATTCTGTTGTGTTGGATGCCTGAAAACTCCTCGGGGCTGTTGGTCTTAAGCTCCTCATGGAAAATATCCCTTTGGTCTTTCTCACCAGTATGGTGCACCAAAAAACAGAGATGAGTATAAGTCATAGTCATAGAGATGTAAAGCTGGAAACCTTCTATCCAACCCATCCATGCCGACCACATATCCCAAACCAATCTAGTCCTACCTGCCAATGCACGGCCCATAAGCCTCCAAACCAGTCGTATTCATATACCCATCCAAATGCCTCTTAAATGTTGCACTTGTATCAGCCTCCCCCACCTCAACTGGTAGCTCATTCCATACACGTACTACCCTCTGTGTGAAATAATTGCCCCATAGGTCTCTTTTATATCTTTCGCCTCTCACCCTAAACCTATAGCCTCTCGTTCTGGACTCCCCGACCCCAGGGAAAAGATTTTACCTATTTACCCTATCCATGCCCATCATAATTTTGTAAAACTCTATAATGTCAACCCTCAGCCTCCGACGCTCCAGGGAAAACAGCCCCAGCCTGTTCAGCCTCTCTCTATAGCTCAAATCCTCTAACCCTGGCAACATCCTCGCAAATGTTTTCTGAACCCTTTCAAGTTTCGCAACATATTTCCGATAGGAAGGAGACCAGAATTGCACGTAATATTACAACAGTGGCCTATCCAATGTCCTGCACAGTCGCAAAATGATCTTCCAACTCCTGTACTCAATACTCTGACCAATAAAGGAAAGCACATCAAACGCCTTCTTCACTATCCTATATACCTGCGACTCCACTTTCAAGGACTCCAATGTCTCTTTGTTCAGCAACACTCCCTGCGACCTGAACATTAAGTGCATAAGTCCTGCTAATATTTGATTTCCCAAAATGCAGTACATCGCATTTATCTGAATTAAACTCCATCTGCCACGTCTCAGCCCATTGACAATTTGGTCAATATCCTGTTGTAATCTGAGGTGACCTTCTTCGCTGTCCACTACACCTCCAATTTTGGTGTCATCTGCAAACTTACTAACTGTACCTCTTATGCTCGCATCAAAACCATTTATGTCAATGACAAAAAGTAGTGAATCCAGCACCGATCCTTGTGGTACTGCACTGGTCACAGGCCTCCAGTCTGAAAAACAACCCTCCACCACCACTCTCTATCTTCTACCTTTGAACGAGTTATGTATCCAAATGGCTAGTTCTCCCTGTATTCCATGAGATCTAACCTTGCTAATCAGTCTCCCATGGGAAACCTTATGAAAACCCTTACTGAAGTCCATCTAGATCACATCTACCCCTTTGCCCTCATCAATCCTCTTTGTTACTTCCTCAAGAAACTCAATCAAGTTTGTGAGACATGATTTCTCACGCACAAAGCCATGTTGACTATCCCTAATCAGTCCTTGCCTTTCTAAATACATGCACATCCTGTCCCTCAGGATTCCTTCCAACGACTTGCCCACCACCAACGTCAGGCTCTCTAGTCTATAGTCCCCTGGCGTGTCCTTACCACCCTTCTTAAACTGCAGCACCACGTTATCAAACCTCCAGTCTTCTGGCACCTCACCTGTGACATTCCATATTACTAATATCTCAGCAAGAGACCCAGCAATCACTTCTCTAGCTTCCCATAGAGTTCTAGGTTATACCTGATCAGGTCCTGGGGACCCGTTTCAAGACATCCTTGGGTATTTATCCACCTTTACCCATTTTAATACATCCAGCACTTCCTCCTCTGTAATATGGACATTTTGCAAGGTGTCACCATCTATTTCCCTACATTTTATGTCTTCCACAATAAATAACTGATGCAAAATACTCGTTTAGTATCTCCCCCATACTTTCTGTGCTAGGAAAAATATTCTGTTTTGTTGGATGTCTGAAAACCCCCCGGGTCTGTTGGGTCCTTGTAAGCTCGTCATGGAGAATATCTTTTGGATTTTCTGACGGTTATGGTGCACCAAAAAGCAAAGATTTACATAAGATATGGCAACCCTTTTTGGATTACCGCGATACAGGCTTATCTGCCACTCTGAAAAGGGCTTTTATATAGCCATGATGATATTGTCTAATGAATCCAGTATGAAGAATCATGAACATATGAATGCTTAATGCTCTCGAAGAACGAGAACTATCATTTTGTTATGCTGAGTCATTTTTTTTTTGTTTTTCTTCTGCCCATTTAGAGACTTTAACTTGTTTTGTATGTACATGCAATTGGGTGTAATTTTATTCAGTTATTTGAGTTGTTTTGTTATTGGTTTAATATAATAATACAACGTCTTTTTCAATAAAAACGTTTGTTAAAAAAATAAAATGCCAGAATTGAGAGTATAGTCCCAAATTAACTCTCATGAGAGAGACTACTCATGGTGGTTTATCCTGAGGGTCACCACACCCCAGCGACAGGGTGAGGTTGAGAGAACGTCCCCTTCATTGTAACCTCTGTCAGTGTGGGGAATTGAACCTGCGCTGGTGTCCTCCCTCTGCATCCCAAACCACCCATCCAGCCAACTGAGTGGGCGACTGTGTAACTGTTACACACAGAATCAGTCACATACAAAGGGCAAGAGAAACATTCATGACAAGGACAAAGGTATATTTGAGATAATCGTCATGATAAGGGCTGAGGATAACAACGATCTTTGCCAGAAATTGTATGTTACACTGAGACAAGTGTTTGGAAGCTTTCTTTGGCTGAATACAATAAGATGAGACAAGTGAAATAACCAGAATGACTAATTGTGGTTTGCTATCGATAACCATAAAATAAGTGCATGCTTTTCATTGGTCTGTGGAAAGCATGATGACTGTTATATGAATTTATAAAGCAGATGAAATATATTGTTAGGAGAGTCTGTCCCCATGGGAAATGCCTTCTGAACACATGCTAGAAGAAAAAGGGGTAAAAAGTTCTGAGAATCATCTGCTCAGTAACAGGAATCTGGGGGTTGAATGACTGAAAGTTCCTGTAACATGGAGCTGAGAAAACCATCAGGTCACCCCCAAACATATTGAATGTTGGAGCATGTTTGAAGTACTGAATCCTAATGATGGATTTTGATAGTGTGTGATTTGAAAAACGTACATCTCTACTCCATCATTTTATGTGTTACACACTGGGGCACAGCCGTTTTCCTGAAACTGGAATAAGTTGGAACAATACCTGGAACATTCCATAATTGGCATTCTCCAGAATATTATCTAAGTATGTGGGGGGCATTAGAAAGGCAAGAGAGAAAGAGAGGGAAGGTGCTGCATGCAGTAGTGAGAGTAGTGGAGCATGAGCCTTGTTCGGGGGTCGGTGCTATAACAGACAGACAGTGAGTGTGAGGGAGCAGAGAGCATACGGTGACACCTATCCTGACAGAGTGGGGAAGGTTATTGATGCTTGTCCTGTTTTGCTGGACATTTCCTCAGACCGCACACTGCAATGAGCTGGGTGAGGAGTTCAGACCATGCTCGGTGGGTCTGATGGTGTGATCCCTCTGGGAAGAGAATGGTCCCCCTCTTTACTAGCCCATCCACCAGGACCTCCGTGCCCCTATTGACAAACCGTGGTGTAATTTCCCCTTAGCTGTCATGCTCGGGGTAAACTGTGCAGGGCAGTTCTGAACTGAGAAAGCACAACCGTGTACCCATTGGCCTTTTAAAGATGGCACAAGTGCCAGGGATCACAGAATATCCGGGGCATCCCGGCGATGGTGAGTATCTCCAGTCATGATGGGTTGGAGAATTGGGCTGGCATTGTATGAGAGGGACACTATGGAGTGGGGTGGGTAGTTAATGAGGTGAGTTTGGTAAGATAGGACCAGGAAACTAGCTCGGCCTTGTGCAGGCAACCCCTCTGTCACACTTAATGAAAATGTCATGGCGACAGTTTTTTTTTGTTCGATTCAGCCCAGTGAGGTGAAGACTCTGCTGTCCTCACTCCCGGTTACAAAGCTGCAGAACAAATGCTCATCCAAAACTCTCCATCGCCTGAACTCACAGCAATATCGCTTTCACTCATAATTCTTCGAAATACTGACCCATGTTGCATGATACTATCGAAATGTCTTCATTTCAGTATTCTGAAACCTATGAACATATCCTTCCATGACATTTTTTCTCAGTCTCCCCCACTCTGCCTCCACTCCAAAACACACTCCTTTACAGTCATACTGCACGAGACTGCCAGTATGACTGGCTATTTCGCCCAGCTGGTCCATGCCAACCAAAATGTCCATCCAGACTCACCCCATTTCCCTGCCCTTGTTCTGTATCCCTCTAATCCTTTCCTATCTCTGTATTTGTCCAAATGCCTTTTCAATGTTGTTGTTGTACCCACATCAATCACTTCAACTGGCAGCTCAGTCCATATGCGTACTACACTCTGTGTAAAAAGGTTGCACCTCAGTTTCCTTTTTATATTTTTATCCTTTCCAAACATTAATGGATGTCCTCTAGTCCTTGATTCCCCAACCTTGGGAAAAAAATTGAAGTATTCACCCCATGCACGCCTCTCATGATTTTATAAGAGTTACACTTCTATAAGAACCCTCTCAGTTTCCTACGCTGTAAAGAAATAAGTTCTAACCTGTCTAACCTCTGCCAATAACTTAGAGCCTTGAGCTCATGAAACATCTTTGGAAATTTGTTCTACATTCTTTCTTGTTCAATAATATCCTTTCTAGAGCAAGGTGAACAAAACTGAACACTATACTCTAACTGCAGCCTTACCAATATCCTGTACAACTGCAACATAATGTCCCAACGTCTATACTCAATGCCCTGATGAAGGCCAGTGTGCCAACAGCCTTCTTCACTGTCCTGTGTATCTGTGACACAAATTTCAGGCAACTGTGCAACTGATCTCCAACGTCCTTTTGTTCCACTACACTCCTTAAGGCACTATCATCCATCACTAAACTCCTACCTAGATTTGTTTTTCCAAAATGCAAGACGTCACACTTATCTATATTAAACTCCATTTGCCATTTCTCAGCCCAATTCCCCAGCTGGTCAAGGTACTGCTGCAATTTCTGATAACGTTCCTCACTTAATGATGCCTCCTAAATTAGAGTCATCTGCAAACTTACTAACCTTGCGTTGTGCACTCTGGTCCAAATCATTGATATAGATAACAAACAGCAATGGGCCCAGTACCGACCTCTGAGGCACTCCACTAGTCACAGGCCTCCAGTCCGACAAGCATACCTCCACCACAGCCATTTGCTTAATAAAGTCCAGCTAATTGTGTCGCCAGTTTGCCAGTTTACATTGGAGTCCATGCGATCTAACTTTCTGGAGCGGCCTACCATGTGGAAACTTATAAAACGCCTTACCAAATCCATATAGACTATGTCCACCACCCTGTCCTTGTCAACATTCCTGGTCACTTCCTCAAAACACGCTATCAAAATTTGTAAGGCATGACCTGCCTCGCACAAAGCTATGCTGACTGCTCCAAGTCAAACTCTGTCTTCCCAAATGCATGCATATCTTATATCTCAGAACCTTCTCAAGTGGTTTCCAGAAACTGATGTGAAGCTTACTGGTCTATATTTCCCAGGCTTTTCTTTTCAGCTCTTCTGAATAAGGCCCCTGAACTGTCTTCTCTCGCCTCTTGCAGTGCTCTTAGATATGTCTGGTTAGGACCAAGAGATTTATCTAACTTTATGCATTCTAATATGTCCAACGGCACCTCTACTCTAATATGAACTGTACCAAGATATGACAATTAACCTCCCAAAGGTCACAGGTCTTCATGTCTTTCTTCATGGTATACACAGAGGGGAAATCGAGGACCTCAACCATCTATTGTTGTTTTACATATGCGTGTCTATTTTGGAATTTAAGGTATCCTTTTCTCTCTCTAGTTGTTCTTTCTCTTTACTATACTGAATTTGGATTCACCCTAATCTGCTCAGCCAAGGCTAACTCATTACCCCCTTTTCGCCTATATGATTTCCTTCTTCAGTAAACTCCTGTGTCCCCTGTGTACCTCCAGGGATTCCCTTGATCCCAGCTGCCTGTACCTGAACCACGCCTCCTTTTTTCTGGTCAAAGCCACAATATCTCTTGTCATCCAGGGTTTTGTCTTCCAGCCTGACTTTTCCTTCACCCTCACAGGAACATATTGACCTTGAACTCGGGCTAACTCACTTTTGAAGCCGTCCTCTTGCCCGGAATCCTTTTACCTGGAAACAAATTACTCCCATGAAACCCTGCAATCTCCTGTCTAATTCCAACCAAATATGCCTTGCCACTATTTAGAACTTGAGTCCATGGACCAATTGTTTTCCTCCCATAACTATTTTAAAATTTATACAATGCTAGTCACTTTTCCCAAAATACTCCCCCGCTTTACCTCCGTCACCAATACATCCCTATTTCCCAACAGTAGGTCGAGTTTGTCCCTTCCCGAGTAGGACCCTGTACATACTGCTTGTGGAAACTTTCCTGAACATACTGAAGAAATTACGTTCCATCGAAGTTCTTAACCATCTGGAAGTCCCAGTCAATGTTAGGAAAATTTAAATCACCTATTATAACAACCCTATTGCTCCTGCTGCTCTCACCAGTCTCCCTGCATATTCGTTCCTCCAATTCTCATTGATTATTTGGAGGCTTATAGTTTAACTACATCACCATCGCCCTCTTACATCCTTGCACCATTCACAAAACCATCATCGGATATTATCTGTTATTTCATCTTTAAATACTTGTGTGATACTCGCCTTAATCAGAACTGTTGCTATTTGAACTGTTTCCATTTGCATCTGTCTCTTGCAATGATTTTCACATCCGCAGCATCCCTTGTCAAGGCAAAGTGGAGATATGGATTGTAGCTGCAGATGCTGTCACTTCCAGCATGGGCTGCAAGTTTCCCCACACTGGGCAGTGATCTAACACAGTGTTACCGAATAATGTTACAGCCTGGGTTTATATGGGAATGAACCAGTGCGGTCTGCACAGCTCCCCACGCTGGACATTATAGATCAAGCATTGGTGTGGGCTGCACAGAGTTCCACTCTGGACCGGATTTACACAGTGCTCCATTCTGAATGTATTATGGATAGGCTGGTTATGTGAGTTGGATTGCGAATGTGAGCGAACTAAACATCTGGCAATACCTTCACTTTGTGTTTCCATTCTTGTGATTGGACCCTTCAAATCCTGACTCATCCGGTTAGACCCATCCCACTGAATAAGTGATGGTGACTGTTGTTACAGCATCTGGGTGTGCAACATGACCAACAAATGGAGCAGAGGCTGCAGAGAGGACAGTCTCCATAAAATGGAATGAGGGAATCACAATCAGATCAGCCGTGGTCTTAGTGAATTGTGGGCCAGGATTGAATGTACCACGAATGCAACTTATTCATATATTTATGTTTGTTCCAAGCAAACTACCCTTCTCTTCCAATATCCCATACAAGTGGGGTGTGAAGCACCTCCTTCTGTTTCTGCGTAACAGGATTCTGGGGCCTCACTACTCTCAAGATTTCCCTGTGCCCCAGTTTCGAGCATTGAATGACACCCTCCTGGTCCTGTGTCCCAGTCTCGAGCAGTTCAATGACTCCCTCCTTTTCCTGTGTCTCAGTCTCGAGCAGTTAAATGACTCCCTCCTGTCCCTATGTCCAAATCTTCCGCAGTTGAATGACTCCCTCCTGTTCCTGTGCTCCCAAACTCGAGCAGTGGAGTGACTGCTTCCTAATCCAAGTTTTGTGAAAATAGATTTCCTCCTCCTGCTTCTGAGTAACAGGTTCCTATATTTCTGTGCTCACCTGCTGCTTCTGTGGAATGGAGTTGAAGGTCTGTATGGCCTCTTCACATTCATTACAGCTTCTCTTGTCAAAAAGACTGTCTCCTGTTTATGTAAAGCACCAAAATCTGAATGATGTATTTGACTCTCAGTAATTGAACAAACAAGCTGACTTACAGAATTCAGAATCTGAATAACCTTCTCCTGTTCCTGTGTTGTACACACAAGGGTCAATAGAGTCTGAGAGATGTACAGCACGGAAAAAGATCCTTCAGTCTGGTCGTCCATACCAACCAAATATCCTAAATAAATCTCGTCCCCCTTGCCAGCACTTGGCCCATCTCCCTCTAAACACTTCCCATGCACGTAATCATCCAAATGCCTTTTAAATGGTGTAACTGTACCAACCTCCACCACCTCTTTTGGCTGTTCAATCCATACACACACCAGTCTCTGTGTGAACATGTTGTCCCTCATGTCCCTTTTTAAATGTTTCCCCTCTCACCTTTAACCTTTGTCATCTAATTTTGGCCTTGCCTATCCTGCAGAAAAGACGTTGATTGTTTACCTTATCTATACACCTCATGATATTATAAACCTCTTTATGGTCACCCCTCAAACTCAACACTTGAAAATAGTCCCAGCCGATTCAAACTCTCTCTGTAACTCTAACCGTCCAACACCTGCAACATTATTTTAAATCTCGTCTGCACCCTTTCAAGTTTGGAAACATCTTTCCGACAGCAGGGTGACTAGAATTAAAGGCAATATTACCAAAGTGGCCAAACCAATATCCTCTACAGATGCAACATGTCATGTAAACGCATAGACTCAAAGCACACACCAATAAAGGGAAGATCACCGAGTGAGTTCTTCACTACACTGCCTACCTGTGATGGCACTTTCAAGGAAAAGAAAACCTGCACCACAAAGCTAGCTTTTCTGCCTCACAGCGCAGCGATCCAGATTTAATTCCATCCTTGAATGACTGGCTGTGTGGAGTTTGTACATTTTCTCCGTGCCTACGTGACTTTCCTCCGGGTGCTATGTTTTCCTCCGACAGTATAAAGTTATGCAGATAAGGGTAGATTGGCCATGCTCAATTGTGTATAGTACCCAGAGATGTGTAGGCGAGGTGGATTAGCCATGGGAAATGCAGGCTAAGAGGGATAGGGTAGGGGTTTGTCCAGTGGGATACTGTTTAGAGGGTCAGTGTGGCCTCGATGGGCCGAATAGCCTGTTTTCTCACTGTAGGGTTTCAATAATTTCTATGGAGTTCTTCTTCGTTGCCACTTTTCAACAGGGCCCTACCTTTATGTCTTGCCTTGATTTTTCTTGCCAAAATGCAACACCTCACATTTATCTAAAATAAACTCCATCTGCCACTCCTCGGTTCACCTAAGCAAAGTCCCATTATAGTCTGAGAGATCATTCCTCACTGTCGACTACACCAACAAATTTGGAATTATCTACAAACTTACTGACTATACTTCATATACTCAAATGTAAATGATTTGTATCAGTGACAAAAGGCAGTTGACCCACTATTAACCTTTGTGGCACACCACTGGTCACAGGTCTCCAAGTTTAATGAACAAATGTCACTGTCACGCCCTGTCTCCAATATTCAAGAAAATTTTGGATCTAAATGGCGAGATCTCCCTGGATCCCAGGCAGTCTAACCTTGCTAACCAGTCTACCACGTCGAACATTTTGGTTTTCTTACTAAATTCCATAAAGACAACCTTCACTGTCCTGCCTTCATCAATCATCTTCATCACTTCCTCAAAACATTCCACCGAGTAAGTGAGACGTGATCTCCAATGTACAAAGCCCTCTTCAGTCCTTGTCTTTCCAAATGCATATACGTTCTTTCCATCAAAATCCCCTCCAACAATATAATCACCATTGACGTCAGGCTCACCTGTCTTTAGTTACCTGCTTTTTCATTACTTTCTTAAATAATGACACTATGTTAGCAACCCTCCAGTCTTTTGACACCTCACTTGTGGAAATCAATGATACAAGTATATCAGCAAAATGCTGAGCAATCTCTTTCCGAGCTTCCCACAAACTTCTTTGATGCAACTGATCAGGTCCTGGAGATTTGTTTATCTTTATGTGTTTTAAAATGTCCAACACCTCCTTATAATATAGACACTTTCAAGATATCACTATATATTTCTTCATTCTTTCGCTCTTATAATCTCCTCCACATTACATTCTGAAGAGAATTACTTGTTTTGTATCCCTCCCATCTCCTGTGGTTCCACACATAGGTAGCCTTACTGACCTTTAAGGGGCCCTATTCTCTCCCAAGTTAATCTTTTGCCATTAAAGGATTTGTAGAATTTCTTCAATGCCTCGTTCACCCTATTTCTAAAGCCATCTCACGCCCACATTTTTCTGGCCCGATTTCCCCGTTGACTACACACGTACTGCCCTTATACTCCTCTCGGGATTCACTTGATCTCAGCTCTGTTTACCTGAAATATGCCTCCTTCCTTACCTTGACCAGAGCATCAATATATCTAGCCATCCAGCACTCCCTGCACCCACCAGCCTTGCCCCCTCACTAATAGAAACATGTTGGTTCTGGACTCTCTGCAACCAGGTTTTGATGGCCTTGCGTTTTCCAATCATCCCTTTGCCTGTGAATAGGCTATTCCAATCAGCCTTTCACAGGGCTCGCCGAACACTTTCAAAATTGGCTTTGTTCAAAGTTAGAACTTTAATGTTTACATCAGGTCTTTCCTATTCCAAAACTAATTTAAAACTAATATTTTGTGTAACAGACTTGAAAGTTAAACAAACACTTCCTGCCCCTCTGTAACACGCTTGAGAGGCTGAATGGGCTCCTCATAGCCCTCTGTAATAAACTGGAAAGGCTGAATGGCCTCCTCCTGCCCTTGTGTAACAGACCCGAGACATTAAATGACACAGCAACCCATGGATTATGAGCAGCCGTTAAACTGTATCTGATGGAGGTCCATCCCTTCTCAATTACAGAAACACAAACAACACAATGTACTCCAGGTGCCCTCTCAGTAACACTCCATACAGCTGCAGAGACATATCTCTTCGTTTTGAATGATTCTGTTGGCAACATGTGCCAATATTCGAGATTTCCACCTTTTTAAGTAGCAACAGGCTAATATGGGATGAATGGCCTTCTCTTATCCCTTTGTAAGAGGCCCATAGGGACAGAATTGCTTCGGCCTGTTGCTGAGCAGCAATCTTAATGCTCTGTCTCAAGGTTATGAAAGGATTTGGTAGCAGGGCACTTAAACCCAGGAGTAGCCTCACACTGGTCAATAGGTATTATACTGTGGGTTAAGGTATCTAGAAACTTGCCCACCTGACTTTTTTATGTAGCCGATCTGTTATTTTGTAACTGCCTCCTTTCATAAGCAGAGTGGAACACATATAGACCCCTGCAATGTTCTGTTAATACTCTCATATACAAGTTAAAACAAGATTATGAAGGCTTATGGTCCATCCCTCAGCAACCCTCATCCATTCCTTCCAAACCCAGTAAATGTTCCCTTTTATAGTGATATGAAAAATGATGTGTGGACCTCGTTAGCTGAGCCTGTTTCTTTCGTCATGATTTGGAGATGCCGGTGTTGGACTGGGGTGTACAAAGTTAAAAATCACACAACACCAGGTTATAGTCCAACAGGTGTAATTGGAAGCACACTAGGTTTCGGAGCGCCGCTCCTTCATCAGGTAATAATGGAGGACACAATTCTAAGGCACAGAAATTATAGCAGAAATTTACAGTATGATGTAACTGAAATTGTACATTGAAAAAAGCTTGATTGTCTGTTGAGTCTTTAATCTGTTCGAATACCATGATAGTTTCACTTATTTCATGTGTAAATCATAAAACCTTTTTTAAAAAAAAATAAGTTGCATTCTCAGGTTACCTGTAACATTGACTGTTAGCTAGACAATATGTTGACGGTGTTGGCCCCTTGTGTTCTCTGTCTATGCCATGATGCTTAGATTGATTCTAATCTGAAAAGTGAGACAACAGTTTTACATGAATTCATGCAGTTTTTGAACTCAGACTTCTACATGAATTCATACAGTTTTTGAGCAAAGTACAATATCACCCTGCAAGTACAAATTCACCCCACAAAATATATGTGTGCATTGAGGTCGTCTGTTTGTGTGTGCGTGTGTTTGTGTGGGTTGAGGGTTGTGAGTGTGATGGAGTGTATATGTGTGCGTAGTGATGTAGTCTGAAGTCTGTGAGGGGGTGCATGTGTGAATGTGGGAGTCTGTGTGCGTGTCTGGGGTGGGGGGCTGTGAGTATCTGTAAGAGAGAGTGTATATGTGTGTACATGAGTTTACAGTGGTCTAAGTCTCTGAGCGGATGCCTGTGTGAGTGTGGGTGTCTGTAAGGGTCTGTGGGAGTGTCTGTGTGTGTGTGTGTCTGTGTACATGTGTGTCCGTGTGTATGTTTGGGTATAGGAGTGCCTGTGTGTGTGTGTGTGTGTGTGTGTGTGTGTGTGTGTCGTTGTGTGTTGTCTGTGTGTGTATAGTGCAATTGTGGTCAGCTGTACTGTGACATGAACCCAAGGTCCCAGTTGATGCCCTCCCTATGGGTACCGAAATTAACTATCAGACTCTGCTCGGCCACGTTTCGCTGTTGCTTGTCCTGAAGTCCGCCTTGGAGGATGGTCACCCGGAGGTCCGTGGTTGAATGTCCTGCACCACTGAAGTGTTCCCCAACTAGGAGGGAAAACTGTCTGTTTTTGTCTTTAATGTGAATCTCTCTGGTCCGACTGTATCTTTCCCTGGCCTTGGGTTTTGTCTCCTTAGTGTATCAAGTGCTGGCATTGTGTAGCTCAGAAATAATGAAATGGTGTGTGACAGGCTATTGTTCACTTCCCTGTATGTCCCATGTGATGGCCATGGACAGGCGTGTTTCAGAAGTTATGAGACACATCCTTGTAACTTGGTTTTTACCAGTGGTTGGCCCCCTCAGGTGACCTTGCGATCAGTAACATGAGGACATGTAACATCAGTAACATCAGTAACACCGAGTAAAGGACGGGCATCTAAATTGTGTGACAATGCTGTCACTATTTTAATATAAGGTTATTTTCTCCTTTTTTAAGTAAGAGGTCATAAAGGCCAAACTGCCGACTGAAAACGGCTCAAGTAAATAACTTACGGGGCGTTTAAGGATTTTAATAAATAGTAGTAACAATGGCCAGCTCGTACAGACAAGTTTTTTTCTTGTAGATGGAGCAGTTACCAGGTGCTTGTGGTCCCAGAAGTGTTGGAAGTTTTAGTAAATTATCCCTAGCTACTGTTCTCTCTGTAACTTCACTTGATGCTGTTTCCTCCTGCATTGGAGAACTGTATGCAAGAATGCATGTCTGAATGTTCCTTTTTGCCAAAGTGTGTGTTTAGGTTATTTTAGTATATTTAGTACAGTTGATTTGTAGAAGGTACTGTATCCATTATTCGGTTAAGGTTTCCAATAGTTATTTTATTCTAAATTCCTCTTCATTTTGTATGGATTTTCATTAGAGTGTTTAAATATATTGTGTTTTGCTTAATTGTGAGTGGTTTGACTAGTAGCATCACATCTGGAACTCCCAACTCACATCTACCTTTAAAATAAGAAAAGGTTGGAATCCAAGCTACCTTCTTAAAATGGTTTGAGTCAGTCTGGTTGGTCTATAGCAAACTGGGTACTCTCGTCTGGTTCTAAATCAGTAACACCAAATTGGGTTTATAATTACAGTCCCTACAGTGTGCAAACAGGCAATTCGACCCAACAAGTCCACACTAACTCTCCGAGGAGTAACCTACCCAGACACATTCCTCTACCCTATTATTACACATTTACACCGACCAAAAACTCCTAACGCACACATCCTTGAAAACTACAAACAATTTATCATGGCCAATTCACCTGACATGCACATCTTTGGGTTGTGGGAAGAAACCAGATAATCCAGAATAAGCTCATGCAGACGCTGGAGAGTATGCACCAGGAGGCTTTGGGTTCAAAGGTCACGTATGGTAGTTGTTAGTGTCTTTGGTTCCAGATGTTGAATTCGGTTGGTTTAAACAGTGTTTTGTGTATAAAGATTCTTTCAGTCACTGAGAGTTCTCGGGTTGTGGAAGAAGTGAAGTTGGGGGTTTTACATAAGGTAATGAAGGCAAAGCTGTAGGAATTGGCAGACAAGCTGGAGTTGGGTTTGTGTTTGTCTGTGAGAAAATGAAAGATAATTACAGCTATAGCTCGGCAATTATATTTGGTGAAACCACCATCAGAGTCTTCAGAAAAGGCGAGAATTCAATTTCAAATGAGGTACCTTGAAATTGTTTGAATTATGATGAAAAGTAGAAATAAAAGAACAGGAAATGAAGAAGAAAGAGAGAAAAAGAGAGAAGGAAAGCAGAGAGTTTCAACTTCAAAGATTAGTAATTAGAGAGGAAAGTTGACATAGAAGGCGTTGATGAAGGTAGACGGTAGGCTGGATGAGGAGGATAGTGAGGATGATCAACCCTATAGTAGCCAAAGGCTTGATGGGGATCTGTTTAAATACATCCAGGTATTATCTACATTTGATAAGAAGGATGGGGGAGACTTTTTAATTTCATTTCAGAAAGTGGCTAAACAAATGCAGTGCCCAGTGAACATGTGGATTTAGTTGATTCAAACAAAACTGATAGGTATTTGCATCTCGATCAGAGGCGGTGTCTGGGGAGTAGGAGGAGGTGAAGAAAGCCATGTGGAGTTCACATGAGCTTGTGTCAGAAGCTGACAGACAGTGTTTCAGGAATCTAAAATAGCGTCCATGGTTAAATGTACATTGAGTTTGAAAGAATCTAACAATGTAAATTTGAAAGGTGGGGAAGTGTATTAAAAACAGAGCAAAATTATGGCACTCTGAGAGAGATTCTTATTTTGGTTCAGTTCAACAATTCACTTCCTGCAGTCGTGCGAACTCGTGTGGAAGAGCAGAGAGTAACAATAGCAAGATTAGAAGCTGAAATGGCTGATGGTGATGATTTGGTTCAGAAATCAAAGCTTGGTTTCTGTGAGAGATTGAGAAGTATGTGCAAGATCTTCTCAAAACATATCACTGTGAAAGTAAGGTTTATTCGCATAGGCCAAGGGTAGCAGGTAAAGAGGTTACAGCATTAAGAGGTACAGAAGTATGTAATTCTTTTGTGCTGAGACATGAGGAGGTATATCACTCAGAAGGAATATTGGACAGATGTGAAGTGCTCCATTACGTAATGTGTGGTTGGAGCGTCCAGTGGAAACATCACAGATTTATTCCACAATGGGGAAGGAGGCCTTGAGCTTGGTGTTGGCGTTACAACATTTCAGCATTTACATTGCGAATAACATATATGAGACAAATCTTTATCACTGATCGAGACCCCTTAAAGTTTTTGGAGAAGTTTAGGGAGACAAATACCAGTCTGTTTCGATTGAGCTTATTCTTGCTGCCATTGAATTTTAAAATTTACAGTTGACAGGGTGAGAAAACTTACATTTTCACACATTGTGGAGACTTGAATGAAGAAAGACAAAGGCATTCTGTTACAGGAGTTAAATGACTGAAATGGAATCGAGTTGTGAACATTTGTACGCTCAGAGTCAATGTATTGTATATGCATTTCAGTCTACTAATAGAGGAAGATTAGGAGGTCTAAAATGAATCCACTGTTGTATATTGATGGATTATTTTATTAAAGGTGGAGTTGTGAGGATACTATCACTGTAAAAAGGTTATTTTCTCTTGGTTTTATTTGAATAGAGGTTTTAAAGGCAGAGGTGCAGAACTTCTGTCTGAAAACACTTTAATTAAATAACTGAGAAAGCCTTTAGGTTTTATTAAAACGGTGATAATAATGGAAGGGCAGTGGCCAGCTCTCCCAGACCAGGTTTTCTTGGTTTGTTTTTAGCTGCAGCATTCAGAAGCTGCTGGAGATCCCAGAATGTTTGGAAGTGTCAATACATGATCCCTAGCCGCCTTTCTCTCTGATATCTCTGTTGATGTTGATTTCTCGTGGATCAGAAAACTGCTGTAAGAATCTGTATTTGAATATATCTTTGTGCCAAGCAGTGTATACCAAGAAGGTAGAGTATCTATTGTATGTTCAAACATATAAGCTATCTCAAAATGTTCTTCTCTTTGATTGTATTTTAACTAAAGCATTTGAATAGATTATATTTTGCTTAATGTCGAGTTGGTCGACCAGTCACAACATAACTGGAAAGCACACTTCCCATCTATGTTTAAAATAAGGAAAGGTTTGGGTCTAAGGGGCCCTCTTAAAATATTTTGCGGGAAACTGGTCTGGTCCACAACATTTGTAGCCGAGGAGTTTCTGACTGACTCCTGTTATTGAAAAGTTAGTGGAGGGGCTGGGGACGGTTTTCTGGAGGTTGTGTTGTGAGCTGCCTCAGACATTCAGGGAGACCTGAGGATTTGGTGACCCAACTCTGGATGTAGCATGGGGAACTGTAGTTACAGCATCTGAGCCTGCAACATGAACAACAAATGGAGCAGAGGCTGCAGAGAGGGGAAGCTCTGAAACCACACAGTGAGTGCGTGTGGTGAAAGGGATCTGCTGTATCCACCGCGGATTTTCCAGGAACAGCTGCTCAAGCTCCACTTTACCCAGGAGCAGATTGTGAGGGGATCCTGACTGAACAAGGAGCTGGTCACAGAGCGGTGTCACCTCCTTCAACACGACCACAGCTTTACACCAGGGGGAGGACGGTGCTGTCAGTGACTGTTAGGGTCACTGTTTCATTCAGCTTCAATAAGCCAGAACTTTCCAGGCAGGACTGGGTGACATATCCATCATCTCCCAGTGTCTCAACATCAATGTCACCATCCGGTGATGGAGGATATATATGGTGGATGAGCAAATTATATCGTTTCTCCCTCAGCGGGAATCTGCCGGGTGTATCCTCATTTTCCCAGTATACTGGGAATCCCGATGGTGTACATGGCATCTGCGGTTAGCCATGTCAATGGGGAGAGGTAGAGGAACTGAAGGAGTTCTCTCTCTATTAATGTTACAGTGTGTCCATGCACAGTACATCATGTCGGTGAATAGCCCTGTCCTGGCAGCAGTCACGGCCTCTTCATTCAGAAGCAGGCAGCCATTCCCATCGTCTTCATCTCTCCATGTAGAAAGGAATAAATGTATCTTGGATAAAGGCTGCCCCCTTGATACACGTTTCAAAACACCATCCCCACCACCAACCAACTACATTAAAATATTCCATGTGCACAGAGAGCGATGGGGTCAGTTGGACTGTCAGGGAGCAGACGATCAGGGACGGAGCAAAACCTCCCGTGTCTGAACGGGTCTGAGTGAACCCCTGAGTACACAGTGTCATTAAGTCCTGTAATCCCTCTCCATTTCAGTAACGTACTGCCTTCCATTATTCCTGTAAATGAAATTGCAGATTATATCATGTTATATTCCACCTCCCAAATTATTATCCATTGCCTTAACCTCTCTGGATCTATCTGGAGACCCTCGACCCTCTCTTGCTAATTTAATCTCTTATTATCACAGCAACATGACCAACCTCAGTATCTCTATATCTGTTCCATCCTCCTGATCATTGATATAGACTGTAAATAGTTGAGGACCCAGCATTGGTCACTGTGTGACTCCACTGGTGACGTTCTGTCAAACTGATTTAGACTGATTTATCCGAAGTGGCTGCTTCCTGTTTGATACACAGTCCTCCCCCATTACTGTGTAACACAGTGGAAAGGCTGAATATAAACAAGGACCATCAGTCAGGAATCCAACCCTTCGAACCTGCTCCACCATTGAATACAATCATGGCTGATGTCATCGCGCCGTCTGTTCCACTTTCCTGCTATCTCTCCATCCTCAATCTCTCGTCTCTTGTTGTAAATTGCGCCACATGAAAAAAAATCACTCCGCCTCTACACTTTCAATTGCATTTAGCATTTGCAGACCTCAATGAGATCTTCTTTCATTCTTATAAACTCAAGAGTATAGGCCTGAACTGCTCCATTTCTCTTCACAAGACAAACACTTCAAATTTGGAATCAATATAATGAACCTCTTCTGAATTGCCTCTCATGCAAATACCTCATTCCGCGGGACACAAAAACTGTACTCCAGTACAGCCTCACTAATGCCTTGCATAGCTACAACAACACTCCCTACATTTCTACTCTATCCTTTTACAAATAAATGCTGAAATTATGCTTGTATTTCTCAATACTTGTAGTACTTGCAGGCAGGGTTTTTTTGAGATATGCAAGCTGATACCCTGATCACTCTGTACCTGAGCACTTTGAAGTTTCTCTCCATTCAGATAATAATTTGCCTTTCTGTTACGCTGGCCAACTTGAATAACCCTATATTTATCCACTTCAATTTTCATTGTTTTGCCCATTCACCCAACCTATCCATGTAGTTTTAAATTTCTTGCATCACCATTCCGAAGTACAACTGAAAATGTAGCTGAAGTATTTTCTATCCCGTCAAACGAGTAATAATATCGATCGCAAATGGTTGAGGCATGAGAACAGAAAACAATGGCACTGTACAAATTGCATTTTCCAAAAGAAAATGACACATTTATTCCATCTGACTCCATTTTGTTGGTTAACCAATCCTCCATTCAAGCGAATAAATTACTCCTAAACCCATGTTGTCTGATCTTACCACTTACTCGTTGGAGTAGCGACATATCCGATGCCTTCTGGAAGACAAGATATCACATATTTAAGTAACTCAAGCAAACACTTCAAACTTGATTTAATTTTTGTAAAACCATGTTGACTCCGATGGATTGTGGTTTAACTTTGCAAATGTCCTCAACAGTGGATTCTAATAATTTGCCTCAAATTACAATAGTTTATTGTTCCATTTTACTCATTAATGTATACAGCTATTGTAAGTTCTTCCGTTTCAAAAACCTTTCCGTTTTCTTTGAAATCCTGTCTCATGGGCAAAAGGTTTTAAGAGACCTGCTCCAATTGCTGCATAAGCGGTATGTGTGGCTGACTGGACTCGTCATTCTGCTGGTGTACAAAATCGATGGGATGAAGTTTTTCTGGTAATCCCATGTTGTCATCTCCAAGGCCAGAATGACCTCCTCCCGTTCATGCATTAGAGGGGTGGAGTCTTATGGAATCTTCCCGTTGCAGTGTAACATATTGAGGGGCTGATGGGTCTTCTCATATTCATTCATAATCGGTGGAGATACTGAACAGTCTCCAGATGTATCCTGGAGATGGGACCAAGGGATTGATTGGTCTTTTCTTGTTCCCATACAACAGACACATGTCTAAATTACCTCCTCCTTTCTCATGAAATAAGTCTCAGATAGTTTTTTTTTATCCTTATGCAATTCCCTTGCAACAGACTCAGTGGGTCTGAATGGCCTCCTGTTATCCCAGTGTAACAAATCTCCAGTCACTGTGTGACCTCTTCCAGTTCCTATCTTACGGACTTGAGGTGGCGGAATGGACTGATCCTGTTGCTGTGTAACAGGATACTGGTGTCGCATGGCCTACTCTGGGGCCAGTGTTATAGATTCAAGGGGCTGATTGGCCTTCTCCTGTAAATATACAACTGTCACCAGGGGCTGAACAGCCTCGCCCTATTCTGGTGTAACAGGGTCAAACGCCTCAATATCCTTCTGTTGTTCCTGTATAACAGGCTTAAGAATGGAATTGATTCCTCCTCCATCTGTGTAATTCGCTTCAGTTGTTGACTCCTTCCTGTCATCTATGTTGAAATAAGATCTTCTTTCATTTTTGTAAACTCCAAAGGGTATTGGATCAACCTGATCATCCTTTCGTTATAAGTTGGCATCTTCATTGCAGGAATCATTTGAGGGGACCATCTCTGAGCTGCTTCCAACATAACAATATCCTTTCTTCATTGAAGAGACTAAATCTGTGCACACTACTCCAGATGTGATCTCACGAAGATCCTGTACAGCAGCAGCAATGATTTACCACCCTGCTGTAAGATTCGTACCCAGGTTAGAGCAGTTTCAGCTCTCTGGGGGTAACACAGAGCATTGTTGAACGATCATTGTCCTTCTCTACTCCACTAGCATAACGGGAGACCTGGAGAAAATGTCACAATGATGCTTAAGAAGATCATAAATGATGTGGTGAGATGATCTCTACCATTAATCTCCCCAAAGCCCATGTCGCTCAGATTCTACAGAATCTTGTAATGTCGAGCATAAAACCAGCACGGAGAAGGAAATATTGATGGGAGTTATACATCAAACTGAAAGCTGCAATACAAATGTTGGGCATGTTATAAAACAGGAAAATGAGACATACACATTTGTGGGTTCTGCAGTAATAACGTACTGTTTACATTACATCTGAACTGTGCTAACCCAACTGAATGCTAATGTTGGGAAAAATGGATTTCATGAGCATGTGTTAGATAGCTGGCATGAACATTTTGTCGAGCACTGAGCTAGAGATCAGGTTATTTAGGAATTGGTGTTGGATGATCAGAAAAGGTAATTAAAAACTTTGCTGTAAAGGACATTTTGGGATCAGTGACCACAATGCATTGGTTTTCTTTTATGCTGTTTGAGTACACGGTAGTTTTTGGTTTATTTGAAGTAACTGTTATAAATCTGAATCATGCAAGCCCTGAAGGTGTGAGGAGAAAGTGGGGAGTACAGATTCTGGAAATCAGTGGCGCTGGAAAAGCACAGTCAGGCAGCGTACTAGGAGCAGGAGCATTGTCGTTTTGGGCACAACCCTTCGTCAGGAATGAGGCTTCTGGGTCAAGGGGGATGAGAGATAAATGAGAAGGGGGTGCGGCAGGAGGCAGGTAGCTAGGAATGTGATAGGTAGATGAAGGTGGGTTGAAAGTGATAGGTGAGGAAGGGAGACAGAACGCCTCATCTACTGCATCCTTTAAACTCAGTGTGGTCTTCTCTACATTGGCGACACACACGTGGATTATTTCAGACAACATCGCTGCAACAGCCACATTGACCAACTCCACCACCTTGTGGTTGAACACTTTACCTCTCCTTTCCACTCTGCCAAGGACATGAGAGCCCTGGGCCTCTTGCATTGCCAAACCCTAACCACCCGAAGCATGTATGTAGAAAGGTTTCTCTTCTGCCTTGGGACCCTCCAACCACAGGGGAATAATGTAGATTTCACCAGTTTCACCATTTCCCCTAACTCCACCTTATCCCAGTCCAATCTTCCAACTCAGCACCCTCCCCCCTTTTGAACGTTCCCATGTGTTCATCTTCCTTCCCATCAATCTGGTCCACCCTCCTCTCCGACCTAACCCTTTCAGCCTCATCTTCAACTATCTATTAGACCAACTTAAGCAGCTTAGAAAAATGCCAAGTGTTGTAGTAAGCCAGTGGATTCGGAGAAATGTAGGACCCAGCAACGGATGACCAAGAAACTGAGAAGGAAATCAAAAAGCGAAAAAGCATGCAGACAAAAGAAAACCATAAAGGCTGCTAAAGAAAAACGTACATCAGTGTATGAAACAAAAGTGGAACAATGGGTATGCGGCCAGGGTAATTTATTGGAGAGAACAGAGAAATCACAGGGGGAAGAAACAATTTATTTGTGTCTATCTTCAAGGCAGAATATCCAGACATTCTCCCAGAAATAACAAGTGACCCTGGGACTTGTGCAAGTAAAGTCTAAGATCATTCTTTTCAGTGTTGAGGTCATCTTTTAAAAGGAAGCTGGATTGAGTATTTATAAATCTGACAGATCAGATGTACTTCATACAAAAATTTCAGAGGAAGCAGCAATAGACGTATTGATTGCATCTCAGATTATCACGTTATTTCCCAACACATTCCCGAAAGATATTTAGCCAATCTAGATGAGGCAAAGGTTATAAATATTATCCAACAGTTTAAGAAAGGATGAAGATGGAGAGTGGTGAACTACAGATCAGTAACTTGTCATCCGCAGTCGGGTGTCTGTTGGGCTCGATGACAAAGAACATGTTATTTCATATATAGAAGGTAATGGGAAAACTGGGGAGGATGATAATGCATCGATGAAACGAAAACCATAAGTGGCAAACATTTTTTTGGAATGGTTTGAAGATGATTCTTATGGACGTAGGCAATGAGGAGCCAATGGATAATGTTGGATATTCAGGAGGATCTTTATTAAGAACTCTCCCACTAACATCATAAGAAATGTTAAAGTAAAAGGAATTGGGAAGAACGCATGCAAATAGGAAACGAAAAATTAGTTTTACATTCATGTGTATGTAATTGCAATATAGAAGATATCGTGCACCAGCTGCATAGAGTGTTGCTGAGACTAAACTTAGAGTAATGTGTACCGCTTGGATCCCAATCTAAGATAGAATATACTGACTACAGAGGAACTGCAAAAGGTATTCTGAAGATTAATCCTAAAATGGCAAGATTGTCTAATGGGGGACATTCAGCCTGTGATCTCGAATTTCAAAAGATGAGAGGTGATTGCAGTGAAATTTAGAAACTTAGGAACATAGAGGGGACTGAATAACAGAGAGAAATGGAGAAGTGCAAGCAGGCGAGATTAGGCAGAATCCCACGATATTCTACACGGACAAGTAGAATAGAACAATCAGCAAACAGTTAGTGTCCATTAGAAACCAAAAGGGGGCAATCAGTGCGTCAACCCAAAGAACATTGATAGGTTGTTACATGTAAACATCACAGCTGTTTTACTTGGAAGAAGGAGGATGCAGGTACAGAATTCGAGAAGATGGACTCGAAAGCTCTTGAAGAGATTGACGTAAAATACGAGCGGGGGTTTGAGGCTGTGTTTCGTATAAAATTGGACCAATCCGCAGGTCTCAATACTGTTGGAGTCAAGGGAGGAAACTTTAATTGGAATCTGACCATAGAGGAGGTGCCAGAGGACTGGAGACCAGCTAATGTGATTCCACTTCACAGTAAGGTTGGTAGAGATTTGCCAATGTAACTATGGACGATCACTGTTCGGGAAACTACTGGAGAAAATAGAGAAGGAGAAATTTGAACTCCAATCAGAGTCGCAAGGTGTGATCAGGGATAATCATCATGACTTTATCAGAGTGAAGTCACACCTTATGAATTTGATTGAAGTAGTTTGAGGAGGTCGCTTATTTAGTTTTGCAACAAGGCCTTTGACAAAGTTTCACATGGGAAACTAAAAAAATTAAAGTAAAATCTCACAGTATCAAGGATAACTTGAAAATTTACAACGAAAATTGTCCTAGTGTCAGGAGGCAGAGGGTGATGGGAAAAGGCTGTTTGTATGATTGGAGACCAGTGTTCCCTGGTATAGCACAGGGACCAGTGCTGTGCCCCTTATTGTTTGTAGCATTCATAAATGGTATAGATGTGAATCTGGAGGGGGAGTTGGTGGAGGGGTGGGAGTTGTGATAAGTAAGTTTGTGTTTGACACAAAGATTGGTCGGGTGGTTGGCAGTGAGGAGGAAGTTCTGATTTTACAGGAAAACACAAGTGGAATGATCAGTTGGGCAGACCAATGGCAGATGGAATATGATCCTGATAAATATGAGGTGATGTACTTTGGAAGGAGGAACCAGACATGGGGTGTACACAATGATTGGCAGCACACTAGGAAGGTCAGAGGGTGTTTCTCCACACATCCCTGAATGTGACTGAACAGGGTAATGAACTAGTTAAGAATTGAACCTTGGGTGTAGCGTTTATTAATCAGGGAGTAGATTATATGTGCTATACAGGGCTTTGTTTAGTCCATGATGGAGTACTGTATGTCGTTCTGGGAGCCTCATTACAGGAAGAATGTGATTGTACTGGAGTTGTTGCAGAGGAGATTCACCGGGATGTACCCTGGGATGGAGCATATCAGCTATGGAGAGAGGCTGGATAAGCTAAGGTTGTTTACTTTGGAGCAGAGAAGGCTGAGGGAGATGGGATTCAGAAGGATAAGTTAACAAGGGGCATGGACAGGGTGGATAGACAGCAGCTGTTCCTTTTAGACAAAGGGTCAAGAACAAGGGAGCACACTTTTAAAGTGAAGGGTTTGAGGTTCAGAGAGGATTTGAAGATTCCTTTTTTTCACCCAGAAGGTGTTGAGGTCTGGAATTGACTTCCTGACAGGGGAGTTATCACGGCTATCCTCTCAACCGTTAAAAGTACTTGGACGAGCACTTGGAAGTTTCCAGGCTATTGGCCTGGTGTTGGAAAGTGGGACTAATATAGATCGTGTTGGTACAGAGACTATGCTCCTGTGCATGTATGATGTGGAGCTGAGCAGCTTAAGACATGAATTGGTGGGTTTAAGAAGATAATGTTCACAAAGGTTATAAGAGTGAACTGTTATAGCTTGTCAAATTATGTCAATGTGAGAAGTATGAAAAAAACAGTGCAGTTTCCTTCCAGACTGAAACCAGAGAATGGAGAATGGGAAACAGGGAAATTGCAAAACTATGAATCCACAACTTCAGTTCTGTCTTCACAGAACTTTCTGACAATACCAGGAAAACCAAGTCTGGTGTGGAAAACGAAATAGTACATGGAACATAGAGCATAGTAAGTAAATGGTTTGGGAGAAATTATTTGACTGAAAATAACGGTCATAGACAACACTAACATAGATTTATGAAATGGGAATTATGTTTCAGAAACAGACTGGGAGACAACTGAAAGAGAAGCAATCAATGTAAAACACGTGGATTTCCAGAAAGATTTTGGTAAAGCTCGAAGCCGAGTTTGCAAAATCAAATCTGAGTGGAATGGGGTGAATATATGGACAAGCTTCTAGAATGGGACAGCTGGCAGGAAACAGTGAATAGAAATAAACAGTCTCGTGAAGGAACAGCCGGACACTGTCTGTAAGGTCTGATTCTGTGAGTATGGCGATATCCCTGACACCCCATCACCTTCCCCGGATATCTCCTCTCTCACCAGCAGGACAGACAAAACAGAAGTGGTGGCACAGTGGGATACAGTTGGAAGGGAATTGCTCTGGGAGTCCTGAGTCTGAGGGTGGCAAAGGCACAAAATGTACTCTGGGTGGGGGATTTCAATGTTCACAAAAAGAGTGGTTCAGCAGCAGTTTTACTGATTGAGCTGGTTGGGTCCGAAAGGATATAACCTCTCGACTCAGTCTGCGGCAGGTGGTGAAGGAACCCACAAGAGGGAAAAGCCATATTTGACCACAGCCTTTCTCACCTGCCAGTTGCAGAAGTATCGGTCCATGACAGTATCTGTAAGAGTGACCACTGCATAGTCATTGTGGAGACAAAGTCACACCTTCATATTGAGAATAACCTCCACCATTTTGGGTGGCACTATCACCGTGCAAAATAGGACAGACTTCGAATAGATCTAGCAGCTCAACTCTGGGTTTACATAAGGTATTGTGGGTCATCAATAGCAGCAGAATTGTGCTCCAGCACAACCTCATGTCCTGGCATATCCCCCTCACAACAATTACCATCAAGCCAGAGGATCAACCTTGGTTCAATGAAGTGTGCAGGAGGAAATGAGCAGCACTGGGAATACCTGAAAATGAGGTGTCAGCCTGGTGAAGCCACCAGCCATGACTACCTGTGTGCCAAACAGCATAAGCAGTAAGTGATAGACAGAGCTCAGTGATCCCACAAGCAAAGGATCAGATCTCAGCTCTGCAGTCCTTCCACTTCTAGTTGAGAATAGTTATAGACAATTAAACACGTCATTGGAAGGGGAGATTCCACAAGTATCCCCATCCTTAATGATGGAAGAGACCAGCACTTCAGTGCAAAAGATAACGTTGATGCATTCGCAATAATCTTCAGTCAGAAGTGTTGAGTGGATGATGCACCTCAGCCTCCTCCAGTGGACCTCAGCAATTCAGTTACCAGTCATCATCCAATTTGGTTCAGTCCACGCGACATCCCAATTCAGTTGGAGACACTGGATACCCCAGAGGGTACATACCCTGACAACACTCTGGCAATAGTACTGAAAAGTTGTTCTCCAGACCTTGTCACTGCCCTAGCTAAGCTGTTCCAATCCCGTTAAAACAACATTTCCCCGATTACGTCGAAAATTACCCCAAGTATCTCCTATGCATAAAAAGCAGAACAAATCCAATCCGGCCAATTGCCACTCCATCAGTCTACTCTCGATCATCAGTAAAGTGGTGGAAGGTGTCAGTGCTTTCAAGCAGCACCTGGTCAGCAATACCCTGATTAATGACGCCCAGTTTGGGCTCCACCAGGGCCACTCAGCTCCTGACTTCATTTCCGTGGTCCAAATATGGAAAAAAGAGCTCAATTCCAGAGGTGGGGTGAGAGCAATAGCCCTTTAAATTAAGGCTGCCTTCGACCAAGTGTGGTATCAAGGGGTCTTAGCAAAACTGGAATGAATGGGTATCAGGGGCAAAACTCCCCGCTGGTTAGAATCATACCTGACACGTAGGAAGGTGGTTATGGTTGATAAAGGCCAGTCAACTCATCTCCAGGGCAAGTCTGCAGGAGCCCCTCGGGCAGTGGCCTAGGCCCATACATCTTCAGGGCTTCTTCATCAATGGCCTTGCCTCTATTATAAGGTCAGAAGTGTGGATGTTCGCCAATGATTGCACAATGTTCAGCAATGTTTGTTGCTCCTCAGATACTGAAGCAGGCCATGTCCAAATGCGACAAGATCTCGACAGTATCCAGGCTGACAATTGGCAAGTAATATTCACGCCACACAAATGCCACACCGTGACCATCACCACTAAAATACAATCTAACCACTGCTGCTTGGCATTCAATGGTGTTACTGTCACTGAATCCACAGTGGACTGCAGTGGTTCAACAAGGCAGCTCACCACCACCTTCTCAAGGGGAAACCAGGGGCAGGAAATCAATGCTGGCCCAGCCAGCCACACCCAGATTCACGAAATAAATTTTATTTTTAAATAAAATAACAGAGGAAGGTTGCTGGGATATCACAGAGATCGGTGCACAGGCCCCACCTGTTCACAATACTCATTAAACATTTGGTTGCAGGAATCAAATACAATATATCCCAACCTGCTGACAGAATTAAAGGATGTTGGATTGTGGAGTGGGTGAGGAGGATGTAAAAAAGCTTCAAGGTGACTAAGACAAGTGGAGCGAATGGGCAACTACGTGGCAGTTGGAGACCAATGTGGGTAGAGGTGACGGTGTGCTCTTTGGTGGGAACAATAGACTGGAAGACTATCCTTTTTTGTTTGAAACATGTTGATCTACAAAGGGATGCTTGCTCCTTTTTGTTGTTTCCTTCTGCACAGCCCTCTGAGGTCCCTGCAGCGCAGTGAGGTCTGAACCCAGAAGGCAATACTGGGAATGGCACTGACACACTGACTCGTGTGCATAGACCTACTAATTGGGGAGCTGTAACATTGCAAAGGATCTGGATCTCCCTGTACAGCAGTCACTGAAAGCAATCCTGCAGGAAAGAAAGCAGTTAGGAAGATCAATGGTGTGCTGACTTTCATTCTAAGGGAATTTGAGTCCAGGAGTAAGCGTGTCTTACTGCAGTTATACAGGGCCTTGGTGACTCCCCATCTCAAACACGGTGCAGTATTGTGTGCAGGTTTGGTCTCTATACCTCATAAAGGACAAACCTGACATTGAGGGAGAGCAGTGAAGAATGACCAGACCGATCTTTGTGATGACAGGATTGTTGTGGGAGCAGAGTTTGGGGCGACTGGGCCTGTATTCCATGGGGTTTAGGAAAATGGGTGGAGATCTCAGTGAGATATATAAAGCTCTGACAGGGTGAGACAGATTGGAAGCAGGGGTGATAATTCCCCTGGTTGTGGTGTCTAAAACAAGGGTCCACAGTATTTGGTACAGACAGGCCATTCTGCAATGAGATGAGAATAAATGTCTGCAATCAGCGACTGGTGAACCTGGGGAATGCGCTCGAGCCTGGATATAAATACAGATTTAGAGACAGTAAAGGGATGGTGGGAGAGCAGGAGAACGGTGTGGAAATAAAGGGCCAACAAATATTTTATTGAATTGGGTAGCAAACTCGACAGACCAAAGGGACTACTGCACTTCCTATTTTATAGCTTCCCAAGGTTAATCACATTAACGGATATATTCATTGTGTGGGATAAGTGCATTGTGGAGATGTTTGAACATGAACAACAATGAGGAAGGCTCAATGTGCTGTCTGGCCTACTCCATTCCTGATGTTTCTGTGCGGTCTGTGGGAAAGCTCTGTAAATGTTTGAGAGGGAGAGGGTACAGTCAGAAGTGACAGTATTTCTGTTGAATAAAGGGAACTATGGAGCTATGAGGGAGGAACTGGCCAATGTTCAATGGTGCAATATCTTAGCAGGGATGAACGTGGAGGAACAATGGCGGATATTTCTGTGTATAATGCAGAAGTTGGAGGATCAGTTCATTACCAAAAGGAAGAAAGATCCCAGGAGGAGGTATGGCTGGCCGTGGCTGACGAGGGATGTTAAGAAACATGTAAAGTTTAAAGAGAAAAAGTATAACATAGCAAAGATAAGTGGGAAAACTGAGGACTGTGAAGCTTTTAAAAAAACAACAGAGGATTACTAAGAAGGAAATACGCAGAGGAAAAATGAGGTACGAAGGTAAACTGGCCAATCATTTAAAGGAGGATAGTAAAGGCTTTTTTAGTTATGTGCAAGGCAAAAAAATGGTTAGGACTAAAATTGGGGTCTTGAAGACAGAAGCAGGGGCAGATATTCCGGGGAACAAAGAAAAGGCAGAAGAATTGAATTGTTTACTTCAGATCTGTGTTCACTGGGGAAGACACAAGCAATCTCCCTGAGGAAACAGTGGCTGAAGGACCTGAACTTAAGGGAATTTATATTTGCCAGGAATTGGTGATGGAGAGACTGCTTGGTCTGAAGGTTGATAAGTCCCCGGGGCCTGATGGTCTACATCCCAGGGTACTGAAGGAGATGGCTCGGGAAATCGTGGATGCATTGGTGATTATTTTCTAGAGTTCGATAGATTCGGGATCAGTTCCTGCGGTTTGGAGGGTGGCTAAAGTTATACCACTTTTTAAGAAAGGTGGGAGAGAGAAAACAGGAAATTATAGACCAGTTAGTCTGACCTCAGTGGTGGGAAAGTTGCTGGAGTCTCTTATAAAGGATCAAATTACGACACATCTGGATAGTAGTAACAGGATAGGACAGAGTCACCATGGATTTATGAAGGGGAAATCATGCTTGACTAATCTTCTGGACTTTTTTGAGGACGTAACTCTGAAGATGGATGAGGGAGATCCAGTAGATGTAGTGTACCTGGACTTTCAGAAAGCTTTTGATATAGTCCCACACAGGAGGTTAGTGAGCAAAGTTAGGGCGCATTGTATTGGGGGCAAAGTTCTAGCTTGGATTGAAAATTGGCTGATAGGAAACAAAGGGTAGTAATAAACGGCTCCATTTCGGAATGGCAGGCAGTGACCAGTAGGGTACCGCAGGGATCAGTGCTGGGACCGCAGCTTTTTACAATGTATGTTAATGATATAGAAGATGGTATCAGCAATAACATTAGCAAATTTGCTGATGATACAAAGCTGGGTGGCAGGGCGAAATGCGATGAGGATGTTAGGCGATTGCAGGGTGACCTGGACAAGTTAGGTGAGTGGGCAGATGCATGGCAGATGCAGTTTAATGTGGATAAGTGTATGGTTATCCACTTTGGTGGCAAGAACAGGAAGGCAGATTACTACCTCAATGGAATCAATTTAGGTAAAGGGGAAGTACAGAGAGATCTGGGTGTTCTTGTACACCAGTCAATGAAGGCAAGCATGCAGTTACAGCAGGTAGTGAAGAAGGCTAATAGCATGCTGGCCTTCATAACAAGAGGAATTGAGTATAGAATCAAAGAGGTTCTCCTGCAGCTGTCCAGGGCCTGGTGAGACCACACCTGGAGTACTGTGTGCAGTTCTGGTCTCCAAATTTGAGGAAAGACATGCTGGCTATTGAGGGAATGCAGCGTAGGTTCACGAGGTCAATTCCTGGAATGGTGGGATTACCTTACACTGAAAGACTGGAGCGACTGGATTTGTATACCTTTGAGTTTAGAAGACTGAGAGGGGATCTGATTGACACATATAAGATTATTAAAGGTTTAGACACTCTGGAGGCAGGAACCATGTTTCCGCTGATGGGTGAGTGCCGAACCAGAGGACAGAGCTTAAAAATACGGGGTAGACCATTTTGGACAGAGATGAGGAGAAACCTATTCACCCAGAGAGTGGTGGCTGTGTGGAATGCTCTGCACCAGAGGGCAGTGGAGGCCCAGTCTCTGGATTCATTTAAGAAATAGTTGGATAGAGCTCTCAGATAGTGGAATCAAGGGTTATGGAGATAAGGCAGGAACAGGATACTGATTAGGAATGATCAGCCATGATGATATTGAATGGTGGTGCAGGCTCGAAGGGCAGAATGGCCTACTCCTGCAACTATTGTTCATTGTCTATTGTCTATTGTTGTCACAAGCTCTCAGATGTTAGGAAGGAAGTCTCTGCAGGGTCAACAGGACTGTGTTTCCTGTTCCCTTTTTCCGATACTGAGGCTGGGTCCAGGTTTTCTGTCCAGGTTTATCCTTTAAGACCTCAGAGCAGTTTGATACAATAGAGTGTCTTGTTTGGCTGATTCAGAGATCAGTGAAAAGTTTTATCCCATGTCTACGTGTCTGCAGTCACAGATAATCACAGATAATCATAGGTAACCATAGATAACAAACAGCTATGGACCCAGCCTCCAGTCTAACAAGCATCCTTCCACTAAACCCTCTGTTTCCTATCAACAACCCAACTGTGTATCCAATTGGCCAGTTCCCCCAGCATTCCACGCGATGTAACCTTCCTGAGCAGCCTACCATATGGAACCTTATCAAAAGCCTTACTGAAATCCATAGAGACTGCGTCTACCGCTCTGTCCTCGTCAACCTTTCTGGTCACTTCATCAAAGAACTCTAACAAATTTGGGAAGCATAATCTCCTAATCACAATTCTATGCTGACTGTTCCGAATCAAACCCTGTGTAAGTAATGGGTGCAGTCAATGGTATGCTGTCCTTCATTGTAAAATGATTCGAGTACATAAGTAAAGCCATCTTCCTGCTGTTGTCTAGCCTTGCTGAGAGAGCATTTGGGGCACTCTCTACAGATTTGATCTCCTTTGGAAGGAATGATCTCCTTACCACAGACACGGGTGATGGTAACATGAGGATAGAGTGAATAAGCTGAGTGTTTAATCTGTGGAGCTGTGAGAGACGAAGAAATGGTGACGCTGAAACACGATGAGTGGCAGCGATCAATTATTTCCAAAACAGACTTTACCCAGGATTGACTGGTTTGATTTATTGTTACGTGTACATCAGTACAGCGAAACACTTTGTTTATGAGCAGTGGAGGCAGATCACAGTAAGCATGGCCAGACAGATCACAGGGTGGAAATAAACTTGGACAGAGTAAGGCATACAGGTTACACGGAACAGGCCGTGCACGAGACAAGATCAACATGAACAAGATCAGCATTATTTGAACCTAGAGAGTTCATTCATCAGTCTAACGTGACTTTCCTAATAGTTTATGTGCCTTAATTAACTCTCCCCACGTTATTGTGCAGTCGGTGTGTGAACCCTGTAGTGAACGTCAGGTTGCTCACAATCCCCAACAGCAGCCACAATACCTTCCATCTGAAACAGGTAGCCATTCCCACCAGCTTCCACCCTAAATAGTGAACACCAGGCTGGCTTCTCGGAGATGGAAGGTGCCTTCTTGTGACTTCACACAAGACATATGGCTTCCCTGCTCACCACTAGAAAACCACCTTAAAGTCCCACGTGTGGATCATAAGTAACGGAGCCAAGAGGAACAACGTGGAGCAGTCTGTCTGTGCAGCCTCTGCTCCAATTGTTCATCATGTTAGAGCATCAATCTGGAGACATGTAAGACTGCCGACGCTGATGATCAGAGTTTCCAGCATCTGCAGTCATTGTTTTTACCGAGTTGATTTTAACCCTACTGCGAATCCTCTTGCAAGGATGCCTGCCTTGAAGAAGTTTTCCTCCTCGAAGGGCTTTTGCTCGAAACGTCGATTTTACTGCACCTCGGATGCTGCCTGAACTGATAGAGCGTCGATTGCTGGGAAAGCACAGTAGGTCAGACAGCATCCGAGAAGCAGGAGAATAGTCGTTTCGGGAATAAGACATTCATCAGGAATCAGCATCAATTACCACATTCTGCCCATGTGTAAGTGCATTGAGGTGCGATTGGCCTCCTACTGTTCCTGTATAAGTGACTCAAGGGACTGATTGACTTCTTCCTCGTCTGATTGGACAGAGCCAAGGGCCTGACTGGTTACCGCTGGTTCCTGTTTGATAGCTCGATATACTGACAAGTGTGATGATGCTGTAGCTTTAAGAGGTTATTTTGTTCTGGTTACTTTTAAGACGGAGATTGAACGATCGTTACCATGCTGGATAGTTAAGACACTTGAGTAAACAGCGAGGGAGGCCTTAGGTTTATTTTACTGCAGCCTGAATGGGTGTGGCCAGCTCTCACAGGTTAGCATCTCGGGGGTTTGGTTTCTCAGTGACATCAGAAACTATCGGGGTCTCAACAGAGTTGGAAGCTTCAGGGAATGTCTCCTGGCTGCTACTGTCTCTGAATTTTCACTTGATGCTGTGTCACATTGCATCTGGAACATACACTTTATATTCCCTTTAAAATAAGAAAACATTAGAATCTAGGCTATTGCCTTCAAATATTTTCGAGGGGCTCTGGTGTGGTCCATCACATTGGACTCCTTCCCTTCCTGAGTAATAGGCCGGAGGCACTGACTGGGCTGTCCCTGTTCTTCTCCAGTAGTGTCAATGGGCTGAATGACTTCCTCATATTCCTGTGAAACCAGCGTGAGGTGCTGAATGAACTCTTGTTTTATTGTGGCAATAGGCAGTGTCAGGCAGTGCTGTTACATGAATGTTACTGACACGTTAACAGCACAACTCTCAATGGAGTCTGGGCCTTGCTGCACATGGACACAGACGAGTTCAGGAGCTGATGGGGGACAAAATGTTCTGAACATTGTGGAATCTTCAGTGACCATCCCCACTTCTGATATTATGGTTGGGAGGGTGAAGGTGGGGAGAGATTGATGAAGCAGCTGAAGATGTTTGTGAAGAGGAAGCTACCCTGAGGATCTCCCACAGAGGTGACCCAGGACAGAGATGATCACCATCTTCCTTTGTGCCATGTTTGACTCCAAACACTGGAGAGTTTTCTCTGATTCCCATTAAGTCCAGTTTTGTTAAGCTCCTTGATGTCAACAGAATTCAACCACAGCCTTGATATCAGGGCCAGTCCATTTTATCTGAATCCTTGTCTCAACCTCTTTTGTTCATCTCAATAAGCCATTTTATAGGAGCAGCAAGTGTTGTCTTCAAACAGGTGGTATTGAATATCACGATTTCTGTTCTCAAGAGTGTTCGGGGAGCGAGATGACTGAAAGTATTTGAAGAGGAGGTAGATGGATATTGATCTGTCAGAGAGGTGAGGGCTATGAAGAATTGAGTATTAAAGAGAATTTGAGACCAAGAGCAGATCAGCCACAATCTAAGTGAAGGACAAGGCAGGCTTGGGGAGTGAACGACCTGTCCCTGTTTCTGATGTTCTCACATTCTGTTATTGGAAAGTTAGTGGGTGTTATTTTCATGGATGTTCTTGTATTGCATATTGCAGTCAGGAAGACCAGATGATTTTGTGACCCATCTCTGGGAGAGGTATAGGGGCTGTATTCGCAGTGAATCTGGGTGTACAACATGACCAACTAATGAAGCACAAGTTGCTGAGAGGGGAAGCTCTGTGAAGAGAGATGAGAGGCCGCTTTCATACCCAGCCTGGGCTTTCCAATTACATTTCCCAAATCACCTCAAACCGTGTGGGACAGTCTTGAAGGGCCGAATGGTCTCTTCTGTTTCTGTGCATCAGGTTATAGGAGGAAGTGGCCTCCAACTGCTCCTGTCTAGCAGGTATGAGGGGCTGTATGGAACACAGGAACTTGGGACTGAGGAGCAGGAGTGGGTCATTAGATACTTTGAGCCTTCTCCACCAGGCACTAAAATTGGAGTTGATCAGGTTGGGGTCACAGCCCCACTTCCCTGTCTGTGTCCCATTGTGCATGACTCACTTCTCTGACAAATATTTACCTAATGCAGCTTTCAATCAATGTGAGCATGTTGGCACGATAAACTTCCAGCGAAGAGAATTATGACTTGAAAGGCCCTTTCAGAATTATTCGTCATCCTTCTTATAGAATCAGAGAGTCATTCAGAATGGAAAAAGACCCGTTAGTCCAATCTGTTCACTCCGTTCGGATATCAAATCTGATCCAGTCCCATTTGCCAGCATTTGGCCAATATCCCTCCTCTTTCAGACACTTTTTAATGTGCGATTGTAACCGCCTTTAGCACTTCCTCTGACAGCACTTTATGTGCACACAAAAACTCTCTGTGTGAAACATTTATCATCAGGTCCTTTCTAAATCATTCGCCCTCTCCCCTTCAACCTATGATCTCTTGTTCTGGATTCCCCTACCCTGGGGAGCAGAACGTGGCTGTTCAGAATATCCATGCCCCTGATGGTTTTATAAACCTCTATAATGTCACCCTTCAGCCTCTGACACTCCAGGGGGAAACACCTCAACCTAATCAGCCTCTCCCTAAAGCTCAAACTCCCAGTCCTGGGACTCCCGTGTAAGTCATTTCTGCAGAAAACCGAGATGTACGCAGTATTCTTAAAGTGGCCTCACCAACATCCTGTACAGATACAACATGCCACCACAACTCCTATATTCAATGCTCTGACTGATTAAGGCAAATGTACCAAATGTGTTCTGTCCCACACTGTCTTCCTGCGACTCCACTTTCAAGGAACTATGTATCTGCAGCCCTATCCCTTGGTTTCACAACACTCTCCAGGACTTTACCATTAAGTGTACAATTCCTGCCATGGTTTGCCTTCCCAAAATGCAAAACATCGTATTTATCTAAATTAAATTTCATCTGTCACTCCTTGCCGGTTTTTCTCATCTAATTGTGGTCTCGTTGTAATCTGAGATAATCTACTACACCACCTTTCTGAGGTCATCTGTAACCTTACTAACTATGGACCCGATATTCACATCTAAATCATTTACATAAATGATGAAATGCGGTGAACTCAGCACTGATTCTTACAGCACACTGCTGCTCACAAGCCTCCAGTCTGAAAAATATCCCTCTTCCTTCAAGCCAATTGTGACTAGCTTCTTCTGTATCCCATGTGACTGAAACTTACTAATCTGTCGACCAATCGGAATGAAATACTAGCAATGAAGAGGGGCTCAGTAGATTAGGTTTATGTTCACTGGAAAAAAGGAGACTGAGGGGGGACCTGATTGAGGTTTACAAAATCATGAAGGGAATAGACATCGTGGATAGAGAGGGGCTGTTTCCCAGAGTGAAGGATTCAGTAAAGAGAGGTAATGCTTTCAAGATGAGAGGTGGAAAGTTTAAGGGGGATACACGCAGTAAGTACTTCACACCGAGGGTGGTGGGCAGTTGGAACGTGTTGCTAGCAGAGGTGGTAGAGGCAGGTACGGTAGATTCATTTAAGATGCGTCTGGACAGATGTATGAGTAGGTGGGGAGCAGAGGAAGACAGATGCTTAGGGATTGACCGACAGATTTAGACAGTACATTTGGATCAGCTCAGGCTTGGGGGGCGATGGGCCTGTTCCTGGGCTGTAAATTTTCTTTGTTCTTTGTTCTTTAACTGAACACCTTGCTGAAGTCCATATAGACAATGTCTACCAAACTGCCTTCATCAGTCTTCTTTGTCACCTCTTCATAAAACTCAACCAAATTAATGAGACATGATTTCCCATGCAGAAAGCCACGTTGTCTACCCCAATCAGCCCTTGCCTTCCCAAATGTATGTAAATGCTATCCCGCAGAATCCCCTCCAACAACTTACCCACTACTGACATCAGGCTCACTGGTCTATAGTTCCCCGGCTTTTTGGGTCGCTGCTTCCTTTTCTAGTCCCACTCCTCCACTGCTCACAACAAATGTTAAATATAACCAGGTTTGTGATATGGCCGATGATATCGGTCTCAGACTGGGTCAGGGTCAGTTTTAGCAACAAGTCAGGCTAGTCTATTTAATCTGCTAAAACAACACGTTTATGATCCAGAGCAATATTACTCAAACTATGATGGAATGATGAATGGCAAACTGTTTGGGTATTGCAATAATATAATCAATAGCTTGGAAAGGATGGACGCGAAGAAATTGTTTCCGTTAGGCGAGGAGACTAGGACCCGTGGGCACAGCCTTAGAATTAGAGGGGGTAAATTCAGAACAGAAATGCGGAGACATTTCTTCAGCCAGAGAGTTGTGGGCCTGTGGAATTCATTGCCACAGAGTGCAGTGGAGGCCGGGACGCTAAATGTCTTCAAGGCAGAGATTGATAGATTCTTGATGTCACAAGGCATTAAGGGCTACGGGGAGAATGCGGGTAAGTGGAGTTGAAATGCCCATCAGCCATGATTAAATGGCAGAGTGGACTCGATAGGCCGAATGGCCTTACTTCCACTCCTATGTCTTATGGTCTTATGGTCGAATACTTCCCTTTCTAAACCCACACACACACATCCAGACATACAAACACACACACACACACACGCGCACACACACACACGCACACACAAACAAACGCAAACACACACACACACAGATTAACAAAATTTTTGCAATTTTAATTTGAAAGAACTTTGTCCAGATATTAATGGAACTCATGACAAAAGTAAAAATTGAGATTTCCAAAAAGTTATTCTGCTTCTGAAGATATTGTACTTACACGGATGCGAGCAATGGGATTTCATCCTGGGAGAGTTGGATTTGGCTGAATTCCCTTTGCTTTCGGCAGTGAGTAGATTCCAGTGAATTCTGGTCAGGGAGCACCCAAAGGGTAGCACGGTGGTTCGCACTGCTGCCTCACAGCACCAGGGATTTGGGTTCTATTCCAGCCTTGGGTGACTGTCTGTGTGGAGTTTGCACATTCTTCATTTTTCTGTGTGAGTTTCTAATGGGTGGTCCAGTTTCCTACCACAAACTGTGTAGGTTCGGTGGATTGGTCATGCAAAATTGTCTGTAGTGTTCAGGGAATTCTAGGTTAGGTGCATTAGTTAGGGGAATGGGTTGGGAAGGTTGGTGTGGACTTGTTGGGCCGAAGGTGGATTAGTGGTGCTGGAAGAGCACAGCAGTTCAGGCAGCGTCCAACGAGCAGCGAAATCGACGTTTCGGGCAAAAGCCCTTCTTTTATTCCTGATGAAGGGCTTTTGCCCGAAACGTTGATTTCGCTGCTCGTTGGATGCTGCCTGAACTGCTGTGCTCTTCCAGCACCACTAATCCAGTATTTGGTTTTCAGCATCTGCAGTCATTGTTTTTACCTTGTTGGGCCGAAGGGCCTGTTTCAATCCTGCAGGGATTCCATAAAAATAAGAATGGTAACGATTACTGTCGAGGTTTTTTTTTTAGCTCACGCACATTGCTGTGATGAGGAACAATGAAGGAGAGAGAGTGCAATAGGCCATTCCTTCTCAGGCAGATTACATTGTCTCCCTCACTGAGTTGAATCACACAGTAATGTCATCCTCTCCCAAACTGCATCATGTGAGGTCTCCTTGTACATTGTTCAAACTATGTCTCCATCACATTCCCTGTTCCATGTAGGTGTATCATTGCTGCTGTCATACACAGAGCCATATCCTTCGCAGAAAAATGGTCTTGGCCAATTTGAAATATGTTTACATGGCCCTGCGTCATTAAAAAAATTAAAATATTTAATGTATTCAGAATACCTGTGTTAAAATGCATGTATTTTTAAAAGAAATACAGAAATTGCTGGAAAAGCTCGGCAGGTCTGTCAGCATCCCGATGCCTTTTACATGCTGTATTTGTACCAGCCTCCACTACTTCATCTGGCAGCTCATTCCATACACACACTACACTCTGCATGAAAAGGTGCTCTTTAGGCCTCATCAAAACCTTTCCCCTCTCACTTTCCACCAATGCCCTCTCGTTTTGGACGCCCCTAACCTGGTTAAAAACCCCTGACTATTCACCCTACCCATGACCATTTTGATTTTATAAACCTTTGCTGCGAAATGTGACTCCAATCAACACGAATGGCTGTACTTTCAGTCATCCCGGGCCTAAATTCTGAAGTGCCATACTGACACCTCTTCCTTCTCCATCAAGTCACAATTCTAAATCAATTTTAATCAGTTTGTTCAGATGTATCATGAGATACTTCTGTGGGCTTTACACCTAGACCTTTGTGCCCGGAGGTAGGGACACTCGCATCACTCAGCAATACCAATAAAGCTGTAACAGTATTTTCCTGTGTGTTTGCTCATCAGACTGTTCTGACATGCTGGGACATACCTCTGCAACAAGCATGACCTGAATCCAGAACTTCTAGTCCAGAGCTAGGATCACTACCACACAAGTTCAGTAATTGGAATGAAATACACACCTCTGGCTCAGAGACAGGGACAATGCCCACTACAACTATCATACCCAGATTTTGGGTCAAATTTTAAGTGTCAGCTTTCAGCTCGGTGTGGATTTATTATAATCAGGATACCATTACTGAATTACACAAAACACTTTGCATTGTTAAACAAATGCAAGATATTTGTCTCAACCGTAGGATATTGAGTGCACGTGCTGTGCCATCGAAGTTAACTATGAACAGCTTTAATCGCTGTTATCTGTAGTCTGAATATTAGGGAAAGAAATCCTGCAGACACACTCTGCACAATGAAGGATCTCAAATAGAAATATATTACAGAACACCAGAGACGGAAGAAGAGCTTAATTTCTGATCCCAAAGCACCGATCACTCTTAGCCACCTCCAACGTGCGACTGCCCTCTTCCTGGCCGATGATGACTATCCAGTCTCTCCTCCCCACTGACTGTATCTGCAATCTGTCCCTCCTCCCCCTAACCACACAAGGCAAACCAAGCTCAGGGTCTTTGTGAAAATCAAGGCCGGAGTGTGCAGGCCTCCTGGAGACGGATGGGCGTTTTAATGTTGAAGGGGGAAGGTGAGGTGACAGTAATATCACGCTCACTGGGTTGAGAGGTGGCAGATGGAGTTTAGTTTGAATAAATGCGAGGCATTGGATTTGGTAAATCAAACAAGAGCAGGACCTATCCAATTAAAAGTAGAGCCTTTGGCAGTGTTGTAGGACAGAGACCTAGGCCGTCGGGTATAATTCTTTAAAATTTGCATCTCATACAGATAGTGTTGTTAAGGAGGTGTTTAACACACTTGTCTTCATCGGTCAGACCTTTGAGTATCGGAATTGGGACGTCATGTTGAGGATGTACAGGACACTGGTGAGACCTCTTCTGGAATACTGTGTCCAGTCTGGTCACCCTGTCCACTCATTCCATAGGCACACCAACCTCTGGGTGAAAAAGCTGCCCCTTCGGTCACTTTAATATTTCCCCTCTCACCTTAAGCCTATGCCCTCTAGTTTTGGTCTCCCCATACCCTTAGAAAACACATTGACTATTCACTTTGATATTACTGACCTTGATATTATTAAGCTGGAGAGGGTTCAAAAGAGATTAACCTGGAGGTTGTTAGGTTTGGAGGGAGTGAGCTATAAGGAGAGGCTGGGTATGCTGGGACTTTTTTCACTGGAGAGGATGAGATTAAAGGGTAACTTTACAGAGGTTTATAAAATCGTGAGGGGGACAGATAAGCTAAAGGGCTGGTGTCTTTTCCCTGGAGTTGGGGATTCAAAACTGAGGGATATTTTAACATGCGAGGAAAAAGATTTACAAAAGACATGAGAGGTAATTACTTTCGACAGAATGTGGCATGTGTGTGGAATGAACTTCCAGCGGAAGTGGTGAAAGCAGGGACAGTTACAACGTTTAAAGGATATTTAGATCAGTCCATGGATAAGACATCAGTTTGGATGGTGCTGTGAGCAGCTGCCCTCTCCCTCCCCATCTCTGAATGAATCCCTGTTGGTTTTCACCCTCTGCCAATGCCTGTGCAGTGGCGTGTGGAGGCCAGCAGAGGGTGGCATTGAATCACTTTAAGCACCACAGAGACTGCCAGACCTGCCCCACACAGAGACACACAGATACACACACGGGAATGGTTAGGGCACTGATTGAAGCTCATCTAGTAACTTAAACTAAACGTAAATAAATGCTCAATTCGCCTCGTAAACTGTTAAAATATGAGGGACAGAGAACTCCCAAATTCCACTGTCTAAATAAAATCATCAATTTATTTTTTCACTGTGAAAGTGAACATTTTAGATGAACTATTCACAACTCTGGGACCCTCTTTCTCTTAACTGCTTATTACCCGACTCCAGCTGTTCAGCAATATACTGTGTCTGGGTCTGCCATCCTCTCATTCCACAGATGCTTGTAAGCTGTTCAGAATAGCATTCCCTCTCTCTTAAAGGTACGATACACATTTTCAACTCCATCACATTATTCCCTGATGAATGTCGATAAGTGGGACCTAACCGGATTTCTCCTGCTCTGTGGTTTGTCAATATTTCATTCGCTCCGTCTGGTATGTGTCAGGATTTTTGCTGCTCCATTGATAGCACGTCATTATTCGATTCCATCCGTGGGAATGTATCAGTATTTCACTTGCTCACACTCGCGAGTGTGGGGCAGGATTTCAGTTGTTTAATGGGGACTGTGACGCTATGACAGTCTCAATGTTTGTAAATTGCACCGAACCTGGAAGAACTCTGAAATCTATGGAGGACAGTTTGGAACTCTGACAGGACAGTGATACGTTGGAGTAGATTTCGGGCAAATGGGGATCAGTGCAGAGCAGTGTGAGGTGATGGACTGTGGTAGGAAGGACATTGAAATGCAGTTTGAAACAGGCTGGACCATTATAAAGGGGTTGCAGGAGCAGAGGGCGCTGGGTGTATATGAGCACAGATTATTGAAGGTGTCAGGACAAGTGGGGAGTGCAGTAACTATCACAGATTAGTTTCAGTATCTGAGCTGTTTACAGGGGGTGGTGTAGGAGGGAGTCTCGGTGCTCCCTTCCTGGGAGGTGGTGTTGACGATGTGTTGTGATCCCACCCTCCTGCCCACCGAGACCGTGGGGATTCCATTTGTACCAGCTCGACACAAAAGGGAGATGGCATCAGGGCCACGGCATCTAAGTTGTGCCGGGGGAAAACGGAACTGCCAGTTGGTTTAAAGTGAGAATTGCCCTTCACTGAACATTGCTCCTTACTCGGTCGGTGGGACGAGGATGTTTCAGAATCTCCACACGAAGTGTTCTGGTCCTCTCCGACACCTACCAGGGTCCTCCCATCATGGTGGGGGGGGGGGAGGAGGGGAGTGAGGGAACGGATATGGGAGAAAGAGGGGGAGGGAGGGAGGGTGGGAGTGGGTGGCCCTGTTGCTAGTTCTGGTGTTGGTGAGGGATGGGGAGAGTCAGTCCACAGTATTGTATTCATGTAGTGTTATTAGTGTAATGGAAGGGGTGACAGAGAGAGAGAGAGAAAGAGAGAGAGAGAGAGAGAGAGAGAGAGAGAGAGAGAGAGAGAGAGAGATGGGGATGTGGGGGAAAGATGCTGCATGCCGCAGTGAGAGTGGTTGAGCATGAGCCTTGTTCGGGGGTTGATGCAATAACAGATATACAGTGAGTGTGAGGGAGCAGAGAGGACACAGTGAGCCTTATCCTGACAGAGCGGGGAAGGTTAGTGATGCTTGTCCTGTATTGCTGGACATTTCCTCAGACCGCAGGTACTGCATTGAGCTGGGTGAGGAGTTCAGACCATGCTCGGTGGGTCTGGTGGTGTCGCATCTTCCGGGAAAAGAATGGTCCCCCTCTGTACTAGCCCATCCACCAGCACCTCCGTGCCCCTGTCGACAATCCGTGGTGTAATTGTCCCTTACCTACCATGCTCGGGGTAAACTGTGCAGGGCAGCTCCTAACAGAGAAAGCTCAACCGTGTGCTCATTGGCCTATTAAAGGTAGCACCAGTGCCAGGGATCACGGAATATCCAGGGGCATCCGGGCGATGGTGAGCACCTACAGTCATGATGGGTGTGAGAATCGGGCTGGAATTGATTGAGAGAGACATCATGGGGTGGGCTGAGTAGTTCATGAGGTGAGTCTGATACGATAGCACCAGGAAACTACCTCAGCCTCGTGCGGACGATCCCTCTGTCACACTCAAAGAAAATCAAACAAAGATAAATTATTGTTAGAATCTGCCCAGTGAGTCATAGATTCTATTGAAACCAATTCCAGTTACAAAGATGCAGAACAAATGCTCATCTTAACTCACACCAATATCTCTTTTTCCCATCTTTCCTGGGAAGACAGGCTCATGTTACAGGATGTTATCGAAGTGTCGACATTTCAGCATTCTGCAACCTGGCAACACATCCTTCCATGACACTGTCTCTCAGTCTCCCCCTCTCTGTCTATTTCCTAAACCCCTCCCATGTGGTGATATTTAAACTGATACTCCCGCCATCTCTCTCTGACAGTGATGTTCACACCCACAGCACCCCCTGGTCATGGCACAAGGGAGAGATAGAGCTGTAAATGGATGGGAGATGGACATCCTGTCACTTCCAGCCCGGGCTGCAAGTTTCCCCACACTGGGTAGGGATCTAAAACAGTGTTACTGAGGAATGCAGTGGGTTGGTGTCCACAGTCCTACATGCTGGGAGATTAACTGCTCCTGGGTTACAGATCAATGCACTGGGGTGGGATACACAGTCCTCCATGCTGGGAGGGTAACTGCTCCTGGGTTACAGATCAATGCACTGGGGTGGGATACACAGTCCTCCATGCTGGGAGGGTAACTGCTCCTGGGTTACAGATCAATGCACTGGGGTGGGATACACAGTCCTACATGCTGGGAGGGTAACTGCTCCTGGGTTACAGATCAATGCACTGGGATGGTGTACACAGTCCTACATGCTGGGAGGGCAACTGCTCCTGGGTTACAGATCAATGCATTGGGGTGGGGTACACAGTGATACATGCTGGGAAGGTAACTGCGCCTGGGTTACAGATCAATGCACTGGGGTGGTGTACACAGTCCTACATGCTGGGAGGGTAACTGCTCCTGGGTTACAGATCAATGCACTGGGGTGGTGTACACAGTCCTACATGCTGGGAGGGTAACTGCTCCTGGGTTACAGATCAATGCACTGGGGTGGTGTACATAGTCCTACATGCTGGGACGGTAACTGCTCCTGGGTTACAAATTAATTCACGGGCGATCACTGCACATCCTGCTGTGCCGGTCAGACAATCTGCGGTTGAGAGAGAATGCAATGATGTGGTCAGTGCAGCTCCCCGTGCTGGATGGATATGTGACCTTTGCACAGTACATCATGTTGGATAGGGGGTGGAGAGGGGGGGGAAGATCATGGACAGGTCAAGGGCTTTCTTGAACATTCTGTCCCTGACATTCTATAACTGACTCTTCCCGGAATATTCTGTCCCTGACATTCTGTAACTGACATTCCCCGGAAGTTCTGTCCCTGACATTCTACAACTGATATTCCCCAGAACGTTCTGTCTCCGACATTCTATAAATGACATTCCCCGGAACATTCTGTCCCCAACATTCTATAATTGACGTTCCCAGGAACGTTCTGTCCCTGACATTCTATAACTGACATTCCCCGGAACGTTCTGTCTCCAACATTCTATAACTGACATTCCCCGGAACGTTCTGTCCCCAACATTCTATAACTGACATTCCCCGGAACGTTCTGTCCCTGACATTGTTTGTGAACGGCCGGACGTCAGTGAATTGAACAAACGATAAGATCCCGAGGGAAGAGATCCCGTTCCAGGGAGAAGGAGACACTGCTCCGAAGTCCCCTCAGGCAGTTAAAGGGGGGAATACATTTTCCCTGCGTTTACATTTCTCCACGACACAGGATCGACCACAATTTAGACCAAAATACAGGAATTCACAAACTCCGTTTGTCTTCAGGAAACTCGGAGAGAATCTTCAGGACAGCAACGTTTCCACCCTCCGTATTAGGAACTGGGAAGGAGTGACCTGTGTCTGTTCTCGAGTGATCGAGTGTGTGGGATTTTTTCTAGAAACCATCTGTCCTTATGGATGTGTCTCTGTGTGTTTCGGGAGGGAGGGCTTCTTGTGATTTATGTCACATTTTTGTCAGTAATTCCGACCTTCCCATTTGTTAATCCAGCTCCAATTATTTTCATAAATCCCTGAATACAGGGACACATTTGAAAATCTCACTGGGTCCCCGATCAAACGGGTCCCTTTGCCTCCAGGCTGATGGATAATGGGTTTGTTTTCCTTCCTCACAGTTAACCTAGTGACCATCGACGTCCTGCTTTATAAAGATTGTGGATTGTCTCCATGTGTCAGACGTTACCTGGGGGCCATGGCAGCGGCGGATCTCCTGGTCATTATCCTCGACCTGATCCTGAGACACATTCCCATTGTTTATCAGGAACAGTTTTATTTCCTGAAGGACTCCGTCCCCGTGTGTAATATCCACGCCGTCCTGGTTTATGCAGCCACTGACTGCTCTGTCTGGTTCACCGTCACTTTCACCTTTGATCGGTTTGTGGCCATTTGTTGCCAGAAGCTGAAAAGTAAATATTGCAGTGAGAAAACGGCGGCTGTGGTTCTGGGGGCAGTGACTGTGCTGAGCTGTTTAAAGAACATTTTCTGGTATTTTATGCTCTCGGGTCGATATCAGCTGGGGAACGAGCCCTGGTTTTGTGATGTAACAGTCGGTGTTCTATTCTCCAGTGTCTGGGTCACAATCGAGTTCCTCCACCACATTCTAACCCCGTGTGTCCCATTTGTCTTGATTCTGCTGCTCAATGTTCTCACTGTCAGACACATTTTAGTGACCAGCAGAGCCCGCAGGAGACTCCGCGCTCACAACAATGGGGACGCTCAGTCTGACATTGAAATGAGAAACCGAAAAAAATCCATCATTTTACTGTTTGTGATCTCGGCCAATTTCATCCTGTTATGGTCAACGTTAATGCTGTATTCTGTATGGAGTCGGATGTGGTATTTTGATAAGACGTCTGTGTATCTCGATTACTTTGTGCAGGATTTGGGCTTCATGCTGCAGCTCCTCAGTTGCTGCACAAACACCGCGATTTATGCCGTGACCCAGACTAAGTTCAGGAATCAGCTGAAGAATGTGCTGAAATATCCCTTCACCCAAATCCATCCGTCCATCAAATTCCCTCATTAATCAATCCATCCGGGATTTTCTCATTTCAGTTCAGTGTTTCAGCGATGGAGCACGCTGTCGCTATAGTAACAGACTGAGGGTAGCGCTGGTTTGTCCATCCTTATCCCACAGGGGGGTTACAGAGACACATTTCAATGTTTCTCACAACTAAGGTTCCAGTGAGAAAAGGCACCATCCCACTGACTGCATCCATTACTTCCATTTGTGAACAATAAAAATGTTGATTAAAGCGTGCCGAGCAGCAGAATGACCGATGTTGTTGTGTGTCTTTGTGTTGGAGAAGCTGAGCTGGAGAGAGACAGGCTCGGCCCCAACTCCTGGTCCTTATGGAAGGGGAGGGCTCCACGCCCTGAGCTCAGGAGCTGGGTTTAACTCCCTCTGACCCCCCACTCCAACCTGGCATCCTTATTACCTCTCCCCCACTTTTCTTCTTCAATTCTCTCCCTCTCTCTCTCTTTCTGCACACTCTCTCTTTCTCACCACCTCTCCCTTTCAATCTCTCTGGTCCCCTCTCAGAAACCAACCCCAACCCCGGTTTCTCCACCTGCCTCCACTATTCTTTCTGCCTCACTCACTCTCCTCCTCTCTATCTCACACCCCCAACATGAGTTTCTCCACCTGCCTCCATTCTTCTCTCTCCCCCTCACCCTCACTCTCTCTCTCTCCTGCCGTCTCTGTCTCACTCCCGCAATTCCGTCTCTACCCCATTTTCCCCACCTCCCACTTCCCACATCTCTCGATCATCTCACCCCCACCACCACACCCCCCCGCCCCCCTCGCCACACGCATCCTCACCACCAATCCCCAGTCTCTGGGTCAGAGGGAGAGGGAAGGACCAGAGAGGCAGAGTGTGTCAGAGAGAGAGGGAGGGATGTACAGGAAGGAGAGAAATTCAGTCAGAGAGAAACAGAGGGAGGTGGGGAGAGAGAGACCAAGGTAGGGGGATCGAGAGTGAGAGAAGATGGAGAGAGAGCAAAGGAGCAGGGAGAGACAGAGGGGGAGAGAGAGAGGGGAGAGATAAGGTGAGGGAGGGAGAGAAATAGGGGAGGACATAATGAGGGAGGGGTCAGAGAGAGAGGGGACAGAGAGAGTGGGACAGAGAGAGGGCGGACAGAGAGAGGGGGGACAGAGAGAGGGGGGACAGAGAGAGGGGGGAGATAGAGGGGGTCAGAGAGAGGGCGACAGAGAGAGAGGGAGAGAGAGTTCGGTAGATAGAGGATGTCAGACACAAGGGTTCAGAGAGAGAGGTGGACAGAGAGAAAGGGGGACAGAGAGAGAGGGGGACAGAGAGAGGACGACAGGGAGAGGGGGACAGGGAGAGGGCGATAGAGAGAGGGGGACAGAGAGAGAGGGGACAGAGAGAGGGACAGAGAGAGGGACAGAGAGAGGGGGTGACAGAGAGAGAGAGGCGGGGGCATAGAGAGGACGACATAGAGGATGGACAGAGAGAGGGTGGGGCAGAGAGAGGGGGGTCAGAGAGCGGGCGACAGAGAGAGGAGGACAGAGAGAGAGAGGACAGAGAGAGAGGGGGTAGAGAGAGAGAGGGGGTCAGAGAGTGGGTGACAGAGAGGGGATGACAGAGAGAGGGGGACAGAGAGAGGGGACAGAGAGTAGGGAGATAGAGGGGGCCAGAGAGAGGGGGAACGGAGTGGGGGGCAGAGAGAGAGGGGGACAGAGAGAGGGGGACAGAGAGAGAGTGGGGCAGTGAGGGGGTACAGAGGGATGTGGGTGGGAGAGAGAGGGGAGATAGAGGGTGACAGAGAGAGAGGGGGACAGAGAGAGAAGGCGATCGAGAGAGAGGGCAACAGAGAGAGGATGACAGAGAGAGAGGGGGACAAAGAGCGAGGCGGTTGGGAGAGAGAGAGGGTCAGAGAGAGGACGACAGAGAGAGGGGGCAGAGAGTGGGGGAGATCGAGGGAGCAGAGAGAGAGGGGAACAGGGAGAGAGGTCGACAGAGAGAGGGGACAGAGAGAGAGGGGACAGAGAGTGGGGAAGATAGAGGGGATTAGAGAGAGGGGGAATAGAGAAAGGTGGCAGAGAGGGGTACAGAGAGAGGGGGGACAGAGAGAGAGGTGGACAGTGAGGATGTACAGAGAGAGGCGGGTGAGAGAGAGAGGGGGTCAGAGAGAAGGCGACAGAGAGAGGGTGACAGTATTGGGGGAGATAGGGGGGTCAGGGAGAGAGTGACAGAGAGATAGGGGGACAGAGAGAGAGAGGCAGAGAATGGACGACAGAGAGAGTGGGACAGAGAGAGGGGGACCGACACAGAAGGACAGAGAGAGAGGTATCAGAGAGAGGGGCACAGAGAGAGGGGAACAGAGAGAGGGGGACAGAGAGAGAGGCCGCAGAGAGAGGGGACAGAGAGAGGGGACACGGAGAGGGGGGCAAAGAGAGGAGGGACACAGAGAGGGGCACAGAGTGGGGGAGATGGAGGGGGTCAGAGAGATGGGGACAGAAAGAGGGGGAGGTAGAGGGGTCAGAGAGAGATGGGGAGAGAGAAAGGTGAGATAGAGGGGGTCAGAGGGAGGGGGAACAGAGAGAGTGGCACAGACCGTGGGGGAGATAGAGGTCGTCAGAGAGTGGGGGACAGAAAAAGGGGGAGATAGAGTGGGACAGAGTGAGAGAGGGGACAGAGAGGGGGTCAGAGAAAGAGGAGGACAGAGAGGGAGGGGTGGAGAGAGATGGGGGCAGAGAAGGGGGGCAGAGTGAGGGGGCAGAGAGAGAGGGACAAAGTGAGGGAACAGAGAGAGAGGGGGGACAGAGAGAGGGGGACAGAGAGAGAGGCGGGTCAGAGTGAGGACATTGGGAGAGAGAGAGGGACAGAGAGAGGTGGAACAGATCGAGCAGGACAGAGAGAGAGGGGGACAGAGACAGGGGCACAAAGAGGGGGATAGCGAGAGGACGACAGAGAGAGGGGGGGGACAAAGAGAGAGGCGGGTGGGAGAGAGAGGCGGTCAGAGAGAGGGCGACGGAGAGAGGGGGACAGAGAGTGGGCGACAGAGATTGGGGAGATAGAGGGGTTCAGAGAGAGAGGGAGAGAGAGAGAGTGGGACAGAGAGAGAGCGGCAGAGAAAGGGCGACAGAGAGAGTGGGACAGAGAGGGGCGACAGAGACAGAGGGAAAGAGAGAGGGGGCAGAGAGAGTGGACAGAGAGAGAGGGACAGAAATAGGAGGAGATAGATGGGGACAGAGACAGAGAGGGGACAGAGAGAGAGGGGGACAGAGAGAGAGTAGGACAGAGAGGGAGGGGTGAAGAGAGATGGGGCATAGAGAGGGCGACAGAGAGAGGGGGCAGAGTGAGAGGGGGGCAGAGAGAAAGGGACAGAGAGAGGAGGGAAGGGAGTGAGCGGTACAGAGAGAGGGGGGAAAGAGAGAGGCAGGTGGAAGGGAGACGGGGCAGAGAGAGAGGGGGACAGTGAGAGTGGAAGAGAGAGAGTGGAGGAGATAGAAGGGGTCAGAGAGAGAGGGGGACAGAAAGAGTGGAGATAGAGGGAGACAGAGAGGAGGACAGAGAGTGTGGGGATGGAGAGAGTGGGGACAGAAAGATAGGGGGGATAAGAGTGGGGGACAGAGAGTGGGGTAGATAGAGGGAGTCAGAGAGAGAGAGGGACAGAGAGAGAGGGCGACAGAGAGAGAGGTCGATAGAGAGAGGATATCAGAGAGAGAGGGGGACAAAGAGAGAGGCGGGTGGGAGATAGAGGGGTTCAGAGAGAGAGGGGGTCAGAGAGAGCAGGACAGAGAGAGAGGGCGACAGAGAGATGGTGACAGAAAGAGGATGACAGAGAGAGAGGGCGACAGAGAGAGGGGGGACAGAGAGCGAGTGGGAGAGAGAGGGGGGGACAGAGAGAGAGGAGGGCAGAGAGAGAGTGGGACAGAGAGAGAGAGGAGGACAGAGAGTGGGGGCAGAGAGAGAGGGGGACAGAGAGTGGGGGACAGAGAGAAAGGGAGACAGAGAGAGAGGGCGACAGAGAGAGGGCGACAGAGAGTCGGGTACAGAGTGAGGTGGATGGGGGCAGAGAGAGGAGGACAGCGAGTGGGAGACAGAGAGAGGTGCACAGAGAGGGGGGACAGAGAGAGGGGGGGCAGAGAGTGGGTGAGAGAGAGAGACGGGGACAGAGTGCGGTAGATAGGGGCAGAAAGAGGGGGACAGAGAGTGAGGGGGACAGAAAGTGAGGGGAAAAAATGAGTGGGGGCAGAGAGAGGGCGACAGAGAGTTGGAGACAGAGAGGGGGGGAAAGAGAGAGAGAGGGGACAGAGAGAGGGGACGGAGAGAGGGGGAGAGAGAGCGAGGGGGACAGAGAAAGAGGGGACAGAGAGAGAGGGCCAGTGAGATCGTGACCAAGAGAGAGGGGGACAGAGACAGAGGGGGACAGAGAGACGGGACAGAGAGAGGTGAACAGAGAGAGAAAGGGGGTCAGTGAGAGGGCGAATGAGAGAGGGGACAGAGAGATGGCGACAGAGAGAGGGGGAAGAGAGAGAGGGGGACAGAGAGAGGGGGGCAGAGAGAAAGGTACAGAGAGAGGGGGAGCAGAGAGGCTTGACAGAGAGAGGGCGACAGAGAGAGGGGGACAGATAGAGAAAGGGCCAAAGAGAGAGGGGGAACAGAGAGAAGAGGGATACAGAGAGAGGGGGCACAGAGAGAGAGGGGGACAGAGAGGTGGGGAATAGAGAGAGGGGGGACAGAGAGAGAGGGGGAACAGAGAGAGATGGGACAGAGAGTGGGGGAGATAGAAGGTGTCAGAGAGTGGGTACAGAGAGGGGGGCAGAGAGAGAGGGACAGAGAGAGACGGGGGACAGTGAGAGATGGAGACAGTGAGGCGGTACAGAGGGAGGCGGGTGGGAGAGAAAGTGCGTCAGTAGAGGTTGACAGAGAGAGGGGGGCAGAGAGAGGGGGAGATAGAGGGGGTCAGAGAGAGAGGGGGACTGAGAGAGAGGGCGACAGAGAGATGGCGACAGAGAGAGGATGACAGAGAGAGAGGGGTCAGAAAGAGAGGAATGCAGAGAGCGAGGGGGCAGAGAGAGGGTGACAGGGAGAGGGGGACAGAGAGTGGGGAAGATGGAGGAGATCAGAGAGAGAGGGGAACAGAGAGAGAGGGCGACAGAGAGAGAGGGAGACAGACAGTGGATGACAGAGAGAGAGGATGACAGAGAGAGGGGGGACAAAGAGAGAGGCGGGTGGGAGAGAGAAATGGCGACAGAGAGTGGATGACAGGGAGAGGGGACAGAGAGAGAGGAGCGCAGAGAGAGAGAGGGGCAGAGAGAGGGCGACAGGGAGAGGGGGACAGAGAGTGGGAGAGAGACAGGAGGTCAGAGAGAGACGTGCACAGAGAGAGAGGGGGACAGAGAGTGGGGGTGATAGACGGTTTCAGAGAGCGTGGGACAGAGAGAGGGTGATATCGAGGTGGACAGAGAGTGGGGACAGAGAGTGGGGGGATGGGGAGAGTGGCGGGCAGAGAGCGCGGGGGACAGGGGGCGCAGAGAGAGGGGGCAGAGAGAGGGCGACAGAGAGCTGGTGATAGAGAGAGGGGACAGAGAGAGGAGGACAGAGAGAGAGGAGGACAGAGTGAGGGGTGGAGAGAGATGGGGCAGAGTGAGATGGGACAGAGAGAGGGGACGGAGAGAGGGGGAGAGAGAGAGAAGGGGACAGAGAGAGAGGGGGACAGAGAGAGAGGACAGACAGATGGGGACAGAGAGAGGGGGGACAGAGAGTGGGGGATATAGAGGGGGACAGAGAGTGAGGGGGACAGAGAAGTGGAACAGAGAGAGATGGGGACAAAGAGAGAGTCGGGTGGGAGAGAGAGAGGGGTTCAGAGAGTGGGCGACAGAGAGAGGGGGACAGAGAATGGGGGATATAGAGGGGGTCAAAGAGAGATGGATCAGAGAGGGAGGGGGACAGAGAGAGAGGACGACAGAGAGATGGCGACAGAGAGAGGGCGACAGAGAGAGGGGGGCAGAGAGAAAGGGACAGAGAGAGGGGGAGCAGAGAGGAGTCACAGAGAGAGGACGACAGAGAGAGGGGGACAGAGAGAAGTGGGTCAGAGAGAGAGGGCCAAAGAGAGAGGGGGGACAGAGAGAAGAGGGAGACAGAGAGAGGGTGGACAGAGAGAGAGGGGGACAGAGAAGGGGGACACAGAAAGATGGGAACAACGAGAGACGCGGGTGGGAGAGAGAGGTGTTCAGAGAGAGGGCGACAGAGAGAGGGGGACAGAAAATGGGGGAGATAGAGGGGGTCGGAGAGAGAGGGGGTCAGAGAGGGAGGGGGACAGAGAGAGAGGGTGACAGAGAGATGGCGACAGAGAGAGGCTGACAGAGAGAGAGGGGGAGAGAGAGAGAGGGTGACAGAGAGAGGAGGGCAGAGAGAGGGGGCAGAGATACAGGTGGCAGAGAGAGGGGGAGAGAGAGAGGAGGACAGAGAGAGAAGGGGACAGAGAGAGAGGGGTACAAAAGAGAGAGGCGGGTGGGAGGGAGAGGGGGGCAGAGAGAAGGCGACAGAGAGAGGGGCACAGAGGGGACAGAGAGAGGGGGGCAGAGGGAGAGTGGAATAGAGAGAGGGGGCAAAGAGAGAGGCGGGTGGGAGGGAGAGGGGGGCAGAGAGAGGGCGACAGAGAGAGGGGCACAGAGAGTGGGGGTGATAGAGGGTTTCAGAGAGAGGGGGACAGAGAGAGGGTGATATAGAGGGGGACAGAGAGAGGGGGATAGAGAGTGGGGGACAGAGAGTGGGGGAATGAGAGAATGGGGAGCAGAGAGAGAGAGGGGGACAGAGAGAGAGGGGGACAGGGAGCGCAGAGAGAGGGGGCAGAGAGAGGGCGACAGAGAGCGGGTGAGAGAGAGAGAGGGGATCGAGAGACAGGAGAGCAGAGAGAGAGGGGGCAGAGAGAGGGCGAGAGAGAGAGGAGGACAGAGAATGGGGGAGATCGAGCGGGTCAGAGAGAGAGTTCGACAGAGAGATGGCGACAGAGGGAGGATGACAAGGAGAGAGGGGGACAGAGAGAGGGGGGACAGAGAGAGAGAGGGGGAGAGAGAGAGAGGGTAACAAAGAGAGAGGAGGGCGAGCGGGCGGGGCAGAGAGAAAGAGTGGGGCAGAGAGAGAGGGGGACAAAAGAGAGAAGGGCAGAGTGAGAGGGGGGCAGAGAGAGAGCGGGGCAGAAAGAGAGGGGGACAAAAGAGAGAAGGGCAGAGAGAGAGGGGGACAGAGAGAGGGTGGGCCAGAGAGTGGGGAGATAGAGGGGGTCAGAGAGATTGGGACAGAGAGAGACGAACAGAGAGAGACGGGAACAGAGAGAGAGGGGGACAGAGTGAGTAGACCAGAGAGAGGGGGACAGAGAGAGGGGGGCAGAGGGAGAGGGGTACAGAGAGAGGGGGCAAAGAGACAGGCGGGTGGGAGGGAGAGGGGGCAAAGAGATGGCGACAGAGAGAGGGCGACAGAGAGAGGGGGCAGAGAGAAAGGGACAGAGAGAGGGGGAGCAGAGAGGAGTGACAGAGAGAGGGCGACAGAGAGAGGTGGGACAGAAAGACAGGGGGAGAGAGAGATGGGGACAGAGAGATGTGGAGAGAGATGGGGGGACAGAGAGAGGGGGACAGAGGGTGGGGGTGATAGAGGGGGACAGAGAAGGGGAACACAGAGATGGGAACAACGAGAGACGCGGGTGGGAGAGAGAGGTGTTCAGAGAGACGGCGACAGAGAGAGGGGGACAGAGAATGGGGGAGATAGAGGGGGTCGGAGAGAGAGGGGGTCAGAGAGGGAGGGGGACAGAGAGAGGCTGACAGAGAGAGAGGGGGAGAGAGAGAGAGGGGGCAGAGATACAGGGGGCAGAGAGACGGGGAGAGAGAGAGGAGGACAGAGAGAGAAGGAGACAGAAAGAGAGGGGGACAAAAGAGAGGGGCAGAGAGAGGGGGACACAGAGAGGGGGGACAGAGAGTGGGGGAGATAGAGGGGAACAGAGAGAGGGACAGAGAGAGACGAACAGAGAGAGACGGGAACAGAGAGAGAGTGGGGGAGAGAGAGAGAGGAGACCAGAGAGAGAGGGACAGAGAGAGACGAACAGAGAGAGACGGGAACAGAGAGAGTGGGGGAGAGGGAGAGAGGGGACCAGAGAGAGAGGGACAGAGAGAAAGAGTGCAGAGAGAGGGGGAGAGGGGGGGGGAACAGAGAGTGGGGGAGATAGAGTGGGACAGAGAGAGAGGGGGACAGAGAAATGGAACAGAGAGAGATGGGGACAAAGAGAGAGGCGGGTGGGAGAGAGAGGGGTTCAGACATAGACGGCGACAGAGAGAGGGGGACAGAGAATGGGGAAGATAGAGGGGGTCAGAGAGAGAGTTCGACAGAGAGATGGCGACAGAGGGAGGATGACAGAGAGAGAGGGGGAGAGAGAGGGAGGACAGAGAGAGAGGAGGAGAGAGAGAGAGGGTGACAAAGAGAGAGGAGGGCAGAGAGAGAGTGGGCAGAGAGAGAGAGCAGGGCAGGGAGAGATTGGGAAAAAAGAGAGGAGGGCAGAGAGAGAGGGGGCAGAGAGAGAAAGCGGGGCAGAGAGAGAGGGGGACAAAAGAGAGGGGCAGAGAGAGAGGGGGACAGAGAGAGGCGGACAGAGAGTGGGGGAGATAGAGGGGGACAGAGACATTGGGACAGAGAGAGACGAACAGAGAGAGACGGGAACAGAGAGAGAGGGGGACAGAGTGAGGGAACAGAGAGAGGGGGACAGAGAGAGGTGGGCAGAGGGAGAGGGGTATAGAGAGAGAGTGGGCAAAGAGAAAGGCGGGTGGGAGGGAGAGGGGGGCAGAGAGATGGTGACAGAGAGAGGGGCACAGAGAGTGGGGGTGATAGAGGGTTTCAGAGAGAGGGGGAGAGAGAGGGTGATATAGAGGGGGACAGAGAGAGGGGGACAGAGAGTGGGGGACAGAGAGTGGGGGGATGGAGAGAGTGGGGGGCAGAGAGAGAGAGGGGGACAGAGAGAGTGGGGGACAGGGAGCGCAGAGAGAGGGGGCAGAGAGAGGGCGACAGAGAGAGGGGGACAGAGAGTGGGGAAGATGGAGGAGATCAGAGAGAGAGGGGAACAGAGAGAGAGGCCGACAGAGAGAGAGGGAGACAGACAGTGGATGACAGAGAGAGAGGATGACAGAGAGAGGGGGGACAAAGAGAGAGGCGGGTGGGAGAGAGAAATGGCGACAGAGAGTGGATGACAGGGAGAGGGGACAGAGAGAGAGGAGCGCAGAGAGAGAGAGGGGCAGAGAGAGGGCGACAGGGAGAGGGGGACAGAGAGTGGGAGAGAGACAGGAGGTCAGAGAGAGACGTGCACAGAGAGAGAGGGGGACAGAGAGTGGGGGTGATAGACGGTTTCAGAGAGCGTGGGACAGAGAGAGGGTGATATCGAGGTGGACAGAGAGTGGGGACAGAGAGTGGGGGGATGGGGAGAGTGGCGGGCAGAGAGCGCGGGGGACAGGGGGCGCAGAGAGAGGGGGCAGAGAGAGGGCGACAGAGAGCTGGTGATAGAGAGAGGGGACAGAGAGAGGAGGACAGAGAGAGAGGAGGACAGAGTGAGGGGTGGAGAGAGATGGGGCAGAGTGAGATGGGACAGAGAGAGGGGACGGAGAGAGGGGGAGAGAGAGAGAAGGGGACAGAGAGAGAGGGGGACAGAGAGAGAGGACAGACAGATTGGGACAGAGAGAGGGGGGACAGAGAGTGGGGGAGATAGAGGGGGACAGAGAGTGAGGGGGACAGAGAAGTGGAACAGAGAGAGATGGGGACAAAGAGAGAGTCGGGTGGGAGAGAGAGAGGGGTTCAGAGAGTGGGCGACAGAGAGAGGGGGACAGAGAATGGGGGATATAGAGGGGGTCAAAGAGAGATGGATCAGAGAGGGAGGGGGACAGAGAGAGAGGACGACAGAGAGATGGCGACAGAGAGAGGGCGACAGAGAGAGGGGGGCAGAGAGAAAGGGACAGAGAGAGGGGGAGCAGAGAGGAGTCACAGAGAGAGGACGACAGAGAGAGGGGGACAGAGAGAAGTGGGTCAGAGAGAGAGGGCCAAAGAGAGAGGGGGGACAGAGAGAAGAGGGAGACAGAGAGAGGGTGGACAGAGAGAGAGGGGGACAGAGAAGGGGGACACAGAAAGATGGGAACAACGAGAGACGCGGGTGGGAGAGAGAGGTGTTCAGAGAGAGGGCGACAGAGAGAGGGGGACAGAAAATGGGGGAGATAGAGGGGGTCGGAGAGAGAGGGGGTCAGAGAGGGAGGGGGACAGAGAGAGAGGGTGACAGAGAGATGGCGACAGAGAGAGGCTGACAGAGAGAGAGGGGGAGAGAGAGAGAGGGTGACAGAGAGAGGAGGGCAGAGAGAGGGGGCAGAGATACAGGTGGCAGAGAGAGGGGGAGAGAGAGAGGAGGACAGAGAGAGAAGGGGACAGAGAGAGAGGGGTACAAAAGAGAGAGGCGGGTGGGAGGGAGAGGGGGGCAGAGAGAAGGCGACAGAGAGAGGGGCACAGAGGGGACAGAGAGAGGGGGGCAGAGGGAGAGTGGAATAGAGAGAGGGGGCAAAGAGAGAGGCGGGTGGGAGGGAGAGGGGGGCAGAGAGAGGGCGACAGAGAGAGGGGCACAGAGAGTGGGGGTGATAGAGGGTTTCAGAGAGAGGGGGACAGAGAGAGGGTGATATAGAGGGGGACAGAGAGAGGGGGACAGAGAGTGGGGGACAGAGAGTGGGGGAATGAGAGAATGGGGAGCAGAGAGAGAGAGGGGGACAGAGAGAGAGGGGGACAGGGAGCGCAGAGACAGGGGGCAGAGAGAGGGCGACAGAGAGCGGGTGAGAGAGAGAGAGGGGATCGAGAGACAGGAGAGCAGAGAGAGAGGGGGCAGAGAGAGGGCGAGAGAGAGAGGAGGACAGAGAATGGGGGAGATCGAGCGGGTCAGAGAGAGAGTTCGACAGAGAGATGGCGACAGAGGGAGGATGACAAGGAGAGAGGGGGACAGAGAGAGGGGGGACAGAGAGAGAGAGGGGGAGAGAGAGAGAGGGTAACAAAGAGAGAGGAGGGCGAGCGGGCGGGGCAGAGAGAAAGAGTGGGGCAGAGAGAGAGGGGGACAAAAGAGAGAAGGGCAGAGTGAGAGGGGGGCAGAGAGAGAGCGGGGCAGAAAGAGAGGGGGACAAAAGAGAGAAGGGCAGAGAGAGAGGGGGACAGAGAGAGGGGGGGCCAGAGAGTGGGGAGATAGAGGGGGACAGAGAGATTGGGACAGAGAGAGACGAACAGAGAGAGACGGGAACAGAGAGAGAGGGGGACAGAGTGAGGGGACCAGAGAGAGGGGGACAGAGAGAGGGGGGCAGAGGGAGAGGGGTACAGAGAGAGGGGGCAAAGAGACAGGCGGGTGGGAGGGAGAGGGGGCAAAGAGATGGCGACAGAGAGAGGGCGACAGAGAGAGGGGGCAGAGAGAAAGGGACAGAGAGAGGGGGAGCAGAGAGGAGTGACAGAGAGAGGGCGACAGAGAGAGGTGGGACAGAAAGACAGGGGGAGAGAGAGATGGGGACAGAGAGATGTGGAGAGAGATGGGGGGACAGAGAGAGGGGGACAGAGGGTGGGGGAGATAGAGGGGGACAGAGAAGGGGAACACAGAGATGGGAACAACGAGAGACGCGGGTGGGAGAGAGAGGTGTTCAGAGAGACGGCGACAGAGAGAGGGGGACAGAGAATGGGGGAGATAGAGGGGGTCGGAGAGAGAGGGGGTCAGAGAGGGAGGGGGACAGAGAGAGGCTGACAGAGAGAGAGGGGGAGAGAGAGAGAGGGGGCAGAGATACAGGGGGCAGAGAGACGGGGAGAGAGAGAGGAGGACAGAGAGAGAAGGAGACAGAAAGAGAGGGGGACAAAAGAGAGGGGCAGAGAGAGGGGGACACAGAGAGGGGGGACAGAGAGTGGGGGAGATAGAGGGGAATAGAGAGAGGGACAGAGAGAGACGAACAGAGAGAGACGGGAACAGAGAGAGAGTGGGGGAGAGAGAGAGAGGAGACCAGAGAGAGAGGGACAGAGAGAGACGAACAGAGAGAGACGGGAACAGAGAGAGTGGGGGAGAGAGAGAGAGGGGACCAGAGAGAGAGGGACAGAGAGAAAGAGTGCAGAGAGAGGGGGAGGGGGGGGGAACAGAGAGTGGGGGAGATAGAGTGGGACAGAGAGAGAGGGGGACAGAGAAGTGGAACAGAGAGAGATGGGGACAAAGAGAGAGGCGGGTGGGAGAGAGAGGGGTTCAGACATAGACGGCGACAGAGAGAGGGGGACAGAGAATGGGGGAGATAGAGGGGGTCAGAGAGAGAGTTCGACAGAGAGATGGCGACAGAGGGAGGATGACAGAGAGAGAGGGGGAGAGAGAGGGAGGACAGAGAGAGAGGAGGAGAGAGAGAGAGGGTGACAAAGAGAGAGGAGGGCAGAGAGAGAGTGGGCAGAGAGAGAGAGCAGGGCAGGGAGAGATTGGGAAAAAAGAGAAGAGGGCAGAGAGAGAGGGGGCAGAGAGAGAAAGCGGGGCAGAGAGAGAGGGGGTCAAAAGAGAGGGGCAGAGAGAGAGGGGGACAGAGAGAGGCGGACAGAGAGTGGGGGAGATAGAGGGGGACAGAGACATTGGGACAGAGAGAGACGAACAGAGAGAGACGGGAACAGAGAGAGAGGGGGACAGAGTGAGGGAACAGAGAGAGGGGGACAGAGAGAGGGGGGCAGAGGGAGAGGGGTATAGAGAGAGAGTGGGCAAAGAGAAAGGCGGGTGGGAGGGAGAGGGGGGCAGAGAGATGGTGACAGAGAGAGGGGCACAGAGAGTGGGGGTGATAGAGGGTTTCAGAGAGAGGGGGAGAGAGAGGGTGATATAGAGGGGGACAGAGAGAGGGGGACAGAGAGTGGGGGACAGAGAGTGGGGGGATGGAGAGAGTGGGGGGCAGAGAGAGAGAGGGGGACAGAGAGAGTGGGGGACAGGGAGCGCAGAGAGAGGGGGCAGAGAGAGGGCGACAGAGAGCGGTTGAGAGAGAGAGGGGACAGAGAGAGGGGGACAGAGAGAGAGGAGGCCAGAGAGGGAGGAGTGGAGAGAGATGGGGGCAGAGAGAGGGGGACAGAGTGAGGGGGGAAGAGAGAGAGGTGGTCAGACAGAAGGGGACAGAGAGAGATGGGGAAGAGAGGGAGCGGTACAGAGAGAGGGGGGAAAGAGAGAGGCAGGTGGGAAGGAGACGGGAGCAGAGAGAGAGGGGGGCAGAGAGATGGCAGATAGAGGGAGACAGAGAGGGAGATAGAGTGTGGGGGGATGGAGAGAGTGGGGACAGAGACGTGGGGGGGCAGAGAGAGGGGGACAGAGAGAGTGGGGGACAGGGAGCGCAGAGAGAGGGGGCAGAGAGAGGGCGACAGAGAGCGGTTGAGAGAGAGAGGGGACAGAGAGAGGGGGACAGAGAGAGAGGAGGACAGAGAGGGAGGGGTGGAGAGAGATGGGGGCAGAGAGAGGGGGACAGAGTGAGGGGGGAAGAGAGAGAGGTGGTCAGACAGAAGGGGACAGAGAGAGGGGGGCAGAGAGGGAGCGGTACAGAGAGAGGGGGGAAAGAGATAGGCAGGTGGGAAGGAGACGGGAGCAGAGAGAGAGGGGGGCAGAGAGATGGCAGACAGAGGGAGACAGAGAGGGAGATAGAGTGTGGGGGATGAAGAGAGTGGGGGACAGAGACGTGGGGGGGCAGAGAGAGGGGGACAGAGAGAGAGGGAGTCAGAGAGAGCAGGACAGAGCGGAGACAGAGATCGTGCGGGAGGGAGAGAGCGGGGATCGAGAGACAGGAGGGCAGAGAGAGAGGGGGCAGAGAGAGGGCGACAGAGAGAGGGGGGCAGAGAATGGGGGAGATAGAGGGGGTCAGAGAGAGAGGTCGACAGAGAGATGGCGACAGAGGGAGGATGACAGAGAGAGAGTGGGGCAGAGAGAGGCGGACAGAGAGAGAGGGGGATAGAGAGGGGGTGACAAAGAGAGAGGAGGGCAGAGAGAGTGGGGGCATAGAGAGAGAGCGGGGTAGAGAGAGAGAGGGACAAAAGAGACGAGGGCAGAGAGAGAGGGGGACAAAAGAGAGGGGCAGAGAGAGAGGAGGACAGAGAGTGGGGGGCCAGGGAGTGGGGGAGATAGAGGGGGACAGCGAGATTGGGACAGAGAGAGACGGGAACAGAGAGAGAGGGGGACAGAGTGAGGGAACAGAGAGAGGGGGACAGAGAGAGGGGGGCAGAGGGAGAGGGGTATAGAGAGAGGGGGCAAAGAGAGAGGCGGGTGGGAGGGAGAGGGGGCAGAGAGAGGGCGACAGAGAGAGGGGCACAGAGAGTGGGGTGATAGAGGGTTTCAGAGAGAGGGGGACAGAGAGAGGGTGATATAGAGGGGGACAGAGAGAGGGGGACAGAGAATGGAGGACAGAGAGTGTGGTGATGGAGAGAGTGGGGGACAGAGAGAGAGAGGGGGACAGAGAGAGAGAAGGACAGGGAGCGCAGAGAGAGGGGGCAGAGAGAGGGCGACAGAGAGCGGGTGAGAGAGAGAGGGGACAGAGAGAGTGGGACAGAGAGAGAGGAGGACAGAGAGGGAGGGGTGGAGCGAGATGGGGGCAGTGTGAGGGGGACAGAGTGAGTGGGGAAGAGAGAGAGGTGGTGAGAGAGAAGGGGACAGAGAGAGAGGGCAGAGAGGGAGCGGTACAGAGAGAGGGGGAAAGAGAGAGGCAGGTGGGAAGGAGACGGGAGCAGAGAGTGAGAGGGGGACAGAGAGAGGGGAGATAGAGGGAGACAGAGAGGGGGACAGAGTGTGGGGGGATGGAGAGAGTGTGGTACAGAAACATGGGGGTGCAGAGAGAGGATGACAGAGAGGATGTCAGAGAGAGCAGGACAGAGGGGGGACAGAGAGCGTGCGGGAGAGAGAGAGCGGGGATCGAGAGACAGGAGAGCAGAGAGAGAGGGGGCAGAGTGAGGGCGACAGAGAGAGGCGGAAGAGAAAGATGGGGACAGAGAGAGGGGTGACAGAGAGAGGGCGAGAGAGAGAGGGGGCAGAGAGAGAAGGACAGAGAGAGGGGGAGCAGAGAGGAGTGACAGAGAGAGGGCAGCAGAGAGACGGGGACAGAGAGAGGGGGGACAGAGAGAGGCGGGTCAGAGAGAGATGGCCAAAGAGAGTGGGGGGACAGAGAGAGGAGGGAGACAGAGAGAGGGGGGAACAGAGAGAGTGGGGACAGAGGGAGAGGGGGACAGAGAGAGAGAGGGGACACAGAGTGGGGGAGATAGAGGGGGTCAGAGAGAGGGGAACAGAGAGGGGGCAGAGAGAGATGGGGAAAGAGAGAGACGGGGACAGAGAGAGAGAGAGGGGGACAGTGAGGAGGTACAAAGGGAGACGGGTGGGAGGGAATGGGCGACAGAGAGAGGATGACAGAGAGAGAGGGCGACAGAGAGAGGGGGACAGAGAGCGAGGGGGAGAGAGAGGGGTGACAGAGAGAGGATGACAGAGAGAGAGGGCGACAGAGAGATGGTGACAGAAAGAGGATGACAGAGAGAGAGGGCGACAGAGAGAGGGGGACAGAGAGCGAGGGGGAGAGAGAGGGGTGACAGAGAGAGAGGAGCGCAGAGAGAGAGGAGGACAGAAAGAGGGGAGAGAGTGGGGGAGATAGTGGGGGTCAGAGACAGAGGGGAACAGTGAGAGATGGCGACAGAGAGAGAGGGTGACAGAGAGACGCTGACAGAGAGAGGGGGACAAAGAGAGAGGCGGGTGGGAGAGAGAGGGGGTCAGAGAGAGGGCGACAGAGAGAGGGGGACAGAGAATGGGGAAGAAGGACGGGGTCAGAGAGAGAAGGATGCAGAGAGAGAGGGGGACAGAGAGAGAGGTCGACAGAGAGATGGCCACAGAGAGAGGATGACAGAGAGTGAGTGGGAGAGAGATGGGGACAGAGAGAGAGAGGAGGGCAGAGAGAGAGTGGGGCAGAGAGGAGTGACAGAGAGAGGGCGACAGAGAGAGGGGGACAGAGCGAGAGGGGGAAAGAGAGAGTGGGTCAGAGAGAGAGGGCCAAAGAGAGAGGGGGGACAGAGAGAAGAGGGAGACAGAGAGAAGGGGGACAGAGCGAGGGCGGACAGAGAGAGGCGGGTCAGAGAGAGAGGGCCAAAGAGAGAGGGGGGCAGAGAGTGGGGGAGTTACAGGGGGTCAGAGAGAGGTGAATAGAGAGAGGGGAAGAGAGAGGGGGACAGAGAGAGAGAGAGGGACAGTGAGGCGGTACAAAGGGAGACGGGTGGGAGAGAAAGTGCGTTGGAGAGGGCGACAGAGAGTGGGGGCAGAGAGCGGGGGAGATAGAGGGGGTCAGAGACAGAGGGGAACAGAGAGAGAGAGCGACAGAGAGAGAGGATGTCAGAGAGACGATGACAGAGAGAGAGGGGAGCAAAGGGAGAGGAGGGTGGGAGAGAGAGGGGGTCAGAGAGAAGGCGACAGAGAGAGGGGGACAGAGAATGGGGAAGAAGGAGGGGGTCACAGAGAGAGGAGGACGGAGAGAGAGGTCGAGAGAGAGATGGCGACAGAGAGAGGATGACAGAGAGAGGGGGGGGACATAGAGAGGGCGACAGAGAGAGGGGGGCAGAGAGTGAGGGGGGAGAGAGATGGGGACAGAGAGAGAGAGGAGGGCAGAGAGAGGGGGACAGAGAGAGAGGGCAGAAAGAGAGGGGGACAGAGAGTGTGGGAGATAGAGGTGGGCAGAGAGAGGGGGGACAGAGAAGGGGAACAGAGAGAGATGGGGACAAAGAGAGAGGCTGGTGGGAGAGAGAGGGGTTCAGAGAGAGGGCGACAGAGTGAGGGGGACAGAGAATGGGGGAGATAGAGGGGGTCAGAGAGAGAGGGGGTCAGAGAGGGAGGGTGACAGAGAGAGAGGTCGACAGAGAGATGGCGACAGAGAGAGGATGACAGAGAGAGAGGGCGACAGAGAGAGGCGGGACAGAGAGATGGGGGACAGAGAGTGGGGGAGATAGAGAGGAACAGAGAGGGACGAACAGAGAGAGACGGGAACAGAGAGAGAGGGGGACGGAGTGAGGCGACCAGACAGAGTGTGACAACGAGATGGGGGCAGAGGGAGAGGGGTACAGAGAGAGGGAGCAAAGAGAGAGTGGGGGTGATAGAGGGTTTCAGAGAGAAGGGGACTGAGAGTGGGTGAAATAGAGGGGGACATAGAGAGGGGGACAGAGAGTGGGGGCAGAGAGTGGGGGGGGATGGAGAGAGTGGGGGCAGAGAGAGAGAGGGGACAGAGAGAGAGGGGGACAGGGGGCGCCGAGAGAGTGGGCAGAGCGAGGGCGACAGAGATCGGTGAGAGAGAGAGGGGACAGACAAAGGGGGACAGAGAGAGAGGAGGACAGAGAGGTAGGGGTGGAGAGAGATGGGGGCAGAGAGAGGGGGACAGAGTGAGGGGGGCAGAGAGAGAGGGGGACAGAGAGAGATGGGGACAGAGAGAAGGGGACAGAGAGAGGGGGCAGAGACGGAACGGTACTGAGAGAGGGGGGAAAGAGAGGCAGGTGGGTGGGAGACGGGGGCAGAGAGAGAGGGGGACAGAGAGAGGGGAAGAGAGAGCGTGCGTGAAATAGAAGGGGTCAGGGAGAGATGGGGACAGAAAGACGGGAGAGAGAGGGAGACGGAGAGGGGGACAGAGAGGGGGGATGGAGAGAGTGGGGGACAGAGAGATAGGAGGGGCAGAGAGAGGGGGAGAGAGAGTGGGGTAGATAGAGGGGGGTCAGAGAGAGAGGGGGACAGAGAGAGAGGGCGACAGAGAGGGAGAGGGCGACAGAGAGAGGATATCAGAGAGATAGGGGGACAAAGTGAGAGGCGGGTGGTAGAGAGATGGGTCAGCGAGCGTGCGACAGAGAGAGGGGGACAGAGAGTGGGGGAGATAGAGGGGGTCAGAGAGAGGGGGTCAGAGTGAGCAGGACAGAGTGAGACGGTGACAGAGAGATGGCGACAGAGAGAGGATGACAGAGAGAGAGGGCGACATAGAGAGGGGGGACAGGGAGCGAGGGGGAGAGAGAGGGGGGGACAAAGAGAGAGGAGGGCAGAGGGAGAGGGGGCAGAGAGAGGGCGAGAGAGAGAGGGGGGGCACAGAGAGAGAGGGGGACAGAGAGAGGGGGACAGAGAGAGGGGGCAGAGAGAGAGAGGAAAAGAGAGCGGGGACAGAGAGAGAGTGGGACAGAGAGAGGAGTGCAGAGAGAGAGAGGGTGGCAGAGAGAGGGCGACAGAGAGAGTGGGGTAACAGAGAGAGGGGCACAGAGAGAGGGGGACTGTGAGAGAGGGGGCAGAGAGACGGGACAGAGAGAGACGGGGACAGAGAGAGAGGGTGACAGAAAGAGGGAGAGAGACAGAGGGGGGCAGAGAGAGAGGCGGACAGAGAGGGAGGGGTGGAGAGAGATGGGGGCAGAGAGAGAGGGACAGAGTGAGGGGGGCAGAGAGAGAGGGGGACAGAGAGAGATGGGGACAGAGAGAAGGGGACAGAGAGAGGGGGCAGAGACGGAACGGTACTGAGAGAGGGGGGAAAGAGAGGCAGGTGGGTGGGAGACGGTGGCAGAGAGAGAGGGGGACAGAGAGAGGGGAACAGAGAGCGTGCGTGAAATAGAAGGGGTCAGGGAGAGATGGGGACAGAAAGACGGGAGAGAGAGGGAGACGGAGAGGGGGACAGAGAGGGGGGATGGAGAGAGTGGGGGACAGAGAGATAGGAGGGGCAGACAGAGGGGGAGAGAGAGTGGGGTAGATAGAGGGGGGTCAGAGAGAGAGGGGGACAGAGAGAGAGGGCGACAGAGAGGGAGAGGGCGACAGAGAGAGGATATCAGAGAGATAGGGGGACAAAGTGAGAGGCGGGTGGTAGAGAGATGGGTCAGAGAGCGTGCGACAGAGAGAGGGGGACAGAGAGTGGGGGAGATAGAGGGGGTCAGAGAGAGGGGGTCAGAGTGAGCAGGACAGAGTGAGACGGTGACAGAGAGATGGCGACAGAGAGAGGATGACAGAGAGAGAGGGCGACATAGAGAGGGGGGACAGGGAGCGAGGGGGAGAGAGAGGGGGTGACAAAGAGAGAGGAGGGCAGAGGGAGAGGGGGCAGAGAGAGGGCGAGAGAGAGAGGGGGGCACAGAGACAGAGGGGGACAGAGAGAGGGGGACAGAGAGAGGGGGCAGAGAGAGAGAGGAAAAGAGAGCGGGGACAGAGAGAGAGTGGGACAGAGAGAGGAGTGCAGAGAGAGAGAGGGTGGCAGAGAGAGGGCGACAGAGAGAGTGGGGTAACAGAGAGTGGGGCACAGAGAGAGGGGGACTGTGAGAGAGGGGGCAGAGAGACGGGACAGAGAGAGAGGGGGACAGAGAGAGAGGGGGTCAGAGAGAGGGTGACAGAGAGACGGGGACAGAGAGAGAGGGTGACAGAAAGAGGGAGAGAGACAGAGGGGGGCAGAGAGAGGGCGGGACAGAGAGGGGCACAGAGAGAGAGGGGAACAGAGAGAGAGGGGGCAGAGAGAGGGTAACATAGAGATGGGGACAGAGTGGGGTAGATAGGGGGCAGAGAGAGAGGAACAGAGAGTGAGGGGTCAGAGAGAGTGGGGGCAGAGAGAGGGCGACAGAGCGAGGGAGACAGAGAGGGGGGGATAGAGAGAGAGGGGGACAGAGAAAGAAGGGACAGAGAGAGGGCGACAGAGAGAGAGGGGGACAGGGATAGAGGGGGAGAGAGAGTTCGGTAGATAGAGGGTGTCAGAGACAAGGGTTCAGAGAGAGAGGTGGACAGAGAGAGAGGGGGACAGAGAGAGGGCGACAGGGAGAGGGGGACTGGGAGAGGGCAAGAGAGAGAGGGGGACAGAGAGAGAGGGGACAGAGAGAGGGACAGAGAGAGGAACAGAGAGGGGGGTGACAGAGAGAGAGGCGGGGGCATAGAAAGGGCGACATAGAGGATGGACAGAGAGAGGGTGGGGCAGAGAGAGGGGGACAGAGAGTGGGCGACAGAGAGAGGAGGACAGAGAGAGGGGGACAGAGAGAGAGAGGACAGAGAGAGAGGGGGCAGAAAGAGAGGGGGTCAGAGAGAGGGTGACAGAGAGGGGGATGACAGAGAGAGGGGGACTGAGAGAGGGGACAGAGAGTAGGGAGATAGAGGGGGCCAGACAGAGGGGGAACAGTGTGGGGGGCAGAGAGAGAGGGGGACAGAGAGAGGGGGACAGAGAGAGAGTGGGACAGTGAGGGGGTACAGAGGGAGGTGGGTGGGAGAGAGAGGGGATCAGAGAGTGAGGGAGATAGAGGGTGACAGAGAGAGAGGGGGACAGAGAGAGAGAGGTAGAGAATGGACGACAGAGAGAGTGGGACAGAGAGAGGGGGACCGACACAGAAGGACAGAGAGAGAGGTGTCAGAGAGTGGAGGACAGAGAGAGGGGGTCAGAGAGAGGGCGACCGAGAGAGGTGGACAGAGAGTGGGGGAGATAGAGGGGCACAGAGAGAGGGGAACAGAGAGAGGGGGACAGAGAGAGAGGGCGCAGAGAGCGGGGACAGAGAGAGGGGACACGGAGAGGGGGGCAAAGAGAGGAGGGACACAGAGAGGGGCACAGAGTGGGGGAGATGGAGGGGGTCAGAGAGATGGGGACAGAAAGAGGGGGAAGTAGAGGGGTCAGAGAGAGACGGGGACAGAGAAAGGTGAGATAGAGGGTGTCAGAGGGAGGGGGAACAGAGAGAGTGGCACAGACAGTGGGGGAGTTTGAGGTCGTCAGAGAGAGGGGGACAGAAAAAGGGGGAGATAGAGTGGGACAGAGTGAGAGAGGGGACAGAGAGGGGGTCAGAGAAAGAGGAGGACAGAGAGGGAGGGGTGGAGAGACATGGGGGCAGAGAGAGGGGGGCAGAGTGAGGGGGCAGAGAGAGAGGGACAAAGTGAGGGAACAGAGAGAGAGCGGGGACAGAGAGAGAGGGACAGAGAGAGAGGCGGGTCAGAGTGAGGACATTGGGAGAGAGAGAGGGACAAAGAGAGGTGGAACAGAGCGAGCGGGACAGACAGAGAGGGGGACAGAGAGAGTGGGGATAAAGAGGGGGATAGCGAGAGGACGACAGAGAGAGGGGGGGACAAAGAGAGAGGCGGGTGGGAGAGAGAGGCGGTCAGAGAGAGGGCGACGGAGAGAGGGGGACAGAGAGTGGGCGACAGAGATTGGGGAGATAGAGGGGTTCAGAGAGAGAGGGAGAGAGAGAGAGATTGGGACAGAGAGAGAGAGGCAGAGAAAGGGCGACAGAGAGAGTGGGTCAGAGCGGGGCGACAGAGACAGAGGGAAAGAGAGAGGGGGCAGAGAGAGGGGACAGAGAGAGGGGGACAGAAATAGGAGGAGATAGATGGGGACAGAGACAGAGAGGGGACAGAGAGAGAGGGGGACAGAGAGAGAGTAGGACAGAGAGGGAGCGGTGAAGAGAGATGGGGGCAGAGAGAGGGCGACAGAGAGAGGGGGCAGAGTGAGAGGGGGGCAGAGAGAAAGGGACAGAGAGAGGAGGGAAGGGAGTGAGCGGTACAGAGAGAGGGGGGAAAGAGTGAGGCAGGTGGAAGGGAGACGGGGCAGAGAGAGAGGGGGACAGTGAGAGTGGAAGAGAGAGAGTGGAGGAGATAGAAGGGGTCAGAGAGAGAGGGGGACAGAAAGAGTGGAGATAGAGGGAGACAGAGGGGGGACAGAGAGTGGGGGGATGGAGAGAGTGGGGACAGAAAGATAGGAGGCAAAGAGTGGGGGACAGAGAGTGGGGTAGATAGAGGGGGTCAGAGAGAGAGAGGGACAGAGAGAGAGGGCGACAGAGAGAGAGGTCGATAGAGAGAGGATATCAGAGAGAGAGGGGGACAAAGAGAGAGGCGGGTGGGAGATAGAGGGGTTCAGAGAGAGAGGGGGTCAGAGAGAGCAGGGCAGAGAGATAGGGCGACAGAGCGATGGTGACAGAAAGAGGATGACAGAGAGAGAGGGCGACAGAGAGAGGGGGGACAGAGAGCGAGTGGGAGAGAGAGGGGGGGACAGAGAGAGAGGAGGGCAGAGAGAGAGTGGGACAGAGAGAGAGAGGAGGACAGAGAGTGGGGGCAGAGAGAGAGGGGGACACAGAGAGAGAGGAGGACAGAGAGTGGGGGCAGAGAGAGTGGGGGACAGAGAGTGGGGGACAGAGAGAAAGGGAGACAGAGAGAGAGGGCGACAGAGAGAGGGCGACAGAGAGTCGGGTACAGAGTGAGGTAGATAGGGGGCAGAGAGAGGAGGACAGAGAGAGTGGGAGACAGAGAGAGGTGCACAGAGAGGGGGGACAGAGAGAGAGGGGGCAGAGAGAGGGTGAGAGAGAGAGGGGGCAGAGTGAGAGGGGGGCAGAGAGAAGGGGACAGAGAGAGGAGGGAAGGGAGTGAGCAGTACAGAGAGAGGGGGGAAAGAAAGAGGCAGGTGGAAGGGCGACGGGGCAGAGAGAGAGGGGTCAGTGAGAGTGGAAGAGAGAGAGTGGAGGAGATAAAGGGGTCAGAGAGAGAGGGGGACAGAAATAGGGGAGATAGAGGGAGACAGAGAGGGGGGCAGAGAGAAAGGGACAGAGAGAGGAGGGAAAGGAGTGAGCGGTACAGAGAGATGGAGGAAAGAGAGAGGCAGGTGGAAGCGAGACGGGGCAGAGAGAGAGGGGGACAGTGAGAGTGGAAGAGAGAGAGTGGAGGAGATAGAAGGGGTCAAAGAGAGAGGGGGACAGAAAGAGTGGAGATAGAGGGAGACAGAGAGGGGGACAGAGAGTGGGGGGATGGAGAGAGTGGGGACAGAAATATAGGGGGCAAAGAGTGGGGGACAGAGAGTAGGGTAGATAGAGGGGGTCAGAGAGAGAGAGGGACAGAGAGAGAGGGCGACAGAGAGAGAGGTCGACAGAGAGTGGATATTAGAGAGAGAGGGGGACAAAGAGAGAGGCGGGTGGGAGATAGAGGGTTTCAGGGAGAGAGGGGGTCAGAGAGAGCAGGACAGAGAGAGAGGGCGACAGAGAGATAGTGACAGAGACAGGATGACAGAGAGAGAGGGCGACAGAGAGAGGGGGGACAGAGAGCGAGTGGGAGAGAGAGGGGGGGACAGAGAGAGACGAGGGCAGAGAGAGAGGGGGACAGAGAGAGAGAGGTGGTGTCGAAGATAGTGTAATTTTTAAACGGTTAGCTGCCTTTTAGTCTTTTCTACCTCATAGTTAATACAAGCATGTAGGGGGTAGACGGTTAGCTGCCTTTTAGTCTTTTCTACCTCATAGTAAACACAAGCAGACACTCGAAACTGTTGCCGGACCTCCCCCACGTTTATATGAATGAAACAGTTGTAACAGCTTTCCTCGATAGTTGAGAGACCGCCCTTAACCACAGTTGTATAACATCATCCATATTAGGGAAGAACGGGAAGCTCAAACACTGATTGGCCAAGTGAATAACAAAATAATCGCAGGCGCCAGAACCCAAATAAGGAAAACAGTGGGGAGTCCTAGCACTCGTTGGTCAAGGCAGCAGTAGGAGACCCAGCCCACATATACATGTATGTAATGCGTGGAGATTACTATGCTTGTGTGTGTGTACCTTTGGGAACAGCACCCGACTTTGCAAAGTTGAATGAAAAAGTTTTGGAGAGACTCCTCCGTGTCTTTGTTCCTGGGAAGGGAAATAAAAAGTGCCGTGGATGGGGCTGGATAGCCACTTATCTCGCACATTGGGGGCTCGTCCGGGATGAAATAATTATTGCCGGGGGGGGCAGTCTCTTCGGCTCACGGATCAAGCCTGATTACAACAAAGACGCGTCTAGTATATATTTATACTTCTCACTGATCAGCTTGGTCCGTCGGCCGTCAGCCAAGAGAGGATGTGACCCGGCTCATTTAAAAATAATTTTGAATCCTGGAAAAGGAACACACGGACGAGTGCTGGGACGACCGGTTAGTGACTATACACGGGGGTACACACATTTAAAAAGGCCAGACAACTCCGTGCACGGATCAAGGTAAGAGATTCTTTTGTTCTTCCTTGTTGGCCGCGTGGTTTTGACGGTCATCTGTGAAAACGCTTTGGGCGTTTAAGACCAGGACCGAAGATAAACCATGGGAAATCAGACTTCTAAGGAAAAGTCAGGGAAGACTGCAAATGGGAAAGAAATACCCCCCGATAGTCCATTAGGTCGGAAGTTAAGTCTATGGACGGACAGTAGTAGAACGAAGGGCTTAAAGAAAGAGACCATGATAAAATATTGTTGTTTTATATGGACCAAAGAACCTATCCGCGCCCCCTCGGTAGTTTGGCCCGAGTATGGGACTGATGAAGACTGGCTGTGTCAAATCCTAAATGTATAAGTTAACAGAATACAACCGTTTGACCCAGAGGAGAGCAAATATGCCGCCGCCTGGTTGGCGGGCGACGGCGAGAGTCCCACGCGTCTCTATCCTCTGATTCCCCAAACAGACCCGAGGAAGCCCCAGAGGTCTTGGGACATCCTCACCGACGGTTTGCCACCGTCTTCCCCGCCCCCGTATATACCACCCGCGCACGACCAGGCGTCCAGCGCGGACCTCCCTCCTGCGACGGATAATTCCGAGTCCCAGCAGGCTACGACCAGTGAGGAAGGTACAGGTGGGGGGTCACAGGAGGGGGCGCAGAACTCACCCCAGGCACTAGGAAATCAGTCCGACTCGAGATGCGGAGAGGTCGAGAAGAGGGATTGAGAGCTGGGAGGAGTGACAATATTGAACAGCTGAACCCCTTACGAGAGATGCCGTTTGGGAACGAACGGACTGGGTTCGTAGTACAGCCTTTAAATTCTGGGGATATCCCGCAACTCCGAAATGAACTACCCCGTGTACTGGATGACCCCGTCAGTGTGGGAATACAACTGGACCAATTTCTGGGGCCCAGTATATACACATGGGCTGAACTGCAGGCCATGATGAGAATACTATTTAATTACGATGAAATTGTTATGATCCGGAATAGTGCAATGGCCATTTCGGATAGGGAGCATCAGGACGGCCCTCAGCGTGGAGAGCAGAAGTACCCCTTAGAGGACCCCCGGTGGGATCATAACGACGCGGGGGGACGGGCCAATATGACAGACCTCAGAAGCCTTATAATCAGGGGGATCCAAACCTGCGTGCCCAAGCAGCGGAATTTAGCGAAAGCATTTGAAGTTGGACAGAAAAAGGATGAATCCCCGAGTGAGTTTTTAGACCATTTGCGGGAGTCCATGCAAAAGTATTCAGGTTTAGACCCCGATGGGGAAATAGGCAAGAGCATGCTTAAGGTGCACTTTGTGACTAAGTCATGGCCTGACATTCAGAAGAAATTACAGAAAGTGGAGGATTGGGCTGAAAAGGATGTTGCAGAATTATTACGGGAAGCACAGAAGGTGTACGTTCAGAGGGATGTAATAAGGGAGAAACATAAGACAAAAATGATGGTGGCAGCCGTACGGGAAGCTTGTAAGTCCACCGGAATGGGGGAGGGAGATTATGGGGTGGAAAGAGGAACGTCGAAGAAAAGTTGGAGAGGGAGAGAAGCGAGACGGGGCAGAAGTGAGAGAGGAGGATCTTATGGAATTGAGCGCCCTCAGAAGGCCGGATGTTACCATTGCGGGAAACTGGGACACTTCAAAAGGGATTGTCCCGAGTTTAAAAGGGAAAGAGAAGGGATGTATGAAATGGAGTGTGAACAAATGGATTAGGGAAGTCAGGGGAGGATCGGAACACGGGCCTACCAAGAACCCCTGGTAAATTTACGGGTGGGCCCATTTAGACAAGATGTTACCTTCTTAGTTGACACAGGCGCTGGCAGGTCCTCAATTCCCCTCCATCCGAGGGGGGTTGGCTTCCAAGCTAAAACATTAAACATTTCAGGAGTTAAGGGTGGGGTTTTTAATGCGAAAATATTCGAACCACAACCCTTGCGGCTGGAGGAGGAGGAGCTCCAGGTGGAACTCCTTCACCTCCCCCATCCTCCCTATGGGTTGTTGGGACGGGATTTGATAGTCCGTTTCGGATTGCGAATAGAAGTGGGAGAAGAGGAAGAATTAGCCGTTACCATGTCATACCTTAGTGAGTCCCGATTGACAGAGATAGACCCTAGGGTTTGGGTCGCCAAAGGGAACCGGGGAGGACTCGCAATTCGACCTGTGGAGGTAAAATTAAAGCCCCAGAGCCCCGACGTCAGAGTGCGCCAATACCCCATCTCTTGGGAAGGGAGGCAGGGCCTGAAGACAGTTATGGAAGACCTAATAAAAGATGGATTGGTAGAGCCCTGTATGTCACGATACAATTCCCCCATCCTGCTGGTCCGGAAGTCAGATGGGAGCTACCGAATGGTCCAAGACCTAAGGGAAGTAAATAAAATTGTCCACGTACGGCACCCTGTGGTACCGAACCCATACACTATTCTGGGGCGAATACCCCCGGACCACGGCTGGTTTAGTGTTATCGACTTAAAGGATGCCTTCTGGGCGTGTCCCCTGGACAAGGACAGTAGGGATCTTTTTGCTTTTGAATGGGAGGATCCTGATACTGGCAGAAAACAACAGTACAGGTGGACCGTACTCCCCCAAGGATTCACTGAGTCCCCGACTCTGTTCGGGCAGATTCTGGAACAATTATTGGAGGGACTAACCTTGTCCCCAGCCCTTAATCTTATACAATACGTGGACGATCTCCTTTTATCCGGACCGGCGGAGGAGGACGTCCTACTTGGGACTAATGCCCTGTTAAATTACCTAGCTGAGAAGGGGTTAAGAGTGAGTCAGAAGAAGCTCCAATATGTCGAGAAAGAGGTTAAGTACCTGGGACACTTGATAAGCCAGGGACAGAAACGAATAAGTCCGGAAAGAGTGCGGGCAATAATCGAACTAGGCCTCCCAAAGACCAAGAGGGAGTTGCGGAAGTTCTTGGGACTCTTAGGCTATTGTCGGTTATGGATAGACGACTATGCCCCCCTTACTAAAGACTTGTACCTAAACCTCATTGAGGAGGCACCCAACAGAATAAAATGGGAGGAGGAGGAGAAAAAGTTAATTGAAATCCTAAAAGGAAAATTGATGGCCGCACCTGTTTTAAGCTTGCCGGATTTTAGTAAGACATTTCGTCTCTTTGTGAACTCCAGAAAGGGAACCGCTCTTGGAGTATTGACCCAGGACTGGGGGGGAAAAAGGAAGCCCGTGGCTTTCCTGTCAAAATTTCTGGATCCACTCTCCTGAGGGTGGCCGGAGTGTTTCCAAGCGGTGGCAGCCACGGCATAGCTGGGAGAGGAAAGCAGGAAGTTGACTTTCGGGGCCCCCTTGACAGTCACTACTCCCCACCAGGTTAGAACTATCCTGAATCAGAAGGCCGGGAGGTGGCTGACTGACTCGAGAATTCTGAAATATGAAGCCATATTGTTAGACCGAGAAGACCTCCGAATAGAAGTCGGGGGCTGCCAGAACCCGGCGGACTTTCTTTGGAAAGGCGAAGGGGAGGAGGAACTGGAACACTGCTGTTCAGACATAATAGAGTACCAGAGTAAAGTGAGGGAAGATCTGAGGGATACCCCCTTACATGCAGGAAGGCGGTGGTACATTGACGGGTCCTCTCGAGTGATAGATGGGAAGAGACACAACGGTTATGCAGTCATTAGTGAGACTGGTTGGGAATTCGTGGAAAGTGGACGGCTACCGAATGCCTGGTCCGCACAAACGTGCGAATTGTACGCCTTGCACCGGGCTCTGAGGAATTTAAAGGGAATAGCCGGGACAATCTACACTGACTCTAAGCATGCCTTTGGGGTAGTACACACCTTTGGGAAGTTCTGGAACGAAAGGGGAATGATAAATAGTAGAGGAAAGGAGTTGGTCCACGAGGAACTAGTAACCATGATCTTGGAGGATTTGTTGCTGCCACAAGAGATGCTGTAGTACATGTGAAAGGACACCAGAAAGACGATAAAATAGAGACCCTGGGGAATCAATTGGCCGATGAACAGGCAAAATTGGCTGGGATGGGGAAGGAAGTAATAAACTGCCAGGTAAGGATTCCCCAGATATCCGAAATTACCGAAGTGCCCACGTTTACTGACAAAGAAGAAACTCTTCTTGCCTCTCTGGGGGGTACAAAGGATAGGGAAGGCAAGTGGACCTTACCCGATGGCCACCAGCTACTAAATCGACCGTTGACGCGGGACATTATTGCCCGTTTACACCAAGGGGGTCACTGGGGCGCCCAGGCACTGTGTGATGCCTTCCTGCGCCGATATGCTCACCCTGGTCTGTACACGGTGGCCAAGCAGGTCACAGGAGATTGCAAACATGTCGAAAGATTAACAAAAGGGGGCTGCGGCAGCATGCAAGACAAGGGGGTAGGAGTCCGGCCTATAGGCCGTTTGAGTATGTTCAGGTAGATTACACTGAGCTCCCCCCCATAGGTCGCCTGAAGTATCTATTAGTAGTAGTAGATCACCTGACAGGATGGGTGGAAGCTTTCCCCACTACCATGGCAACGGCAACTCAGGTTAGCAAGATTCTACTCGAGCAAATCATCCCACGATTTGGGCTACCCCGCACTATTGACTCTGACCAGGGGAGCCACTTCACCTCGACCGTCCTCCAGAATGTAGTGCAAGCAATGGGGATTGACTGGGATTTGCACACCCCCTGGCATCCCCCCTCCTCGGGCAAGGTCGAAAGAATGAACCAGACCATCAAAAAGCAGCTAACCAAGCTCACGAGTGAAATCGGCCTGCCTTGGACCAAATGCCTACCCCTTGCCCTATTGCAAATTCGCACCCAGCCAAGGCGGGATTTGGGCGTCTCCCCTTTCGAAATGCCGTTTGGCCTCCCGTTCCATGGGCCGAAGGGGGAACCTCCTGTATTCGAGTCTCGGGATATGTTTGTGCAAAAATATGTGGTGGCTCTAGGGTCTGCTCTATCTCGTTTACGCCAACAGGGACTTTTGGCACAGACGCAGCCCCTCGAGTTTGCGGTGCACACCGTCAAGCCGGGTCAGTGGGTCCTGATTAAAAGCTGGAAGCAACGTACCCTCGAACCAACTTGGGACGGTCCCTTCCTGGTATTTTGACTACCGAAACGGCTGTCCATACGGCCGAAAAGGGCTGGACACATTACACTCGAGTCAAGGGACCAGTGCCACAACCGACGGAGGACGAACGAACCTCTCTGACAAAGGCATCTAAGGAACAGAGACCCTGAGAACGAACTAATCGGACTTTGGCGAGTCTAAAGGAAATGTGCCCTCTGGCTACAGGTGTCGCGACAAAATGCAGTCAATCGTATTGTTAACTTGCTATGCCATTATCGTTGGGCTGGGTCATACTGTGCGTGTTACCCAATTTGGCCTCCGGAAAAAAACAACTAGAGGACCGTCAGTAGTTCTGACTTGCCAACAAACCAACACAGACATTTAGCTTAGACCTATGTGGGTTGGTGCCCTGTAGGACTAAAAGTCAACTGAATCAAACTAAGCGGAACCTAGAGAGAGAAAGGGAATTCCAGGGTCAGACGTTAGTATTACAATTGCATGGTGGGGAAGGCCTAAATAGGCCTCCAGCCCCCGGGGTCCAGGCTATGGTGTCAGTTGTCCGTGATCCCATCACCCCTGGACGAGATTGTGGGCAGAATCAGTGCAATCCGCTTTATCTGACCATAAAGAACTTGGAAAAGAACGAGGCGAGCCTTAATAGAACAATACTGGGTATTAGAGTTGGGGGCCAGGCAGGATGGGGGGGGGGGGGGGGGATGCAGCTGTGCTGCACGTATATCACGGTCATTGAAGCTGAGTCTGGGGGCTCATCCACCACTGATAAGCAGGAAAAGATTAGAATAATTGAGACGACGGATTTGGAAAAGACCTTTGAAATAGAAACGGGAAACGGGGAGGCGAATGCCTGGATGGAATGGGTCAAATATACTGTGAGGAGCATGAAAAAGAGTGATTGCTACGCATGCACGAGTGCCCGCCCTAACCCTAAAGTGGTCCCATTCCCGCTGGGATGGGAGAAACACCCACGAGCCATGGACTGCATGATAAGGCTGTACCAGGACCGAGAGGCCTGGAACTCCCCACTTGTCCACCCTTGAGTTTGAAGTTTCTCCCCGTCAGGTCTGAGGGGGCGCCCCGCCTGCCATCATTCTCAGGGGTAACGGGTACGCACCAGGCCTGCGTCTCTCGGACGGGACTACAGTGGGACGACGATGTGGGGACATTTGACAAGTGCAGCGGATCAATTCGGCTAGTCAATGAAATTACCGGGGGCGGGAATTACTCCCACATTCATGTGCCTAGGGCAGACCTCTGGTGGTACTGTGGTGGGAGGGGTCTGCGACCGACCCTGCCCCAAAAATGGACGGGCACTTGTGCGATCGTTCAATTGGCCATCCCATTCACCCTGGTATTCGAAAAACAAGAGCGACCCCGTTCTAGTGGAAGAACTGAGAGAGCTTTGGAGACCTCTTTCGATGATAACATATAGTTAGATGCCATAGGGGTCCCCAGGGGTGTTCCTGACGAATACAAGGCTCGGAACCAGATAGCGGCGGGTTTTGAGTCGTCACTGTTCTGGTGGGTGACCATCAATAAGAACGTGGATTGGATTAATTATATTTACTACAATCAGCAGAGGTTCATTACATACACCCTGGATGCAGTGAAAGGAATAGCAGAACAACTGGACGCCACTAGTAGGATGGCGTGGGAAAATAGGTTGGCCTTAGACATGATGTTGGCAGAGAAGGGGGGTGTTTGTGTCATGATAGGCACTCAGTGCTGCACTTTCATCCCCAACAACACAGCCCCTGATGGGTCCATCACCCGCGCCCTGGATGGACTCACCACATTGGCGGACAAACTGGCCGAAAACTCGGGCATCGACTCTGGCCTCACGGACTGGTTGGAAGCTTGGTTCGGTAAATGGACGGGGGTGGTCGTTCCCTTTCTTGTCTCATGTATAGTGGTAGCAGGAGTACTCACTGCCCTTGGGTGTTGCGTTATTCCCTGTGTCCGGGGATTAACTCAACGACTGATCGAAACCGCCCTTACTAAGAAGGATGTTCCCTATGGGCAGGTTGAACGAATAAATCTCGAGATGGAACAACGTGAATCCCTCTTGGGCGGGGGTAGTATTAGAGAAGGGTAGTTTGATGAACAAGCTCGGGAGTTATTAAATGCCCTGGAGAAGAAACTTACGGTTGAAAAATTACAGGCCGTAAGAAAAGACACGGGTGATTTGTAGGGGGTAGTGTAATTTTTAAACGGTTAGCTGCCTTTTAGTCTTTTCTACCTCATAGTAAACACAAGCATGTAGCGGGTAGACGGTTAGCTGACTTTTAGTCTTTTCTACCTCATAGTAAACACAAGCAGACACTCGAAACTGTTGCCGGACCTCCCCCACGTTTATATGAATGAAACAGTTGTAACAGCTTTCCTCGATAGTTGAGAGACCGCCCTTAACCACAGTTGTACAACATCATCCATACAAGGGAAGAACGGGAAGCTCAAACACTGATTGGCCAAGTGAATAACAAAATAATCGCAGGCACCAGAACCCAAATAAGGAAAACAGTGGGGAATCCTAGCACTCGTTGGTCAAGGCAGCAGTAGGAGACCCAGCCCACATATACATGTATATAATGCGTGGAGATTACTATGCTTGTGTGTGTGTACCTTTGGGAACAGCACCCGACTTTGCAAAGTTGAATGAAAAAGTTTTGGAGAGACTCCTCCGTGTCTTTGTTCCTGGGAAGGGAAATAAAAGTGCCGTAGATGGGGCTGGATAGCCACTTGTCTCGCACACTTCTAAGTTTTACCTGTAAGCTTCTGTTTCCTTTTTACTGTGTTTAAGGTGCTTGGTTTGTTGGAATTGTTGTGTATTTTCAGAACAGCATAATTAAGTCGACTTTGGATAGACAATGTTCTGTGGGTATTCTATATTCTCTTTTTCTTTGTTTGTCAATCCGTTATTTTGTGAATAAGCTTTGTAACTAGCTTACTTGGGTAATTTTCACTGCACAGTTAACGAAACAAAATATAATGGTTCGGTCTGGGTTGTCTTCCTAATAACGGATCGAATAGTTTAGGCTAGACCATAACATATTGGGAGGTAGTTGATGAATTAAAAGAGCAACTGATAGGTGCTAGCGTCTTTCGTTCGGGTATTGATTTGGAATGGGGTAGACAATGCTTGGGAAACCAATGTCTCATGTAGGTACAAACAGTTGTCTGGCTATGGACGATGTAAAGTTGGTAGTTTTGCAAAAAACATTTCAGGCCAGGCTTCTGGTATTAGCAGACATGCTGGGATTGTATTGCCTCTTACTGTGAGGAAAGGAGAGATAATTCCCGCAGCAGCTTAGCATTTAAGTAAGCTGCTAACTCCATGAGAATCTGTATAGATCGTTAAAATTCAATTGAAAATAAAGCAGCTTGAGTTAGACGCGAGAGATAAGGAAAGGACATCAGATGTGAAGCAGTTTGAGATACGATTAGAAGGAGAGAAAGGGAAGAAGAGAGAGCAGCAGAACAGAGAGAGAAACGGAGACAGAGTCTGAACTTCAGAAATTTGCAATTATTAAAGGAATTCACCTTAAAAGGCTGGGGATAAAGACTGAAGATAAGCTTAATCTGGAAGGGCATATTGTTAAAACGGCAAGGTTAGCAGCTGAAATGGCTGATTGTTATGAACTGATCCATAAAACAAGGATGGGCTTCCAGAATCATTTTAAGACTGAGGCATAGAAATTGGGGCAAAAGTCCTCACGTGGAAAGGGAAAATTGAACCTCTGTGAAGATCATTAGGATGACTTGTCACAGGCTAAGGAGGAAACGCTTCAAGGGAACAAGACCTGAGGATTTCATTGCAATAACGTAGGCCACATGAAATCAGAGCTTCAAGAATCTGCAGCATCTGAAGATCTCCAGCATCTGTAGTCCTCACTTTCTCCACATGAAATCAGTGTTGGAGAACTAGGAAAAGCACTGGAAAGTCAGATGCAGGAAAACAAAACAAGCCTGGCATGGTCATAGAAAATGCACTGGAGGCTGGAAGGCTGCATCAGAGTGCACAAGCCATACAGAGGTTGGTAAGGGGGAAGCGCTTGAAAAATATACCAGCAAAGTTAAACTTTATTTACCTTGCCAAGGAGTAGCAGATAAAGACGGAACAATATTAAGGGACACAGGATCGTCTCAGTCTGTGATGCAGAAGGATGGGGAAATATGTACTCCTGAAGGACATTGCGTCCGGGTATTCATGGAGGGACGAAAAAATTGCACAGTAATTTACAGTGAGGCTAGAGCGGGCAGAAAAGAGTGGGGAATTTGTGGTGGGAGGTCTGGACAAACTCTCAGCTCCAAGAATATAAGTTGTGCTTTCAAATGATATAGCTCAATCACCAGTCAGCGTGTTGCCTTCTCCAATTGAAAAGTCAGTCGAGGTGCAGGCAAGTATAGCAATGTCGGACTCTATCAAGGAATTTTCTCAGATTGTGTCCTAACGCGATCACAGAGTCACAAGATGAAGCAGGAGAAATCTAAAGGCACGGATAATAAAGCTGAAACTTGATTCCAATTTTTTTTATCAGAATAGTGGGTCACCGCAGGATGCAAACGTAAAAAATGCAAGTATATTCAGCTCTGCTATGCTACTGAGTTGGAGCAGAAAGATGAAAAATTAAAGCAGTTCGATCAGAAGACATGTACGTGGAAGGAGAGTGAATGCATTTCTGCGTGATATTATTTCGCAAATGATATGTTAAGGAGAAAATGGAGACAATACGTTTTCAAGCACGTGAAAAATGGGCAGATTTGTTTCCAGTGGGGTACAGAAAAATGGTGGTCCGAGTGCCGCATGTGTCACAACTTGGAGGTCACGGAGTCTAAATTACAGAGATATTTTTACTGGCCTGGATTGAAGAGGAATATAGTTGAATTTTGCCAGGTGTGTCATACGTTTCGACTAATCGGAAAACGGTGGGAAATAATAAATCCTGCACTTTAATACCTATTCCAGCGTTCGATGAGTCTTTGTTAAGTGTCTAAATGCATATTGTAGATTTCCGACATTCAATAAAAGATGGGAATAAGTATTAATTAACATTAATGGATGTATTGATGAGATTTCCAAATGTTGTTCAATTGTGCAATGTGACAGCTAAAAGTATTTTGGAAGAATTACGATTTTTTTTTGAAAACTAGATTAAAACTACCATCAGAGATACAATTAGATCAAAGGTCTAACTTCACATCCAAACTTTTCAAGGAGTATATAGATAGCTTGGGAATAAAACCGATTCAAATCTACTGTGTACAAACCAGAATCACAGGGTACACTGGAGTGTCAATTACTAAAGAATCTGTTGAAGTTTTATGGTTCAAAGTAGCGACATTATTACCATGAGGGAGTTGCATCAGTGCTGTTTGCGATTTGAGATGTACCGAAAGAATCCATCGAATTAAGTCCATCTGAAACTAATTTTGGGCATAAAGTAAGAGGATCATTAAAAATTATTAAAAAAGAATAATAAGTCAGATTACATTTTCGAGTTGGACGAAATAATGTTGGAGAGTTGTAGAGACAGCATTTAAAAGTATCACAGGAAATGGTTAAGCAGGAAGTGTTTGAGAAATAATGGGAATAATGCCACTGGGAATAATTTAAATTTCATGAATCGGTGAAACCTTAAAGCAAGGTTTAGAAGACCTTATCACATTGAGAGGAAATTGAGTGAGGTTAGCTACTTGATAGGGACGCAAGGCATGAAGGAAACTCACAGAATGTGGGATAGGAATATGCTCTACCGGTATTTGGCAGAGAATGAACGCAAGAGGAGAATGTGTTACTGACTACAACACACTGGGAAGAACCAATGTCAGGGAATTCTGCATTAGACTTTACTGAAATAAAATTGGACAATGCAAAAATTGTCCAATATTAGTATAATTATTCAGTTATCATCCAGAAGAAAATCGAAAGTTTTATTAGTCTTACATGGGGAGATCTGCTGAAATAAACTGGGAATTAATAACCTAATTGTAGATGATGTAAATATAGGAGATGCTGTTCTGATTTTGTATCATCCTTGCAGGCATAACTCTCTAAATTTGGTACAAATTTGAAAGGAGATAGCACGTATGCTCCAAATGGCATAACCGAAATGCGTTTCAATAAATGGAGATCACCCATCATCATGGTGCCAAAGCCAGATATTACCCAACAGTTGTGTGTGGACGATCACAAAGTCAATGTTGTTAGAAAGACTGATGCATATACATATCTGCAGTTGGAGGACTGTGTGGAAAAGGTTGGAAGACCAACTTACATTTCTAAGTTGAACTTCCTTAAAGGTTCTTGGCAGTGAACTTAGTCAGAACGATCAAAGCAACTTTGTAACGCCAACTGGCCTGCAGAAATTTAAAGTAATGCCGTTTGTACGAAAAGCACTTAATCCACATTTCAGGGATTAAGTGACAAGGTAATTGCCGGATACACTACTGTGTGGTGTATATTGCGCCTGGTACTTTCAGTCTCTCATGGATTGAATATTTACAGCATTTATCGGGTTTGTTTGATCGAAGTCGGAAGTCAAACTGGTTTGTAAACCTACCTGAAATCTTTGTCAAAGCAAAAGTCACCTTCCTGGGCTATCTCATTGTACACGGACAAATAGCCCCACGGGATGTGAAAACGAAAGTTACAGGGGACTTGTAGACATTGTTGACGAAATGTGCAGTGCTACGGTTCCCAGATTGAGTGGCTTTTGTTGAAAGTTTGTGCTGAATGTTAGCAGTGGGTCTACTCCACTCACCGAATTGTTAAAAACAGGAAAGAAAATTTCAGTGAACACCAGAATATCAAACTGCATTTGACAGCCTAAATACTTTGTTAACCATTGCCAAAGTATCAGCCACACCTAATTACAGCAAGGCTTTCAAGGTGCCAATCGATGCCAATGATGTGTGTGTCTGTCTTCTTCTGCTGCTCTAATTTCCACATGTTAACCAGTTTACTATCTGTGTTTATGGGGTTTAATTGACAGCACCATTGTGTATTTTTGGAACAGCACAATTAAGTCTAGTTTGAAATGCTGAGTTCTGTGGGCCTTCTATATTCTGTTCATTGTCTTTCATTTCTTAATTTTGTGACAAATTTTCTCTCTGTTTTAAAAACTGAAAGTCAACATTGCTAAAGCATTCCGAGTAAATTTTACTATACATTCATCAAAACAAATAGCGACGTTACAGTCTGCATTTCCTGCCGAAGAATGCTTTGAGTGGTCGGGCCGAGGCAAAACGGCGGTTATTTTTCTCCGAATGGAGCAGATTGTGAGGAGACATGATTGACACATCCGAAATAATGAGGAGCTTGGAATGACAGACTGAAGGAAACACTTGTTCTTGAGCGATCCCCAAGGTTTGTAGGTTTCAGATAAGATGCAGAAAGCTTTGAATAGATTTGTAGGAAAACTTTATCAGTCAGTGGGTGGTAGACTCTGGAACTCACTCTCTTTCAAGCTCAGTTGGACAGTTAACCCTTCATTCTACTCTGCTACCACTGTCAAAGAGTTTCAAAAAATGCTCAAAGCCGAGCATTCCCGTGAGCAGCAGTGATTCGATTGGTGTCTTTAGGAAATGGAAAGGTGCCCATGAGCAACGTGTGCCACTATTCGGCTTCCCTTCTATGATGACGTTGAAAAATTCAATCTAATGTTCACGGGGGCATTTAATTAAGGCATTCTCGTTCCTGCAGATTCGGAACTCATACCTTATTTCGGCTTCAGAAAAATCAGTTTCTATGCGTCATAAGAGCCGGCACGGCTCTCGAGCCAGGTAGGATTCGAAACTACAATCTCCTGATGCGTAGACAGGCGCGTTATCCATTCCGCCACTGGCCCGATGCCCAGATGGGCCCTTAAGAGCCCTGATGTTAGCACGGACATGACTAATAGCGGTATTGTTCCCCAATTGAACAAGCAATAAAGATAATCACTGTCACCTCTACAGTACAATATTCATCACCTTTCAAAGTAGCGAATTTTCCAAAAACACCCAAATTGTCATCATGAAGCTTCCATTCAAACTCTCTCTGCTCAGTCATTCAATGGAATCACTGCTGATATGATGAATTTCGAATCCACTTCTTCAGCATAACTGACGTGAACGTGAGCCTAATCACCACATCGCATATACCAGTTAACTTTCAGAGGTTTCGTTTACAGTAACGACCTTTGCAAATATGCAGGAAAATGAATACTGTGTCCCGAGCAAAAAAATCCCTTCATGGAAATTAATCCAGTGCAAAGTCAACCATATAAGGACTGGCAGATGACGTACAAATTCCTCTGCTTCTCCAAGAATTGACACTTTGGAGCATTCTTCTTTGTAATTTAGACTGTCCCAGTTGCAGATATTCTCTCAATCCACAAACAGGTATCCTGCTGAGAACTACTTCACTTAAAGCTAAAATTGTTGAGTATCTTTTCGCCCAGCTGTTGTCCCAATGTTCCCTGTTCCATGTCAATACAAGTTCTTGCAGGTGAAATTGGAGCTCCCAGCCTGATGTCCCACTGCTTCTTGATGCGAGGGAATTGAAGCTGCTGTTGTTAAGGCGGGAGCTTTTAGCCTCGATATTTCATGCGCCTCTGTATCATCAGAGATTGGCATTCCACTCACAGATTGCATTTTCGTAGCCACATGGTCGCGCTCAATGCCATCACCATTTCCAATTACTTTTGGGTGCAATGCAACTCAATTTCTCTGATTCCACACCTGGGAACTGGGTGTATATGACATGCCATTATATGATTACATTAATGAGTGAGGAAATTGGTGAAGTAACCGATGTAAAATACAGTGTTATTGAGAAATATATTTCAGCAATGCCCTGTGGTATCCAATGAACCTTTGATTTTTGTAGATATCTAGCAAACGTAATCTCGTACAACCCCAGTGTTGCAATCTCTACAGTCTCTAGAGAGACAGAAGTTAAAGACACAACCGAACCCGAGTTCCCACATCTCAGTCACTGCTTGACAAGTATTCCGTTGTGCATGTGGTTTTGTTCCTGATATAACCTCTGCCGCGATCCTTATTGCTTTTTGCATCGTGCTTTTCCATGTGGCGCCAGGATCATGAAATCGTTCTTCCTTGGAATTGTAAACACAGCAAGTTCTGCTCGAATCAAAGTCACAGCAATCGGCATTTTACCCGTTTTACCCCATGTAATGTGTGCTCAGCAAACGCTGGGAAAATCAATCTTTGTTTTACATAAAAATACTCTTGGTGGCGATAAATATCCTTCTTCAAACACCGCTGCCTCGCATCTTTGTGTTTCAAATATCATAACCACACATTATGGGACAGGTCTCTCCCTCCCACAATCAATAATTCTCCTAAACGTCCCCTCTCTCATTTCACTTTGGTATTGTACAATATAATACTCACATTTACACTGTTCATTCTGTACTGCTGCGGTCACTGTTTTGGGTGAAAGTGCTCAATCCCACGGTCGGCATCTTCAAGCAATTCAATCCATTTCGATGCAGCTGTTCTGTGATTAATCCTCATGGGGCAGGTTTTCCAGACACGGACAAGCGATTAATGGAGCATCGAGCTCAGGATAAGAGCACAGCGCAGGATTGAGTAAAAGATGTTTCATTGGAAAATGCAAGTTTCTGTGGCTTTCTGCAGTCATTTATTTCATTTGTCTATTCGGTTCCCCCGAAATATTGCCTGCAGTTCTACAATTCACATTGGAGTAGTCATGTGATCGCACTGGAAACCGTTCAGAAATTGACCAAGTTGAAGACTTTAGGTTATGAAGACAGATTATTTTGACTGGGATTGTTTTCTTTCGGCAGAGGAAACTGAGGATACGTGTTCCATTTGAACTAAATAATGAGCGACATGGACAATGCAGACTAAAAGAAACGTTTCCTCTTGTCCGAACAACAGAGGCGTAGACTGAAGTTAAGAGGTGGAAAAGGTTGAGGAGATATGCAGAAAAATCTCATCAGGAAGCGGATGGTTGAATCTGGAGTTCACTGTCTGCAAGGATGCGCAGAGGCAAACCCACATAACATTCAGAAATACTCGGATCTGAACTTGAGATGTTAATGCATATAAGGTCAAGTGATGAAAATGAATAAAGATAGTCAAGCGATTGCTTCTGACGAAAGCATGTAAAACTAGATTGAGGGCTGTCATTCTACACATATGTGGTATTCACGTAGGTGTCCGCGGAGAGCTAGCAGTTCCATTTTTTTCGCTTTCTTCTCTGTGACCCGGCTTTGATTCTCAGTCCGGGAATTGGTGTTTGTTTTGATCCTGACAGCGACATCAGCAACAGAAGACCACCTGCAAGTGGAGTGTTTTTAATACCTCGGATCAATTAATGGCATCGAAAAATGAGAGACGATGTTCCAGTCTCTTAAAGAATGGGGACGGTGCCTCTGCAGTCTCTGCTCATTCAGACAGTTCACTTTCCAGTCTCCCTTAATTCTGCTCCCTAAAGATTTTCCCAAGATTGTCAAAGCTGAGACTAGGCTCTGTGTCTTGTTTCCTTGACAATCGCAGGTACCACAGTGAACCACGGAAAGTTTACAGTTGTAAAGGGAAGAGTGAGCGACGAATCCAACTTCCCCTCCAGTGATGACCCTGGGATCCTAACTCTGACGTTCGCAGGGACAGTTAATGAAGGGACTCTTGTCCCTGCAGTTCAAGGTGCAAACCTCATTTCGGCTTCAGAACAGTCATTTGTAAGTGCAATAAAGTCAACGCTGCCCGCAAGCCATTTTGGAATTGAAGCTCCAATCAGCAGATCAGCAGTTCGGCATGTTATCCATTGTGCCACTAGCCCAATGTATGTGCTATATTGTGCGGTAGGTTAGCTTGTATGTGAATTTGAAGCGTGCCAGTCTTGCTCTTGAACCAAGTCGAAATTTTAACTACAATCTCTGGACCGTAACCAAGCGCATTTTCCATTGTGACACTGTGCTCGCACGTGCTTGAGGTTGGCTTTCTGCAGAGTTGTGATCTAAACATAGATATGAACATAAACATAGATCTAAACATACTCATGTTCACAAGTTGAATAACCAGGAAAGATAGCCACCGTTACTGCTTCATTCCAATGATCCACTCTTTGGGCAGCGGGAAATTTTGTTACGAAAAGACATTCAGCCTCATGAAACATCCATTGACTTTATTTCTACTCAGCCATTCAATGGGCTTTCTGCTCATCTGATGAATTTCAAATTCACTTCACAGATTTTGCTCCATCACAGGTCATAAACTAATGACTAATAACAATCATCGTATTTCCGCTAATGTTCGAAGTTTGAGAGTACGTTAAGAACCTGTGCGAGTTTACAAGAGTTTGAATAAAATGAAATGAGGAAAATAAAACTCCCTTCCTGCCCAGGGCAGAGTTAGCCATCTGAGAAAGGTCAGAGAGCGAGAATATTACCTCCGTTTATCTCTGCGCAATGTCAATAGAAGCTGCTCCAGCTAAAGTTGGAACTATCAGCTTAATGACCTAATGCTCCCTGCTGCAGTTGAGGTTGTAGCTTCCAGCCTGATGGGACGTATTACACGTCAATGGAAGCTGCTCCACGTAATGTTGGAACTAGCAGTCCACGGCATTTTAAGTGACTCTATACTTTCAGAGAAATACTTCACACTCACTGATTTAATTACTAAACCCACATCCGCTGGCTCATCCCCATCCCAATTTCCACTTTGTTCTTCGCTTCTGCACCACACAATTTCTCGTATTCCAGGCCTGAAAACTGGGACTAGATGATATTCCACAGCAGTGGTCACTTCCTTGCATGACGAAATTGGTAAAGTAACCGATGTTAAATTATATTTCTTTTGCAGAAATACATTCCAGCTATTCCCTGCACTATTCCCTGAGGATTTCATTTTCTGGAGAACAATATCAATCTTCGCATTCAACAAACGAAGTGATGAATTATCCATCGGCTCTGGAGATACCAAAGTTAACCATTCAGACCACAATGAGTTTGCATGTCTATGTCACTGTCTGTCAAGTATTCCTACTGTTCATGTAGTCCTGTTCCTAACATATACTCTGCCAATATATTTAATGCTTTTTGCATCATGCTATTCCATGTGTTGCCGGTATCGTGCAGTGGTTGTGGCAGCAGAAAGATAATCTCCAATTTGACTTCCAGTATTGTCACTTGTTACCGTTTTATGGAGAGTAAGACATGCTTAACAAATGCAGGAGGGAATCAATCTTTTTTTACATGAAAATATTCGTTGAGGTGATGCTTTTGCTCCTTCAAACCCTTGCCCTTTCACATCTTTGCTGTCTATGTATCAGGATTCAAACCCACCCATTCTCGGAGACTTTACCCCATCCCACGATCAGTATCCCTGCTTTAGGTCCCTCCTCCAATTTCACTGAGGCATTTGGCAATCAAGCACTCGCATTGACATTGTTCAGTCTGTGCAGCTGCAGTCAGTGTTGTTGGGCGAACGTGACCCAATCCCACAATTGGGACTTGAAAACCAGTCGATCCATTTACATACTGCTGTTTTGAGATCAGTGCTCAGGTAACAGTTTTTACTGGCATGTACCAGGTATCACTGAAACATCAGGCTCAGGAAAAGAACACAATGCAGTATTCAGCAAAGGATTTTTTTTGGAAACGATCAGTTTCTCTGATATAATTTCAATGGAGGAGCGGAGATTGTAAGGATACGTGATTGAAATGTGCTAAGAAATGAGAGATAAAGGCATTTTTTCGCCTGTAAGAAATGTTTCCTCTCGGTCAAAACTCCAAAGGATGCAGACGAAATGTAAGATGCAGAAAGTTGTTGTGGTTCTGTTCGCCGAGCTGGGAATTTGTCTTGCAAACGTTTCGTCCCCTGTCGAGGTGACATCCTCAGTGCTTGGGAGCCTCCTGTGAAGCGCTTCTGTGCTGTTTCCTCCGGCATTTATAGTGGCCTGTCTCTGCCGCTTCCGGTTGTCAGTTCGAGCTGTCCAGTGTAGTGGCCGGTATATTGGGTCCAGGTCGATGTGTTTGTTGATAGAGTCTGTGGATGAGTGCCATGCCTCTAGGAATTACCTGGTTGTTCTCTGTTTGGCTTGCCCTATAATGGTAGTGTTGTCCCAGTCGAATTCATGTTGCTTGTCGTCTGTGTGTGTGGCTACTAAGGATAGCTGGTCGTGTCGTTTCGTGGCTAGTTGGTGTTCGTGTATACGGATCGTTAACTGTCTTCCTGTTTGTCCGATGTAGTCCTTGCATGGGATTTTGTACACTACATTAGTTTTGCTCATGTTGGGTATCGGGTCCTTTGTTCTGGTGAGAAAACACGACATCGGACAAACAGGAAGACAGTTAACGATCCGTATACACGAACACCAACTAGCCACGAAACGACACGACCAGCTATCCTTAGTAGCCACACACACCGACGACAAGCAACATGAATTCGACTAGGACAACACTACCATTATAGGGCAAGCCAAACAGAGAACAGCCAGGGAATTCCTAGAGGCATGGCACTCATCCATAGACTCTATCAACAAACACATCGACCTGGACCCAATATACCGGCCACGACAGTGGACGGCTCGAACTGACAACCGGAAGCGGCAGAGACAGGCCAGTATAAATGCCAGAGGAAACAGCACAGAAGCGCTTCACAGGAGGCTCCCAACCACTGAGGATGTCACATCGACAGGGGACGAAACGTTTGCAAGACAAATTCCCAGCTCGGCGAACAGAACCACAACAAAGAGCACCCGAGCTACAAATCTTCTACCAAACTTTGAATGCAGAAAGTTTTCAGTAAATAAGCATTAAGCACTTTATTCACCAGTGGTGCTGGATAAATCTGCAACTCATTGTAATGAAATCAACACAACGTTCTGAGGTATTCAGTCTGTATTTGTGATGCTAAGGCATACAAGGCAAAGTCTGCATGCCCTTGGTTGAGTAGAAAGGGGATTTGAATTGTTCAGTAACAGGGCGATGTGATCGGTGCAGGCGTCCCATGTAGTTAGTGTTTGGCGATAGAGTAGGCCCAGAATATGCATGTCCTTGGTGGAGTGAAAAGGGTTTTTGAATTGTTCAGTAACGGGCTGGTTTGGTTTGTGCAGGTGTCCCGAAGTTTTCCATGTAACGATCCGCAATTTCGTGTTCTGTTTGCAGAGGTAGGGGAGGCCACATCGTGAGCAACAAATGTTATCTACTCTATCCGTTGCACTGGTCGTGCTCTCCCAGGCCTGGCCCCCTTGCAGCATCTCCAGCATCTGCAGTCCTCACTTTCTCCGAGATGATCCCCTTGCAACCACGTCTCTGTGATACACACAAAAATAACATACCTGCCAATCTCAAACTATGCTTCAAACACTGTTATCTTTTTTCGTGTACTGTGTCTGTTTAGGTACAACATCCTAACGCACGCCGAGACTGCTACTCATCTCAGAATTGTACGCTGAATTGCTGTTCTGGAAATAGATTCCTTACATTTACAATAGTTTCTGTCCTATTACTTGTTGTGGAAACCTTAACCCGTGCAAAGCCCTCCACTTATTAAGGTTTTTCACATAAGTTTCGATGCAATTGAAACCAACACCCATAGTTAACTTTGCAGTGCTCCCGACAGCCAACGTTCCCACAGCCACGAGGAAAACTGGGTCACTGTTCGAAGGGCGGACCTTTCCGCTGACAACAAAAACACGAATACTGTTTTGGTTAGTGTTCGGGGACGACGTATCAGGGGCATGCAGTAAGTCGCAGGGCTCTGGCACAGAGTCTGCCCCAGTTGCACAGAAACGAAGGTGGGAAAGGAGAAGAGTTTTAGTCGCTGGGGGCACAATAGTGAGCGGGCCAGTTAGAAGGTTTGTTCGAAAGGAACGAGACTTATGCTTTGTGTGTTGTGTCCGGTACAATGGTCCGTGTTGTCTCAGATCGTGTCTTTGTGGTCCTCAGGGGTGAGAGTGACCAGCTCCAAATCAGTTCCATGTAAGTACGAAGACATAGGTTGATGGAGGGATATAAATGTAAGGCAGAATTTCAGGGAGCTCGGGTGGAAGCTCAGAGCTAGTAAAAACAGTGTTGTTATCTTTGGATTGTTACCCACGCCACGTGATCGTGAGAAAAGGAGTAGGGAGATATATAAATTGAAAACGTTGCTCAAGGGATGGTGCAGGAGGGAATGCTTCAGGAACACGGAAAATTGGGGTTCATTCTGTGGAAGGTGGGAACTCCTTTTCACTGCTGAGAGCAGCGGCAGCTGGGGGGAAGTGAAGATGGAGCTCAGAACTGGTCGGGAAGGTAAGTGATTGATATTTCAGTGGGTGTGTTCTAAACCCCAGGCCCTACAAAGTAGGACCTCCCTCCCATCCTTCTCCTCTAACCTAACTTTAAAGTCCACAGGTAAGCTACTCAGTGTTTTTGTTTTGGAGACTAAGTGCAGAGTAATGGCAGCACAGGCAGTGGAATGTTCCTCCTGCAGGATGTTTGAGGTAGGGGTGACCACCGATGCCCCTGCCGACTTTATCTGCAGGAAATGCAGTCAGCTCCAGCTCCTCACAGAACGCGTTAGGGAACTGGAGCTGGAATTGGATGAACTGAGGATTATTCGAGAGGCTGAGAAGGTGATAGAAGCTACAGGGACATAGTTACGCCAGAGAACAGAGGTAGCTGGGTAACAGTTAGAGGTGGGAAGAGGAGGAAGCAGGCAGTGCAGGGATCCCCCTGTGGTCGTTCCCCTCAACAATAAATATACCGCTTTGGATACTGTTGGGTGGATGGCCTAGCAGGGGTAAGCTGTAGTGACTGGGTCTCTGGCACGAGGTTCGTCTCTGAGGCTCAGAAGGAAAAGAGGGAAAGGAGGAGAGCGCCAGTTATAGGAGACTCTACAGTTAGAGGGACAGACAGGCGGTTATGTGGACATGGGCGAGACTCTCGGATGGTTTCTTGCCTCCCGGGTGCCAGGGTTCGAGACATCTCGGACCGTGTCTTCAGAATCCTTAAGGGGGAGGGTGTGCAACCAGAAGTCGTGGTGCATGTTGGCACCAACGACATAAGTAGGAAGAGGGGTGGGGAGGTCATTCAGGAGCTCAGGGAGTTAGGCCGGAAGCTAAAAGCTGGGACAGACAGCGTCGTCATCTCTGGGTTGTTGCCGGTGCCATGTGACAATGAGGCAAGGAATAGGGAGAGAGTGCAGTTGATCACGTGGCTGCAAGGATGGTGTAAGGAGGGAGGGCTTCAGGTATTTGGACAATTGGACTGCATTCTGGGGAAGGTGGGACCTGTACAAGCAGGACGGGATGCACCTGAACCAGAAGGGCACCAATGTCCTGGGAGGTAGGTTTGCTCGCACTCTTCGGGGGAGGGTTTAAACTAATTTGGCAGGGGGATGGGATCCGAACTTGTAGTCCAGCAAGCAGGCTAGCTGTTTGTCAGGATGTCCAAGAATGTGGGGAGGCTGTGGAGATGTTAGCACTGACAGGGAATACTTGCGGACACACAGGTGGGTTGAAGTGTGTATACTTCAACGCAAGGAGTATCAGAAATAAGGTGGTTGAACTTAAGGCATGGATTGGAACCTGGGACAACGATGTTGTGGCCATCACGGAAACGTGGATAGAAGAGGGACAGGAATGGTTGTTGGAGGTTCCTGGTTACAGATGTTTTAGTAAGATTAGGGAGGGTGGTAAAAAAGGACGGGGAATGGCGTTGCTAATTAGAAATGGTATAACGGCTGCAGAAAGGCAGTTCGAGGGGGATCTGCCTTTGGACGTAGCATGGGCTGAAGTCAGAAATAGGAAAGCAGTCACTTTGTTGGGTGTTTATTATAGGCCGCCCAATAGCAGCAGTGATGTGGAGAAACAGATTAGGAAACAGATTTTGGAAAGGTGCAGAGGCCACAGGGTAGTAGTCATGGGCGATTTCAACTTCCCAAATATTGATTGGAAGCTCTTTAGATCAAGTAGATTGGATGGGGCGGAGTTTGTGCAGTGTGTCCAGGAAGCTTTTCTAACTCAGTATGTAGATTGTCCAACCAGAGGGGAGGCCATATTGGATTTGGTACTTGGTAACGAACCGGGGCAAGTGATGGGCTTGTTAGTGGGTAAACATTCTGCTGATGGCGACCACAATTCTGTGACTTCCACCTTGGTTATGGAGAGAGATAGGTGCGCACAACAAGGTAGATTTTACAATTGGGGGAAGGGTAAATACGATGCCTGTAAGACAGGATCCGAGGAGCGTAAGTTGGGAGCATAGGCTGTCAGGGAAGGATGTCGTGAAAATGTGAAACCTTTTCAAGGAACAGATACGACGTGTCCTTGATATGTATGTACCTGTCAGGCAGGAAAGAGATGGTCGTGTGAGGGAACCTTGGTTGACGAGGGAGGTTGAATGTCTTGTAAAGAGGAAGAAGGAGGCTTACATAAGGTTGAGGAAATAAGGTTCAGACAGAGCGTTGGAGGGATTCAGGATAGCCAGAAGGGTGCTGAAGAAAGGGATTAGGAGAGCTAAGAGAGGGCATGAAAAATCTTTGGCGTGTCGGATCAAGGATAACCCCAAGGCATTTTATGTGTATATGAGAAAAATGAGAATGACGAGAACGAGGGTAGGTCAGATCAAGGACAGCAGTGGGAGACTGTGTATTGAGTCGGAAGAGATAGTAGAGGTCTTGAATGAGTACTTTTCTTCAGTATTTACAAATGAGAGGGACCATATTGTTGAAGAAGAGAGTGTGAAACGGACTGGAATTGCTAGAATAGATACATGTTAGGAAGGAAGATGTGTTGGGCATTTTGAAAAACTTGAGGATAGACAAGTCCCCCGGGCCTGACGGGATGTATCCTAGGATTATGTTGGAAGCAAGAGAGGAAATTGCAGAGCCGTTGGCAATGATCTTTTCGTCTTCACTGTCAACGGGTGTGGTACCAGGGGACTGGAGAGTGGTAAATGTTGTGCCCCTGTTCAAAAACGGGAATAGGGATAACCCCGGGAATTACAGGCCAGTTAGTCTTACTTCTGTGGTAGGCAAAGTAATGGAAAGGCTACTGAGGGATATGATTTATGAGTATCTGGAAAGACACTGCTTGATTAGGGACAGCCAGTACAGATTTCTGAGGGGTAGGTCTTGCATTACAAGTCTAATTGAATTCTTTGCGGAAGTGACCAAGCATGTGGATGAGGGTAGAGCAGTGGATGTAGTGTACATGGATGTTAGTAAGGCATTTGATAAGTTTCCCCATGGTAGGCTCATGCGGAAAGTCATGAGGCATGGGATAGAGGGAAATTTGGCCAGTTGGATAGAAAACTGGCTAACCGGTCGAAGTCAGAGAGTGGTGGTCGATGGTAAATATTCAGCCTGGAGCCCAGTTAAAAATGGAGTTCCACAGGGATTAGTTCTGGGACCTCTGCTGTTTGTAATTTTTGTTAATGACTTGGAAGAGGGAGTCGATGGGTGGGTCAGTGAATTTGCAGATCATGCGAAGATTGGTGGAGTTGTGGATAGTGAGGAGGGCTGTTGTCGGCTGCAAAGGGACTTAGATATGATGCAGATCTGGGCTGAGGAGTTGCAGATGGAGTTCAACTCTGTCAAGTGTGAGGTTGTCCATTTTGGAAGGACAAGTATGAATACGGAATACAGGGTTAACGGTAGGGTTCTTAGTAAGGTGGAGGAGCAGAGGGATCTTGGGGTCTATGTTCATAGATTTTTGAGTGTTGCCACTCAGGTGGATAGAGCTTGTGAGAAGGCCTATGGTGTCCTGGAGTTCATTAGTAGCGGGATTGAATTCAGAAGTCGTGAAGTGATGAAGCAGCTGTACAGGACCTTGGTTAGGCCACATTTGGAGTACTGTGTGCAGTTCTGGTCGCCTCAATTTCGGAAAGATGTGGAAGCATTGGAGAGGGTGCAGAGAAAATTTACCAAAATGTTGCCTGGAATGGAGAATAGGTCGTACGAGGATAGGTTGAGAGTGTTAGGCCTTTTCTCATTGGAATGGCGAAGGATGAGGGTTGACTTGATCGAGGTTTATAAGATGATCAGAGGAATAGATAGAGTAGACAGTCAGAAACCTTTTCCGTGGGTACAACAGAGTGTTACAAGGGGACATAAATTTAAGGTGAAGGGTGGAAGGTATGGGGGGGATGTCAGGGGTATGCTCTTTACCCAGAGAGTGGTGGGGGCATGGAATGCGCTGCCTGTGGGATTGGCAGAGTCAGAATCATTGGTGACCTTTAAGTGGCAATTGGATAGGTACATGATTGGGTGCTTAAGCTATAATAAATGTTCGGCACAACATCGTGGGCTGAACAGTCTGTTCTGTGCTGCATTGTTCTATGTTCTATGCTCTAGTCCACAAGCTGGACAGACATCACTTGAAGTAGATGGGATTGAATGTCCTGGGTAGGACATTTTCTGGTGGTATTCAAATAAACTAGCTCAGCAGGGGAATGGTCTCATGAGGTGTCTTTCGAGTGCACATGAGGATGAGAGTAGACAGGGCATGGAGAGGAATTCACGGTGACAATAATGTGCTGACTGACAGCAACCTGATTAAAAGTGTGTCGACTTCAAAGCTGGGACAATCCAAAATCAGGTGTGCAAACTTGCAGCATGGAAAGGTAACTGGGACTTCGAAGTTGTGGCTATTTCGGGGACATGGATAGACAGGGTCAGGAATGGGAGGTACAGCTTTCAGGATTTGAAATCTTCATTGAGAACAGGGGAGGTGTTTAAATTTGGGGAGGTGTGGCATTGTTAGTCAAGGACAACATAACGGTAGCTGAAAGTAATCTTGACAAGAATAAGTCTAATGAGGTGGTATGGGATAAGGTAAGGAACAGGACAGACGAGGCCACACCGCTGGAAGATTTCTTTGGAACTCCACAGACTTCCAGAGAGGAGGTGGAGTAGTTGGGCTAAACTATTCTGGATAGGAGTGAAAGGAACTGTTTGGTCATTCTGGGGACAATAACGTCTTCAGATTGAATGGAAATGCTATACCTCTGGTACGTCGGATGGATCGGTTTTCGTCTCATGTGTTGAGGAGGGTTTCCTGACACAGTATTTCAAAGAACTGTCAAGAGGGCCGGCTACACTGGATCTGGTGATTAATTATGTACCAGACCAGATGTTTAAGTTAGAGTTAGGCGAGCACTTTGGAGATAATGACCATAATTCAATTGTGCTTAGTGTATCAACAGAAAGCGATAGGTACATACCACAGGGCAAGTGTAATAGATGAGGGAAGGGCAACTATAATGCGATTAGGTAAGACTTCGGATGCATAGAATGGAGTAGCAAAAGTCAGGGGATGGGACAGTCGAAATGAGGCGCTGGTTCAAGAAACGTGTATTATATATCCTTGATAGTTATGCACCTATAAGGCAGGGAGAAAGTGATAATGTATAGGAACCGTTGCTTACTGAATAAATTACATCTCTTGTTCAGCGGAAGGAGGCTTATGTGACGTTGAGATGAGATGGTTCAGATGAGGCGATGGAGAGTTACAGATTGGCTTATAAGTATTTAAAGACAGTTAAGAGGAACAATGAGATCAGGTGAGCAGTCTTTCTCAGGTACAATAACGTAGATCCCGAAAGCCTTCCATTGGTATGTAGTAATAAAAGGATTACTAGGGTAGTGATAGGGCCATTCAAAGACAGAATTGAGAAGTTTTGTGTGAACACTTTGGAGACTGGAGACGTGCTAAGTGAACATTCCCCAACTGTTTTCACTCAGGAAAAAGGAGAATATTGTAATGGAGAAAAGTGTGATGTGGGATATTAGACTAGAAAGGATCGAGTTGAGTAAGGAGAAGGTGTTATCATTTCTAGAAGTAGTGGAACTAGACAAATCCCCTGGGCCAGATGGGATTGATCTGAAGATTCTGAGAGAAGCTGGGGAGACGTTGCAGCCTTTAACGTTGCTCTTTGAGCAGTCATTGATTATATTCTTAGTACGAGATTAGTGGAGAATTGCCAACATTGTGCTCTTGTTCAAAAAGGCATTAGAGATGACCCAGGTAATTAAAGACCAGTGAGCCTTATAACTGTTGTAGGGAAAAAAATTTGGAAAGGATTATAAGAGATAGGATTTATAATCATCTTGCAAGCAATAAGTTGATTGCAGACAGTCAACATGGTATTGTCAAGGGCAAGTCCTTTCTCACAAAACTCATTGAGTATTTGGAGAATGTGACAAAGCATGTGGATGAGGATAGAGCAGTTGAAGTAGTGTACATGGACTTCAGTAAAGCTTTTGATAACGTTCCACATTGTAGGCTGTTGAAGTAAATACAGGGTCGCTTTTGGGACCACTGCTGTTTGTCATTTTTATAATGACTTGGGCGCAGGCATAGGTGGATGGGTTAGTAAGATTGCAAATGACGGTAAAGTCAGTGGAGTCGTGGACAGTGTGGAAGATGGTTGCAAGTTGCAGGGGGACTTGGATAAACTGTAGAATTAGTCTGAGAGGTGCAATTCGAGTTCAATGCAGCTAAATTTGAAGTGATTCACTTTGGAAAAACTAACAAGAAAGCTGAAAACTGGATCAATGGGAATATTCTTGGCAGTGTGAATGGGCACAGTGATCTTGGAGTCCATGCACATATATTCCTGAAAGTTGCCACCAAGATTGATAGTACTGTCAAGATGGCATATGTTGTGTTAGGTTTTATTACTAGAGGGATTGATTTCCAGAGCCATAATGTCGTGCTAGAACTATGCAAAACACTAGTGCAGCTGTACTTGGAACATTGTGTACAATTCTGTTCGCCGCATTACCAGAAGGATATGGAAGCATTGCAAAATGTGCAGAGGAGGTTTGCCAGGGTGTTGCGTGGTTTGAAGGGAAGGTCTCATGAGGAAAGGTTGAGAGATTGCGTTCTGTTCTCATGGGAAAGAAGAAGGCTAAAATGGATTTGATTGAGACATACAAGATTATCAGGGGACGATATAGGATAGACAGTGAAAGTAGTTTTCCGAGGATGATGTCATCAGACTGTATGAGGGTGAATAACTGCAAATTGAGGCTGATAGATTTAAGACAGATGTCAGACGCAGGCTCTTAACTCTGAGAGTGCAGGACTTGGAATGCCCTGCCTGCCACAGTAGTTTATTCAGCCACATTACGTAAATTTAAGTAATCCTTGGGTAAGCACATGGATGATGATGAGACTGTGTAGGGGACTGAGGTTAGATTAGTTCAAAGGTCGGTGCAACATTGAGGACCGAAGCGCGTGTTCTGCGCTGCATTGTGTTCTATGTTCGATGACATGAATGTCGGTGGAGTCGTGAACAGTGTGGAAGAATGATGCAGGTTGCTGGGGGACTTGGATAAACTGCAGATTTGGACTTAAAGGTGGCAAATGGAGTTCAATGCAGATAGATCTGAGTGCCCACTTTGGGAAGAATAACAGGAAGGCAGAATATTGGGTCAATGAAAATATTCTTGGGAGTGTTGGTGTACATAGATCCCTGAAACTTGGCATACAGGCCGATAGTGCTGATAAGAAGGCATGCAATTTATCAGGTATTATTGGTTCAAGGATTGAGTTACGGAGCCATAATGTCATTCTGCAACTCTACAAAACGCTAATGCGGCCACACTTGGAATATTGTGTATACTTCTGACCCCCCACTACAGGAAGGATGTGGAAGCATTTGCAAATGTGCAGAGGAGATTTCCTAGGACATTGCCTGATCTGGAGGGAAGGTATTATGGGGAAAGGCTGAGAGACTTGAATGTGTTCTCACTGGAGCGAAGAAGGCTCAGAGGGAATTTGTTAGAGGCATACAAGATGACCTGAGGATAAAGGAGGAAACAAAGTGATAGACTTTTTTATGAGAACGATGACGTCAGCTAGTACGAGAGGGCACAGTTGCAAATTGACCGGTGATAGACGTCATGCAGTTGTCAGCTGCAAGTTCATTACTCAGAGAGTGGTAAGTGCATGGAATGACCTGCCTGCTAATGTAGTCAACTCAGCCACATTAGGGGCATTTCGGCAATCCTTGGATAAGCATATCGACGATGCTGGGATAGTGTAGGCGGATGAGCATGGATCAGTTCACAAGTCAGTGCAACATTGAGGGCCGAAGGGCTTGTTCTGCACTGGACTGTTCTATTTGCTATTTTAATCACACAGGGAGCAAGTACCTCAGACGTGTTCAGCTGAAGGCCTGAGACACCTTCAGTACTACCCTCTGCTTCCCTCTATCTGCCTCACTCACAGTCACACCCTTCTGTCCCTGACCACTGACTGATTTGAAACAGTTAATCTACGGAGTGTGACTGTCTCCTCTGCAAGAAAAACTGTCTATCTCAGATTTAAAGATATCAAATCATTCACTTTACACTGCTGAATGTCCAAAAGAGCTCCAAACATCTGACAAACTCAGTGTGTCGAAGTCATTCTGAACATGCACCTTGAGTGGTCTAATACTCATTCTTACGAAAGGAACCAGAGTAAGTCACTAATATTTTGGTGTACAGCTTAATGTGCTGACGAAATGCACCATAGATCTGAGGTGCAAAAAGGTTCTGTAAGATTCTGAAGCCTGGGTGTCAGCAATTTTCAGCTTCAGACTGCAGTTACTGAAATAGCAATTCTCCTCTATCAGCTTTACTGTTCCAAAATACAGGCTGAGACTTCTATTGTGGAGAGATGGCGACAGCTTGATCCCAGTCCCAGCAAACTCATCCATGTCACCAGGAAACGACGTTTTCTGTGATTACATTCAAAGCATTTCTGCAATTTGTCTGTCATTTCCTTAGTTTCAATTGTCATCGCACTTGTGTCTTTATTAGAAACACGGACAAACCTCGCCTTATGGAGTCTTTCTTTACTGTAATCAGGCTAGATTTACAGCACTGCTTTAACTATTGGTCGAGCATTTCAGGCTCTGGGCTAAACTTCCAATGGGTATCCATCTTGCCAGCATTGTTTCTCACCATGTTAAACTTTATGTAAGTGTCCACAGAAATCATTAGCCAACATCTGGAATAAGTGCTCCCAAACCTACATGAGGGATTTCGGGTAAAAGGTTTTCAATTTTAAGTAGAAGGAAGGCAAGTTTGCCTCCAGTCTGTTTAATGTAGAGATATGTCCCCATGTGAGCTGATGTTGGGATTAACAATCAATGCTTCCCGTTGCACGCCAGCCTGAACATAAGGGAAGTTTATTTCATAAACTGTCCCCGGGGCTTCCAACTGCAACGTGACCTCATAGAGCATGAGCTTGCCTCTGGGACATGAATATGGTTGGTCACGGGTCACGTGGTACTGGACCATTCAATGGAATTCCTTTCCAACGACAGGAATTTACAGTTTTACATGTCACTCACACGTGATTCTGCGACTGGCTTAAAGTTCATCAACTGTTCTGATTAGATATTTTTATTTCTGATATACATGATGGATTTCCTTGGTGAATTTCAAGAACTATTGTGCATAAATGGCCGAATGTATTGGTCAATATCGGGAAAATGCTAATGAAACCTCGTCCGCGTTACCTCTCACACATTCTTTGTCTCTCGTTGTCTCGGTTGTTGTCTCTGTCCTGAATCCACCCTGTGACGAACAGTCTCGTATCAGTCTCCCCAGAAACAAATTTAGATATGAATCAATGAGGCAGGAGGGGCATGGGTCGAGGAGAGAGGAGTTGAAACAATGAATTGCAGTCTGGGGGAAATATGGGAGTGTGAGAATGGAAAAAAAACACAGACAGACAGAAGCAGGCGTTGTTTCGAGAGGCAGAGGAGTAGAGATCGAGCGAGACAGAACAGGCATTAATCCTTCTTTGCTTTTGGGCAGAATATACGCGTTGTCAAATGTCCCACATTCTGTTGGACCAAATGCGATTTCGTTCAGAATCACAGAGCCAAAAATGAATTTTCCATATTAACGGTGAGACTGAGTGTCATACTGTGTTGGTAAAATCCTATTGTGGACATTGATCTGGTTCAGTCCTATATTTGTTAAATTTAATCGGCTGGGAGGACGTTGCTGTGTGAAACAGAGTGGGAAATTATAGCAGAGATTAAAACACATCACAACTGAGTTTTTTTTTACAATTTCACGACTTTATTCCCATCTCAGAGAGTTTGCATAATTTCGGTCAAAGCAGACCAATACAGAACAAAAGAATGGTATTAAGGCATTCACAGGCGTATCACCTCCCCTGTGCACATCTCATCTACTTACTGGAAGCACAGCAAATTGTATTGCTCGTGGAACTGCCACACAGGAGGAGAGGGCTTTGATACATTGATCGCTGGGTTGCATACATTTAAGCTCAAAATGCACCACTCCGCTCACCCGAGTTACTAACTGTAAAGAAAGCTCTCAGTCATTCAGAGAAATACTTAGTTTTCCATCTTCATGTAGCATGTAACTTTGATAATGAAGTGATAACTCCTTCATTGCTTTTGGGCAGAATATACGCGTTGTCAAATGTCCCACATTCTGTAGGACCAAATGCGATTTCGTTCAGAATCACAAAGTGTGTCACTGCGCACAAGGAGGGTGGGCAGCCAACCGTCTATCTGCTGTCATTTTATTGCACTCTCCACGTAAATCTGATCATTGTTCCTTTTCAGGCTGACATTGAATTCCCTTTTGCATACATGGAATCTTGCTCTTTGTCACTCTCAGACAGTGATTTACGAACATGCACCACTCCCTTTGCGAACATATTTTTCCGCCTGTCATGTCTAATTATTTTCCTCTTGACTTTCATTTTCTGCCTAGTTGTTCTGGATAGTTTCTGGCGTTGGAGAATTTTGACATCATTATTTCCTCTGTCTAGAACATTCATGACATGGAAAATGTCAAGCAGATTAAAATAGTGGAGAGCTGGAAAAGCACAGCTGGACAGGCAACGTCGGGAGCAGGAAAATCGACGTTTCAGACATTAGTCCTTCGTCACGAATGGGTGTATGGGTGGGGACGAAGAGACAAATAGGAAGGTGGGTGGAGCTAGAGTGAGTGTGGAGTTGGGATCAAGGAACTAGGAAGTCAATCAGTAGACGCAGATTGAGGGGAGAGAGTGATAGGTCGGAGAAGAGTGTAGAGATGATAGGTGGGAATGAAAATTGACAGCAAGGACAGTTCAAGAGGGATGGGACCGAGTTGGAGGTTTTGATCTGCGATGGGGGGAGAGGAGGGGGGAGAAGGAAACTGGAGAAGTAAATGTTGATGCCGAGTTGTTGGATGGTCCCAAAGAAGAAGATGAGGTAGTCTTCCTCAGCTCACCGTACAACTTGGATTTGATGGTGGAGGAGGCCCACGACATGCACGTCCTTGAAGGAATGCGAGCAGAAGATGAAGCAGTCGTTTACAGTACAGTGGACTGTTTGGTGCGTGTTTTCCAGAGATCTTTCAGCAACTCTCTGCGTAATAGCATCCTGTCTCCCCAAAGTCAAGGAGACCACAACGAGAACAACACAAACAGTAGAAGAGGTGTTGGCATATGCAGTAAACTGTGCCAGATGTGGAAGGTATCTATGGGGCAATCGACAGAGGTGAGGGAGCTGGTGAGGGTGCACGTTTTTCACCTCTTGCTGTGGTAAGGGAAGCCCAGCTTTCAGCTTTCTTTTCTCCAGTACCTGACCCAATTTTCCAATCTACTTTCACAACTGACATTGCACATACCCTACACCATTCACATCAACCTGTTCAGCGCTGTCGACAATCACTTCACTTCCCCACTTACTGAAGTTTCACGTGCAGAACTGAACAATAATGCAGCTGAAAGATTCATTTAGAGTCGGATTGACACAGTGAACAATCCGTAACACATGTTTTAACTTTCAATGTGCTTCCCTATGTCGATTTACTGCAATGCTAGCTCTTCCCCATCCTGACTTCAGGCAGTCCGACGTCATTTAGAGAATCTACTTTTTGAGATTTTCGAGCGAACATTTGCAGAAGTGCAGACAGGATATATGGGTCCCTCCGGAATTTGAACGGTATATCTAAACCACTGAAAACTCAAAAGAAAATACATCCCACGAACAAGGAGCCACAGCCTGTTTGCACTGCCCACTTTGCTAGCAGATGACTTTTTCTCAGTTTAAATTCCATCATTGCTCCAGAATTCCAAGCAGCAAAGTTTTTCCACAGTATCTGCTTCCCATTCTGTCTCTCTGCTCCCTGACGCTGCTGTTTCTCCTGTAAAAAGGAACCGGGCTGTCTCCATTGGTGGACAACTTTGTTTCGACGTGTAAGCTGTGCTGGGTGAGAGCAGAGTCAATTTGCTGTTCTGCTCAGTGTCAATCACTTGCGATGGAAGGAGTTAATTACACGGCAGGAAGTTCGCAACTTCATTTGTGGATTTTCTCCGAAGGTCTCTCACCTGCGAAATAGAAAGATGCTGAGCTGGCCGCAAAGGAATAAATTGACACTGGAGATTCTTCCTTCTGGTAAATAATATGAGTTCTCTTGAGTGCAGCCTGTATGGTGTTCAGAATTCTTATTGCAGCAATCCTGCAGAATGTCCAATGCAAAACTGGCGTCTGTTTCTTTGCTGCAATATCTGAGCCACCACTGTCGCAGATGAGGAGGATCCAAGAGAAATGCTCACTCACTGACAGTCATCAAAATGGCCCGGAGCTGCCTTGCTGCTGACAGCCCAAAGCAGAATGTAGAGTTAAAAATGAGCCAGTTACAAGTGGAGTTCCGCAGGGATCAGTTCTGGGTCCTCTGCTGTTTGTAATTTTTATTAATGACTTAGATGAGGGAGTCGAAGGGTGGGTCAGTAAATTTGCAGATGATACGAAGATAGGTGGAGTTGTGGACAGTGAGGAGGGCTGTTGTCGGCTGCAGAGGGACTTAGATATGATGCAGAGCTGGACTGAGGAGTGGCAGATGGAGTTCAACCCTGCCAAGTGTGAGGTTGTCCATTTTGGAAGAACAAATAAGAATGCGGAATACAGGGTTAATGGTAGGGTTCTTAGTCAGGTGGAGGAACAGAGGGATCTTGGGGTCTATGTAAATAGATATTTGAAGGTTTCCACTCAGGTGGATAGAGTTTGTAAGAAGGCCTATGGAGTATTATCGTTCATTAGCAGAGGGATTTAATTCAAGAGTCGTGAAGTGATGTTGCAGCTGTACAGGACTTTGGTTAGGCCACAGTTGCAGTACTGTGTGCAGTTCTGGTCGCCTCACTTTAGGAAAGATGTGGAAGCTTTGGAGAGCGTGCAGAGAAGATTTACCAGGATGTTGCTTGGAATGGAGAGTAGTTCGTACGAGGATAGGTTGAGAGTTCTCGGCCTTTTCTCGTTGGAACGGCGAAGGATGAGGGGTGACTTGATAGAAGTTTATAAGATGATCAGAGGAATAGATAGAGTAGACAGTCAGAAACTTTTCCCCCGGGTACAACAGAGTGTTACAAGGGGACATAAATTTAAGGTGAAGGGTGGAAGGTATAGGGGAGATGTCAGGGGTGGGTTCTTTACCCAGAGAGCGGTGGGGGCATGGAATGCGCTGCCCGTGGGAGTGGTAGAGTCAGAATCATTGGCGACCTTTAAGCGGCATTTGGATAGGAACATGGATGGGTGCTTAATCTAGGTTAGAAGTTCGGCACAACATCGTGGGCCGAAGGGCCTGTTCTGTGCTGTATTGTTCTATGTTCTATGTTCTATGTTCTATTTCACCCTTTGTCCCAGTGATAGGGCGAGGGACGGCTTAAACACGTTGCGTCATTCCCAGGCAGACTGAAGCCGGACAATCTATCCCGTCCATGGCGAATCTGTGCCACTTGAATCTGTCTGAGACTATTCATAATCGGTTACATATGTCCTAACATTGAGAAAATGTTTCTGGTTGGTGATGCTGTCTCCCACATGCTGATCGTCATGCCATTCATGTCTCAATCAGCAATGGGTAATGCGCCTGAGTACGTGTCAGGAGAGTATAGGTTTGACTCGTACCTGGCTCGAGAGCAATGCAGGTTTTTATTTAACTGACAAACCAATCGTGCCCTTTGAACTGAAGCCGAGTCGACGTTTGAATTCCTGATCTGCAGGAATCTTCAGTCAATGCCCCAACATCACCAGAGGAGTGGAAGCTGAAATACTTAAACCCACTGTTCATGGGCAATTTTCCATTTCCATAACGCACTGACCCAATCACTGCGCCTCATTGAAATGGCAAGGAAATAAAATGTGTCGCCAAGTTGCAGCTTCGAGAATCTTTAGAAACTCCTTGTGAAACGGTTTCAAAGGAAAATGAAGAATGAACTGTTGGATTGATCAGGGATTTCCGAGGCACCTTCTCCTTCTTAAATAGGATGGAAGATTGTCTCTGATGTTCTCGAGGACATTAATTGATCCGAGGCATTGAACGGACTAACATGGCGATGCTCCGCTTGTGTTGTTGGCGCTGTTAGGTGTAAAATGAATTCCGGTCTCCCTGGCAAGGAATCGAAGCCCGACCAAAGTGGTGAAAGCACTGAATCCTGCCCATTACAACAGCAAGTATGATTTCAAGAATCAAGCGCATGGCTGGCGTGACAACTGTCAAGACCCTTGTAAGTGCTCTTGTCAGAAACAACAACTTGATTATCCTCATCTCACTTTCCCTTACTACGCCTTGTATGGCTCAGCATCACAAAATAACATCGAAATACCAATGAAAGTTATGCGGGTTTCTGCTTCTCTGACCATTCCACACAGTGAGATCCAGATTGAAACACTCGTTGGCTGCTTAGGGTTTACTGCATATCTCCACAACTCTTTCCGCCTTTTACCTTAAATCTATCTCCCGCGGTGATCGATCAAAATGAAACATTTCTTTGAGTCGACCCCATCCATGTCCCTCATTATTTTGTATCTCAATCGTGCCATTACAAAATCTACTCTTCTGTAAGAAAACTAACCCCAGACTGTGCATTCTCTCTTCATAGCTCAAAATCTTCAATCAGCCAATATCCTATTGAATCTCTTCTGCACCGTTCCCAGTGCTACCTTGTCCCTGATCTAACGTGAATTGCAGAACCGCACACAATACTAAGACGACAGCGGAATGAACAAATGGAATAAATGACGCAGAAAGCTACACAAAATGTTCTTTTGTAATAAATTATCTTTTGCTCAATTCTGCGCTGCATCATCTTCCTGAGCCTGATGCTCCAATAATTTTTGGTCTATGTCAGTAAATGCTGCTATATGACGATTAATCTCACAACCGCGGAAGCTGTATGTATAGACTGGTTTGAAGGACCCGAAGCTGGTTTGGGGCACGTTCACCCAGCTACAGCACCCCAGCAGCACAGACAGCGCGGTGTAATGTGAGTGTTAGATTGTGGAATGCATCAGTGAAATCGCAGGACCAGCGTAAAGGTTGGTTAGTGATTGTAGAGAGAGAGAAATCTCCGAGGAAGGGTGGGTTTGAATCCTGATATCTGAAACTCTGAGGTGGGAGAAAGCGGGTATTTGAAGGAGCGAAATCATCGCCTGTAAGAGTATTTTCATGGCGTATGTTACTGATTCCTCCCCGCGTTTGCTAAGCACGGAGCAGCAGGAATTATTGCAATATCAGACTGGGAGCTCCAATCTCACTTTCAGCAGTTTTATTGACATTGAGAAGGGAACATTGGAACATCAAGTATTACGTGGCATACAAAGTGAAAGATGCATTTTGCCATAACTCAGACTGGAGCTGAACTTGCGGTGGCCACAAGGCAAAGCACGTCCCCGTTGCCACATTTAAAAATGCTACTCAAAAGCAGTAAGGATAGTGACAGAGGATATATCAGGAACAGCACAACAGTCACAACAGAAATAGTTGCCAAACAGTGTCTGAGATGTGGTTACTCAGAGAGTGGGGTGAAGTTTTAATTTGGAGATGTTGAATGCTGAGATTGATGGATTTCTACAAAACATCAAAGGCTGAGGGGATACTGCAGCGTATTGTTGAAATGTATTTCCCAATAGGAATGTAGTTTAACATCGGGTTTTTTTCACCAATTTGCTCACAAAATCAAGTAAACACTGCTGCGAAATATCATGCAATCCCAGTTCACAGGCCCACAATCACAGACACTGAGTGATACAATCCCGAAGATCCTAGTGGAAATTGTGATGGGGAAGAGCACGCGCCTGTGGCACTAGTGATGTAATCGCTGAGAGGGAGGTCCATCTCTGACAGTACAGAGGTGCGTGAAATTCCGAGGCTGGAAGCTCTAACGTCACCTGGAGCACCTTCTATTTTTGTGGAGCAGGGAGCATTGTGACATCTGGCTGGGAGGTTGAGCCTCGTGTGGAGAAATTTATTTTGACATAGAGCAGCAGGGATTATTGTAATATCAGGCTGGGAGCTCCAACCTCACCTGCAGCAATTTCTACTGACGTTAAGAAGGGAACATTGGGACATCAGGCTGTGAGGTCCAACTGCACCGTGACCAGCTCTTGTTGACATGGCGCAGGGGGCATTTTGACATTCTGGCTCAGGGAAAGGATACTCAGCTATTTTAATCTGAAGTGAAATAAATTAATTGATTCGAGGCTTTGCAAGGAATCCTGTCACAGATGCAGGGTGTTTGCTGTTGCCATCGTCAGGAACAATAAAGTTCTCATTCACTGGCAGGGCATCGAAGCCGGGACGCGGTGGAAAAGTGCAAAATTCGAAACAATAGACCACCAAAGATGCCTGTAGAACGGGGATGTACTGATTGGTCCTCAGCCATCAATCTCCTCTACGTGCCCTTGTCAGAAACAACGGATTGCCGACCCTCATCACAATTTCTAGCACTTTTTTTGCCTTTACATCAAAAGTTCACATCTAACTGCTGTTGTAGGATATGTGGGTTCCTGCCCTTGCGAACCCTGACAGTGTGTTCCCGATTCAACCACCAGATTGTTCATAAATGTTTACGTTATACCTACTGCATGTCACCAGGGATGACAACAGACAGCGTTGCATCTTTTCTCAATGACAGAGTTTTTGGCATTATTTCACTGGAGATAAGTTTCTCCACCAAAATGGAGTCATCGAGGGTAATCAGCAAGTAAACAAGCACATCAGCCCATTTTTTTCAACCATGGACTATAGCCTTATGTGCACTGAGGTTCCAAATTTTCATATTAATGATGTTTTCTCCCTACCACTTTCAACTAATCGACACAAATAATGGGGTGCATTTTGAGATGGGTCAATTTTGTTAATGTTACCTTGAGGAATTGAACCTCATTTTGACCCACAGAGAGAAAGATGAAAAACCATTCACCCGAGAGTGACAGATGGAAGATGAGAGACGAACCCCAAGAAAATAGGATTTCACCTACTTGGCTTGTATTGTCCCATGTCAGACTTAAACACCAGACTCTGTTTACCATAGTGAAAGGAAGCAAGTGGTCACTCCCTGTCCATGCACATCCCACATTAATTCCATGTAACTGCACTTTATGCTGCCTCGACTGGCTTTTCCTGCCACACTGGAATATAGTTTACGTCAGCAGCTTACTATCCTTCCGAATGTTTTCCTCAAATTCTTGAAAAGACAAAGAAGAATGGGGTATTTCATGTGCAATTTCACTTTACAAGGCCAACTGTCTAACCACTGAGCTACAGAACCAATGCATTGCCGTGTGAGAGAAGGTCCCATGTATTAGAAACTGCAAACTAATAGATGCACTGATAGTCTGTGTAACATATAGCAAGTCAGTGTAACACAATCCAGACAGACCCGAAGGGAGCACGTATGAAAAGATAGCAGGATGTAATGCTAAAACGCACAGTGTTGAGGGTGATATAAACAGAGGTCTTCCATGGCAGTCAGTCATTAGGATTCAGGAATTCCAATGTCATGGTCTGTTAATTGTTACCAATTATAGTAATTACTAGGAAATGCTGACTGAACTTTAGATGCTCAATTATGCGTGAAACAGTCAGAATCACTTCCCTCCATGCCACAAATCCACATCCGTAATGTCAGCTACTATTGCCAGACGTGCATTCGGCTCAAAACAAGAACGAGGAGGCCACCAGAAAAAAAGGAAGGCCGATGGTTGTTTCTTAGAACCGACTATAGCCAAACTGTAGCCAGGATCAACGTGTGCCCTGAAGGTTAGTTTGCCTGATTACCCTGGTGTAGTGACCACTCCGGATCAATCACCCAATTGACTCATCTTTGTGTGTTGACCTTTGCAGGTCTCACATCGGTTTAGTGCCCCAAGTGGATTCACACATTTTTAATTTGTCGATCTTTACTCAGATCATCGTTGCAGATTCGTATTGACAGAGCTATTTTTAGAAGCAGAAAGAGACCAAAAACCCAAGACTGTTTCACCATGAAATTAGCTCATGTTTGATTTGATAATTCCGAACTGCATAACTAGCCTTTCTTCATAACTCTTCATAACTTTATTGAATGCAACTTTGTCTCTCTTAGACTTGAATATACATAATGAGCCAGACCCAACAGCCTGTGCTGTACAGAATTCCTCGAAATACAGAACAATAGTGAGTAAACTTGCCAAATAGGAAATAACAGTAAGTCCAACTGGAGTGGGAGAATGGCGAAATCAAGGTGAGAGAGAATGTAACAGTTAAAACTAAAGGAAAGGGAAGGATTGGGTGTGGTTTCACCATTACGACATTTTTCTGCCATTCTCAGATTCCAATCACTGAACCCGAACGATTAACATCGTTTCTCACACAGCAGGCCACCCCCTTTCCCCACTATCGCCTAACCACTGTCACCTACACACTTCACATCGGCTCTGATGACGATGATTGCAAACTGGAAACACTGACATCCATTCTCTGCATCGATGCTTCCTGATCTGCTGTAATTTCCAGGCTTTTCTTTATTATCAGTACAGAGGCCAGCATGTGCAGTCATTTGCTCTGAAATTCTTTCCCATGTCTCTCTTAAACCTGCAAACCCTATTCTGATATGAGGCACTCTGATCCTAGGCTGTCCAAGAAGGAAACCAAACCTTCTTCAGGCAAGAAGTCAAATCTTTCACGAACGTGTATGCTGAAGTAAGGAGTACCTTTTTGTTGCAGAATTGAGTCTGAGCAAGCCCAGTCAATGGATATCACCGCTTCCACCCATTTAATTTTAACTCTGCACTAAAACGCTCATTGAGTCTTTTAGAGCTTTACCATTTTCTGTTTTTAATGTCAGGAATTCATGTTCACTTTTCAGACTTTTTACAAGAATGCGAAATCCGCATTCCTCTCTGAGAATTAAACAGTGGAAATAGCAGTGCAAGTGCTGATTCTCAACAACTCGAACACCAGAGAAGGCGCACTCTATGCTTGCAAGTTTACTTCTTAACACTGCTTGTGATTTTTCGTTCAGTTTCAAAATGAGAGACAATCCCTGAATGTTAAAAGCAATGGCACAGTCCCTTCGCCCCATTATATCAATGACAGTCGTCACACATGGTACTTCTGACCCAAGATTCCAAAACTTGACCTTGTGTGTTCAAACGCGTTTTAAATATTCATCCAAATAGTAATTCTATGTCTTGAAAGCTGCAGAGGAACAAAAAACAGCTCCTTTAGCCAAAACCAGTGAGAGTTGTTTGGTGGAACATGCACTCTCAGTTTTCCTTCTTGAAGAAGTTTCTGAAAACCAAACACTTTCTCCGAGACAATTGCCTGTTTTCCTTATACCGCATAAAGTGTGGGTTTAAATCCGTCAGTTTACGAGGAAAGAATTTCCTTTACAAAACCTCTTTTCATCAGTTGTGTGATTTCCCTCAGTGTCGAACTCCATCAGTTCTGCCTCTGTCTAATAACAATCCAGAACGACAATTTCACATCAGTTCCAATTTAACCAATTTGTTGAAATTATGTCCCAATTAATAAAACCCAATCGAAGGACACTTTTTCAATATTTATTGTTTAATGTTCAGTTTTAAAGTTACAGAATCAAATTGATATACTTTTGTTAAATAGTGGAATTTGAGTCGCTCTTTGTCACTTTTACATGAACAGATTATGAGACGAGGTGAGATTTTCTGTGTGTTTGGTTTCGTTAGCAGAAAGATTTACCACGGTGTCGTTACACAGAGAAGATTGTATTCTGTTTGGTCTGTCCATGTTTCTAAAGAGAGACACAAGTGACACCGTAATTGATAGGAAGACAATGGCAATCAAACTACAGAATTACTGTGCATGTATCCGCACACAGGGATGTTTCCTCGTGACATAGATGGTTATGCATTGGCTGCGACAAGTTGGCCCCCATCTTTCGGCAATGAAAGTCCCAGCCTATGTTTTGGAAGTGGAACACTGGTAGAGGACAACTACTATTTCAGGAAATACAGTCTAAAGCTGGAACTCGATGACACATATTTTTCGGAACCCACTTTTTTTTAAACCTCAGATTCTATTTTGCATTTACTCAGCATGTTCGGCTGTTCACAAAAATACTTCTGCGTTGATAGTGGTCATAATCGAAAATTAGGGCCACACCATTGAAGATGCATGCTCAGAAGCACTTTCAACCACAAAAGGCAAAAGGTAGGAAAATGGATTTTGGCCTCTGATCAGCCAAGCTTTCGTTAAATGTTGGAATGGCATCGAAGGGCTCAATGGTCGACTCCTGTTTTAAATTTCCTCCAATCTTTACAATTTTCTTATCATATATCTCAAAGATTCCACTGACGTTTTAATGAGGAATCATTAATGTCGTTGGTCTCTGATGGTTAATTTAATTCAGTGAATTGTTTTCAAAAGCTTACCTGGCCTTGATAAGAGATGTGATTGTAGCTTTTTAATGTTGTCCACTTGCCAATGTTAAGGAGAATAAGTGACTTTAAACATCGGGTCATAAGTTTGACACTCTCATTGCATAATGTTCCATTGAATATCTGTTTTTTTGAGCTGAACATTGCTTTTCATTCCACTGGCACATTCGAAGCGAGTTTTTCTGCTGTTCTGAATATTAATGCCTTAGTTACTGGTACAAAATGACAATAAGGAGTGAATGAGAGACACGTTTGGAGATGTGGCTTAAAGATGACTGAGCAGGGGCACTTTAAATTTGACCGCTTCTGCTCAAGTCCTGACACCAAGAAGTGACTCAATCACAGAATTAGAATGGCCAAATGTTACATGAATCAAAAGAAACTGATCCATATCAACGAACACTCAAATGAGACGAATTGGATTCGTATCTAATCTGCCTCCCGAATGTGGGAATGGAGTGCACATGTGTGCGATCACAGGGGATCAGGGCAGAGAACAGACAAAATTAGGAATTGCAAGGAATGGTGGAGATCTATCCACCATTGTCAGAGAGGAGCTTACTACCTCTCCCATGTCCCTGTCCGACTAACCTTGAATCTTTGGAGGAAGAGAACATAAATGAGAATTAGGACTATGTGAAAAATCAAAGTGTTCCCATGAAAAACGGAAATGTATTAACAGACAACAGTCATAGATTTTACAGTGAAACCTAAGAAGAGGAAAGTGAGAATGATAGTGATGGAGCGCACGCGAAAATAATATGAGTTTACTCCGACCTCTCCATCAGGAACATCCACGAACCTTAGCCTAACTAAAAGAAGAAGGCCCTGGATAACGGTAAGAAATTTCCTTATATTTGAATCAATTCGCTGCTCAGGCTGGCTGGTCTTTGCAAACATCAAATAATCACAAAATTGGTTTCCGGGAAAACATACAAATTTTGGAAACAAGTGAATTTATGGCTGTGTAACTGACTCTTATTCTTTCCACAGTCTGTTCACTGGAACACCAAATCAGTTTCTGTGTCCCATTGCAATTTTATACCAATAGGCTGTCACGGTGGTTTGCACTGCTGCCTCACAACGCTAAGGATCTGGGTTCAACCGCGGCCTTGGGTGACAGTCTGTGTGGACTTTTCACAACCCCACTTGCGTGTGGGTATTTCCTCCTACAGTTCAATGTGTGCTGGTGAAGTGGATTGCCCACAGTGTTCATATTTATATTGGTTGGTCATGGGAAGTGCATTGCTGGTGGAGAGGGGTGACTCTCGTATGAATGCTGTGCAGTAAGTTGGTGTGGACATGTTAAGACGAATGGCCTATTTCCCCACATCGGGAATGAATAATGCTAATGTTTGTAAACTTCTCAGATGTACACATTGAGAGGTAGCGTTCAGTTGCTGATGAATCGTGTGGCTCTTTCGGATCTCAGTATAGTGTCTTTTTTAATTTTCCCATCAGCAAATGCTCTGTTTCTCATCAATTAGAAAAAATGCACAAAATTCAGCTCTGCCAAATATCGAACATGATTTTTGCCAGGGCAACCAGTTCGTGTCTTTTTTTTTCCTTTATGTTAACCTCAAAGTTATGAATCTGTTTCCCAGATTCTTCCTCGTGCTTCGACAAAATCGAAATTATGGTATGGATAATTTATTTATGAAACATTTTTTTTAAAAAGATTGAACCTGGAAACAGTGATGTGCTTGATATTTCAATTTAGTCAATGATTCTCTCAAATAATTAATCACAGCATAGTTTAGCAACCAGATTGAATATGAGATATTAGTGCCATGTGCTTGACTGACTGGGTGGAGATTCAATGAGTAATTTTGAATCACAGATTTGTTAAGGTACAGAGGAGGTCATTCAACCCGTTGGGTCAACACGATTCCCCGAATATGTTTTCTGATTTTGTGTCATTTCCCTGACTTCTTCTGCTGTAATCCTGTAATTTTCCCTATAAAATAATATTGTACTGATAAACCCAAACCACAAATCCATAAAATAAAATCCACATCTAACTACATCGTTGTGTCAAGTTTATTTCTTGCATCACATTTTCTTCTTTTGTATTTTTTTTTAAATTCTCCACTCTTACTATCAAAGCTTTTCTGAGTTGGAACACTTTCTCACCATCAATTCTGTACTGTACTCACATGATTTTGAAAAATTGCTTTGAATTTCTTGTCCGCCTTCTCCAATTTAAACTCATGGCTGAAATGTTCCACTGCCAGAGACTGTCGTTTCAATGTAGTTTCTCAAAACCTGCCAGTTTTCCCTTCGTTCCTGATCTCCCGCTTATACTCAATTGCATATTGAATCCATCTCGTGAGCCATCTTGCTTTTTGCTTCATTTCATGCTGATTAATTAAGTTGAATATATACTGGTTTTGATCTAAGGTAGTGTTTCTCATCTTCAATATTTTCCACAGTCCCTTTCCCTTGTAACTCTACGAGATTCAGCTCAGAATGTTCATGTTGTGCCTATTAACGTACGAAACTATTCAGCTGACGCTAACTCAAAGCAATAAACTGTCTCTATCTGGACTTTTAGGCGAACATTGGGTATTTCTGACACTATCAATGTTAGCAAGCCTCAGATTCCGCCAGTATGGCTCCAGCCCGTGGTTTGCATCTGCACCAACACTTCACACAATACGGCACATCTACGCTAAACATGTGATTGACGCGGCGCCTGTCCAATATGAGTAGGGGGCGGAAAGATTAATCCACCAAACACCGAGCGAATGAAATGAGGCTCATGCCGGCGCAGACAGGTTCAGGAGAAATTCAATCGGTCCTCACTATTAACAAGCCTGACTGGAAATGAGCGACTTATCTCAAAGGTTGTCTCTTTAATGGGGCAGACGGGGGCGTCCAGCACAATCCGTTCACAAGGTAAGACTGAAACATTGTAAATAATCTCGAGGCAGAAGTCTGAAATCATGGAGTCCCTGGACGATTCTGTATCAGTTCCCCCACCCCAAATGTCCCCAGCATTGATATATCTGAATAGCAGGCGGACATTTGGTCTTTCAAGTTTGTCTTTCCCTGAGAGAAAATGATTGATGGTCATCATACTCAATGCCCACATCCAGTTTTCACAACAGCGTATTGTAACCACGACATTCATATTAATACAGGTTTATAAAAAATGCCCAGTTGTGACGAGTGCACAAAAGCAGGACAAGTCCAACCCTTACTCCGGTCAATCAATGCTCAACCATCAGCAAAGTGATCGGAGTGAGTAATAACTGTGCTTTCAGATTGTACTCAGTCAACAAGAAGCAACTCGCTGAAACTGCGTGTTCCATCAGAGGCACTTAGCTTTTGCCCTTATTACATAATTAGTGCAAAATGGAGAAAATAATGCACTCACAAGACAAGGTGAGACTGAATGCCTTTGAGATTAGGGGTGCGTCCGAATGACTAAGACATTGAAGAGCTTTTGCGAAACTGGAGTCAATTGGAATCAAAGGAAACCATTGTTACAATGAGGACGTGGCATCCCTCGTTAATTAATAGCAAACAGTCGGAAAATCTCTCCTTACCTCGTAATCTATTCAAATGTAAGTGAGTGATATAGAAATTCTAATTTCCAATACTTAAAGATAAACAACTTTTTATTTCAATCTATTGCGAATACTAAACAAAACAATCAACAATCTAAACATTATTCTCTTTAACTGAACAAAATCTATTAACATGCTGTTTCAATAACACAGTTGTTAAACATTACATCAAGTTCATCTCAAGTCGACACAGTTAGAATGTGCTCCGCTGTTTCCAACTTCTATCTGCTCATCTCAATTGTTTCAATTTGTTTCATTTTTACAGAGTATGTTTTGCAGAAAAAAGTACCTTTTGATAGAGAGTGCTTTCTAATTTCTTAGAGAGGGAAGTGTTGGATGAGCAGGTAACTCCAGCAATAACTCTCATTCTAGTTATCAAAATATTGGTTTTATGTGCACTCCAATGACACATTAATTTGTATAAATTGATGAGATTCCAGATGCCAAAGCAAAACAAAAATTGAAAATTTATTAGTTTCTGGGACGCTCGGCAAAATTTAATGTAATTGGTTAAATGTGAGTTGTTGTTGAAACAGCAAGACACAATCAGGTTTTCACCGAGAAGTGTTACCTGTATCTATTTTGGAACAGCCCGTCCCCCAGCCTATTCATTCAGGGAGCAAAGCATGCGATCTTAATTTCCTTCAACATTCAGAAAATACACTGTTTTAAAGTGAACATGTGTGCTTTCAACAATGTAACACTCTCCACTTGGTTTAACCATCCAGCCCAAATGCTTGCAATTTCTGAATGTCAATCATCCCAAGTCCAGCACAACACTTCAGGGGTCTTGCAGGTTATTGTCTCAGTCCCAATCGTTCTCAGCTGTTTCAATCACTATTGTTCAATCATAAAATACGAGTTGGTTGTTTTACTCACAAAAATATGGAATCCCTGAAACGGGCCATTTTACCCAACAAGTTCACATCTGCCTTCCAAACACCATCCCGCCCAGAATAATCCCCCACCCTCCTTCAGTAACCCTGCATTTCCCATCGCTAAGTATCTAACCCAGACTTCCTTGGATAATTTAGCAATTGTAAATCTACCGAACCTGCACGTCTTTGGGCCGTGGAATGGAAAAATGCAAACATGGGGAGATTGTGCAAACTCCACACAGAATATCATCCAAGGCTGCAATTGAAGCAAGGCCCCTGTGATAAAACAATGGTGACAATTGCGCCAACATGCCACACCTGACGGCTTTATTATTTAGCACCATTTGTGGCTCGTCAGTCACACAAGCAATTCCTGTCCGGACAATGTGGAGAAAATTAGGCACTTTTCTGTCGTTTGAAGAATTTATTTTGAATGAATTAGCTGCTGTAGAACAGGAGGAACATGGAACACATTTCATTTCTTCCGGAATATTAACTTCATAGGAAGGAAGACACAATGGGCATCAGACAATCATCAATTAAGAAACAATGAAACCCCTTGGTACAACTCCACAGGAGGCTGGAATTAAAACCAAAACTTCTAGTTGTGACTTTGGCACACGATGTAGTACTGTAAAAAACAGGCACTTCCTTCACTTATGAACTTGCTGTTGTTTCAGTAGTTTGGATTTCACATCAAATCTCTTCCCACACCAGTGCAGATGAACAGCCTCTCCCCACATTGATATGGCGGATGCACAGTGAGTCTAATTAACCACGTGAATCCAGACCCATTTTGAGAAGAAATGACGGTTTCTCATTCGTGTCAACACGTTGATGGGTCAACAGATCCTCAGAGATTTTAAAGCTCCTCCCACGTACAGAGCATTTAAGAAATCTTTTCCTATGTGTGGCCTTCCTGTTGTTCAAACAGTGTGGTGGATCAAGTGAATTCTATCCCACACTCGAAAAATAAGAATGGCCTCTACCTGGTCTGACTGTCTTTATATTCTGAGAAGGCAGATTATCTGTTGAATCCCTGTCCACACGTACAAGACACGTTTCTCCACACTGTGAATGATGCTTTTCCCTTCCAGGTTCAAAAGCGAATCATGTTCAAGCAACAATCAATTGGACAACATCATCAGATACTGAGATAATTTATGGTTTTAAGCCTTTGCACTGTAAATCTTCTTCTTCTAATGCCCGGAAAAGTTACTGATAAAGGAAAATCAGAAGCATTTTGAAGTCCAGAAAAAAGGCAATAAGATGCAAGAGCAGAAGTCAGCAATTCAACCTATACAGTCTGCTCTCACTATTCAGTGAGATGACGGCTGATCTGATAATCCACAGATACAGTTTCCTGTAATATCAGCTATCCTTCGAAGCCTTGCTGATTAAAATCTCTTTGTAACAGGGTTCAAATCAATTTCTTGTAGGGACTTTAATAAGATGCAGACCAGGAAAGCAAAGTGGGGATTTGAAATTATCGAATCGGTCATGGCTGAAGGTAATCCGAAGAGGGTCTACAAGTACAAAACTGGCAGGAGAACAACTCGAGAAATAGTACCATAAAGATTAAAGAGGTGGACATTGCGTCTGAGCTCAGCAGATGAAAGAGCCATTCAACGAAGTTTTACGTCAGTTTTTACTGTGGAGAAAGCAAAACCGAATGTTCACTCTCCATGTATGAGGGGGACGATTCCTTTTCTTAAACTATTTGACCAAGCATCAAAGAAATTGACATTAGGTGATATTTCTAGCGGCTGGCTTGCATTCGTCTCTGTATTACTTCATGCAACAAAGCGTTTACATGTTCCCAGGACTCGATTGTACTATAACGAGGAGAGAGTGTGTAGGCTTTGATTTGTCGGACTGCAGCATCGGAGGTCGAAGGATGACTTTATAGAGATCCATAAAATCAGGAGTGCTCTCATTAAAGTAAACAGCAAAGGTCTCTTTCTCTTGGATACGGGAATCCAGAATTCATAAGATTTACACGGAATGACAAGATAATCTTTTCACACAGAGGATGGTTTCTTTCTAGAATCAACTGCTGGAGCAATTGCTACGTCGCGATACTGTTACATTACAAGAAAAACATTTGGACATTTAGGTGAAGAAGAAATGAATAGAGGGATACAGATCAAATGCAAGCAAGATGGACTAGTTCAGTTTGAGATATGTTGCACTGAAGGAGACTGGAAAAATCATGGAAAAACATACTGATAAATTCTTCATATTACAGGAAAATAATTGCTGAAGTTCTCAGAAAATGTAAAAGGCGGATAAATCCAGACCTTGGACTAGTGTATTGTTAAGAAGATGTTGTGAAGAAAAGAGTTGAAAACTTGCAAAGACACAGCACAACCTCTTCTGAGCAAGGGAACAATGTGACATTTGTTCGAAATAGCCAGCAGAGCTGGATTTCTATCAGGTTAAATTATTAATCAAGATCCCAAACCAAAATCAGGTTGAAACTTAGCATTAAGATAACATTAAAGCCAATGAAATAATCTGAAGTTTTGGTGTATATAACAGGACATTTTGAATAGCTAGTGAGAGGACTGTATCAGAAATTTCAAGCTGAAGAGATCTCACAAATGTACCGACCTGGGGAACGTGTTTGCATGGCAGAACATCGATGACAACCTGAAGAGGATCTACACAGAAAAGTCCACAAATGGCGACACGGCAATGCTGAGTGGATTTGAACCGTGATTTTTTAAAGTCATTGTTGGGAAACATTAAAATTGGAATACTATTGCGGACTGGAAGGTAAAAGATGGGTTTCAGAGAAAGTATTTTTGAATAGTTTTTAGTTTTCATCTTCTCTGTTTGACGTAGAGAATAAAATTGTTAATTTTCCCTTTAAATCGTCACCTTTGAGATACGCCTTGCCTCTCGGATTCACACAGATTACAGCACGGGGTAGATATTTTTTCTGTGCTGCTGGTTTCAATTAGCATCGAGCTTTACCCTGTGTCGGAATTAAATCCAAAAGCATTGTGTGAGGTAACCGCGGGAATAGCAGGACTCCTTGCTCAAATAATTGTCATATCTAAAAATAGGTGAGATTCCAAATGATTGGACTTTGATGAACGTTGTTGAAGAACGGATATAGGGAAAATACTTGGATCCACAGACTTGTGAATTTGAAATTGTTGTTTCGCAGGTTTTTAGAGGTGGTTTTGGAAGACAGCATTTGAAGAGGCCAGTAAATATCGGGGATCATCAGCATTGATTCGTGAGGCGGAAAGTATGTCTCACAAATTTGTTTGAGCTTTTGATCAAGTACACAAGAAGATTGATGAGGCAAGAACAATAGATATTGGTCATCTTAGTCTTTCAGAAAGTGTTTGACAAGATTCCGCATGGAAGACTAAAGTTAGATCACATGGGGTTCACAGTTCGCATGCCAATTGGATAGAAAATTCAGTTAGTGACAAGGGAAAGGATGAGATTTTGGAGGGTTGATTGTCAGACTGTAGGCTTGTGACCAGCAGTGTTCCACAGCGATCCGTGCTGGCTCCTTTGTTTGTGACTTAAGTAAATGTTTTAGACGACAATATGAAAGGCAGGGATCGTCAGTTGTGGTTGACACCAAAATTAGTGGTATGCATATAAGAAGATCAGAGCAGAAGTTTTGTGTGTACATTGAGAACATTAAAAAGGCTCTTGGGAAAACACATGGGCAGCAACAGATTAGAATAATATGGGCCAAGTGCAGAGACATGCGGTTAATGTGGACCGGCATTATGATCAGTATGAACCAGTTTGTGCCAAACGTCTATACCTCTCTATGGTGGTACAGTAGACAGAGAAGAAAGTTATCTCAGGTTATCTAAGATTAAAAGAGACACTGATCATTCAGGTATACGATCAAAGGAATGACAGACAGAATGTAACTTGGATAAATATAAGGTGCTGATATAGCACTTGTACAATTACAAGTACTGCCTTGAATAGTGCTGAGTAATAGACACGAGAATAGGTCACTAAATGGATTTGAAAGTCGTGTCACATATCGACAGTTCCGTTTAAAATGCTGTGAGAATGCTTTCATTCGGTGCTCAATTTTTATTTTGTGTTGGAGTTGGGACGTCAAGCTGAGGTTGTACAGGACGTAGGTGAGGCCTCTTCTGGGGTAATGCATCAAGTTCTGGTTGCTCTGTTCGACAAAGAAGAATAGTCAGCTGGAGAGAGTTCAGAAGAGATTCACCAGGAATTTGCTCGGAATGAAGGGATTGAGGTGTAAGGGAAGGCCGGATAGGCTGTGACTTCCTTGAAAGGAGCTTAGGAGGTTGACGTTTATCCTATAAAAGCTTTAGAAATCCTGAGGGATACAGATTAGCTCCACTTCAACTGTGCTTTCCTTCTTTGGTGGATTTCAGGACGAGTGGACATATTTTTAAGGTGAGAGGAGAAAGCGTATAATAAGACATGAGGTGCACTTTGTTTTCCTTTCCATGGTATGTTACCTGTGCAAAGTTCCAGAGGAAGTAGTGAATGTGGATAAAATTGCAACGTTAAAGACATTTGGATAAGTGCATGAATAGGAAATGTTCAGAGAGATATGGGCCAAGTACACGCAGTTGGTACTACGTTAGGTTCCGGAAATGGTAACATGAACTGGTTGGAACAGCGGTCTGTTTCAGTGATGTTTGAATGAATGACTCGATGCGATTGAAATATTCAGAATGCTGGCGGCCTGCATAGAGCCAATGTGGAGAAGATGTTTCAACTAATATGACACACCAGAACCCGAGGGCACAGTGTCAAATTGAAGCGATAACAAATTGGAAATGAGACGAGGAGGAAAATCTTCTGCTAGAGAGTGATGATTCTGTGGAGATAGTTGCCATAGAGGGCTGCGGGCGCCAAGTCAGTTCGTAAACGTGTGGCATGGTGGCTCGTTGGTTCGCACGGCTGCCCAGCTTCTGCGTCCCAGTTTCGACACTGTTTGTGTGGAGTTTGCAAGTTCTCCCCGTGTCTGCGTGGGTTTTCTACGGGTGCTGCGGTTTTCTCGCACAGTCGAGAATGGGAAAATTGCTAAATAGATGGCTGGTTTGTGATGCAGTTTGATAGCAACAGCACGTGCTCAATCCCTGAACCGGTTGAGGTTGCCATGAAAGTTCCAGTTTCTGAACATTCCCCCGGCCGAAGGCATGTTGACACTCAGTTTAAAGAACCATCAGTCATCTCTCTCTCTCTCTCTCTCCCTCTCTCTCTCTTACTCGTGAGTTTACGGTCCTATGATCTTCTGGGACAACGACAAGTTTTATTTTAAAATTTCTGTTTTGTTATGAGAAGGGAATTGCTGGGAATCGAACTATGTGAAACACCTTGAGTGAGAGTGATGCACTCTGAATGGTCTACAGTGACAAAGATGATTCTGAGACTGTGGGTTAAAATCTAAATGGACCAAAATTATGATGGCATGAGACACAATAAGTTGGGAAGATCGCATAAAACGATGAAAAAAATTGGAAAAGCCCTAGGAGGAACTGTGACTGTTGTTCCTTCCTGTCTGGCACAACATAAAACGGGAAAAGTGGCCCTGCCATGGCTCACAAAGAATATGAGGGATAGGAGTGAATCCTAGTAAGAGGTGTACCAACCGGCTAAAACGAGCAGCATACAAGTTAACTGGAAGCAGTTCAGACTGCAACAAAAGAAGACTAAATGATTACTGAAGATGGAAATATAAACCTTGAAGGTAAGCTGGAGCTTAACACGCAAAACAATTTTCAAAGCTTCCAAACGTATATGAAGAGACAAATTGTCATGAAAACAAATTCCCTAGAGTTGGACAGGCGAAGTTATAATGTGGAATGAGGAGATGGCAAAAGAATTAATTATATATCTGGTTATGTCAGCACAAACAAGGACAAAATGATATCGCTGACATGTTCGGGAATAGATACGATGGAGGAACTGAGGGAAACTGGTAATGGCAGGAAAGTGATCTCTGGGATATCGGTGGCATTTACAGTGAAAACATCACGTTACCTGTTCATTGGTAACCGAATACACCAACTATTTAAGGAGGAGAAAGTGAGAACAGCTGATGCTGGATATCAAAGTCAAGAGTGCGGCATCACATGGCAAAATCGAGATTGGCGCAAGCTTCCCCACTCAAAAACTCAATCACTGCCCACCTCCAACCTACCCACCCATAACAGCACCTTCCCCTGCCACCGCAATAATTGGTAATTCTGCGCCCATACCTCCCGATCACCGATGTACAAGGCCCAAAAAATTCCTTCTACATTCGTCAGAGATTTACCTGCATTTCCACATTTGATTTACTGTATTCATTGCTCCCAATACGGTCACCTCTACATTGAGAAGACAGGCCACCTGCGTACAGAATGCTTCAGAGAACATCTGTGCGACTCCCGTACAAGTCAACCGCACCACCCTGTGGCCGAACACTCAAACAACCCGCTCCCACTCGGCCAAGGACATGAAGGTTCTGGGCCATCTAACCTCACGGGATTAATGTGAATTGCAACAATTTCATAATTACCCCTCCACCCCCCACCTTAACCCAAATCCAATCTGTGAACTTGACTACTTTCTCACCACCTGTCCTACAATGTCAAACTTCCTTCTCACCTATCCACTCCACTATCCTCTCTGACCTGTCCCATCATCCCCAACTTCATCTCCCTATTGCACTTTCAGCTCCTATGCCACCGAACCAGCACCTTTTAAATATCTTACCATTGTCTTGGCTCACCAGACTCATCCCTGGTGAAACGTCAATTTTCCTGCTCCTCGGATTCTGCCTGAAAAGATGTACTGTTGCAGCACCGCACTTGACAGCAATGATTTAACTCAATAACCTTTGATTTCAGCCCCATGCACACCAAAGACAGATTAACGAATAGTGAAGCCATAATTTAAACAAAAACAAGACAAAATGACCCAAGGATAGCGGCCGTTGAAAGGGTTATGTTCGTGCAAAGAAGACTGGGGCTCTCTGCGGCTTCAATCACGGCCCGTAGAACCTTTTATTTGGGGCTAGTCTCTTGCTCAGACGAGTCATGAAACCTATAAAACTCCATACGCTGCCCTCCCTTCAACCTTCACACGCCACCTGTGACTGGAGAGACCAACATTTCTGTCCGAAGAGAACTTGTGGTGCATATGTCCATAATTGATATTGTTTTCCTACTCCTGCAAGCTTCCCACCGGTATGGTGATGCGGCACTGTCAACAGTAAGCAAACGGAGGGGCTAGTGGTACAGGGGCGGAGAAGATTCGCTGACTAAGCAAGAAAACTGGGTAGGATCGAGCCTCACTCTCCATGAGTGTGAGTGAGGATGCGAGGGAGATGTTAGGCTCGCTGGGTCATTGATCATTACTGCTTTGTCACAGCGCTGAGGACCCAGATTCAATTTCAGCTTCTGGCAACTGTCTGTGTGGGGTTTCCACATTCGCACTGCGCTGCATGGATTTTTTCCAGGGTGCTCCAGGGTCCTCGGACAGTCCAAAGATGTGCAGGGTATGTCAATTGGCTAAGCTAAATTGTCCTTAGTGTTCAGGTTTATTTAGGGTTAGCTGCATTTGACTGAGGTAAATAGAGAATATTGGGATATGAGGATTGCTCTGGCTGGTTTACGTTTGGGAGCAAAGGGCTTGTTTGCATACTGCTGGGATTCTTTAAGATGGAATTGGCACATATTCTTCGGTAAAGGCTATGAGAGAGAAGTGGACAATGTCCCTAACACAGCGGCATCTTTGGAACAATGTGTCCATTACCAAATATTTGCTGCAGAAGCTGGAGAAGAAACAAATGATTTCTCCAAAGAGAAAGTTGAAGAAAGAAATAGATTTGAAGAAAAAAGCAGACATTACAGTCTATTTTAAATCATCGGCATACAAATTCGACAAGTTGAGCTTTCCGCAAAATTGCTCCAACTTCCCCGCCGTGATCATGCTTTCCCACATTGGGCAAAGACGCACCTGTTTTCTACCAGCTAACCTCACTGCTGACTGCTGCTGCCGAACCTCAATGGTTACACGATACCTCAGCACTTCAATCATCCTTTGCTGTCAATAGTACCATCCGGGCACATGCTCGGCCGATTCTGGTGCCATGCTCCTTTACCATGTCAGCTGTCTCGCTGCAGAATCCAGCTGGAGACATTAATGAAGCCGTGATTTTGTCGACCGTGAGCACCCGCCTCATGGCCGACTGCGAAAGTTCCACCATCACGGGCATTGCCACCTCCACGACCAAGTTCCAAAGGCAAACTAGTATTCTCACCACATCTGACGCACCCAGAAACCCGAGATGAATTTTAAAACTGATGTTAATATATACAAATCTCTTGGTAGCCTCGTTTCTGCCTCGGTCTTTAAAGTCCTCCAACCTTCTCTGGGGGAATTAGGGGTGGAAAATAGCCAACGATGCCGATATACCAAGAAAGATTATTTTTAAACCCCCTTCATGACATGTGCATTACCCTTAAACCATGCACCTAAGCATTCTCGCTTTTAACTTTTCCACATGTGCACAAAGGCGGCCCACAACCTGTTGCTGCCAAGAGCGCAAACTGTGTCACCTCTTCACTAAACTCCCTGTCTTGATCTCAGATTTTCACTTTAAAATACTTCTTAAAGACGACGTATTTTAACATTATACGTTTTGTTACCTACATTATATGTCGTTCTATGAATGAGGTCAAAAAGTTAGTTTGAAACACTATATTTATATAATTAAATTGTCATTGATTTGGCATTTTAACATTATTTATTTTCACGTGAAAATTTTCTCTGAAGTGATGATTCTGTTCCTACTAACTGCCACTGTCTGACATCTCTCCGAGTCCTGTTGCGAATGTGTTCCCTCATCCCATTTCAAAAATGCACTGCTCTCTCTTACACTTACTTCTGCATGGACACAGTTCAGTCTGTGTTGCTGTCACTGTTGCTGCGTGGACTTGCCCCAGTCTCACCGAATCATTTGAACCTTCAAACCATTTGGATCATTCAGACACCGTTGTTATGAGATCAATCCTCATGTAGCACTTTTAAATGACATTGACCAGACAGTGTTTCAGTATCAGTCTCAGGACAGGAATTCAGAGCAGTAGCGAGGAAAAGGGAACTTTTGATTTTGCAAAAGAGAAATTTCCTTGGCTTTCTGTGACATTTATGTAATTTGTTCCTTTAGCTGCAGATTTTTATTTGGAGGTCCGCAATTCACGGTATAGTAGCAAAATGACAGCACAGAAGTGATTTATGGGTATAGTTCCTGTGCTGAAGAGCTTCGGTTATGAGGAGAGATGAGAGAACTTGTTTTTTTTTTCTCAGAGAAAGGGGGATAATGAGGAGACATGATTAAGAAGTACAAAATAATGAGGGACATGGATATGGTAGACGGAAAGAAACGTTTTCCATTGTTGAAGGGTTTCAATCAACAGGGAGCCATAGACTTAAGATAAGTGGCAAAACGTTTTGAGGTAATGTGCGGATAAATTAAAACAGCCAGCGAGTGGTTGAATCTGGAACACAATGTCTGCATGGGCATTGTGGTTTTGGGAAATTGGTTTGCAGCCTTTTCCTTAACTTTCTCGTTAATATCCTCAAGGCAGATGAAACACGTGTGAAGTGCTGCTATCCTGCAGCGTTTCGAATTGGTTTGATTTCCTTCCCACTGCTTTGAGTTGCTGGTTCTTGTCGTTCTTTGCATGTCCCAGTATGTTGGCTCCAGATGAACATGTTTTTGGATGGAATCATTGGATGAGTCTCGTCATTCTAGAAATTCTCTGGCTGCCCTCTGGTTAGCTCGTGCAATTATTTTTACGTTGTCCCAGTCGAATTCGCTTTCCTCGTCACCACTGTGCCTTGCTAATCGGAACAGCTGGTTGTGTTGTTTACTGGATCCTCCAGAAATACTTTGCAACAATAGATATTCCCGCAGATACATTGCCAAGAACAACGCGCGGAGGACATACCATGACCCAACACACCAATCACACTACATTATAGGTAAAAAAAAAATGTCTCAGCACGTGCACCAGACCCCTCTGACCACTCGGATTTATGAGACAAAATAAACCGAAAGCCACGTTTGACAACAACTCACCAAAACATGGACCCAACACCCATCATCTGCAGGACAAATTTGGACAAACAATGTTGCACGGAGTGACTGTAGGAAACATCATAAAGGACAGACAACTCACGATACGCATTCATGAAGATCAACTTGACACAAAACACCACTGCCAGGTGTCCTCAGTAGGTTGACTCTTGACACTGAGTGTCGCTGATTCCGTGGCTGGGAGCTGGGAAAGTGTGACAGTCTGCAGCAATGGAGAGTGTGTTGCTGGAAAAGTTCAGTAGGTTAAGGAGGAGAATAGACGTTTCTGACATGAGTACTTCATCAGGCATTCAGCCAAATCGTCGATTATCCTGCTCCTCGGATGCTGCCTGACCTGCTGTGTTTTCCAGCAACCACACTCTCGACTCTGATCTCCATGATCTCCAGTCCTCCATTTTCTCCTCCGTCTGCAGCATTAGTTAGTTCCTTGTGTGCGGGAACTGTTGATACCACCAATGTCAAATCCGATTGCTGATTAAGAAATACAACCAGGTACGTTGCCCAAAAGAATGTTTCTATTGTTTTGAGTTTGCTGGCAGTTCAATGTATGCTTCTGTGATCGCACAGTTGGCAGTACTCCGGGGACAGTCTGCAGTTATTTGAGTTTACATCCTAGATGCTATTGATCCTGTTTGATTTGTTCTTGATTTGTGAAACAGTAACACAGTGACAGATCAATTGATATTGCAAGAAATCAGACAGGCGTGGAAAATATCGAGGTTCTGGTGACATTTGATTCGAGATTACCGAAATCAAGGAGAAAAGAATTTTGAATTCTTTCGGGTCGTGAAGAAGAACAACCAGGGAAATAAGTCACCAGCGGGTACATTTTACAAGGGCACTCACATGAACCAAAATGCGAAATAAAACGTACAAAATGACGTAGACAGATGAAGGATGACAGTAATCATGGGTAACCTGACTTCCACTCCCCAGCTCCCCTAACTCCCACTCCCAGCCCCATTGTAAACAAATATTAGAGAGCCATAAACATCAACGTCGTCAATTGGAACGATCCAAGTCTTTTCTAAATTTTAGATTCGGCGATTAGTTTCAGTTGTTTTTCTTTCCTATGAAACAATCTCTTTCATTGATCGCAATCGGAAAGAAAGCCATCCTTTTTCTCAGGGAAAGAATATGATACTAAACTTTGTTTGTGCCATGTACAAGATTACTCTGTGTCACACGTTTCTTCTTCTTTCTCTCGATTTTAATAGTAATCTGTCTTTTGACTCTTCCGACCAAAGTGCATGACCTCATAATCCGGACATGAAACTGCATCTGAAAAGTTTGTCCCACTCACCCAACCAATCTATATGCCTATGCATATTGCCTTGATGTTATCATAACATGCGCTCCCACGAGTGTGTATTGTCAGCAAATGTCGACACATTTCACACTGCCACTTGCTCCATGCTATTAACAGAGAGATAATGAAGCCCTGAAATTACCCAGTCTTGACAGGCCTCGGCTGTAAATACTTTGACATGCTTGCTACCCACTGAATGTGAGAAGATCCTCCTCATTTGTTTCTTATATGGGTAACGCCTTCCCCTGAGATTGGGATCATCAGTCCTGCAGTATTCTGGATATAAACAAGAGCAGGACAAACTTTTAAAGTAAACACAATCTCACTGGCGTTTCCAGTGCCAGTTCTGAGTTTTCTTTTTTGACCTCTGTTTGAAGAAACTGTCCAGATTCGCACATTATTATTTACAATGACATACCTGCTTCACAGGTGCTTCAGTGCCTGTGATTAAAGTGGAGCTGAAAGGCGCGATAAAAGTGTATCTTTAGTACTCGACAATTGCCGTGTTATTAATCTCTCTGCTCATGAAAAGGGATCCTTCATATCCATTCTATCTCTCATCAATACTGAGCATGTTTCCCTCACAGTTAAATTTAAATGTTTTCTTGCAGGATGAGTTATCTCTGTATCTCCAGAAAACCCGTCTCAACAACTCGATGTGTTCTCAGGTCTGCTCATTTCTTGACATACAGGAAACTTGCGTTCTGAACCAGAAAAGGACCTGACTCAAAACGCTAGCTCTGTTTCTCTATCCACAGATGATAAAAAGACACATGAGATATATGTACGTTTCACTGAGGTTTTTTGAAAAAAGTTGTCTTTTCCATTAAACGTCTTCACCCCTCGTCCTCTTGTAAATTAACCTGGTCAGAAGCAGCAGTTCCTCCTGACCATTAATCCGCCCATCCACAGTTCTTTCTCCCAATCATTATAACTGTCCCCAAAAATTTCCCATTAATCTTCTTTGCTCCAAACAAAACATTCCCAGGGTCGTGAATCTCTCCACAAAAGGAGGTTTATTTATCTCTGTACATGGTGCAAAGCAGAGGATTGTGAAAAGATTCTGGCGAAATCGTGCCAATTGTCAAGTGGGAAAACTGTCAACAATCAAAACAGAAAATCCAGACTCGAGCGTAGTGAATCTTTAGATTTCCTTGGGCCGCGGATTCAGAGGAAAATGAAAGGTGAACTGGCCGACTGGGCAGAGACAGTTTAGAAATATTTCCGTTCTTTCGGAGGCCGGTACTTTGACTCTGATGTTCTCTGGACATGAACTGATCAGTGATAGTGAAGGATTCTTATTCCTGCACGTCAGGGTGTCAAATCTCATCTCAACTCCAGGGCAATTAGAAAACGCGGGAACAGATAGGGCACTGAAAGGCTGGAAGTGAGACGACCCCGGTTGGAGGATAACTAGTTCTGTTGTCATGGGTGCGTCTATAGAGGGTGGGATCAGACTATTCCCATGTCCTCACCTCGAATTTCCCTGGATTTATTTCGGAAAATGCTAATGAAGGATGATTGTCAATATGGGAGGAGCAGACTGCAACTTGCATTCGGGGGTCATTGAAGCCGTTGGCTTATCAGTCTCTGTGGCGATGTTAGTCAGTGCGTTCGGCTCACCACTGAGAGGTTGCTGTTCTCCCACGACCCAGGAACTGAGCGACAGCTGTTCTCACACCATCGGTTTTTTTTTTGTCCACACAGTTCTGGGTTTTTACCAAGGTCAGGAAAATGTTCCTCAGAAGGCTCAAAAGGAGAAGTTCCCCGTTTTAGGAAAGCTGTTTCCCGGTGTCATGTATGTGTTTGCAAAGCATGAGGTCAGACTGTTCCTGTTGTCCACAATGAATGCCACAGGATTCATTTTCGAAACTTCAAACCAATTGAGGACAATTTTCATTCTGCGAAGGGCAGGAAAAATCTTGAATTCACTGACAGTCTACTTTAGGAGATACTGCAAGGGGCCTGCTACAAGGGACGAGGAAGTCTCTGTGGAGCAATTAGTCCTCTCGTTTGGCTGTTCACCGAGAAATTGTACCCACGCATGGAACAGACACTTCTTACCCATCCGACTCCTTTGCTGTGCACTTTCGGGTTTTTAATGGAGTCAGGGATATGCACCCAAACGGAAACCAAATCCAGTGAGGAGCCACAAATGCGTTACTGTATTGTTGAATGGCAAGTGAAGTCTTGTGGACACTTGGACTCTCAAAATAAAAACACAGAAACGGCTCAAGGAATTCGACAGGTTTGCCAGTACCTGTCGGAGAAAATAGAGTTCCGAGAAACTCCTGAAGAAGAACTGAATCGTTGGCTCTATTTGTCTCTCCCTAGATGCTGCCAGATCTGTTTAGTTTCTCCTGTAATCTCTCTCTTTCTTTTTAACTGAATGACCATTTCAACCATCAAGACTGATGACACAGACCAAACATGTCCTGACATTTAACCCGATTGAAACTGCAGTGATTGAAATCAAACAAACGGAACAATGATTGCCTGTCCCACAGCTCCACAGGGAGGGAGTACTTGAAACCAGTTTAGTCGCACGCTTCTGCAGATGTGGCCATGTGGTTTAGGCGATGGGCGTTAATTGCAATGTGGATACCTCATTCAGTTAAGCATTTTGCTGACCGTGATTGAGAGCCGGGAGTGAACTTGAAGAGTGCTTGTTCTCTGCTTTCTTGTTTGAAATTCAAATCGCAGGATTAGGTGAAATGCGTAAAAGTCAGATAAGGAACGTTAGGAATTTGCAACCAACTGCCTGTCAGGATGGAAAAGGCAGAAAATTACAGAGCAGGTTAGAACGATTTAGTTGTACACTTCCATGACTGAATACATTTGCCCCTCTGAACTAATTGACGCCAAATGAGATACGAACAGTTCAGGGGATTGTATTGGACTGGTGCAGACTTAGTGGGCCAAAGGATATTATTGTGCTCGACACTTCGATGGCCAGCTGCGAGGAGGTCAGTTTGTTAAGTAACAGGACGTTCTTTGTAAAATGTCCCTCGGCGAGGAAGGGGTCGAAGCTACTCTCCCCTGATCTTTCTGTCAGTCATGGTATTGATTGGGACATTTCAATTGGTAATAACTGTTGAGTTGCATATTTGTGGAATCAGTCTGTATGTTAATCAGGACAACGAGACCGTGATGTCTCATACCCAGCCAAGAGCAAGCCCTTGCAGCTTACATTCCCTTGCTCTGCTTTTGAAATAAAGATTACTTTCTCGATGTGCCTGTGTTTATATCAAACACCTCATTGACATCGGGACTAGACGTTCAGAGGAAGCTGTAGGTGTGACAGGGACAGAAACAGAACAAGACGAGACATGAAAGTGTTTAGATTTTGCCGTGTGTCCGTTGTTTTTAGGGAGGAATGTCTGCTGGGCGCTAACCTGTCAGGTCCAAGTAGCCAGAGGGCTTGTTTTGCTGGGATTTGTGTTATTGAAAGTTTCACGTGAGAAGCGTTTGGGAATATTTCAGCTCAGTATCCATTCCTTATCGCGGCTCACCACAACGGTGCACATTTTCTGTGAAGTGCCTTGCATTCCACTTAAAACCGCCTTTCTCCGGAACAATTGTAGACATAAGGCACATGGAGTGGGTGTAATCCTGAGGACTCTGTCACTATCGGGGAATGTGCCTGCGTGACTGCCTCTCTATTTGAACATGAGAATACGTTCCTCAAAGGGGTTACAACAGTGTGACCAGGTCAACCTTCAGTACCATTAACATGTCATTTAAGATCACGTAGACAATCTCATTGCTGCAAACTGGGACGAGAATAGATGGATGTCTGATAACGTACGCATCACGATGGATGAATGGCACTTCACAACTCCTCCCCTACAAGCTTTTTAAACTCGAGGCCAGAGAGAAACTGACCGGGCGAGAAAATCACTTCACAACCTTCCAGAACTTTATTATTGTCGATTTTATTACCAATTTTGCAAACTTACTTACCATACTTTCTATCTTCCCACCTACATCATTTATTTAAATGAAAAAAAAAGAATGTGCGCTCAGCCAATGGGATACCATTGGTAACAGTCCTCCAGTCTGAAAACTCGTCTACAACACAATTCTCAGCATTATGCTATTGAATTAATTTTATATCTAATTGGAATCCTTACATTTAACTCTATGTGATATAACTTTATGAATGAGTCAACCATGTGGAACCGTGTAAAAGCTTTTATAAAAGGTTGCTCAAGTGAGCAAACTCTACCACTTTGTCCTCATTGAACTTCTTGGTTACGCCCTCAAAAAACTCAATCAATTTTGTGCAGACCCATGCTGATTATCCCAATTCATTCCTTATATCTAAACATTCATATAAATGCTATCGTTTAGAATTGCATCCAACAACTTACCGACGACCATAACCAGACACACAGGTCGATCGATCCCAGTCTTCTCCATGAATTCCTTTCTTAACAAAGGCACAGCTTTAGCCATCCCACAGTCATTCGGCGCCTCACTCGTAATAATAAATGATAACAATATTTCTACGAAGGGTCCAACAGTTTCACTCCCTAAATTCCGGGATACAGGAGATCAGATTCCAGAGAAATATCCATCTTGATATTTTCCAGGTAGTCCAGCACTTTCCCTTTTCAATGTAAACTACTTTGAAAACATCAGTATTTAGTTGTACCCGACATTTCGTTCTCCACAGTGTAAACTGACGTGAACTGAATATTATATGTCTCTCCATCTGCTGAGGTGCAAGACAAAGGTGAGCTTTTTCATCTTAATATGGTCCTATTTTGTCTCAAGGTTTTAATGTACTTGTAGAATCTCTTTAGATTATACTTAACTTTATGGTCTGAAGCTATTTCATATTCTTCATTGACCTTTATGATATCCTCTTTAAGAATGTCCCTCCACTCCTTATATCGTTCAAGACGTTCACTTAAAACCATGTGTTTATAAGGAAGTTGTCACCTCCGTTAAAATAATTATGACAAGGCCTCAATCCCTGCGATCAACGTTGTTCTACCGGAATACCGACAATGTGGACACCGGCCATTCGGACCAAGAAACCCCCACTAATCATGCGAAGGGAATCGCAATCAACTCACACCTCTACCCAATTCCTGTAACTCAGCATTTCCCATGACCAAAGAAAGTCAGCCATACATCTTTAGTCTGGGGAGGAAACGCCGGCTGAAACGGACAGGATGTGCCAACTCCAAATTCACATTCGTCCAAAGTAGATATGGAACAAATATTGCAGAGACTGCAAGACATAAGTACTCACCACTGAGTCAGCCAATAGAAACCTCATATCCAAAATTCAAAACGTACTATCACTTAGATATGGGGCCAAAACCTACTCCCAATGTTCCAAATGCAATGGTCTAGAGCCTCCTATTGATTGAGATCTCAACCTCTTCCCCTGCTTTGGAATTTGATTGAACTGAACGCCTGCATTGCATTTGCCTTCCTTAACAACAACTGAAACTGCATGCTAAATATAAGACAAAATTGAACTTGGAATTCTTTCTGATTTCAGAAAATTGTCTATGCCTCTTCTCTTTCCACCAAACATATGACCTCATAATCTCAACAAAGTATGGCAACTGCAACTTTTTTTCGAAGCACTCACTTCGTTCAAGTCATTCTGCAGCAGGCCCGCATCATCAATAAGATTTGGCCTTCCACCTATCATTGTGTCTTCTTCAAATGGAGCAACAACACCCTCAGTTTCTTTGAATGGATTCTTCATACATAATGTGAAAAGCTCTGGTGCCAACCCTGACTCCTTTGAACTCCACTCGTCACGGGCTGCCATCCTGGAAGTGACCTCTTTACCCAACTGTCTGCCTTCTGCCAGTCATCCACGCCTCAATCCATGGCCTCTTATTAAGCAGTTTGCCATACTGCACCTTGACATATGTCTGTGGAAATTCAAGCTGGTCACCTCCACAGGCTTGACTTCGTCTAACTTTCTCATTACCTACTCAAAGCATTCTAATATATTTGTCAAATATGATTTCTCCGTGACAACCTGTGCTGATGCTTCACGTACTCTGTAATCCCATTCTTCCAATGACCTTCGATAGTGTGTTTAACACAAAGCTGATTTATTTGATTGTTATCTAGAATATTAAATCTTTGCTTTCAGACCTGAATGTGAAGAACAACAAAATCAATCGCTGTTGAGATATGTAAACTCTACGCTGTCTCAGTCGGGTCGATGAGTGAGTGAATTCCATCCCTCGGTGGGATCCTCCACTCTCTCAGCAGGGTCGATGAGTGACCTAACTGTTTTTCTTACATGGAGCAGGTCAATGCTTGCTGCCAACTGCAAAACAGATGATTTGCTGAGAGTTGAGATGATCGCTTGAACCTATTCCTGGAATAAATACAATTTAAACGTCTCTCACAATTCGAAAATAGCGATGGGACATCAGTTCTACAGAGACTGGAGAGCATATCCCACAGGCTACATGTTTGAAAGGTCTCTCCTCAATGTGAAGACGTTCATGATAAACTCTCTCCAGGAACGTTTATAGTGATTAATGTCTTGCTTCAGTGTGAACACGTTGATAACACGTTCGTATTCAGGAAAGAGTGCAGCACTTTCCGCAGTCAGGGCATTTAGAAAGACCTGTTAATGCATTGAGAAAGGTGATGAGCCATCCGGTCGCTCGGACTTCACAGCACGTCCCACAGATTTGGAACTGGACATGTCTCTCCTCCGGGTGAGCACGTGGATCAGACAGCAAGTCTCTATAATTCTTAATGGACTCTTATTTATGTGAGCATATTTCTTAGAGATGAAGCACACAGAGGGCTGATAACATTTTCCAAAGTCCGGAGAGATAAAAGGTTCCTCCTTCGCATGAGCGTGGTGTTCGGTTCTCCAATCGCAGACGTTTTAAAGCATTTTCTGCAGTTCAGACATTGAAATGGTTTCTCATCATTTTGAACGAGCAGTTGTTGCAGCAGGTCAGAACCAGAGCGAATCTTTTCCCACACTCTGAGCAGGTAAATGGCTTGTTCCTGGTGTCATTGCGTCCATGGGAATTCAGGTCAGACAGGGAATGGATCCCCACATTTCCCAAGTCTTTCCTCATTATGACTGCAATTGAGGTGTGTGAGGACTGATGACAGGTAAAAACCTGGTCCACACACACAATAAGTGAACGATTTATTTCACACTGTAACCAGATCTTTTTCCTTTCATGTTCGAAATCTGATCAAGTTGTATTTGGTATAAAATGCGCGGCTTCATCAGATTATGGTGGAGAGGTTGGTTTGTAAATCTTCCCCTTCCAATATCCTGCGAAATTTATGTTATCCAAAAATGCGAGTGTGAAACCGTTTTTCACAAGACTCTAGATTCTGTCTGAAGATAAGATCTGAAGGTCAGGGATTTTCGACACGAAGAATTTGAGGAGAATTTTATCAGAAACATTCATGCACACAGCCTCCACCACAGAGAACGAGCAGGTGCATATGAACAGGATCACCTCCCTGTTCCCTCCAGGTCAAACAAGGTCCTGACTTTTCTCACATCCAGTCCTGTTGGAGCAGACATTTCTTACATTTGAATCATTGAAAAACGGAGGCCTCTGACTTCAGTCCCAAACTCAAAATCCACTGCCTCGCCACTGAGTTGGAAGTGTGATATTGGAAGAACACAGCAGGGCAGGCAGCATCCAATGAGCAGGACAATCGACTTTTCGTGTACCAGCCTTCATCAGGAAAGAGGCTTGTGAAGCGAGGTGGTAGAGAGACAAATGGGAGCGTGTGTGTCTGGGACAAAGTAGCTGAGAGTGTGATAGAAGGATAAAGGTGGGGGTAATGATTTTAGGTCGCCGCACATGGTGGAGCAGATAGATGGGAAGGAAGATGGACAGATAGGACAGTTCATGAGAGCGGCAGAAGCCCTGGACCTAAATGAACTTGGCTTTTTGGGGAGGGAGAGTTGACACGTTCAGCCATGGGCCAGTGGTGTTGTTTGGTGCGGGTGTCTTGGAGAAGTTTTCCGAAGTGGTCTGTAATTAGGCATCCGATCTCCTCAATGTCGAGGAGACTGCAAAGTGAACAATGGATGCAGTACATAACATGCGTGGAAATGCAGGTGAAACTCTGATGGACATGGAAGGGTCCTTTGCGGCCTTGGACAGAGTTGAGGGCGGAGGTGTGGATGGATGTTTTGCAAATCCCGTCTTGGATTGAGAAGTTTCCTGGGAGCGGATGGGTGGGTGGTTTGGTGGGGGCGTGCACCACCAGGTAGTCGAAGAGGGAATGATCTTCACCGAAAATGGGTAGGGGTGGGGAGAGAAACACATCTTAGTTGGTGGGTTTCATTTGCAGCTGACGGAAATAACGGAGGATGACATGATGTCTACAGAGGTTGCTGGATTTTAAAGTGATGTAGAAGGGACTTCCGTCCTTGTCATAGTTGGAGGGATGGGTTGTGGGAGCGGAGTTGAGAGAAGTGGATGAGATGAGGTGGAAGGCATCATCGATCACGTGCTAGGAGAAAATGCTTCGCCACTGAATCCATCACCTCCCTGGCAATTGTCTAAGTCTGAACAGGCAGGTCATAAACATGGTGACATTCTTCACTTCGTGATGTGTTTTTAACCACACATCCACAACATCACCATGTCAGCCTACTTGCAGTTCATGAACATCATTAACTCTTCCATGTCTCTGCCCTTCTGCACCTCATACTTTAATCCATTCGTTTGGACGGCACGGTCATAATACACTTCCATCCGTCCTTTCAAATTCCCTCCCTGCTGTGGTGCTCGAGATGCAAGGAATAGGGAGTTGAACACTAGGCTACAGGGATGGTCCAGGGTGGAGGGTTTTGGATTCTTGGATAACTGGGGATCTTTCTGTGGTAGGTGGGACCTGTACAAGCAGGATGATCTTCATCTGAACCAGAGGGGTACTAATATCCTGGGGGGAATTTCACTAAGACTACTGGGGTGTGCTTTAACTAATCCAGCAGAGGGATGGGAACCAAAATTGTAGTTCAAGAATAGAAAGGTTGAGAGTAGTGAGGTCCAAAAACAAGGTTCAGGGACACAAGATGGCGCCGGTAAGCAAGAAGTTGGTTTGGAGTGTGTCTACTTCAACGCCAGGAACATCTGGAGTAAGGTCGAGGACCCTTGCAGGATTGGTTGTTACTTGGGAATTCGGTGTTGTGGCCATTTCGTTGACATGTATCGAGCAGGGACAGAATGGTTGTTGCAGATTTCAGGATTCAGATGTTTCAGTAAGAACAGAGAAGAAGGTAAAAGAGGGGGGACGTGTGGCAGTGTTGGTCAAGGACAGTATTACAGTTGCAGAAAAGATGTTTGGGAACTCGTCAAATGAGATAATATGGGAATAAGTTAGAAACCGGAAATGAGATGTCACCCTATTGGGAGTTTTCCATAGTCCTCCGAATACTTCCAGAGATGTAAAGGAAAGGATAGCAAAGATGATTCTCGATAGCAGTCAGAGAGACAGGGTAGTTGTTATGGGGGATTTCAACTTTCCAAATATTGACTGGGATCACTATCGTGCGAGTACTATAGATGGGTCAGTTTTTGTCCAATGTGTGCAGGAGGGCTTTCTGAGACAGTATGTAGTCAGGCCAAAAAGGGGCGAGGAGACATTAGATTTGGTACTGGGTAATGAGCCCTTCCAGTTGCTAGACTTGGAAGTAGGTGAGCACTTTGGTGATAGCGATCACAATTCTGTTACGTTTACTTTTGTCATAGAAATGGATAGGTGTATATGACTGGGCAAGAGTTACAGCTGGGGGAATGGCAATTATGATGCGATTAGGCAAGATATAGGAAGCCTAGGATGGAGAAGGAAACTGCAGTGGATAGGCACATTAGAAATGTGGAACTTATTCAAGGAAACTCTACTGTGTTTCCGAGATAAGAATGTACCTGTCAGGCAGAGTGAAAACTGTCGAGAACGGGAGCCGAGGTTTACGAAGGAAGTCGATTGTCTGGTCAAGAGGAATAAGAAGTCTTATGTTAGGATGAGATGCGAAGGCCCAGATAGGGCACTTGAGGGTTACAAGGTAAAAACAATGACTGCAGAAGCTGTAAACCAGATTCTGGATTAGTGGTGCTGGAAGAGCACATTGGTTCAGGCAGCATCCAAGTTACAAGGTAGCCAGGAAAGATCGAAAGAGAGCTCAGATGAGCCAGGAGGAGACATAAGAAGTTCTTGGTGGATAGGCTCAGGGTCAAGACTAAGGCTTTCTATAGGTATTTAAGGAATAAAAGAATGACGCGAGTAAGATTAGGGCCAATCAGCAATAGCAGTGGAGAATTGTGTGTAGAGTCAGAGGAGATGGGGGAAGCACTAAATTAATACTTTTCAACAGTATTCAGTCTAGAAAACGACAATTTTGTCGAGGAAAGTACTGAGATACAGGCTACTAGACGAGGTGTGATTGAAGTTCACAAGGAGGAGGTATTAGAAATCCTGCAGAGTGTGAAAATAGGTATGTCCCCTGGGCCAGATGGGCTTTATCCGAGGATCCTCTGGGAAGCCAGGGGGGAGATTGCCGAGCCTTTGGCATTGAACATTAAATCGTCATTGTTTCCATCAATAGAGCCATAAGACTGGAGGATAGCAAATATGGTTCCCCATGTTCAAGAAAGGGAGGAGGGACAGCCCTGTTAAATTTAGATCAGTGAGCCTCACGTCAGTTGTTGGTAAAGTGTTGGAAAAAGTTATAAGAGATAGGATTTATAAACATCTAGAAAGGAATAATTTGATTAGAGATAGTCAGTATGGTTTTATGAAGGGTAGGCCGTGCCTCACAAACCTTACTGAGTTCTTTGAGAAGATGACCAAGCAGTTAGATGAGAGTAAACCGGTTGATGTTGTGTATATGGATTTCAGCAAGGTGTTCGATAAGGTTCCCCACAGTTGGCTATTGTACAAAATGTGGAGGAATGGGATTTTGGGAGATGTAGCAGTTTGTATCAGTTATTGGCTTGCTGAAAGAAGACAGAGGGTGGTGGTTGATGGGAAATGTTCATCCTGGAGTCCAGTTACCAGTGGTGTAGCGCCAGGGTCGGTGTTGGGTCCACTGCTGTTCGTTACTTTTTATAAACGACCTGGATGAGGGAGTAGAAGGGTGGGTTAGTAAATTTGCAGACGACACGAAGGTCGGTGGAGTTGTGGATATTGATGAAGGATGTTGGAGTTTACAGAGAGACATAGATAAGCTACCGAGCTGCGCTGAGAGGTGGCAAATGGAGTTTAATGCGGACAAGTATGAGGTGATTCATTTTGGTCGGAGTAACCGGAATGCAAATTACTGGGCTAGTGATAAGTTTCTTGGTAGTGTTGATGAGCAGAGAGATCTTGGTGTTCACGTACAATATCATTGAAATTTGCCGCCCAGGTTGACTGGGGTTTTAAGAAGGCATACAGTGTTTTAGCTTTGATTTATTGAGGGATTGAGTTCTGGAACCATGCGGTTATGCTACAGCTGGACAAAACTCTAGTGCTGCTGCACTTGGAGTATTATGTACAGTTCTGGTCACCACATTATAAGAAGGATTATGAAGCTTTGGAAAAGGCGAAGAGGAAATTTACTCGGATGTTGTCTGGTAAGGAGGGAAGGTCTTACGAGGAAAGGCGGAGGGACTTGTGGTTGTTTTCGTCAGAGAAGAGGGTTGAGAGGTGACTTATGACAGTAATATAATATAATCAGAGGGTTAGATAGGGTGGACTGGGAGAGCCTTCTTCCAAGAATGGTGACGGCGAGCACGAGGGGGCATAGATTTAAATTGACCGGTGATAGATATAGGACAGATGTCAGAGGTAGTTTCTTTACTCAGAGAGTAGTAAGGGTATGGAATGCTTTGCCTGGAACAGTAGTAGATTCGTCAAATGTAAGTACATTTAAGTCGTCATTGGACAAGCATATTGACGTACATGGAATAGTGTAGGTTAGAAGGACTTCAGATTGGTATGACAGGTTGGTGCAACATCGAGGGCCGAAGGGACTGTACTGCGCTGTAATGTTCTATGATCAATGTTCTGTGGTCTAACTCCCACTGCTTCTGTTCAAGGGTGGACTTGCGTTCTGTTCACTGTTTCATTGTGCATTATCTGAATGGCATTTTTACTAACGCCCATTTTCCGAAACGTGCAATGGGGCCGTTGCAGCTTTATCTTTCCACAAGGGCTCCCACAAGTTGGAAGGGAATGAGTTGCAGGTTATTCACCCAATGATGTAATCCTGAGGTCTTACGTCTCCTGCATGTGGGAGTACTCATAGCAAGGGTTGCTCAGCCATCACTGGGCGGCTAAATTTCAAAGTTTTCATCATTTTCTACAAATCTCTTGACTGTCTTCCCTCTATCTATCACTGACATCTCCTCCAGCCGACTCAAGAGCAAACAGAGCTGGTCAATAGTATGCCAACCCAGCCAGCGGACACGACACCCAAGATTATGTTTTAAAGTGCACTATCAGATATCTGCATTTCCTCGAATTGCAAACTCCGGAGCATATTCGATTTGAACTGTTTCATGTTTAGTGCCGAAACATCACCTGCCAAGGCCGTAAATTATGAATTGCCGTGGCTACGTAAATCGCACCAGGCAAAAGGAAAGGAATTATTCACCAAGTGATTAAGAAAAACTGCAATACATGGTGAAATCAAGGGCAATTAACTGGTATCAATACTACGTCGTGCCTTTTATATAATATAAGCGTCAAAGCTTTTAGTATGAGTGAGTTTAAACAAATGCTGATCCCTAACACATTATGAGATATTGGGAAGCTTACAAAGTTTTATATCAAAGAAGTGATCAAAGAAGTGGGTTTCAAGTCGTATTTTGTCACACAAAATGAAGCTTGTATCACAAAACTGAGATTACCGAAGTTTTTTCTGCTAGAGGTCATCATCTTTTGTCAGCCTCAAAACGTTTCATATGTTAGTGCTGCCATAGCTCAGTGGTTCGAGCCCGGGGTTGTAACCTCAATTCACACTACAGCCTTGCTGAATTTTCTTGCAACTATTGCAGCAAGAATCCGAAGGTGCGTTCTCCATGTTGTTAGGAATTATTTTTGAAGGAATAGCTCGAAGTCATTTTATACGCAGACCAGGCCGCATTTGTTACAGTTTGGAAGTCCACATCCGCGTTTTTCCTTCGAGGAGCATGAGGATGACAAGCTTCTGATGCGAAGAATGCCTTCGTTTTGCAGGAAGAACAACGTGACTCAGGAGAAGCAGTAAAGTAACGGTGAAACAGTGGGGGACGAAAACGTACAGGGATGCATCTGAATGCTTCCGTTCCTTATGTAGAGTCAGGAATGTGCTGGAATCCAATTAAACAAGTAGGAGGCTGGAAGACCACAGCTAGCCAGGCTGCCTCAGAGTTGAAGAAGTTAACTTTTAGCAGGTACCAATTATTGCCGACTGGGGCAGTCCTCGAGGGACAGCCTCCAGCCTTTTTACCCCTCAGCATATGTAAACAGAATCGTGTTTTAAAGCGAGGCATAAAGAAAGAAGAGGCCAAACGGGTCAATTCCTCATTGTATGGAAGTTGGGCTCTCCTCAGGCCTTTGTCACTTTCAAAAGATGTGTCTGCATAGTTCCCTCTTTGGGTCAAAATGAGGTTCAGTTCTCCCGCAGTTCATGAACATATTTGACAGTATCTGACGTCAGTCTCATTCACTGGTTCATTTGAGATTAAAACTTTGCAGGGAAAGTCTCATTCAGATGAACATTTCAGACGTCAAGCTGGGGGCCAATTAGTGGAAACTGGAAACGAGAATATTTGGAAGTTTGATGACTGGCACTGACATAATGTATTATTCTGTGCTGTAAAAGCACGGTGTCACAAACACTCTTCTTTTGGAAGGAATTTCTCATCGCAGGAAAAGAAAGCTATGCTGTTAAGAGAAGACGCAATTGCACATGCCGTCCTTCCTGGTCGACTAGTGGTTACGATGCAGCGCTTTCATCGCTGTGGTTTGGGTTCATTTGTTGGTCAGGGAATCAGGATTTATTGTTCCTGATAAGGGCAACAACAAAATTAGAGCATCTTTGACATTTCAAACGCGACCGCATGTGCCTTGCAATATTGTACAGGGCCGCAAGGTGGCTCACTGTTGATCACTGCTGCCTCACAGAGCCAGAGATATGATTTCCTACAACTGTGTCGACTGTCAGTAAGGTGCCTTATTCAGGAGCAAATGAAGAGAAAAAGGGCAAGGAGTTGTTCTGTGAGGGTTAATCCCTGGAGGATGGGTGTGCATTTGTTGCTTCGATGAGTCAATTTCTGAACTGTAGGAATTCCATGTTCCCTTATTGCGTTGCTTTAGCACATGTTCAGCCAGGGGAGAAAAGTGAGGAAAAACAGTCACGACCCAATCAGTGATTGATCCATTGTGCAACAACCAACTGATTCACTTTTGCCTGAACTAGCTCCCATTTTCCCTACATTGGTAGGGGTAGTAGACAGCATTAGAGCGGGTTTTCATGTGTTTACTTAGATTACTTACAGTGTGGAAACAGGCCCTTCGGCCCAACAAGTCCACACCGACCCGTCGAAGCGCAACCCACCCATACCCCCACACCCACACCTTCACCTAATACTACGGGCAATTTAACATGGCCAATTCGCCTAAACAGCACATTTTTGGACTGTAGGAGGAAACCGGAGCACCCGGAGGAAACCCACGCAGACACGGGGAGAATGTGCAAACACCACACAGTCAGTCGCCTGAGGCGGGAATTGAACGCGGGTTTCTGACGCTGTGAGGCAGCAATGCTAACCACTGTGCCACCGTGCCGCCCACCGTGTTGTTTTGGCCCCAGCATCCTTTCGCAATATGGACTATACTGGGACAGAAGGAGATGATTAAAGACATGGATGGCGAGAACTGGAATGAAAAGACGTCAGGAAGAATTGACAGCGTTTACTTGGAAACAGAGAAATGGAAAGGAAGCCAACGATGTAGTGGGGGATAATGCCATTTGAAAAGACAAAGCGGGGTTTCATGGGATGGCGGAAAAGATGAATAGATCATGTGGCATGACACCAGGCAAAACTGAGTTGTGTCCATATGGGAGGTTTCCAGGCGATGTGAATTTGGTGAGAATAAACAGGAGGGAAATTCCCTCATTCGGATGGATCTCTATCTAGAGTATCGAACTTGAAAACCAGCGATGAATGATAAAGAGAAGCTTGCAGCTCGCAATCTTTTTCCTTCTACAGCTATTGAACCCGAAAATGATTACATTTCCTCAGGAAAAAATATTCAGCAACTGATTCTAAAATATTTGTAAAGATGCGTGCAGACACACAAGGAGTGAATTTCACCTGGACAGGGAGTCTGGGCGGCCAGGATGTGTATGCGTTAGGTGCACACTCACTAATTGCTTAATGTAATTGGAAAGAAATCTCATTCCACCTTCAACTGAGCACTACTAAGTATAGAATCAGCTGATTGCGAGGAAAGGTTGAGCAGCTTGTTCTACGTGAACTTCTATAAATTGTAAAAGAACTGAGCTGTTTGTGTTAGCTCAGCATTAAAGGGAAGCCAGGTAGCTCAGTCCGCTGCATAACTGGTTTATGATATAAAGTGATGCCAACAGTGTGGGATTAATTGTCGCAATTGTCGCATACCCTCAGGATCCTGATCTCCTCACTCAGCTAATACTTTAGAAGATGGCGACAATCACGGTGAAATTTTACTATCGTGAGTTGGAATTGACCTGCCGATGTAATGCACCTTTATTCTTTCATCTGTTGCATTGGAAAATTTGGCTGCAATCACAGAGAAGGGAGTGAGTTCATTTGCTGCTCACTCATCTCTCCCAACCATATCTAGTGACAAGACACGAAAAAATTCCTGTTGGAATTCTGTAATCTTCATAGCAGTACTTAAATACATCTTTGTCATTTCTATTTCAGTTTTTCTGATAACAGGCAAAATTTCCAATGAGATAAGCATATTAATTTTTGAATTGTTTTAATGGACTGTGCGAGTTTGCAGCAAAACCAGTAAAATGAAACGAGCTAAACATCCTTTCCAGAATTTAACACAGCGCAGGCTCAGCGACATGAGAAACGTCATCGACTTCAAAAATCATCTCTGTATCTCTAGTGAGTGATGGATATTCTCTAAGGGGGTCTTTATGGCTGGTCTTAAGTAACTGAGGTAATTCATAAGGACAGAACGCTCCACAAAATCAGATTTTTTTTGAATAAATGCTGTTTTACTCAATGTTCTTTTGCAACTTTAAAATAAATATGCTGACACACACATACATGCATGTGCGCACACACACACATATATATGTATGTATATACACATATGTACATACATATAGGTCGCACATTCGACTTGAAGAACATTCAAATGGCTGACTATCCATTCCAAATATTCTGAATTCACACACGCACACATACACACATATGCATGTATATATATGTTCTTCCTGTAGAATGTTCTTCCTGTAGAATGTGCGAGCTAAGAATTTTCAGTAATGTCCTTGACATTTGAATTTGCGGGAAGTGCACCCAAGTCCATCTCCTTGGCAACAACCTTAGGGAGCTGGAGCTGAACATTGGATGTTTTGGGAGTCTGAGGTGAATTGAGAGAAGTTATAGGGAGGCAGTTACACTTCAGGTACAAGGAAAAGGTCGATGGGATACAGCCGGGAGATGAAAAGGGAACAGGCAGCCAGTGCAGGCATCCGCTTTGGCTGTGCCCATCTGTAACAAGCACACCGTATGTGTTACTTTTTGGAGGGATCACCTACGAGGGGTAAACCATGTGGCACAGATCTCTGGCACAGTGTTGTCCCTGTGATCAGAAGGGGAGGGGAGAGGGGAGGAGAGCAATAGTTATTGGAGACTACATAGTGAGGGGGACAAATTGCAGTTTCTGTGGGTACAGGGCAGGCTCATGATTGATGTGATCCCTCCAAGTTACCAGGGGTGGTGATGTCTCGCAGGGTGGTTTCTGGATCCTTAAGAGGGAGGGGGAGCAGCCCGTGGTCATGTTTCACATACGCACTAACAACATATGTAATAAAACTGATGTGGGTGCATGGCAGAAATTCAGGGATCCAGGTCAAACAGAGTTGTTCTCTCTGATTAGTTACACATATTATAGTGATGGAAGAATAGAGAGAGAGCAGATGGAGACGTGGTTGGAAGGAGGTTGCAGGTGATAGGGATTTGGATATCTGGATAATTGGGGCTCATTCTGGAGTCGGTTGGACCTCAACAAACAGGATGTTCTTCACCTGAACCGGTAGGATACCAATATCTTGAGTGGATAATTTTCTAAAGCTCCTCAGGAGGGTTTAAACGAATTCCGCAGCAGAGTGCGAACCTGAATTTGAGCTGCAGTTTGCAGGAAGCTGTGAGTGGTTAGGACATAAATAGGTTTTTGGGTTTGGGACTGAATGCTGGCAAGGATGAAGGTGGTTTGAAGTGTATCTACTTCACCGTTAGGAGCATCTGGGATAAAGCAGGTGTCATGGGTTGTTGACTGGGACTTCAATATTGTGGCCATTTCAGAGACATGAATGGAGCACTGAAAGGAATGGTTGTTCCTGGCATCTCAGTCTCGACTTTTCATTAAGAACAGGAAAGTCGTTACAGAGGGGGAGATGTGGCATTTTTAGTAAAAAACAGTACTATGGTAGCAGAAAGGATACTTGGTGAGGACCCGATTCAATCTGCTGAACTAGAATGGGCTGAGACTAAAATCAGGTAAGTAGAGGTCACTACCAAAATGTTCTAGAGATATGGAGGAAAAAATTGCAACGATGATTCTGGATAGGAACGGAAGTAACAGGGTAGTTGTGGTGGGGAAGTTTAACTTTCCAAATATTGATTGGAAATCTTATTGTTTGAGGAGCTCTGATTGGGCAGTCTTTGTCCAATGTGTGCAGGAGCGTTTCGTGACACAGCATGCAGACACGCCAACAAGAATCAAAAACATATTGGATTTGGTACTGCTTAATGAAGCAAGTCAACTGTTCGATTTGGAGGTAAGTGAGCACTTTGGTGCTCGTGACCACAATTCGGTATGGTTATTTAGTGATGGATATCGCTGTGCATGAGGTACCGCTGGGAGAAAGGCCAGTATGATGCGATCAGGCAAGAGTTAGAATGCACCAGATGGGAAAGTAACCGCAGGGGTTTTGCACACCTGAAGTATGGAGCTTGTTCAGAGAAGCTCTCATGCATGTCCTTGCTAAGTAAGCGTGCGTCATGCAGGGGATATGAGGTTGAGACAGAGAGCAATTGTAACTCAAAAAGTTGAATTTCTTGCCAAGAGGGAGAAGGTGGTGCATGTAAACATGAAATATGAAGACTGAGTTAGGACACTTGAAAATTAAAAGCTAGCAAGGAAGGGGCAAAAGAGAGAGCTACTCAGAGCGAAGAGGGGATATGAAAAGTCTTTATCTGGCAGGGTAATTTAAAACCCTGAAGCTTGTCATTTCACGAATAAAAGAATATCTAGGATATGATTCGGGCCTGTCAAGGAGAGCAGTAGGAAGTCGTCAACGGAGTCCGAGGATAGGAGAGGCGCTGAATGTATATTTTTCATCATATCTCAAATGAAAAAGACAATATTGTCGAAGTGAATTTTGAGATGCAAACTGTTAGAATAAACGAAATTGATATTCATAAATACGAATTGTTAGCAACTCTTGAACGCCTGAAAATGGATTTGTCCCCTAGGCTTGATGGGATGTATAGTAGGATTCTCTGGGAATCGTGGGAGGAGATTGCAGAACTTTTGAATACCAACTTTATTTCGTCAGTGTCTAATTGATTAGTGCGAGAAGACTCGAGTTTGCAAATATTGTCCCCTTCTTCACGAAGGGGAGTAGGTAGAACGTTGGTAATTTTAGAACAGTAGCTGTATTTCCTTGTAGGTGAAGTTTTGGGAAAGATTATGAGAGATATGACTTATGATCACCTAAGAATGAAGAAGTTGATTCGCTACAGTCAACCCAACTTTTCGAATAGCAGGTTGTGCCTCGCAAACTTTTTTGAGCTCTTTGAAAAGGTCAACAAACAGGTGGATGAGAGTAAAGTGGTTAACGTGGTAGATATGATTTTCACGAAGGCACGGTCGGCTGTTGCATAAAATACAGAGACATGGGTTTGAGGGTGATTTAGTGGTTTAGATCAGTAATTGCCTCGCTGAAAGAAAAAAGAGTATTGCAGTTAATGGAAAATATTCATCCTGGTGTTCAGTCACACATGGTGTACCACAAGGTTCCTTTCTGGGTCCACTGCTGTTTGTCACCTGAAAATATGACCTGGGTTCGGGCATGAGATGATGGATGAGCAAATTCGCAGAACACACTAAGTCGATGGATTTGTCAACAGTGCCGAAGTCTGTTGCAGGTTACAGAGGGACATGAATACTCTGTAGATCGGGGCTCAGAGGTTATTGTGGAAATGTGTAAGGTGATTTACTTTGGAATGAGCAACAAGAATAAAACGTTCTGGGCTAATTGTAATATTCTTGGAAGTTTAGATGACCAGAGCGATCTCAGCGTCCATGCATATAAAACTCTGAAAGTGAACACACACCTTGATGGTTTTGTTTGCAAGGAGCACAGTGTTCTAGTTTTCTTTTGGAAGAGGGATTGAGTTTCAGGGCCAAACGATCCCTTTGCAGCTCTAGAGATTTGTCTGGTCTGGCCAAACTTGTCGATTTGCGTGAGGTTCTGTTAGCCACATTATAGGACGGATGTGAAAGCATTGGAAAGGGTGCAGACGAGATTTCCTCGGATGTTGTCTTCCGTGAAGGGAAGGTCTTACAAGGAAAGGCTGAGGGTCTTGAGGCTGTTTTTTTTGATAGAGATAAGAAGTTTCAGAGGTGAATTAATAGAGACGTAAAAGATGATCAGTGGTTTCCGTAAGGTGGACAGTGAAGGCCTTTTTCTACAAAATGGTGAAGGTTGGCACAAGGGCACATCGATGTAATTTGAGGGTGATAGATGCCGTGGTAGATGCCTTTCTCAGAGAGTAGTAAGGGTGCAGAACGCCTTGCCTTCAACAGTCGTATACTCACCAACCATCAGGGCAAATGAAAATGATCATTGGATAAACTTACGGCTTGTAATGTCAAAATGCTGGTCAGATGGACTTCAGATTGGTATCACAGGTCGGTGAAACATTAGTGCCAAAAGCACTTCATTGCAGTGTAATATTCCGGGTTTGAACTGTTCTTCAGCTTGAAGTTACAATCATCTCTGGTCACTATCAGTGAGCAAACACCTGGCGAGAATCCAATGCGCAACATTGGCAGTTCATGTACTGCCATTCTGTAATACAAGTACAGCAAGCTAACTAATTGCACCACTGGATCTGTCATCTAATGAAGACGAATGGCTCCTGATCTTACCACTGGGCCGCTCAACCGAATTACTCATTTTTTTTCTGTGTATCTGAAATGAAACGCAGACCTAAAGTGGTTATACTGATAATGGATCATGGATTATGAAACATCAGCTTCAGGAAAATGGCATACATAAATGTGGTGAAAATCGGTTTTATTGAATCTTGTGTACGTTTACCGTGGCTTCCTGCGTTGATCACAGGCAATGTTACGTGGCCATTGTACTGGGATTTTCTTTCTATCGGCTTCAAATCGTCAGACAATTCGATTCACTGATATTTCACCAACTTCCTTTCGCTTGTTCATATGACACATCGACCCACACTGCACACAACATCAACAATGTTCAGCATATTACGTGCACGAGCACGTGGCATGGTTTTTATGCACAGTGAAGATTGATTAATTTTCTGCAAGGGCAAATTAAATTCAGTTTACTTAGTATAGTCGCAAGAATCCAGAGTAAGATTCAAAATGTCAGAAATTCACGTTCATTACCTTGGCCAGAATTCCAGCCCAACAAAGGGGAAATCTGCCCTGAATCCCCAGCATCCATGCAATTGCTTGCTCCATGTGTCCACGTGGAAACCTATGTGAAGGAACATTTAGCCTGAAGGAGAACTTGTGAGAATCCTCCGCTGTCTGATCTAAAGCTGAAAGAAGAGCTGTGTATTCCAGCTGGGAGTGAAGTGAGGTGGAGGTGAGGCCAAAATATTACTTGGCGTTTAATTCATATTGTCCTCATTGTGATTATATAAAAAAAACTGGGTCAGAAATGGCACAGACACAAAGGAGTAGAAGGAGGCCATTATTAACACCGATCCTGCCCCGCCACGTAATTTGATATCATCATGGCTGACACAACAATTTTATGTCTTTTTCCAGCCATCCACACCATCGTGTTGCCTACTGGCTAACAGATGTTTATCGATCTCTACCATAAATAGACATCGATAATGTAAATCTGTGGGAAGAAAATGTTCCGTTTCGAGACAGTTGGGTTTATGCACGAATATTACTGGTTTTGCAGATGAGCGGCAGAATCTGATCTGACCACTTTGCAAAACTTAAATTCAAACTCGACTCTGATGGGATTTGAATCCACAGCTTTTGAATAGCAACCTGCACAGGGGTGTAGAAGTCCAACGCGCTTTCCATTGCGCCACAGAGCCGCGCCAGCAGCCCACTTTACGCACACAAGTTTGCCTTTGATGCATTGTGTTCTGGACACCGATCTTGCACATGTCTGTCCATGTCACACTTTCCGGTACCTGGTCCTGATCGACTTGTGCTCTGGCTCATCAAGTGTTCGGCTATAGACTGCTCAAACGTTCTCATGACCCTTATCTTTACCACATGTTCAGATAATGGTCTGCAGATAATCAATACACTATAGATGAAAGTATTCTTCCTAAATCTCCTCCTTGTCTCCTGTCTTTCAGTTATGTCACTCTGTTCCTTCCCAATACAGGCTTATCCCTGTCACACATATCTATCCTCTTCATAAAATGAGCACGTTAAACGGTTTCTCATTCAGCCTTCTCTGCGCTTATATAAACATCCCCAGCCGAGCTGGTGTACCTTCACAATGGGAGTGGTCAAGCCCTTGCCATTCTTTTCATCTCCTGTGAAATTCTCCTCCAGCAATCAGACGCTTCCAGTATCTGGTGATTACAATAGAAAAACAAAGTTCTCAGAAGAAAAGCCAAAATGTCTGAACAAAATCAGCAGCTCTTGGCCATCTCTGATGAGAAAGGAAAGTTAACGCTTCGAGTCCAATGATCCGTCTTCTGAACTGATGGGAAGGGCGGGTGGGTGAAGAGTGTGTAAGAGGGCGGACGGTTTCTAAAATGATTGAACTCGATGTTGGGTCCTAATGTTTGCATGGTCTGTCGGTAGAAAATGAGTTGCGTGTCTTCCAGCTTGTGTTGTGTCTTGAAGGAGCACTGCAGCAGACCAGAGATTGAAATGATGGTCTGGGAACACTGTGTCTCGATTAGAGTGGTGCTGGAAAAGCACAGCAGTTCAGGCCACATCCGAGGAGCAGTAAAATCGACGTTTCAAGCAACAGCCCTTCATCAGGGATACAGGCAGAGAGCCAGAAGGGTGAGAAGACATTGTAATATTGAAGTACAGGAGACTGGAAGATCGGGATAGTTTTTGTTGATTCTGGACAGAACGTAAGTGATCTCAGCTTTGTCACCGATTCTGTTTTCCTCTCCCCATTGGAGAGAGGACACCTTCTGAGCAGGAAATACAATTGCCTCGATTAAATGAAGTGCAGACAAATCTCTAGAAGATGTGACGAGAAGCTTCACAGTAAGGAGAGATATCGGAAACCAGCAGGAAATGTAACTTACAACATAGAACATTACAATGCAGTACAGGCACTTCGGCCCTGGCTGTTGCCGCGACCTGTAAAATAATGTGATGTCCATTGTAATGGAAAATTTACATTTATTTTGAAACCAATAAAAGCACAGGGAAACAAATAAGTAAGTATCTTACGTTGCAGAGGCAAGTGTTGCAGACAGACTGAAAAAAAATGTAAAGTTAAGCCGAAATAATAGCAGACTTACAAGGCCAGGAAACTACCATATCAACAGTCAAGGAATGAGAAAAAAAACCTCCGTATCTGGAAAGTAACTCGAATGTTTCAGGCCCCTGAACTTGAGGTGTTGATAAGAAGAAGCGAATTCTAGTAATAAGGGAAAATGTGTTATTTGTGGAAGGTGAGCTAGTTGCCTTTTTGGGAGATACAGGAGCAACATATTCAGTCCTTAAATCAAGGCAGTTGAGAGAGTCGACGTCGTGGGTGCATCAGGAGTCGTGATACGAAAGAGCTTAACCGCACCCCTACTGTGTGGAACCAGAAATGGTACAACATTCCAATTCTCATTACTATTGTTGGAAATCTGTCCTTTAAATCAGATGGCTCGCGATCATAGGCTTGCAGGTAATACGAAAAGAAGGTTTACCAGCGCAAGCTGTAAATTACGACTCACGACCCCGATGCATGTCTATGAGTGGCGATTAAACCAGAGAACCATCAGTTCAGTAATCGATTTGCTCGCCCAGCAATCAAGTATCCTTGTTAATTCAATTAACACAGATTTTCTTGCTAGGGATATGCTGCACTGCACAGCACACATACACCGTGATGGCCCTTACAAATAATATGCGAAGGATTGTTTGAGGAGATTGGGTAAACCAGTTCAGTTAGTATTGTGCGAAGTTTATTGGAATGATCACAGATGTGCAGTCAGTGTAAAACTGTCCAAAGTATCTTTTGATGTGGAAGGCACCTTTCCTCACGTACCATTGGCGAAGGTATCCAGCGAGAAGTGGCAGGATTTGAGACGATGGGTACTGCATGCTCAAAAAAACGAAAGGTTGTGTCTTAAGCGACGATGTGCGTATCTGATTCCATGCAGATGTAAGGACAGATATGAAGAAACTAAATTGGCTCACTCAGGCAGACAGAGCAGTCCAGGTAACCCCCTCCAAGAGGGTAGGCTGTCAATTAGCTCTGGAAAATGTCTCGGACCCAACATTAAGAAGGGTCCCCACTGAGTGCAGGTCAAAAGGCAAACGTGATGTGGGGTTCATACGAAGCTGTGAACCCACAAGAATAGCCCCGAAGTCTGAGTATGTCCATGCAGAACACAGGACTCGTTAAAACCCGAGGCTGTCAAAGGATACTACTTTGAATCCCTCCTGAAGGCTTGAGTGATAATTCCCTGTGGATAATCATTGGTGAGAGCCCCCATTTTTCTGGTCAAAAAGGCAAACATTCCAGGTGAATCAGGGAAAAGGAGCTTTGTTCAAGACATGCTGGTAGTGAATTATGCTGTTGTTCCGTCCGCCCCAAATGTTCCTAATCCTTGTACTCTATTAGTTCAAATTCCACCTGACAGTAAATGGTTCTCTGCTATGGATTTAGCAAATGTCTTCTTTAGTGTACCAGAACACCCAGAAAGTCACTTCTGGTTCACTTTTCCACTCAAAGGCAAATCATGTACATTCAAGCAACTTTGGCAAGCTTACTGTGAGTCCCCCACCATAATTAATGGGGCTCGATGCTGGAGTCTGGAGATCTTTGTTTTAACTCAGGGGTCAGCGATTCTGCAGTATGTACACGAATGCTTAACAGCAGCACCAACAGAGGAACAATGTGAGAAAAATACGCTTGCGTTGCTCTGCTATCTAGCCAGGAATGGGCACAAAGCTATTTTCGCAAAATTACAATTTTTGCAACAACAGGGGAAGTTCTTCGGTCACTTCTTTCTGAACAAGGGAAGGCTATTGGTCAAACAAAGTTCAAGCAATCCAGCAATTTCCAAAGCCTCACACGAAGAAACAATGGCTATTCTTTTTGGTCATGCGCTTCTACCGTAGAATTTTTATCCCACATTACACAACCCTTGAGGCCCCGCTAAATGAAATTTTCAATGGCTATGAGTTGCAGAACCAGAGACCGTAGCAGTTGAATTGTAAATGGCGCTCCAAACCACACCTAAACTGGGGATTCCGAATCCAAACAAGCCTTTTATACAAACGGTAGATGCATGACATCTGTGATGATGCAGGATAATGTGGGAAAATTGAGGCAGGTAGCTTACATTTTGCTTAAACTTAGACCCCGTAGCGGCAGGATTGCCTATATGCCTGCGAGTCGTGGCTGCAGCTGAAAAGGTTTGTTGTAGCGTCCAGGGACACAGTCGGCTTTGGAGAATTAACCCTACTGTTCCCACATGCATCCTTACTGTTTTCCGAGCAAAACACAGCACACATGTCGGCTCAGAAACAATACTGTGCTATTGGAGACGCCTAACATTACAATAACGAGATGTAACGTCCGTAATGCTGCTAGCCTTATCGCTGCAACAGGAGAGGGAGACCCACATGAGGGTATCACTGTAACTAATAAAATTTGCAACCCAGATCAGACGTGCACGATTCACAAAATCAGAATCAGGATATGGCTTTTTTTGTGAAAAGGTCAGCATTCAGGAGCAAACGGACAGGCCAGACTTGTGTTTGGTATGCTGTAGTAACTACCCATGAGGCAGTCAAAGCGGAATCACTCCATTGTCATCTGTCAACTCAAGCAGAAGAGCTGATTGCCTTGACTGAGGCATGTAAATTGGCTGAGTGAAGGATAGTGAATATTTACACCAACAGCGAATATGCATACGGGGTTGTACATAACTGTGGAACTCTGTGGAAACACAGGGGCTTCTTGACCTACTCTGGAAAGCCCAAAATACACCGTGGCCTGACTTCTGACCTTCTGGAAGCGGTCCTACCGCCTAAATCATTTCCTGTCTGTAAATGTGAAGCCCACACAAAAAAGTACGATTCCCGTTCTCAAGGCAATGCGAATGCAAACTCAGCGGGAAGGACGGCAGCCCAGCAGCCGCCAAGTGATCAGTTAACATGTTTATGTCAAATATTTGTAATCCAAAGCAGACTTATGGGAGGTTGAGTCGCAGGCCACGCCGAAGGACAAACGTGAATGGACAATGGCAGGGTGCAGAATGAGGGAATGGGTGTGGTGTGGCCCCATTGGTAAACCCTGTCTACCGCGATCATTATTCCCATTCCATGCCAATTAACACACAGTGAGGACCATGTGTCAAAAAGGGGGGATATAGCGAATAAAGTGAAATGATTTTATCGTGATATGTAATTTGGTTTCCGTGGTCGAATCTGTAACTCCTCTTCTGTCATGGTGCAAAATAATTTTCCAAAGGTCATCTTATTCAGTCCGGGACTGAGGTTTAGAAAACAACAAATATTTCTGTTTTTTTGGAGCTTGCTGTGTTTACATTCTCCCCGCCTCACTCGAGATAGAAGGACTTATGAACTCCATTTCTGTCAGTCCAGGTGAGACACTTTGTGACGCGGGTAGTTTCATTGGCAAAGTCAAGATATTTATCCCCATGAAGCTTCCTTTCACCCTCTGTCTGCCCATTCATTCAATTTGATCACTGCTGTTCTGAAAAATTTTACCTCTGCTCTCCTGTTGTTCTTCTGTAATTCGAGAGAACCTCGAACCGAATCCCAACATTATATTAATTTTCGGTTGTTTATGTTACATCAATGACCAGACCAGAACAAACTAGCAGGAAATTGAATAACACAAACAAGATTTTTAAAATTCCTTCCAGAAAATTACCTACTGCAGAGTCAGAATATGAGAAATGTCAGAGTGCACTGATATTTAGCCCATTTCACAATGCAGAGATACTCGTAGACGAGTTCAGTCTTTGCAAAATGTTTATTTATAATTGTGACAATTCCCTGGGGCAGATCCTCCCTCAATGCACAAAAATGTATGCTGCCAAAAACTATTTCAATTCAGATTCAAATCGCTCAGATTAAAATTGCTTTCCGTCAATCCAAAGTTTCCTGGGCCATGTCAATTGAAGTGTATCCAGATGAGGTTAGAACTCCCAGCCTCTTCTCCCACAGCTCCCTATTCCATGTCAGCAGAAGTTGCTCCGACCTAGTTTGGAGCTCCCTGCTTGGGCGTTTCACGCGCCTCTCTGCCTTCATAGAAGGACTGCATGCTCACGGACTTGATCACTGGCAGAAAGAGTAGAGAGTCACGCGTTCATTCCACTCTCAATTTCCGATCAGATCTTCGCCACTGCGTCACTAAATTTCTCTGATTCCAGACCTGGAAACCGGTGTGATTGAAGTGTGCAAGCGTAGTTACTACCTTGTCTCGAGGCACTGGTAAAGTAACGATGTGAAACATCGTTGTTATTGGAACTTACATTTCAACAATTTGTGTGCTACGCCTGTACATTTCATCTTTTCTTGAAATCTATCGAACTCATTCTTCAACATTCTCAATGATGGAATCTCCAAAGCCACTGAGGACATCGAAGATGACGATACAACCCAATCTCAGTAGGTTATCCTCTTGTACATGTGGTGTTGTTCCTCGCCAATCTCAGCCATTGCATTTATTGTTTTTATGATTGGTTATTTTTTCATGTGATCGTATAGTGGCTCGTCCTCTGCATTGTGGCCACAGCAACGTCCATTCAAATCCGAGTATCAGTAATGCACAATTGTTCCGTGTTACTCCACATAATCCTTCCAAAACAAACGCAGAAAGGAAACAATCAATTTTTAAAGTTAGAATGCTCTTGAAGGTGATGATTTTTTTCTTCAAACTTTATCTGCACCCGATCTCGGCGAAGTTTCTCCCTTTCACAAGCACTATTCTTCCTTTCCCTCCCTCCTCCCATGTCACTGGGACATTGCACAAACTAACATTCACTTTCACATTGACACCGTTAAGTTAGTGCTGCAGCTGTCACTCTTGTTCGGTGAACGTGCCCCAATCCCACCATGAGGAGCTTTAAACCCAATTAATGCAATCGGATAATTTGTTTGGGTTATCAATCCTCATGTAAAGTGTTGATTTGCATGGACCAGAGTTCAATGGGGCACTGGGTTCATGAAGAGGACACAGAACGGTATCGAGTAAAAGAGACTTTATTGGAAAAGACCAATTTGTTGAATTCCCCACATTTATTTCAAGTGTTTATTTGTCTCTCGCAAGAGTGTTATGTACAATTCTGCAATTCACATAAAATAAGCGAAATGACAACTGTGGAAACGGTGCAGAAGTGATTTGCCAATATGTTGTCTGGATTGAAGAACTTCAGCTATGAAAGAGTTTAGACAGACTGACCTTGCTTTTGTGAGAGCAGGAGAGATTGAGAGGAGACAGTATTGAGATGTAGGAAATAATGAGGGGCATGGATTGGGTACACTTAACGAAAAGTTTATCGATGATGAATGGATCAATCAATCATATGATTTAAGATAAGATTCATAAATGTTCGAGTAGCTCTACACAAAAAAACTTCATCAGCTAGCGAGTGGTTGGAATCTGGACATCACTGTCTGTATATGTCGGAGCAGCAGAAATTCTAATAACCTTCAGAGATACTTCACTGTGAATTTGTAATGCTTGAGGCGAGGAATGTTAAATGATGGAAAATGGGATGAGGATAATCAAGCAGGTGTCATTGACAAGAGCATGCAAAAGTAGCTTGCAGACTCAGTTAGCTCTGACATCCACTGTGTGGCGTTTGGTAACCTCCGCTGTCATGTGAGAGGCCAGGATTCATTTTCCGGCTGGGGCATCTCTGACTGTTTCAGGGTTTCAAGGTTTGTGTAAAGATCTTCAATTCCGGTGAAGGGTGGAGATGGTGTGGGGATGTTCGGTGGTTTTGGGAAGTTGGTTTGCTGCCGTTTCCTCCCCTTTCTCGGTGATATCCTCAAGGCAGATGAAACTCGTGTGAAGCTCTGCTGTCCTGCAGCGTTTCGAATTGGCTTGATTTATTTCCCACTGCTTTAATTTGCTGGTTCTTGTCGTTCTTTGCATGTCCCAGTATGTTGGGTCCAGATCAACATGTTTTTTGATGGAGTCATTGGATGAGTCTCGTCATTCTAGAAATTCTCTGGCTGCCCTCTGTTTAGCTCGCCCTAATATTTTTGTGTTGTCCCAGTCGACTTTGTTGTCCTCGTCACCGCTGTGCATTGCTACTCGGAACAGCTGCTTGTGTTGTTTAGTGGATCCTCCAGAAATATTTTGCAACAGCAGATATTCCCGCAGATTCATTGTCAAAACCAACGCCAGGAGGACATGCCATTACCCAACAAACGAAGCTCTCTACATTATAGGTAAAAGTATGTCTCGGCATGTACACCCAGACTCCTCTGGCCACTCTGATGTATGAGACAGCATAAACCGAAAGACTCATTTGACAAGAGCTCACCAAAATTAGACCAAATACCCATCAAAGGCAGGACAAATTTGGGCAAACAATGTTGCATGTAGTGACAGCAGGAGTCATTATAAAGGACAGACAACTCACGATACGCATTCTTGAAGATCAACTTGACACAAAACACCACTGCCACGTGTCCGCAGTAGGTTGACTCATGGCACTGAGTGTCGCTGATTTCGTGGCTGGAAGCTTGGAATGTTTGACAGTCTGCAGCAATGTAGCATGTGTTGCTGGAAAGGTAGAGCAGATTAGACAGCATCCAAGAAGCAGGAGAATGGATGTTTCTGACATGAATACTTCATCAGGCATTCAGCCAAATCGTCGATTCTGCTACTCCTCGGATGCTGCCTGACATTCTGTGCTTTCCAGCACCATACTCTCGACTCTGATCTCCAGGATCTATAGTTCTCACTTTCTCCTCCGTCTGCAGCATTAGTTAGCTCCTTGTGTGAGGGAACTGTTGATATCACCAATGTAAAATTCGATTGCTGATTGAGAAATACAACAAGCTTCGCAGCCCAAAAGAGTGTCCCTGTTGTTTTGAGTTTCCTGGCTGTAAAATATATGCTTCTGTGATCGCACAGTTGGCAGTAATGTGGGGAGAGTCTGCAGTTATCTGCATTTACATCCTAGATGCTATTGATGTTGTTTGATTTGTTCTTGATTTGTGCAACAGTAACACAGTGACAGATCAATTAATATTGCAAGAAAATATCGAGGTTCTGGTGACATTTGATCAGAGATTACCGAGATTTCGGAGAAACGAATGCTGATTCGTTCGGGTCGTGATGAAGAACAACCAGGGAAATAAGTCACCAGCGGGTATAGTTTACAAGGGCACTCACAGTAGCCAAAATGCGAAACAAATCGTAGAAAATGACGAAGACAGATGAAGGATGAGAGTAATCGTGGGTAATCTGACTTCCACTCCCCAGCTCCCCTATTTCCCTCACCCAACCCCATTGTAAACAAATGTTAGAGAGCCATAAACATCAATGTCGTCCTTTGGAACGATCCTAGTCTTTTCTAAATTTTCGATTCGGCTATTAGTTTCAGTTACTTTTTTTCTTTCCTGGGAAACCATCTCTTTCATTGTTAGCAATCCGAAAAGAAGTCATCCTTTTCGTCAGGGAAATAATATGATACTAAATTTTGTTTGTGCCATAAGATTCCTCTGTGTCACACGTTTCTTTAACTTTCTCTCGATTTTAATAGTGCTCTGTCTTTTGACGCTTCCGACCAACGTGCATGTCCTCATAATCCGCACATGTAACTGCATCTGACAAGTTTTTCCCCACTAACCCAATCTATCTATATGCCTATGCATATTGCCACGATCTCATCATAACATGCTCTCCCACGCGTGTTCATTGTCAGCAAATTTGGACACATTTCACACTGCCACTTGCTCAATGTTATTAACAGAGAGATAATTGAAGCCTTGAATGTAACCAGTCTTGAAAGGCCTCTGCTGTAAATGCTTCTACATACTTGCTCCCCTCTGAATGTGAGAACATCCTCTTCATTTATTTCATAAGTGTGTAACCCCTTCCCCTGATATTGGGATCTCCGGTCCTTCACTATTCTGGATATAAAGTAGATCAGAACAAACTTTTAAAGTAAAACACAATCTCACTGCTGTCTCCAGTGCCAGTTTTGAGTTTTCCTTTTTGACCTCTGTTTGAAAAAACTGCCCTGATTAGCACATTATTATTGACAATGACACATCTGCTTCACAGGTGCTTCAGTGCCTGTGATTGGAGTGGAGCTGAAAGGCGCGATAAAAGTGCATCTTTTTTCACTCGACCATTGCCATATTATTAATCTCTCTGCTCATGAAAATGGATCCTTCATATCCACTCTATCTCTCATCAATTCCGAGCATGTTTCCATCCCAGTTAATTTTAAATGGTTTTTTGTTGGATGAGTTATTTCTGCAATTCCAGAAAAACCGTCTCAACAACTCGATATGTTCAGAGGCTGCTCATTTCTTGACATCCAGGAAACTTGCGTTCTGAACCAGAAACGGATCTGACTCAAAACTTTATCTTTGTCTCTCTATCAACAGATAATAAAAAATGCATGGGATATATGGAGGTTTCACTGTGTTTATTTGAAGCAAGTTGTGTTTTTCCATTAAACGTCTTTACTCCTCGTCCTCGGGTCTATTGCCCTGATCAGAGGCAGCAGTTCCTCCTGACCATTAACCCACCCATCCACAGCTCTTTCTCCCACATCATTATAAAAGTCCCCAATAAATCTCCCATTAATCTTCTTTGCTCCAAACAAAGCATTCCCAGAGTCGTGAATTTCTACACAAAAGGAGGTCTATTTATCTCTGTACATGGTGCAAAGCAGAGGCTTGTGAAAAGATTCTGAGAAAATTGTGCCAATTGTCAAGTGGGAACACTGTCAACAATTAAAACAGAAATCCTCGATATTCCTTTAGACGTGGATTCAGAGGAAAGTGAAGGGTGAACTGGCCGACAGGGCAGAGACAGTTTACATATCTTTCCGTTCTTTCGGAGGCCGGTACTTTGACTCTGATGTACTCGGGACATGAACAGATCTGTGACATTGAAGAATTCTCGTTCCTGCACGTCAGGATGTCAAATCTTATCTCATTTCCGGGGCAATTAGAAAGCGCGGGAACAAATAGGACACTGAAAGGCTGGAAGTGAGACGATCCCTGTAGGATGATAACTGATTTCCGGTGTCGTGTGTGTGTCTATAAAGGGTGGGATCAGACTATTACCATGACTTCAACGTGAATGGCACGGGATTTATTTCGCAAAAGTCATACTAATTAAGGACGATTTTCAATATGGGAGGAGCAGGCTGCAGCTGCATTGCGGATCAGTGACACAATTAGCTCATCAGTCTCTATGGCGATGTTAGTCAGTGCGTTCGGCTCTTCACTGACAGGTTGCTGTTCTCCCACGACCCAGGAACGGAGCGACAGCTGTTCTCACACAATCTGTTTTCTTTGTACGCACATTTCAGGGTTTTAACCGAGGTCAGAGAAATATTCTTCATAAGGCTCGATGGGGGGAGAATGTTCCAATTTTAGGACAGCTGATTCTCGGGGTCATGCATGTGTCTGCAAAGTGTGAGAACAAACTGTTCCCATTGTCCACAATGAATGTTCCAGGATTAATTTTGAAAACGTTAAACAAATTGAAGACAATTTTCATTATGTGAAGGGCAAGCGAAAGCTTGAATTCACTGACAGTGTGCTTTCGGAGATCCTGCAAGGGGCCTACTACAAGGGACTCCCCAGCCTCTATGGAGCAATTAGTTCTCTCATTTGACTGTTAACCGAGAGGGTGTACACACGCATGGAGCGATCGCTGTTCTTATCCATCCGACTCTTTTGCTGTGCACATTCGGGTTTTTAATAGGATCAGTGATATGTACCCAAACGGAAACCAAATCCAGTGAGCAACCACAAATGCATTTCTGTATTGTTGTTTGGCTCGTGAAGGGTTGTGAACACTTGGAATCTAAAACAAAAACACAAACTGTTCAAGGAACTCGGCAGGTATGACATTACCTGTGAGAGAAAATGGTGTTCTGAGAAACCCCTGGAGAAGCTTCGATTTGTTGTCTCTGTCTCCCCCCAGATGCTGCCAGATCTGTTTAGTTTCTCCTGCAATCTCTCCCTTTCTTTTGAACTGAATGACCATTTCAACCATCGAGATTGATTACACAGTCCAAACATGTCCTGACATTTCACCTGATCGAAACTGTGGTGATTGAATTCAAACAAACCGAACAGTGATTGCCTGTCCCTCAGCTCCACAGGGAGGGAGAACATGATACAAGTTTAGTCGCGTGCTTCTGCAGTTGTGGCCAAGTGGTTGACGCAATGTGCGTTAACTCCACTGTGGATTCCTCATGCAGTTAAGCATTTTGCTGACTGTAATTGAGAGTCGAGAGTGAACTTGAAGAGTGCTTGCTCTCTGCTTTCTTGTTTGTAATTCAAATCGCAGGATAAGGTGAAATGCAGATAACTCAGGCAATGAACGTTCGTAATCTGCAACCAACCACCTGTCAAAATGGAAAAGGCTGAAGACTCCAAAGCAGGTAAGACCCATTTAGTTGTACACTTCCATTACTGAATACGTTTGCACCTCTGAAAAAGGTGACGCCAAATGAGATAAGAACAGTTCAGGGGACTGGTGCAGACTTAGTGGGCCAAAGGTCATTTTTGTGCTAGACACTTCCATGGCCAACTGCGAGGTGGACAGTTTGTGAAGTAACAGAACATTCTTTGCAAAATGTCACTCGGCGAGTAAGGAGTCGAAGCTACTGTCCCCTGATCTTTCTGACAGTTACGGTATTCATTGGCATATTTCAATTGGAAAGAACTGTTATGGTGCATATTTCTAGAATCAGTCTATATGATAATCAGGACAATGAAACCGTGATGTCTCATTACCCAGCCGACAGCAAGCCCTTGCAGCTTACATTCCCTGGCTCTGCTTTTGAAATAAAGATTACTTTCTCAATGTGCCTGTGTTTATAGCAAACAGCTCATTGACATCAGGACTGGACGTTCAGGGGAAACTGGAGGTGTGACAGGGACAGAAATAGAACAAGACGAGACGTGAAAGTGTTTAGATTTTGCCATGGGTCTGTTGTTTTTTTGTGAGGAATGTCTGCTGGGCGCTATCCTGTCTGGTCCGAGGAGCCAGAGGGCTTGTTTTGGTGGGAATTGTGTTATTGAAAGTTACACATGAGAAGCATGTTGGACTATTTCAGCTCAGTATCCACTTCATATCATGGCTCACCGCAATGATGCACATTTTCTGCGAAGTGCCTTGTATTCCACTTTAAGCTGCCTTTCTCCGGAGAAACTTGTAGACATAAATCACATGGAGTGGGGAGAATCCTGAGGACTCTGTCACTATCGGGGAGTGTGCCTGTGTGACTTTCTCTGTATGTGAACATGAGAATACGTTCCCCAAAGTGGTTTCAACCGTGTGACCAGGTCAACCATCAGTACCATTGTTATGTCATTTAAGATCCCAGGAAGAATCTCATTGGAGCAAACCGGGACGAGAATAGATGGATGCCAGATATCGTGCGCTTCACGATGGACGAATGGCCCTTCTCCACTCCTCTCCCACACGCTTTGTAAACTCGAGGCCAGAGAGAAACTGACCTGACGAGAAAATCCCTTCACAACCGTCTACTACCAATTTTGCAAACTTACTTCTATCTTGCCACCTAAATCATTTATTTAAATGCAAAAAAATGAATGTGCGCTCAGCCAATGGGACACATTTGGTAACAGTCCTCCAGTCTGAAAACTACCCTGCACCACCATTCTCAGCATCCTGCTATTGAACTAATTTTATATCTAATTTGAATCCTTACATTTAACTCTATGTGATCTAACTTTATGAATTAGTCAACCATGTGGAACCGTGTAAAAGCTTTTATAAAAGCCCAAGTGAGCAAACTCTACCAATTTGTCCTCATTGATCTTCTTGGTTACGCCCTCAAAAAACTCAATCAATTTTGTGCAAACCCATGCTGATTATCCCGATTCATTCCTTGTATCTAAACATTCATATAAATCCTATCGTTTAGAATTGCACCAAACAACGTACCCACGACCATAACCAGACACAAACGTCTATCGCTCCCAACCCTCTCCATGAATTCCTTTCTAAATAAAGGCACATTCACCATCCCCGGTCATTCGGCGCCCCATTCGTCGTAATAGATGATAAAAATATTTCTACGAAAGGCGCAAAGGTTTCTTTCCCTAACTTCCCACAAGTTTCCGGTATACAGGATATCAGATCCCAGAGAAATATCCAACTTTATATTTTCAGGTCGTCCAGCCCTTCCCCTTTTCAACGTGAACTACTTTCAAAACATCAATATTTAGATGTAGCAGTTATTTCGTTCTCCATGGTGTAAACTGACGCGAACTGAACATTATATCTCTCTCCATCTGCTGAGGTTCAAGACAAAGGTTAGCACTTTCATTTTAAAGAGGTCCTATTTGCTCTCAAATTCTTAATTACTTGTATAAAATCTTTAGACTATACTTAACTTTATGTTCTGATGACATCTCATATCCTCGATTGACCTTTATGATGTCCTCCTTAAGAATGCACCTCCACTCCTTATATCGTTCAAGAGATTCACTTGAAACCATGTGTTTATATGGAAGCTGTGACGTCCGTTAAAAAATTATTATGACAAGGCCTAAATCCCTGCGATCAACGTTGTTCTAATGGAATACCTAAAATGTGGAAACAGGCCATTCGGTCCAAGAAGCCCCCACTAATCCTGCGAAGGGAAACACACACAAACTCACATCTCTACACAGTTCCTGAAACTCTGCATTTCCCATGATCAAAGAACGTCAGCCACACATCTTTAGTCTGGGGAGGAATGTGCAAACTCCAAATACACAGTTGTCCAAAGTAGATATTGAACCAGCATCGCTGATGCCGCAAGACATTAGTACTCACCAATGAGTCAGCGATTATAAACCTCCTATCCACCACTCAAAACATATCATCACTTAGATATGGGGCCTAGACCTGTTCCTAATCTTCCAAATGCATCTCTGCAGCGGATCCTATTGACTGAGGTGTAAATCTCTGGCCGTTCTTTCCTATTCGCTTGAACTGAACGCCTGCATTGTATTTGCCTTCCTAAACACAAACTGAAAGTGCATGTTAAACATAAGAGAAAATTGAACTTTGAATTCTTTCTGCTTTCAGAAAATTGCCTATGTCTCTACTCTTACCACCAAACATATGACCTCACACCTTTCCACAAAGTATCGCAACTGCAACTATTTTTTCAAAGTACTCAGTCCGTTCAAGTCATTCTGTAGCATGTCCGCTTCATCAATAAGATTTGGCCTTCCACATATAATTGTGTCTTCTTCAAATGGAGCAACAACACCCTCAGTTCCTTTGAATGGATCCTTCATACATAATGTGAATCGCTGTGTTGCCAACACTGACTCCTGCTGAACTCCACTAGTCACGGGCTGCCATCCAAGAGAAGACCCCTTTACCCAACTGTCTGCCTTCTGCCAGTCAGCCAAGCCTCAATCCATGGTCTCTTATTTAGCGGTTTTCCGTACTGCACCTTGACATATGCCTGGGGAAATTCAAGCTGGTCACCTCCACACGCTTGACTTCGTCTAACTTGCTCATTACCTACTCAAAGCATTCTAATATATTTGTCAGACGTGATTTCTTCCTGAGAAACTGTGCTGATGGTTCACGTACTCTGGAATCGCAACGTTCCAATGACGTTTGATACAAAGCTGATTTATTTGATTGTTATCTAGAATATTCCAACTTTGATTGCAGACCTGAATGTGAGAACAACAACGTTCAATTGCTGTTGAGATATGTAAACACTACGCTGTCTCAGTAGGGTCGATGCGTGAGTGAATTCCTACCCTCAGTGGGATCCTCTATTCTCTCAGCAGGGTCGATGAGTGACCAAACTGTTTTGCTCACATGGAGCAGGTAAATGCTTGCTGCCAACTGCAAAATCGATGGTGTACTGAGAGTTGAGATGATTGCTTGAACCTATCCCTGGAATAAATACACTTGAAACGTCTCTCACAATACGAAAATAACAATGGGAAATCAGTTCTACAGAGACTAGAGAGCATATCCCTTAGGCTACATATTTGATAGGTCTCTCCACAATGTGATGACGAACTGTCCGCAGGAACGTTTATAATGATTAATGTCTATATTCAGTGTGAACACGTTGATCATACGTAAGTATTCAGGAACTTGTGATATAAGGTTTCTCATTAGTATGAGCGTGGTGTTCGGTTCTCCAATCGCTGGACGTTTTAAAGCATTTTCCGCAGTTCAGACATTGAAATGGTTTCTCATCATTTTGAACGAGCAGGAGTCACAGCAGGTCAGCGACAGAGTGAATCCCTTCCCACACTCTGAGCAGGTGAATCGCTTGTTCCTGGTATCATTGCGTCCATGGGAATTCAGCTCAGTCAGGGAAATGAATCCCTACATTTCCACAGTCATTCCTCAATATGACGGCAATTGTGGTGTGTAAGGACTGATGACAGGTAAAAATACCTGGTCCACACACACAATAAGTGAACGATGTATTTCACACTGTAACCAGAGCTTTTTCCTTTCATGTTCGAAATCTGATCAAGTTGTATTTGGGATAAAATGCGCGGCTTCATCAGATTATGGTGGAGAGGTTGATTTATAAATCTTCTCCTTCTAATATTCTGCGAAATTGATGTCATCCAAAAATGAGAGTGTGAAACCGTCTTTCAAAAGACTCTAGAATCTGTCTGAAGGTAAGGGATTTTTGATACTAAGAAATTGAAAAAAAGTTTTTCAGAATCTTTCATGCACACAACTTCCACCACAAAAAACGAGCAGGTCAGCAGGTGGATATGAACAGGATCAGTTCCCTGTTCACTCCAGGTCAAACAATGTCCTGACTTGTCTGACATACAGTCCTGTTGGAGCAGACATTTCTTACAATTGACTCATTGCAAACAGAGGCCTCTGACTTCAATCTTAACTCAAGATCTACTGCCTTACCGCTGAGTTGGATTTGTGATGCTGGAAAAGCGCAGCAGGGCAAGCACAAACGAATGAGCAGGACAATCGACGTTTTGGCCACGAGCCTTCATCAGGAAACAGGCTTGTGAACCGAGGGCGTAGAGAGAAAAATGGGAGCGTGTGGGGCTGGGACAAGTTAGCTGAGAGTGTGATAGACTGATGGAGGTGAGGATAATGATGATAGGTCGTAGCGCAGGCAGGAGCAGCTAGGTGGGATGGAAGATGGACAGATAGGATAGTTCATGAGAGCGGCGGAAGCCCTGGACCTGAATGATCTTGGCTGTGTGGGAGGACGAGTTGACTGTTCAGCCAGGGGTCAGTGGCGTTGTTTGGTACGGGTGTCCTGGAAATGTTTTCCGTAGCTGTCTGTAATTAGGCATCCGATCTCCTCTCTGTCGAGGAGACTGCAAAGGGAGCAATTGATTCAGAAAATGACATGCGTGGAAATGCAGGTAAAACTCTGATGGACATGGAAGGGTCCTTTTAGGCCTTTGACAGAGTTGAGGGCGGAGGTGTGGGTGGATGTTTTGCAAATCCCGTGTTGTAATGAGAAGGTGCTGGGAGGGGAGGGTGGTTTGTTTGTAGCGTGCAGTTTGTAAGCTGGTGGAAGAGGGAATGATCTTTCTAGAAAATGGATAGGGGTGGGGAGGAAAGCACATATTAATTGTGTGGGTTCATTTGCAGCTGACGGAAATACCGGCTGCAAGTTTTTAAAGTGATGACGAAAGAAGTTCTGTCCTCGTCCTATTTGGAGGGATGGGTTTTGGCAGTGGGGTTGAGGGAAGTGGATGAGACGAGCTGGAAGGCATCATCGACGACGTGACAGGAGAAAACTCCTCGCTACTGATTCAATTTTCTCCCTGGCAATTTTTTGAGTCTGAATAGACACGTCATAATCAGGGTGACATCCTTCACCTCGTGATGTGTTTCTAACTACATATCCCCATCATCACCATGTCAGCCGACTTGCACCTCATTAGCATCATTCACTCTTCCACGTCTCTGCCCTTCTGCAGCTCAAACTCTAAACCATTCATTTGGACGACACGGTCCTAATACACGTACATCCGTTCTTTCAAATTCCCTCCCTGCTCTGGTACAAGTGAAGCAAGGAATAGAGAGAGAGAGGAGTTGAACACGTGGCTACAGAGATGTTGCAGGAGGGAGGGTTTTGGATTCTTGGATAATTGGAGCTCTTTCTGAGGTAGGTGTCACCTGTACAAGCAGGATGATCTTCATCTGAACCAGAGGGGTACTAATATCTTTGGGTGAGTTGGGAAATTCGCTATGGCTATTGGGGTGGGTTTAAACTAATCCAGCAAGGGGATGGGAACCAAAATTGTATTTCAAGTATAGAAACGTTTGAGAGTAGGGAGGTCCAAAATCAAGTTTCAGGGGCGCAAGCTGGCACAAGCAAGCAAGACTTTGGTTTCGAGTATGTCTACTTCAATGCCAGGAGCATCCAGAATAAGGTGGAAGAACTTGCAGCATGGGTTGGTACCTGGGAATTCGATGTTGTTGCCATTTCGATAACATGAATAGAGCAGGGACAGGAATGGTTGTTGCAGATTCCAGGATTTAGATGTTTCAGTAAGAACAGAGGGGAAGGTAAAAGAGGGCGACGTGTGGCATTGTTGGTCAAGGGCAGTATTACAGTTGCAGAAAAGATGTCTGGGGATTCGTCAACTGAGGTAATATGGGCTGAAGTTAGAAACAGGAAAGGAGAGGTCACCCTATTGGGTGTTTTCTACAGGCCTCCGAATAATTCTAGAGATGTAGACGAAAGTATAGCAAAGATGATTTTCGATAGGAGTGAGAGAGACAGGGTAGTTGTCGTGGGGGACTTCAACTTACCAAATATTGACAGAAAACACTATAGTACGATTACTACAGATGGGTCATTTTTTCCCACTGTGTGCAGGAGGGGTTCCTGACACAGTATGTAAAGAGTCCAACAAAGGGCGAGATCATATTAGATTTGGTACTGCGTATTGAGCCCGTCCAGTAGTTAGACTTAGAAGTAGGTGACCACTTTGGTAATAGAGATCACAGTTCTGTTAAGTTTCCAATTGCCATAGAAATAGATAGGTGTATACCACTGGGCAAGGGTTGCAGCTGGGCGAAAGTCATTTATGGTGCGAGTAGGCAGGATTTAGGATGCATAGGATGGAGAAGGAATCTGCAGTGTATAGGCATATTAGAAATATAGAGCTAATTCAAGGAAATGTTACTGTGTGTCCGAGATAAGGATGAATCTGTCAGGCAGGGACAAAGCTGAAGAGCGCGGGAACTGTGGTTTATGAAGGAAGTAGATTCTCTGGACAAGAGGAAGAAGAAGGCTTATGTTAAGATGAGATGCGAAGGCTCAGTTAGGGCGCTTGTTGGTTACAAGGTAGCCAATGAATACCTAAACAGAAAGCTCAGATGAGCCAGGAGGAGACGTGAGAAGATGTTGTCGGATAGGATCAGGGTAAACCCGAAGGCTTTCTATAGGTATTTAAGTAATAAAAGAATGACGAGAGTAAGATTAGGGCCAATCAGGGATAGTAGTGGAAGGTTGTGTGTGGAGTCAGTGGAGGTGGGGGAAGTACTAAATAAATACTTTTCAACAGTATTCAGTCTAGAAAACGGCAATGTTGTCGAGGAGAATACTGAGATACAGGCTACTAGACTAGGTGCGATTGAGGTTCACAAGGAGGAAGTATTCGAAATCCTGCAGAGTGTGAAAATTGGTATGTCCCCTGGGCCAGAAGGGAGTTATCCTGGGATCCTCTGGGAATCCATTGGGGAGATTGCCGAGCGTTTGGCATTGATCTTTAAATCGTCATTGTCTACAGGAATAGTGCCAGAAGACTGGAGGATAGCAAATGTGGTTCCCATGTTGAAGAATGGGAGGAGAGACAATCCTGTTAATTTTAGACCAGTGAGCTTCACTTCAGTTGTTGGTAAAGTGTTGGAAAATGCTATAAGAGGTTTATAATCATCTAAAAAAGAATAATTTGATTAGGGATAGTCAGCATAGTTTTGTGAAGGTCACGTCGTGCCTTACAAACCTTCTGGAGTTATTTGAGAAGGTGACCAAGCAGGTAGATGAGACGATGTTGTGTATATGGATTTCAGCAACGCGTTCGATAAGGTTCCCCACAGTAGGCGATTGTACAAAATGCAGAGGAATGGGATTTTGGGAGATGTAGCAGTTTGTATCAGTTATTGGCTTGCTGAAAGAAGACACAGGGTGGTGGTTGATTGGAAAATGTTGCTCCCTGAGTCCACTTAAAATTGCTGAACCGCAAGGGTCGCTATTGGGTCCACTGCTGCTCGTTTTATAAACGACGTGGATGAGTGCGTAGAAGGGTGTGTTAGTACGTTTGCAGACGACACTGTGGTTAGTGGAGTTGTGGAGAGTGACGAATGATGTAGTAGATTGCAGAGAGATATAGATAAGCTGAAGAGCTGTTCTGAAAGGTGGCAAATGGAGTTTAATGCGGACAAATGTGAGGTGATTCACTTTGGTCGGTGTAAGAGGAATGCAAAGTACTAGGTTAATGGTAAGATTCCTGGTAGAGTAGATGAGCAGAAAGATCTCGGTGTCAGTGTACACAGATCCTTGAAAGTTGCCACCCAGATTGACAGAGTTGTTAAGAAGGCAGACAGAGTTTTAGCTTTTATTAATAGAGCGATCGTGTTCTGGCACCATGAGGTTATGCTAGAGCTGTACAAAATTCTAGTGTGGCCACACTTGGAGTATTGTGTAGAGTTCTGGTCACCGCATTATAAGAAGGATATGGAAGCTTTGGAAAGGATGCAGTGGATATTTTCTTCGGATGTTGCCTGGTATGGAGGGAAAGTCTTACGAGGAAAGGCTGCGGGAATTGTAGTTGTCTCGATAGAGTGAAGAAGGTTGAGAAGTGACCGAACAGAGACATATATTATAATCAGAGGGTTAGACAGGATGGTGAGGGAGAAACTTCTTCCAAGAATGGTGACAGCCATTACGAGGGGGCATAGCTTTAAATTGAGGGACGATTGATATAGGACAGGTGTCAGAGGTAGTTTCTTTACTCAGAGAGTAGTAAGGGTATGGAATGCTTTGCCTGCAACGGTAGTAGATTCCCTAACTTTAAGTGCTTTTAAGTCGTCATTGGACAAGCATATGGACGTACGTGGAATAATGTAGGTAAGATGTGCTTCAGATTGGTACACAGGTCGGCGCAACATCGAGGGCCGAAGGGAATGTACTGCACTGTAATGTTATATGTTCTATGGTTTAACTCCCTATGCTTGTGTTCAAGGGTGTACTAGCGTTCAGTTCACTGTTACATTGTGAATTATCTGAATGACAGTTTTACCAACGCCCATTTTCCCAAACGTAACGGGCTCCCGCATGGTGGAAGGGAAGGAGTTGCAGGTTATTGATGTAATCCTGATGTCTTCCAATACCTCTTCAACATGTGGGTGTACTCACAACAAGGGTTGCTCACCCATAACCGGGCTGCTAAATTTCAGAGGTTTCATCATTTTCTACAAATCCCTTGACTGTCTTCCCTCTATCTATCACTGTCATGTCCTCCAGCCCACTCAAGAGCAAACAGAGCTGGTCAATAGTATGCCAACCCAGCCAGCGGACACGACACCCGAGATTATGTTTTGAAGTGCTCTCTCAGATATGCGCATTCCCTCGAATTCCAACCTCCAGAGCATGTTCGATTTGAACTGTTTCACGTTTGGTGCCTAAACGTCATCTGCCAAGGCCATAAATTATGAAATTCCATTGCTACGCAAATCGCACAGGGCTATTGGAAAGGGATTACTCACCAAGTGATGAAAAAAACTGCAATACATGCTGAAATAAAAGGCAATTAATTGGTATCAACACTACGTCGTGCCTTTTTCATAATAGAAACTTCAAAGATTTTATACTGGAGGGAGTTTAACAAATGTTGATCCCTATCACATTATGAGATATTGGGATGCGGACAAAGTGTTATATCAAACAAGTGATCAAAGAAGTGGGCTTCAAGTCGTATTTTGTCACACAAAACGAAGCTTGTATCAAAAAAACTGATTTGAAAGAATTTGTTCTGCTCGAAGTCATTATTTTTGTCAGTCTCAAAACGACTCGTACGTTAGTGCTTCCATAACGCAGTGGTTCGAACCCTGGCTTTGTAAACCATGCGTTGTAACCTCCATTCTCACGGCAGCCTTGCTGAATTTTCTTACAACTACTGCAGCAAGTATCAGAAGGTGCGTTCTATATGTTGTTAGGAATTATTTTTGATGGAACAGCTGGAAGTCATTTTTTTACACAGAAAGGCCTCATCTGTTTTAGTATGGAAGGGCACATCCGTGTTTTTCCTCTGAGGACCATGAGGATGACAAGCTTGTGATGCGAAGAATGTCTTTGTTTGGCAGGAAGAACAACGTGACTGAGTAGAAGCAGTAAAGTAACGGTGAAACAGTGCAGGACGAAAACGTATAGTGATGCGGCTGTGTGCTTCCGTTCCTTATGTAGAGACAGGAACGTGCTTCAATCCAAATTAAACAGGCTGGAAGAGCACAGCTAGCCAGTCAGCCTCAGAAGTGGAGAAATTAACGTTTAGCAGGTATCAAATATTCACGATTGGGGCAGTCTTCAGTTTACCTATGTAAACAGAAACGGGTTTTAAAGCTAGTCATGAACAAAGAAGAGGCCAATCTGTTCAATTCCTCATTTTATTTCAGTTGGGCATTCCTGAGGTCTTTGTCGCTCTCAAAAGATGTGTCTGTATCGTTCCCTCTATGGGTCAAAATGAGGTTCAGTTCTCCCGCAGGTCATGAACAAATGTGACGGCATCTGACTTCAGTCTCTATTACTGGCTCATTTGAAATTAAAACTTTGCAGGGAAAGTCTCATTGAGATGAACACTTCAGACGTCAGGCTGTGGGCCAAGTGTTGGTATCTGGAAACGAGAATGGATGGATGTTTGATGACTGGCACTGACACAAAGTATTATTCTGTGCTGTAAAACCACGGTGTCACGAACATTCTTTTTTGATAGAAATTTCTCATCGCAGGAAAGCTATGCTGTTAAGTGAAGAAGCAATTGCACATGCTGTCCTTCCTGGTCGACTAGTGGTTATGATGCAGCACTTTCACCGCTGTGGTTTGGGTTCATGTCTGGTCAGGGAATCAGGTTTTATTGTTCCTAATAAGGGCAACAACAAAAGTAGAGCATCTTTGACAGGAATCGCATTTCAAACGCGTCCGCATGCGCCTTGCATAATTTTACAGGGCCGCAAGTTGGCTCACTGGTTATCACTGCTGCCTCACAGCGCCAGAGATATGATTTGCCTACAACTGGGTCGACTGTCAGTAAGGTGCCTTATTCAGGAGCAAATGAAGGAAAAAAAGGGTAAGGAATTATTCTGTGACGGTTAATCCCTAGAGGATTGGTGTGCATTTGTTGCAACGAATACTCAGTTTCTGAACTTTAGGCATTCTAAGTTCCCTGATTGTGTTGCTTTAGCAAATGTTCAGACAGAGAAGAAAAGTGAGGAAAAACAGTCACTTCCCAGTCAGGGATTGATCCATTGTGCGACAACCAACGGATTTACTTTTGACTGAACTAGCTCCCATTTTCCCTACATTGGTAATGGCAGTATACAGCATTAGAACGGGCTTTAATGTGTGGCATTGGACTCAGCATCCTTTCTCCGCATGGACTATACTCGGCTATATAGAGATAATAAAAGACATGGATTGAGATGACAGGAATGAAAGGACATCAGGAAGAATGGACAGCGTTTACTTGGAAACAATAAAATTCAAAGGAAGTCATCGATGCAGTGAGGGGTAATGCCGTTTGAAAAAAACAAGGCGGGGTTTCATGGGATGGTGGAAAAGATGAATAGATCATGTAGCGTGACACCAGGCAAAACTGAGTTGTGTCCATATGGAAGGTTTCCACTCGAAGTGAATTTGGTGAGAGTAAACAGGAGGGAAATTCTCTCATTCGGATGGATCTATATCTAGAGTATAGAACTTGAAAACAAGCGATGAATGATAAAGAGAAGCTTGGAGCACGTTTTCTTTTTTCCTTCTACAGCTATTACATTCGAAAATGATTATTTTTTGGCAGGAAAAGATATTCAGAAGCTGATTCTAAAATATTTGTGAAGACACGTGCAGACACACAAGCCGTGAATTTCGCCGGGACAGGGAGTCTGGGCGGCCAGGATGCGTACGCGTTAAGTGCGCACTCTCTAATTGGTTAACGCTAATTGGAAATAAACCTCATAACACCTGCAACTGCGTACGACTAAGTATAGAATGAGCTGATTTTGAGGAAGGGTTGAGCAGCTTGTTCCACGTGACCTTCTATAAAGTAAGTGAGCTGTTTGTGTTAGCTCAGCATGAAAGGGAAGCCAGGTAGCTCAGTCCGCTGCATAACTGGTTTATGAGATAAAGTGATGCCAACAGTGTGGCATTAATTATCGCAATGTCTCAGCATACTGTCAGGATCCTGATCTCCCCACTCATCTAATACTTTAGATGATGGCGACAATCACGGTGAAATTTTACTATCGTGAGTTGGAACTGACCTGCCGATGTAATGCACCTTTTTTCTTTCATGCGTTGCATTGGAAAATTTGGATGCAATCACAGAGAAGGGAGTGAGTCCATTTGCTGCTCACTCACCTCCCCCAACAATATCCAGGGACAAGACACGAAAAATATTCCTGTTGGAATTCTGTAATCTTCATAGCAATACTTAAAAACATCGTTATCATTTCGTTTCCAGTTTTACCGATAACAGTCAAAATGTCCAATGAGATAAATCTAATGCTTTGTGAATTGTTTTAATGGCCTGTGCGAGCTTGCAGCAATGTCAGTAATATGAAACGTGCTAAACATCCTTTCCAGAATTTAACACAGCGCAGGATCAGTGGTATGAAAAACGTCATTTTTGCAAAAATCACCTCTGCATCTCTATTGAGTGATAGATATTCACTCAAGGAGTATTTATGACTGGTTTTAAATAACGGTGGTATTTCCCAAGAACAGAACACTCCACAAAATCATATTTTTTAAGAATAAATGCTGTTTTACTCAATGTTCTTTTGCAATTTTAAATATATATGCACACACACATACATGCATGCGCAAAATACGCGCATACATATGTGCGTGTACATTCAGAACATTAGTAACGTATGGTCGGCCATTTGAATGTTCTTCCTGTAGAACGTGGCAGCTTAGAGAATACAGTAATGTCCCTGAAATGTGGTTTAAATGTGGCATAGAAAAATGTGGTGAAAATCTGTTTTATTGAATGCTGCGTACATTGACCGTGGTTTCCTGCGTTGATCATAGGAAATGTCATGTCGCCACTGTACTGTGATTTCCCTTCTATCAGCTTCAATTCATCAGAGAATTCGATTCACTAATATTTCACCAACTTCCTTTGGCATGTTCATATGACACATCGACCCACACTGCACACAACGACAATAATATTCAGCATACTGCAGCCACGAGCACGTGCCATGGTTTTTATAAACAATGAAGACTCAATAATGTTATGCAAGGGCAAATTAAATTCAATTTAATTAGTAAATTCGCAAGAATCCAGAGTAAGATTCAAAATGTCAGAAATTCGCGTGCACGACCTTGGCCAGAATTCCAGCCCAGCAAAGGGGAAAGCCTCCCCTGAATCCCCAGCATCCAAGCAATTGCTTGCTCTATGTGTCCACTTGGAAACCTGTGTGGAAGAACATTCAGCTTGAATGAGAACTTGTGAGAATCCTCCGCTGTCTGACCTAAAGCTGAAACAAGAGCTGTCTATTCCAGCTGGGAGGGAATCGAAATGGAGGTGAGACCAAAATATTACTTGGCGTTTAATGGATATTGTCCTTATTATGATTGTTTAAACACCTGGGCCAGAAATGGCACAAACACAAAGGAGCCCATTCTTAACACCGATCCTGACCTGCTCCGTGATTCTCTATCATCATGGCTGACGCAACACTTTTATGTCTTTTTCCAGATTATCCACATCATCGTGTTGCCTACTCTATCATAAATAGACATCGAAAATGGAAACCTGTGAGAGGAACATGTTCCGTTTCGAGACAGTTGGTTTTCTACACGAATATTGTTGGCTTTGCAGATGAGCAGCATAATCTGATCTGACCACCTTCCAAACCATAAACTAAACCTCGAAGTTGATGGGACTCGAATTCACGAACTTTGAATAGCAACCAGAGAAGAAACATAGAAGTCCAACACGCTTTCTATTGCACTACAGAGACGGACTAGCAAGCGTATTTTAGCGTCCAAGTTTGCCTTTGACCCATTGCATTCAGGACACCCATCTCGCGTCTGTCTGTCCTCGTCACACTTTCCAGTACTTGTTCCTTATCCACGTGTGCTCTGGCTCTTCAAATGTTCAGCTACAGACTGCTGGAACGTTCTCATGACACTTAGCTTTCCCACATGCTCAGATAACGATTTCCAGATAAGCAACACATTATTGGTGAAAGCATTCTCCCAAATTCTCCTCAAAACATCTTGTCTCCTGTCTTTCATTTATGTCACTCTATTCCTTCCCAATACAGTCTTATCCCTGTCATACATATTTATCCTCTTCATAAAATGTGCACGTTAATCGATTACTCAATCAGTCTTCTCTGCGCTTAGATAAACATCCCTAACCTAGCTCGTCTACCTTCACAATGGGAAAGTTCCAGCCCTTGCTATTCTTGTCAACTGCTGCGAACATCTCCTCTTGCAATTAGACGCTTCCAGCAGTCTGGCGATTACAACGGACAAGCAAAGTTCCCTGAATTAAAGCCAAAATGTCTGAACAAAATCAGCAGCTCTTTTCATTCTCTGATGAGAAAGGACAGTTAATGTTTCGAGTGCAATGATCTGTCTTCGGAACTGATGGGATGGAAGGGTGGGTGAAGAATATGGAAGAGGGCGGATGGGTTCGAAAATGATTGAACTCGATGTTGGGTTCTAAAATTTGCATGGTCTGTCAGTTGAAAATGAGTTACAGGTCTTCTAGGTTGTGTTGTGCCTTGAAGGAGCACTGCAGCAGACCAGAGACCGAAATAGTGGCCTGGGAACACAGTGTCTCAATGAGAGTGGGGCTGGAAAATCACAGCAGTTCAGACAGCATCCGAGGAGCAGTAAAATTGACGTTTCAGGCAACAGCCCTTCATCAGGAATACAGGCAGAGAGCCTGAAGGGTGGGAACACAGTGTGATGTTGAACGTTACATGAGACTGGAAGAGTGGGATAGATTTTTTTTGATTCTAGACAGAACGTAAGTGATCTCAGCTATGTCACCGACTCTGTTTTCCTCTCTCCATTGCACAGAGATCACATTCTGAGCAGGAAATACAGTTGCCTCGATTAAATGAAGTGCAGACAAATCTCTGGAAGGTGTGACTGGAAGCTTCAACAGTGAGGAGAAACATCAGAAAGCAGCAGGAAATTTAGCTTACTCCATAGAACGTTACAATGCAGTGAAGGCACTTCGGCCCTCGCTGTTGCAGCGACCTGTAAAAATAATGCGATGTCAATTTTAATGGAAAATTAGCATTTATTTTGAAACCAATAAAAGCAAAGGAAAAAAAAACTAAGAACCTGACTTTGCAGAGGCAAATAGTGCAGACAGAGTGAAAAAAATGTAATATTAAACCGAAATAATAGCAGACTTACAAGGCCAGTAAATTACCATATCAACAGTCAAGGAATGGGAAAAAAAAACAACTCCGTATCTGGAAAGGAACTCGAATGTTTCAGGCCCCTGACATTGAGGTGTTGCTAAGAAGAAGCGAAGTCCAGTCTCAAGGGAAAATGTGGAACGTGCGCCAGTTTTTGGGTAGACACAGGCGCAACATATTCAGTCCTTTAATCAAGGCAGTTGAGAGAGTCGACGCAATGGATGCATCAAGATTCGTGACACGAGAGAGATTAACCGCACCCCTATTGTGCGAAACCAGTAATGGTGAAACATTCCAATTCTCATTTCTGTTCTCGGAATTCTGTCCTTTAAATCTGATGGCTGGTGGTCTCACAGTGAGACTGGGGTCGGATTTGCTCAGTACCCCGACAGGCTTGCAGGTAATACAAAAAAAAATCTTTCTCAGCCCAGGCTGTAAAATATGACTCACCACCCCGATGCATGGCTATGAGTGGTGATTAAGCCAGAGAGCCATAAGTTCAGTGAGGGATTCATTCGCCCAGGAAGCAAGTAACCATGTTAATCCCATTAACACCGCTTATCTTGCTGGAGATGTGCGGAGCTGCACAGCACGCATACACCGTCATGGACCTTGCAAATCATATGAGAAGTATTGCTTTAGGATATTGGTTGAACGAGATCAGTTATTATTGTGCGAATTTTATTAGAATGATAACATTTGTACAGCCACTGTAAGATTATGCAAAGTATCTGTGACGGCAAGTAGACCCTATCTTTTTGATGTGGAACGCTCCTTTCCTCATGTACCATTGGTGAACACATTAAGTAACAGGTGATAGGATTTGGGACCATGGGTACGGCTGGCACACAAAAAAAGTGAAAGCTTGTGTCTTCAGGGACGATGTGCATATCTGCTTCAATACAGATATAAGGACATATATGAAGAAGCTAAATTGGCTAATTCAGGCAGATAGGGCAGTCCAGGTAACCACCGCCAAGAGGGTATCCTGGCGTTTAGCTATGGTAGATGTCTCGGACCCAAGATTAAGAAGGGTCTCTGCTGAGTGCAGGGCAAAAGGAAAACGTGATGTAGGGTTCATACAAACCTGTGAACCAAAAAGAATAACCCCTAAGTCTGAGTATCGTCCTTGCAGAATACAAGACCAGTTAAAACCCGAGGTTGTAAAGGGAATTCCTCCAGTCTTTGAATCTCTCCTGAAGGCAGGAGTGATAATCCCTTGCGGAAAATCACCGGTGAGAGCCCCCATTTTTCTGGTCAAAAAGGCAAACATTCCAGGTGAATCGGGGAAATGGAGGTTTGTTCAAGACCTGCAGGTAGTCAATTATGCTGTTGTTCCGCCCGTCCCAAATGTTCCTTATCCTTGTACTATATTAGCTCAAATTCCACCGGACAGTAAATGGTTCTCTGCTGTGGATTTAGCAAATGCTTTCTTTCGTGTACCAGTACACCGAGAAAGTCAATTCTGGTTCATTTTTACATTCAAAGGCAAATCGTATACGTTCACGTGACTTTGTCAAGAGTACTGAGTCCCCCACCATAATTAATGAGGATCTATGCAGGAGTCTGGAGGCTCTTCTTTTCACCCCGGGATCTGCGGTTCTGCAGTATACAGACGAATGCTTAATAGCAGCACCAACAGAGGAACAATGTGAGAAAGACACGCTTGCATTGCTCTGCCATCTAGCCAGGGATGGGCACAAAGCTAGTTTCGCAAAACTACAGTTTGTTCAACAACAGGTGACGTTTTTAAGGTCACATCTTATCTGAAAAAGAGAAGGCCATTGGTCAAGACAGAGATCAAGCAATCCAGCGAATTCCAAAGACTCACATGAAGAAACAACTGCTATCCTTTTTGGTCATGTGCTCTGACAGTAGAATGATTATCCCACATTTCGCAACCCTTGAGGACCCTCTAAGTGAAATTTCCCATGGCTAAGCGTTGCAGAACTAGAGTACGTTGCAGTTGAATTGAAAATGGACCTCCAAACAACACCTACGCTGGGGGTCCGAACCCAAAGAAGCCTTTTGTACAAACGGGAGATGAGAAGCGTGGCTGCATGACATCGTTGCTGATGCAGGATAATGCGGGAAAATTGAGGTAGGTAGCTTACATTTCGGCTAAACTTCGACCCCGTAGAGGCAGGATTGCCAAAATGCCTGCGATCCGTGGCTGCACCTGAAAACGTTTATTGTATCGTCCAGGGGCACAGTCGGCTCTGGTGAATTAACCATCCTGCTCCCACATGTATCCTTACTGTGTTCCGAGCAAAACACAGCACACATGTCGGTAGCATGTTAACTCAGGCACAATACTGTGCTATTGGAGATGCTTAACATGACAATAAAGAGATCTAACGTCCATAATGCTGTTCTCCTTCTCCCCACAGAAGGAGAAGGAGACCCACGTGACTGTGTCGCTGTAACGAATGGAATTTGCAGCCCAAGACGAGACATGCAGAAATCACAAATTCAGAATCAGGATATGTCGTTTTTTTGTGGATGGGTCAGCATTCAGGAGCAAACGGACAGGCCAAAATTGTGTTTGGTATGCTGTAGTAACTTACCACGAGGTAGTCAAAACGGAATCACTCCCTTCTCATCTGTCAGCTCAAGCAGCAGAGCTGATTCCCTTGACTGAGGCAACAATGGTGTATATTTGCATCGACAGCAGATGTGCATTCGGGGTTGTGTGTAATTTAGGAACCCTGTGGAAACACAGGGGCTTCTTGACCTATACTGGAAAGCCCAACATACACCGTGGCCTGCTTCTGACCTCCTGGAAGTGGTCCTATCGCCTAAATCAATCGCTGTCTGTAAATGTGAAGCCCACATGAAAAAATTAGGATTCCTTTTCGGCAAGTACAGCAGCCCAGCAGCTGCCAAGTGCTTAGTTGACATGTGAATGTCAAATATGTGTAATCCAAAGCAGACTTATGGGAGTTACAGACGTAGGCCATGCCGGAGAAGAAGCGTGAATGGACAACAGCAATGAGGTAATGGGTGTGGTGTGACCGTATTGGTAAACCCTGTCTACCGCGATCATTGTTCCCATTCTATGCCATATAACACATTGCGAGGACCATGTGTCAAAAGGGGGGATGTACGACAGTACTTAGGCACACTGGTACACTAAGGAATTTACTCATTACTCCTGAAAATATTGTGAATGATGGGTTATCTGTGCGACTAATAATGTGGGGAGATTAGTTAGGCAGAACACCCCCAATCCCGAAGACCCTTTGAACATTTGCAGATGTATTTTATTGAACTAATACCCAGCGAAGGGCATTGTCTGGTATATGTTTCCCAAATGGTTGGAAGCGCTCCCCAAGTCTAAACAGGATGCCCTTGCAGTAGTCCAGGCTTTGCTAACTGAAATATTCCGAGATGGGGAATTCCTGAACGGCTTAGCAGCGACAATGTGACGCAATTTGTCAATATTGCCCTCGAGTAGATCACTGATTACTGGGGAATAAACATGAGACAGCACTGTGCCTACCACCCAGCGACTGGTGGCAATGGAAAGATAAATGCTAAATGAAAAAATAAATTGACAAACGTCGTGAGGATCTTGGGGTGACATGGACAAAGGCTTCCAATTGTGCTAAAGTACATGAGATCCAGAAGGGGAGGAAGAGGTAATCTTGTCCCTTTAGAAATTTTGTTTGTTAGGCCGCCAAGACAGGAATTGGCTGAAGACGTAGGGTAAGACCGATAACAGACATCTATCAGGATGAGATAAGATTAGATTACTTGCAGTGTGGGAACAGGCCCTTCGGCCCAACAATTCCACCACGACCATCCGAAGAATAACCCATCCAGAACCACTCAGCTAAATTTACCCCTACACCTAACACGACGGACAATTTAGCATGGATAATTCACGTAATCTGCACATTTATTGGACTGTGGGAGTAAACGGGAGCACCAGGAGGAAACTCATGCAGACACGGGGAGAATGTACAAAATTCACAGAGACAGTTGCCTAAGGCGGGAACAGAATCCGGGTCTCTGACATTGTTCGGCAGCAGTGCGAAACACCGTGCCACCGCGCAACTGTCGACACTTTTATCTCAAATACAGAATCAAGTAAAGGCAGCACTACCCAAATCAGCAGAAACGAAGATGCACGACCTCGAACCTGGAGACTGGATAGTGGTGAAAGACGTCAGGAGGAAACACTGAAAGGCGAAGAGGTGGGTGGGACTGTTTGAAGTGCTCCTTACAACACAGTCAGCTGTTAAGATCGCCCAAAGAGCAACGTTGATACACACCAGCCATTAGAAACGTGTAGCGGGACTTGAAGAGACATCGGACAACACCGGAACCAAATACATGCAAGTAATGTTTAGTCGACTCATACAAATATGGCGATTCCCTGGCAGGACGATTCGTGAAGGCAGGGGCGTTTGGGATACATCGGAGACGGTAGTCTTAACCGAGGATGGTAAGTTGACTTTTACGTGGCCGTTTAGTAAGCAGTACAACTATAAATGGGACAATAAATATTTATGGAGGGATCCTTATGGTCCCAGTGACTGGCACTTAGTAGTAGCCACCACGGCTGCCGGGACACCTCACAGGGATATAGGTATTATATTATCAATGAGGAGGTGCTATGGCACGGGTAATGATAAACAAGTATCAGAAGAGGGATGAGGAAGACTGGTGGTGTGCAATAGATAGACCCTTCATTGATATATATGGTGAATATAGTGGTACAGCCCCCTCCAGTTAAGGTTAACTGCAGTACCAATGCTGAAACCCGACCAACCACAGCCTTCCATACAGTGGAAGGCAGGGGAGAAACGTGTATTTTCACACATCAGGGGAAACTTCATTTGTGGATCTCCCAGTGTTATATGACGCTGTACTTGAACAATGACTCTTGCTCCGCAACCTATGTAAGTGGTACGATTTTACACAGTGCTTGATCCTTTATCAATAATCAGACCATGATGTCGGGTATAATATGGACCTGTGCATGGGATGGAAGCGGTGCTGCTATCCCGCGATACTGTCTACTGGCACGACAGTGTTCGTCCCAAATGCCAGGAACGGGCGAACCCGAAGTGACATCCCGCGGAAGTGGAATGGTACACACTGGCAGACCCCTAGACTAGACTAGGAACGAATATTGGGTGGTGTATTCTCTTGTGAGCAGGGACAACAATGGCAATAAACATGATGAACGGCCTCACATATAGAGTATTACTGGCAGCAAATGAGATGGAGGAAGTTCTAACGCTCAATAATACTGAGTTAACGGCAGTAAGGGAAACGGTGATAATAAATTGATTAATACTAGACATACTGACGGCCGAGAGATTGGGCGATTGCAAAATGTTCGGTACCTCAAGCTGTTTTAATATTCCTGATGAGTTCCAGAATATCACTAGTGTAATAAATCATATGAAAGTGGCAACTAGACTGCCTCCCCAGCAGATGATTCATGCTTCCAAAGGCTTATCTCCCTTTCAGGCGAATGGGGATATTGGATCCTGCACGCTCGACCAGTTGTAGGACTGTTCTTACACATAGTGCTTTGCGTAGGACTCTGCATATGTACGTGTCGCCTGCATTTGCTTATGAGTGCAGCGGGATAACAAATGGTAAAACGATCAGATGCCCTACAACAGGAAGGTCCGATCACATGGATCACACCACACCGCAATGTTGAAGTGTGTTATATGTGAAGTTTGGGCTATGTTCAGGGCACAACTGAGCAAGTGTTGATACCAACAGAAAGCTTTGTTACTGGCAGCTGGTGTCCGAGGAAAGTTCGGGTGCTCCCTAACAGTTTGATGTATAGCTGTCAGGCTCTGTACTTTTTTGTTGTTGCTGTTATAAAATGACAAAAAGGGGGAAATATAATGGAAATTTGACATTTATTGTGAAATCTACAAAAGCATATGGAAAACAAAGAAGTAAGGGCCTGACGGAAATTAGGGTCACGTATTGCAGACATTTGAAAGTTCTCAGGCGTTCCTGATATGAGGCGTCGTGCCAATGTATCATGTCCCTTTGCAAAGGTCTAAAATAAACGTCTCTTTTTGCACTTGCTAACATTTGAGTCGAATCGATTTATTTTCCACGACAGTACAACTGAGATGCTTCAGTACTGAGTAGCATCCTGTGCAGCTTATTAGCAAGAGCAGACGGCGCACGTTGTTCACCCTGCATGCTTTGTTAGTGTTTTTGAAGATGGTTGGTTCGAATCCAACCGGAGGTTAAGTCTTTCCGAACTTTTGCTGCCTCTGAGCATTCTTCTTGACACATTCCCAATTTCTGCGTCAACGATTTTGGCTGCAGAAAAGACGTCACAAATCGTGTTACCCCCTCAGCTCTCCAGCGAATCCAAAATCTGACCGCTGTTAACTTGGAACAGAAACACAATTGACAAAGATAACTTAATTTCTGGCACACCGAAGCAGGACTGCTCTCTGTGAAGCGCTTGAGTCATCTGGCTCATGAACAGCTCGCACAAATGGCAGCGAGGCAATTCCAAACGGTGCTCACAAGCTCACTGGAGCCTTAGTGCACCACCATTACCTGGAAAGTGTGAAAGTGATATAAATCAGATCAGACGAACAGTGAACCACGAAAAGTGAAGATTACCATTTGCAATCTGTTTTAGATTAGGTTCACAATGCGCAGGTGCCACATCCGGATCAAGTGGGCCAATCACCAGCAGCCCTGTTGAGGACAGAAATGCAGAAAATGAAATGAGTGGAACTCAATTTCATATTGCGACAACGCTTCTTTCAGCCCCAACAACAAAAAACGGCGAGGGGATTCAGCGCAGGATCCGATTTCACATCATCAGTGAAATAAAGATCTCTATTCACTTTCAGAGAAAATGGGGAGCACGCAAAACACCTGGAATATGACGGGGTTATCTCGGGTCCGTATTATGCTGGGGCCTTTTCCAGCTGGACGCTAATGTGATAAGCATAGCGTCAGGGGAACACTGCGTGAATACTGCCACATTGGTGGTTCTGCGTTCTGCCACATCGCAGCGTGGTTCAGAAGGAATGATTATGTTTTATTCTGTTCATCTTCAAGAAAGCTTATCCCTGCCAAACGTTGCCAGCTTAATCCATTAATACAAGCGGAAAAGCTAGGATTCAATTCTCAGCATTCTTAACAACTAGGACCTGAAACGCAGCCTCTCAGCTTGCTCAGCCACCCCGTCAGACAGGCTAAAAGCTGAAAGCGAATACCGTGTACCTGATGATACTTTGCGGCCTGCTCACAGCAAGTGAGCCTGTGCTGCAGAATAAGCAGCAGAAAGGTATCCCTCCACCAAAAAAATTATTCTAGCTCTGGAATCCAAGAATGACAGACCACGTAGCGAGGTTATTCAGAACGCGGTGCCGTAACGAGTTGCAACTTTCCTTTTCTTTCTCATTAATCGTGAATTTTCCAGCAGAGCCCTGAGCAACTGCAACCTGGCTGTCAGCTGAATTGGAAATCTGTGTGGGAATGGAGGAGATGCGACTCACTTGCTGTTAGTAAATTAAACGGTTCTTACTTAGAGATGTACAAAACTCTACACATATTGAGGAAAGTTCAAAGGCGATGTGAGATGTGGCAGCAGTGGTAACTGCATGTTATTGATCTTTCTTCAGTGTGTGAAATGATCTCTGCCTAGTCTCATTCTTGTCTCTTGATCATGACTGAATCAGACAGAAGGCGTTTCAACAGAGTTGCATTTGACTTGCATTCCTCCCTGTCCATCGTCATACTTTTCTGCAACTCTGTGATATCAAGAAAACAAAATGGATACAATAACATTCGGCACCCTAACGGTAGTTTCCTCAATTTCAGTCAAGCAGTTCACCAGAGTCTGTAAATCTTTTCATTCGTCATCATGACTGAATGACGTATCAGCATGTCCAGTGGTTCGACACTCGAATGTGTGAACTGCTCCAAAACATGACTGAGGATTTCTGGTTTTGGTTCACATAGGTTGAGTTACACTCGAGAGGATCCAAATGCGGCGTTTCAGATCCTACTTCTGCATGCATTTGACAGAGACTGTACATCAGGATTCCAATGTTCGCTGTGACAGGAGCAAATAGGTGTTCTCCTTGACACTGAAGCAGGACAAATTGACACATTGACATGGAAAGAAAATACCTTAGTACAGGTACAGAAAGGATCAATGTCCGGTAACTGTACCTTGAAAGTGGACGCCCATCGAGGTATACAAAGCGAAAGATATTGTCAACCAGGGAGAAGAGAATTTCACTTGAGAGTGTGGAGCCTGAAAAGCACAGCAGTTCAGGCAGAATCCGGGCATCAGTAGAAACGGCGTTTCTGGCAGGAGTGCTTCATCATCTCCAGTCCTCAGTTTATCCGAGGAGAGAAGCTGAACAACGTTTCCCGCAACAATAATTCGGAACTGTCATTCTTTTCAGCGTAGCGGCAGACATGGGCGAGCAAATTCAAAACAGGTTTGTTCATGACTACAACAAGCACGAATGCTCCGTTCCTAACAATTCAAAAACTTCTGCATGTAACAAGGGAACAAATCAAACTCCGTGGTTTGAACGGAGGACGTGTAGCGTGTGAAGTGAACGGAAATTCGACGTCACAAACGTGCAACCGTGCCTACTGCCATTCGGCCAGCACTGAAACTGGCAGACGCCCAATGTACTACCTTGCTGTTTCGAGTAGATTAATGTTGTCCGGGGTTATTAGCTTGATCGAAAATGTTTGGAGAGGAAGTAACAAAAGAGAAACTGAGTATAACGTTGGAAGTCAGGAAATATTCAATAAAAAGAAGTGTGCAGAAAGGCACAGGGAGATGGAATTCCAACAAGAAGTGTCACTAGTTCCGAGGTTTTAACTCTGTTTTGCTTTCCAATATACTCTCAGACCTGCTGAGATTTTACAGCAATTTCTTTTGTTGGTAAAGAAACAGAAAATGGGAGAATGACACTGGACCGATCCACTCTCTTTCCTCTGTAATATTTGACTTCCCTGTTCAACCAGATCATTTCTGTTCCACAGTGAAACCTCACAATCCTGTCCGACCTATTACTGACAATAAACTATTCATAACCTAAACCCATATTGGCACACAACAAAATCATTTTCCTTGTGAATTCGGAAACTTCCAGGAAGATTTTCCTTCGCTTTCCATCAGAACATTCTGAATGAGTTAATTTTGGTTCGGGACAATCTGACATGGAACCATCACAGTCAGTCCCCCCAACAAGTGGTCATTCCCATTCAGTGGCTCTGAGCACATTGTGTGTTGTACGGCTGGAGTGGAACATGACGTTTTGAAAGGGTCACTGCTAGACTTGTATCTGACACTTCCAGTTAAGTGGGGATAGCTTTCACTCAGAAAGCGACGTGTGATGAAAAAGAGGGAAACAGACGTGGCAATATAAGTAGCACTCTTTTGTCATACTGCAAGTGGAATGGAGAGCAAGGATTGTATTAACAAGGAAAAGCAACCACTATGGGGCATGACTCCACGACTCTCTAGCCAATGCAGGGGAACAGTGGCTTAGTTTATCATTTTATACTGCGCATAATTCACGTGGCACTGCAATTTGCAAGGATTCATTCATTCCTCCCAATCACAAATAACATCATTCATACCTTTCACGTCTCACTGTTATTCCTTCAGAAAATTACAATTTATTTCGCACTTGTATCGGGATTCAATATACAATATTAATACTTAAATATTTTTTACCCTCATGTTTACATCGCCGATGTGATTCCCAGTCACTCTTTCAGACGGTAAATCAATTGGAAAATATACCTAAGGGCACACAATCATTTCTGATTAGAATGTCGGACACCCAGTCTGGCTGACGAGACACGGTCCTCACTATCAACGTTTTCTTTGTATTTCCTGCTGACATCTTTTACCATTTGTCATTTCCGAGACTGAATGTTTGATTAAAAACAGTTCCATGAACAGGAACAATTTTCCAATTATCTGAAGCTGTTTGCAAATTAGAGTGGATTGTTTGCCCCTTTCATACGGCAAGTGCCGTTCCTGAGGAAGGATTTTCTCTGAGCTGTGTCCCAGGGCTGAGCAGGAAGCCGCTGATTGAAGCTGTAGTGGCTGCTTTCTGCTGGCAGCGAACTTTGCAGAGAGTGTGGTCGCATCCTGCTGCGAGTTCCCATCACACTCTACGAGGATTTCGGGTGAAGGTTTGATGATTGCAATGTCGGTACGTGATCGGTCTCAATAATTGATCTGAAATAATTGATCTCTGTGCCTGGGTGAGTTCGACTCGCCAACATTTCAGCCAAATGCGCTGACTATTTCAGACACGGAATGCGGCAGCAAAAGCGGCCCTCTATGTAACAGAAAGCGGGCCGTTTGAATGTATTTGAGTAGGTTTTTTACAGAAGGAGCACTCACTGTTTTCACAGGCAGTCAATATTTTTTTCGCTTTTATGACCGAAAGAACCAGAGGCCTTCGGTACCACAAACACTGAATTGAACAATATGAGTGCCTGTGTTTGCGGCTCCTAAGGCCTCTGGTCATTTCGGTGATAAAAGCGAGAAAATTACTGACGTGTATGTCATGAACCGCTCACACAAATGGCAGAGAGACAATTAAAGCGGTGCTTCCAAGCATCCTGGATATTTAGCGCATTGCCAAGTCCCAGAAATTGCTCAAGTAACAGAAAACAAAACAAAACAACAATGAACCATGAAAAGTGAATATATCCAATTCCATTCTTCATTAAATTCGGCCAACAATGGTGCCTCCGTTTGATCGAGAAAGCCAATCACCAGCCTCCCTCATCAAGATAGTAATGAAGGAAAGTAGAGAAGTACAACAACGTTTTATCACGCGATTGCCCGCCGTTTCGCCACAGCAACAAAAAACAGTGATCAGATTCAGTGCAAGATCTGGTTTCACAGCAGCGTTGAAAGAACGATCTCCATTCACTTTCATGGAAAACGGTGTACAAAACAAATAGTATAAACACCCAGCACAGGCTGCTTCGGTCCTACGGCTGCCGAGACTTTCATATGAAAAGAGTGGGTTTGTGGCTGTCCATATTATAGTGACAGGTGTTGGCCTCGCTCGAACTATCATCCTTGATATTCTAGAGATTGGTATCCTCACCTTGCACGCGGGAGTTGAGGGTGCAATTCTCTGCGGCGGAAAATCAGAGAGTTTGTGAAGCTTGGGTCATCGGAGTTGTTGTTGGAATTTTCAACGCAGCGGGGAAGAAGATTTGCAGTCTTTTCCTCCCCTTTCTCGATGACATTCTCAGCGCTGCAGAAGCTCATGTGAAACGCTTCGGCCCTGTGGTGTTATGAATTGAATTAGTTACAATCCCGCTGCTTCCGATTGTTGTGGTTGGAGAACCCAAGACCCAATACCCATCAAGTGCAGGACAAATGTATTTGACGAGATTCCAACAAGGGACTGCACGAAACAATATATTGGAGAAATAGACTGACTACGTGCGAGCTGCATTCCTAAAGTTAATCTAGCCCATAAACGCCATGGGCAGCTGTTTTCTTATATCGATATGCAGGACACTGAGTATCTCTGATTGTGGGAGTAGGAACTGGGATTATCTGACCATCTGCAGGACAGGTTCCTTCCTTGTGTGAGGTAACTCCTGATGGAACACATGTAAAACTCTATTGCGCATTGAGAAATACATACAAATAGTACCCAGAGCAGTATTTCTGTTGTGTTTCTGTTGCTGCTCTAGTCATGCCCTACAACACTGTATGTATTCTGTGCTTCGTGAAGGTTAAGTGAGTGCTTCTATGATCGTATTGTGGGCAGTAATCTGCGTTTTAACATCAATAACGTGCGTGTGAAGCCCAGGCCCACCAATGCATTTTGCATTTTTTGTCTTTCATTTTTTGCATTATGTGCAATTGCAACACAATAAATAATTAATTAATATTGGAAGATGATATACAGAGGCGTGAGAAAAGCAGGCTGCTCGTGATATTTATGCAATGATTAGTGATTTCCTTGATTCAGGAAAAAGGTATGTAACTTGTGTTTTGTCTTGAGATAAGGAACAGTGAGAAAAGAAGTCAGCAGCAGGTGTCGTTGACAAGCCCATTCGCAGTAACCAGACGTACAAGAAATAAGACATACAAGAAAAAATACGGTGTGTGAGTTCGAAAGGATGGCAATAATCATGGGTGATCTTAATTTCCCCTCTACCACTCCACGTTCTATTGTAAAGAATGTTCGGAGAACAATAATCAATAAACTCTGCATGGCCCATAGAACAAGACGAAACATATCTTGGTCATCGGTTACTTTATAGGCAACTTAGTTTCTGTCTTTTCTTGGAAACCACCTGAACCACACTTTTATTGGTCTTCTTCCCATATTAATATTAGTCTCTCTTTTCATTATTCCTACCAAAGTGCATGACCTCACACTCACAACATGAAACAGCAAGATTTCTCCACTCACTCATACTATCGATATTTTTTGCAGATTTGCACGTCCTCATCAAAATAAGTATGCTCACTGATTGCGTATGGACAGCAGAACTCGACACCTTTCACTTTTCCACATCCTCCAAGACATTAAGACAGATAAACCATTGACCATTCTGGATTTCACTAATTATATGTTTTCAGCTTGAAAAGTGTTCAATTATCCCGATTTGGTGACTTCTTATGAGTAGACAGTGGACAGTTAATGCTGATTTATTACTCAACACCGTGAACTCACTTATTGTGCAATGATCATTTATATGGCTCCTAATTGAGTGCTTGATAGAAATTCGGAAGGACTATACCGAACAGCTCCCTTGATCAGCTCTGCTTGTCATGTTAACAAAGAAATCTGGCAAATTGGCTCGTGTGATTTTCCTTTCAATAATTAATATTGACTCAGTTTGAGTGCAACATCCTAAGATCTCATCCTAACGTTGTGTTTTTATTCATTTTAAATAGTGTCTAGCATTTTCCAAATAACAGCAAAGAGATTAGAGCAGATAGAAACAATTTAGCCCATCAAGTTGGCGACAGCTTTTGATATCTCGGCTTATTTGTATAATCCTCAACTCCACTTTTCAGCCTTATCTCCGTGGCCCTTGATTGTGGACTGACTACATGACTGTCTATCTCAGCCTTGAATGCACCCATTCTTGACAGACCTCTGTTGGATGCATTTCGACAGACTTGCTATCCTCCGAAAGAGAGAATATTTTCCTCACGTCAGTCTTACTTGTTTGACACCATCTGCTGTGACAAGACTTACTGATCCCACATCTTCCACATCTGTAAATCAGAGCAGAATATACACCTGAAAGTCGGTCTTCACTCTGCAGAGCCAGCTGTGAATATTTGAAACATTTTCATATCTTGACCATAGATTACACAAAGAGACACGAATTGCACATTAGATTTGCCAAGGTCACTTAAAGTCATAGAGTCATAGAGATGTACAGCATAGAAACAGACCCTTCGGTCCAACCTGTCCATGCCGACCAGATATCACAACCCAATCTAGTCCCACCTGCTAGCACTCGACCCATATTCCTCCAAACGCTTTCCACTCATATGTCCATGCAAATGCCTCTTAAATGTTGCAATTGTACCAGCCTCAAACACATCCTCTGACAGCTCATTCCATACACGTGCCACCCTCTGCGTGAAACACGCTGATATTTGGTTTGGAGAGAACAGAGGAGTTTCCTTGAGGGAGCTGCAACCATAGATTAGCATAGTCACTGAGTCCTCCAGCACGGAGAGAGACTCTTTGGTCCAAACTGATCCATGCTGAGCAAGATTTTCATCCACTCTCACCCCACTTCCGTACATTTGACGCAAATCCTTCCAAACCTTTCCAATCCATCTAGTTGTCAAAATGCCTGTAAACCACTTTTGCTGGCATCATATTCCGAATGCGTACTACTCTATGTGTATAGGATTTGCCTATCAGCTTTCCTCTTATACTTTACCCTCTAACTTTAAACTGGTTAAACTTATTTCAGCAAGGCGTTCTATAACGTTCCCGACAGTATGCTATGATACAAAATTCGGAGGAATGCAATTGTGGGAGACATAACAGTTTGGATTAGTAATTGGCTTGCTGAAAGAAAACAGAGGGTTGTAGTTGACGGAACTTGTTCATCTTGGTGTCCAGTTACTGGCGGCATACCGCAAGGGTCGGTGTTGGGTCCACTGCTGTTCGTCATTTTTGTAAATGACCTCGATGAGGATTTAGAAGTGTGCGATGGTAAATTTGTTGACGACTCGAAGGTCGGTGGAGTTGTAGATAGTGACGAAGGATGTCGTAGGTTGCGGGGAGACATAGATAGGATGCAGAGCTGGACTGAGAGGTGGCAAATCGAGTTTAATGTGGAAAAATGTGAGGTGATACACTTTGGGCAAAGTAATTGGAATGCACAGTACTGGGCTAATGGTAAGATTCTTGTGAGTGCAGATGAGCAGAGAGATCTCGGTGTCCATATACACAGATCCCTGAAAGTTGCCACCCAGATTGAGATGGTTGTTGAGAAGGTATACAGTATTTTGGCTTTCATCAATCGAGGGATTGAGTTCCTGAACCAGGAGGTTATGCTGCAGATGTACAAAGCTCTGGTCCGGCTACGCTTGCAGTATTGTGTACAGTTCTGGTCACCGCATTATAAGAAGGATGTGGACGCGTCGGAAAGGGTGCAGAGGAGAGTAACAAGGATGTTGCCTGGTATGGAAGGAATGTCTTACGAGAAAAGGCTGAGGTCCTTGAAGGTGTTCTCGTTGGAGAGAAGGTTGAGAGGTGACTTAATAGACACATATAAGATAATCCAAGGGTTAGATAGAGTGGACAGGGAGAGCCTTTTTCCAAGTATAGGAACGGCAGACCACGAGGGCATACAACTTTAAAGTGAGAGGAGATAGGTATAAGACAGATGTTAGAGGTAGTGCCTCTACTCTGAGGGAAGAAAGGGTATGGAATGATTTGCCTGTATCGGTAGTATATTCGCCAAGTTTAAGTGCATTTAAGTCGTCATATGACAGGCAAATGGACGTACATGGAATAGTGCAGGTGGGATGAGCTTCAGATTGGGATGATCGGGCGGTGCAACATCGAAGGCCGAAGGGCCTGTACTGCTCTGCAATGTTCTATGTTCTATGGTACCCTCTCGTCCTTGATTCCAGAACCATAGGAAAAAAGATTAATGTATTCACCGTATCCATACCCGTCTTGACCTGATGCAAGTCTCAGCCTCCTGTACACTAAAAAATAAAAAAAGGCCCAGCTTGTCCAGCCTCTCCCTATAACTTCCCTCAGATGAGAGAGGCCTGGCAACATGCTGGTAAATTTCTTGTACACTCTTTGCAGTTTAACAACCTCCTTCATATCTCAAGGCGACGAAAACTACAATACTCCAAGTGCGCCCCACCAATGTCTTGTTCAACAGCAACATAACTACGGAGGAGCAGAAGAATCGACGTTTCAGGCATGTGCCCAAAACGAGCATTCGCCTGCTCCTCGGATGCTGCTTAACCTGCTGTGCTTTTCAAGGACTGCACGCTGACTCTGATCTCCAGCATCTGCAATCGTCCGTTTCTCCACCCTGCAACATAACCTCCCAACTGCTCTCCACAATATACTTACTGATGAACAGCCTTCTTCACTACCCTGACTCTATGCAAATCCAATTTTAAAGGACTGTACACCTCAACGCCAAGTTCCATATGTTCCAGCACACCTGTGAGGGTACTACTATTCACCATGAATCTCCTATCTTGATTCAGCATTCCAAAATTCAACACCTTACATTTATTTGTATTACATTTTATTGACTGTGTTTGGCCGCCTTCACCAGCTGATGAAGCTCTTGCTGCAATATCTGACAATATTCCTCACTGACCACGATATCTCCTATTTTAATGCTATCTGAAAACTTACGAATCATATCTTGGGCATTCTCATCCAAATTATTGACATGTTTATCTAAAAAGCAATTGGAATAGCACCGACCCACAGGCTTCCAGACCGACCAGAATCATTCTACTGTTCGACTTTCCATCCTGCCATCAAGCCATTGTGTATAGAATTTGCCAGCTTCCCCTGGATTCCATGCGATCTCACCTTCCAATGCTGTCTACCATGCAGAACCTAACCAAGCGGCCTTACTAAAATTCTGAATGATCACATTTACCGACCTGCCCTCGTCTACCGCCCTGGTAACTTATAGAGTCAAAGAGATGCATAGCAATGGAAACAGACCCTTCGATCTAACCAGTCTATGCCGACCCAATATACCATCCCAATCTAGTCGCACCTGCCACCATCCGGCCCATATCCCTCCAAACCCTTTCCATTCATATACTCATCCAAGTGCCTCTTAAATGTTGCAATAGTACCAGCCTCCACCACATCCTCTGGCAGCTCATTCCATACACGAACCACCCTCTTCGTGAAACAAAATTGCCCCACAGGTCTATTTTATATCTTTCCCCTCTCACCGTAAACCTATGCCCTCTAGGTCTGTACTCTCCGACCCCAATTGCTTTTTAGATAAACATGTCAAAAATTGAATGAGAATGCCCAAGATATGATTCGTAAGTTTTCAGATAGCATTAAAATAGGAGATATCGTGATCAATGAGGAATATTGTCAGATACTGCAGCAAGAGCTTCATCAGCTGGGGAAGGCGGCCAAACACAGCAAATAAAATGTAATGAAGATAAGCGTGAGGTATTGAAAATACTTTGTCTATTTATCATATCCATGCCACACATTGTTTTGTAAACCTCTATAGGGGCACCCCTCAGTCTCAGACGCTCCAGGGAAAACAGCCCCAGCCTGTTCAGCCTCTTCCTGCAGTTCAGATCCTCCAACCCTGACAACATCCTTGTAAATGTTTTCTGAGCCCTTTCAAGTTTCACAACATCTTTCCAATAGGAGAGGGACCGAAATTGCATGCAATATTCCAACAGTGGCTTTACTAATGTCCTGTACTGTCGCAACATGACCTCCCAACTCCGATTCTCAATACTCTGACCAATAAAGGAAAGAATACCAACGCCTTGTTCACTATCTGATCGACTTGCGTCTCCACATTCAAGGAGATACGAACATGCATTCCAAGGTCTCCTTGTTCAGCAACACTCCAAAGGACCTTACCATTAATTGTATAAGTCCTACTAAGATTTGCTTTCCCAAATGCAGCACCTCTCATTTATCTAAATTAAACTCTATCTGCCACTTCTCAGCCCATTGGCCGATCAGGTCCAGACCCTGTTGTAATCTGAGTTCACCCTCTGTAATTCAGCTGGCGTTGAAAGCACTGGACAAATAAAACTTTTATTTTCACGATCCATTTTTATGTTTATTAATCTCTCTGCACATGAAATGAAAATTCCCATCCACTTTAATGGATTACATTCCCTCCAGTATTGCCCTTCGGCCCAAACAGTCCAAACCGACACTCTGAAGAGTAACCCACCCAGACTCATTTCCCTGTGACTAATGCACCAAACACTATGGGCAATTTATCTCGGCAAATTCACCTGACCAACACATGTTTGGATTGTGGAACGAAACGCACGCAGACAGGGAGAGAAAGTGCAAATATCACACAGACAGTGGCCCGACATTTGAAGCAAACCTGGAACCCTGGCGCTGCGAGGCAGCAATGCCAACTGCTGAACCACGATTATCTCTCATCAACGCGTGTAATTCAACTTGATCACCCAGCATCCTACTCAGGGCTGAACCAAGAGAGGGCTACAGTGAATACTGGGGTCTGATTGCGGCAGGGAAAGCCAAATACTGATGTTTCAGGTTGGAAAACTTCATTCCATAAGATGTATTAAGCATGGGAGGTAAGTGTGTCGTCGGGGCAGAGTGTGAAACATGATGGATTAGAAATCCATTGGGATTTCCCCATGCAGTTTAGAATTCTGCTGAATACGTTTTCAATGACTTCCGACAGGACGATATCGCGCTCAAACTTGAAAAAAGAACAATATTAACAAACCATGCCATTGCTCGAGAAGATTTTGGAACCTCAAATTCTTCATCAAAACTGTACCACTATCTGAACGTTGACCATTCCTCTTTCACAGATACTGCTGGACGCATCGAGTTTCTGCAGTATTTTCTGAATGTACTATGCAAATGTGCAACTTTACGTGAATCACAGTCCCCTATGTACTGACCCTGGACAGTGGCAAGTTTTCTTCCTGTTCGTCAAAGCGCCCATCCCCACCGCTCTCTCCCAAATCACTATGAACAGCCGCAGGAAATCACTGGTTCAGCTTCTTCACTCCAAAGTGTCACTTACCGGCCTTTGGACTCCCTCATCATAAACAGAATTCTTATCCCCGGATATGGTGCAAGACAGAGGATAGTGAAGAGGTTTTTGGGAAATATTGACATTTGAGAGCGGAACAATGTTAAGGAGGCAAAACATAGACACCAGTCTCCAGCTTTGTGGATCTTCATAAACTTTTTGGGAAGTGGAATCGGAGGGGAATGAGCAAAGGTGAGCTGTCGGACAGAACGGAAACTGTCAAGACAGCTTCCCCCTATTTAAGGGGATGGGACATTAACTCTGATGTTCTCGGCACAGGAACTGATCTGGGACATTGAAAGATTTCTCGTCTTTTTACAGTAGGATTCCGGGACAATGAAAAAGCTCGGGCCAGACAAATACTGAGAGGCTGGAACTCAGACTCTCCCGGTTGTGGGAGAGAGGCTTCCAGTGACCTGAGTGCGCCTGCAATCAGTGGGATCAGATTCTTCCTATGTCTGCATAATGAGCGCCCCAGAAGTTATTTTGGAAATGTACATCTAATAGAGGACAGTTGTCATTCTGCGAAGGGCAGACTGAAGTTGAGATTCAGTAACCACCTACTTTGGAAGATCATGCGATATGCTGGATTGCACGTGTCAGCGCATTAGTCAGCTGAATGGATGACAGCTGATTCAAGAGCCCCCAGGGCGAGAGGGATTGCTGTCCTTAATGCACTTGTTTGCTTTGCTGCACTCTTTCGGTTTCTAATGAGGTCAGAAAGACATTCTCCAAATGGAAACATGATCGTGTGACTAACCATAAAGACATTTCTGCATTGCTGTCAAGATTACTGTCAAGAACTGTGACTTGTGGGGATCTGAAACCAAAAAGAAACTGCAGCAGAAACTAGCCAATTTGGGAGCAACTGTGGGAGAAAACATAGCGCTGATGATGTTCTGAAACATTGCCTCTCATTGTCTGTCCAGAAATGCTGCTAGACCTGCTGTGTTTCTCTTGCAAATTCTGTTTTTATTTTAATTGAATGCCTATTCCATCCATCAGGATGATACAGCCTGCCTCACCACGCACCGAAATTTTACGCGCTTGTAAGCTGTGAAATGATTGGATTCAAACAAACCCAATAATGATGTACTCTTCCTCAGCTTCACAAGAAGAGAGACCTGGAAAGTGAATTGCACAAAGTCGTCCTGTCATCCTGAACGAGTGGTTCAGACGATGGAATTGAAATTCATACGCATTCAGCACGCAGCCTCGAATCTTACTGATGGCGATGGAAAAATGGCAATAAGACCATAGGGGAATTGCTCCCTGTCTCCTACTGGAAGAGTCAGCTTAAAAACCAAAACAGACAAATTCAGAATGGTGGGAATCAACAACCAACTGCTTGTCAGGTGTAGAAAGCAGAAATTTGAGATGTACACTTCTATCACCAACTGCGTTTGAAGCTGTGAGCCAACTGTTGGAAAATGAGACGAGAACAGTCAGGGACCTGTGTTCGCTTGGTGCAACCTTGTTTCGCTGAAGTGCATTTTCTGTGCTGCATAAACCTTTGACCGGCCGCGGTGAGGTGGTCGGAGAAACTGGCGGATGGGAAGAATGTTAAACTGGTCTAATCCTGAGATATCCCCCCTCCCTCTCGGGGGCCTGGTCTGTCTGTCCACTTGTGTTGATGAAAATGAGGATGATTTCCTGAGATAGATGACCATACAGTGTGACCACGTCAAAGTTCAGTCCCATGATTGTGTCATTGAAGAGCACAGGGGTATTTCATTGAAATTTACCCTGGAAACATAAGAACATACAAGGTTATGTGCCTTATGCTGGAAAGTGGCACTAGAGTAGATGAATATCCGATGTTCCGCAATGCAGATAGGTGGAAAGGCCTTTTCCACGCTGAAAGAAATGGAGGAAAGAACGAAACTGATGTGCAGCTAAAATGATCACAAATAAAAAAGTAAAAGGTGATTCAGTAAGGAAACATACAGCAACATATTTTACTTTCCCTGGAATTCTAGTGGGAACGATTCAGTGCTCTCACTGCTGTGGCAATGGGATATTTCCTCTGACAGGTTATCTTTTTGACAGCCTTCCCAAGGCAGGGAATGTTGTATGCAGCTAGCAATTGATGGAGTTTTGTCACAAACACGATTCAGACTAGCGTAAAACAAATAAGTGCAAAACCTGGAAATCTGAATTAACAACAGGAATTGACAGACAAAGTCAACTGGCCTGACAGCATCCGTGGAAACAAAGATATTTAATGTTTCATATCAATTGCATCAGTTTACTTATGCATTTTATTGGTTTAATTCCTGGGCAATTGTCAGCTTCACTTCACGAATCAGCATACATATCAGAATCTCTCATTAGCTGATAACGTCCGCTATAAAATGGAAAATGTCTTATCTGCTGTAATGCTGTTGCTGTTCCCATGAGTTGGTGAAAGTCTGGCCTTCATTCATTACCTTTATCTTCTCTTTTCTGTCCAGGAGCAACAAGTTTGAATGGAGAATTTCTACGTCAATACGCATGTCTATTTGTCTCCCTTTGTCTCTCTGCACCATCTCACTCTCTTCAACATTCTCCCACTCTCTGTCTGTCCATATCCCTCATTTTCCATTCCTACTCTTGGAAAAGTTTGAAATTCGGTGACAGTTTGAGAGTATACCTGTTTCCTGGCTTTCTCCGCACACCAGCCAGAGTGTGCAGAACTGGGCTCTCACTCTTCAGGTAATATCTCTGTCACTTAGATCTGAGGTCAGTTGACATTTCTTCACTCAAAATGTTATAAGAATTTACAAATGTAAATAGAATTCATAATCGACAAGAAGAAAAGCAGTTTCACTCCAATTATAGGATTTCAATTACGTCATTGCTGTTTGCCTAAAATTAATGAATGGTGACAGCAGACAATGAGAGATATCATCGCGCAATGGATGCGTTATTACAACATTTCCTGGCAAGTCTGCAGTGTCTCCAACCTCACTTCATTATTTCAAAAAACTTGCTATGACGGATCGAGACTAAAAGTAGAAGATGTGGTGAAATCATTGTTGAACAGTGTAAAGAATCTCGGAATTGAATGAGCAGGATAGAACATTGACTAATGGGTCCACAGCAGGCCACAGGCCTTCGCATCATGAAATAACAACGGGCTGAGCTCAAACACAAGAAGCATGCTGAGCCGTCACTTTCGCGATATAGGATCAACAACACGGCGTTTACAAGAGGTTTATGCAATGAACTTTCAATGTACGGAACATTTCAGAGCATTTGACACCATACTCGCCTGGTTATTACCAGATGCTTTAACTGACTGAAAATGCACTGAAAGAGACAATCTCTTAGTGCTTTGCTTTCAAACAATTGCTTCAACTCTGTAATCAGACAGGAAAAAGAGGATGAGTTCATCCTCTGGGGACCGATAAACCGCGTGATTATGCACAGAGGGAATCTCAGACCAAGAGCACAGGGTAATTGTGGCGAATTTACCAGGAGTGGTGTGTGGGTCGGTGTTAACAGTGAATAGTATGTGCAAACCCATCAACACTGGCACTCAGCCTTGCACCAACAGCTCCTCACTCACCTCTTGCCTCATGTCTCCCAGTCATCATTGACTTCCAGTTTATCCTACTCCCCCTTCGAAACTTCTCACTGTTCCCGACCACATTCGGGTTTCCACTTCGAAAGTGCAGCCGTTTGAAACGAATCTCTGGAGTTTGCACGTCACTCTTTGGGATCAGCTTCACTGCCCATCCATAATTACTCCAGAGATCGAGATGGTATGTTGCATTACAGAATCCTGGATGTACTCAGCACAGAGATGCATCCATGATGTCGCTAGGGAGGGAGTTCTAAGAATTAAACCAAGCGACATTGAAAGAACAGTGAGATAGTTTCAGCTCAGAAAGGCGAGATTCTTAGAGGTGATTTGCGGTAACAGGTGTCTCTTGCACCTGCCTCCATGATCCTTTTAGTTGGAGGCAACAAATTACTGGATTGATTCTGGCAGATCCGCGTTTATGTTCTGAGTGGAAGCAGGAAATAGTTTTCATTCAGATAAACCACAAGAGGAGAAATAAATCTTCATTTCCAGAATGTGAATTGATCCAGGTCTGTGCGATTCAAACTCAGACTCTGAAGCAGAGACTCCACTAATGCTGACAATAACCCTTGACCTAACCTGTCCAAACTCTTGTGCCTATTTTCTTTCTCCCCCCGTTTTGAAGCACCAGTCCTTGCCGGGAGTGGTGAAGGCGTTAACTCCTCCCTTGCAGAAAAACAGTGGGGCCAGAGATCCGATCTATCTGTCACGAAGCGGGAATTGCTTTGCTCAGAACAGACCGGGTGTGCTGTTTGGGACTGAAACTGTGTTCGATCACACCCAGACACGGTGTAACAGCCGCCAATAGATGTGGAGAATGTTTGGGCAGATTCAGACCCACTCTGGAAATAGACTGTATCCTGAACTCAGAGGAGCTAAGTGTCACAGACAGAAGGCAGGAGAATTAAGTTTAGAGCGACATCAGCCATGATGAAATGGCCGGGCAGACTCGATAGGCTGAAAGCTCCATCTGTCCTCTGATGCCTTCTGGTCCCTGGCCATCCGGAATCGAAGGAAATTGAAACAGTTAACTTTTCAGTTCGAAGTCCTCCGGTCATAACTGGGTGAGGGGAGAGATGGAACAGGTCTGATATAAGTTTAGATGCGGGGAAATTGTTTGGAGACAAAGTTTTTGAAGAGGATCTCAGTATAAAGTTGGAAGTCAGGAGATATTCAATAAAAAAGAAGGGTGCGTAAGGCGGAGGAGGATGGTCATGGAGAAAGAAGTGTAACTGGTCTTGAAGTCTAAACTCTATTTTCTTTTCCAAGATTCTACCAGACACGCTGAGATTTTCCCGTAATTTCTTTTGTTGGTACTGAAACAGAAGATGGGAGTTTGTTCCTGTTTCAATCAGCTCTCTCTGTTCTGTTGAAGTTTGTATTCCCCGTTCGATCACTTCTGATCCACACGAAAACCTCACTATCCTGCCCCATCCCTACCCGTGTTCCTGACAATAAACTGTTCATGATGTAAACCCACGTGTGCACGCAACAGCATCATTTACCGAGTGATTTGGGAAAAGTTCGGGGAGAGTTCCTTTCGATTTCCATCAGAGCATTCGAAATCAGTTAATTTTGTTTCAGCACCATTTGACGTGGAGCCGTCACTGTCAATCTCCCGAGCCTGTGGCCATTCGCATTCCACGTCTCTTGACACTTTGGTTAGTGCACGGTTGGAATGGAAACTCACGTTTTGAAAGGGCCATTTTTTATCGTGTATTCAGCTGAACTGATAAACTTGTCTCTGGCACCTCCGATACAGTGGAAACAATTTTTGCTCAGAAACCAACATAGGATCAAAAACAGCGGTAACAATGTGTCAACAAAATCTGCAACATTGAGCGAACACGCTCTTGTGTGGGGTTGCAACATTGCAAATTCAATGGAGAGCTGCGAACTTATTAACAGATAAAAGTGCCCCTACATGATACTGCATTTGCCAAGAATTGTCCACTCACTCATACTATCTAAATCGGTTTGCAAAAATTTCCATATCCTCATCACAATACGTGTATTGTGTATCGGCAGCATTTCACTCTTCCACATCCTCCAATTCATTGGGTCAGATAAATCATTAAATCAGATGACTGACTAATCTGGATTTCACTAAAAATATCTTTCCAACTTGAAACTGCTCATTAATCTCGATTCGGTGATTTCTGTTAAATAGACAATGGACAGGCAATGCTGCTTTATTACCCAACACCGAGAACTCCTTTCTTGTGTAACGGACTTCTATATAGCCCCTTATTGATTGCTTGCTAAAATTCAAATGAACTATCCTGAGCATCGATCTTCATCAAGTGTGCAGGTCATGCTACCAAAGAAATCTGTCTGATTGTCATCATGTGATTTTCCTTTCAAAAATTATGTTGACTCAGTTTGACTGTAGTCATCTCTTCTAAACTTTCTTATTTTCTTAATTGCAACGGTGTTTCACATTTTCGAAATGACAGCAAATACATTAGAACAGATGGAAGCAATTTAACCCATCAAGTCAGCGACAAGTTTCAATGAGATCACGACTGATTTGGTTAATGCTCAAATCCCCTTTCGGCCTCATTTCTATGGCCCTAGATTCCCGAAGTGACCAAATGCCTGCCTTTCTCTGCCTTGCATGTATGCAGCATTGACAACACTCTGTTGCAAATAACTTCACAGATTTGCTACCCTCTGAAAGAGAAAATATCCTCCACACCTATGTCTTACATAATTTACCCCTTCCGCTGTGATGAGGCCTTCTGGTGCCACATTATCCCAGTTGCATATCAGAGCAGAAAAATACCCTCAAGGTTGGTCTGCACTGTCCAGTGCCAGCTCTGAGGATTTGCAGCATTGTCTTTTTTGACTTTTGAATGAACAAATAGAATTGAATCTTCCTCAAAAACACTTTATTGGCTGTAATGTCGCTGGCAGCGTAGTGCGCTAGAAAGTCGAGTGCTTCATCACAAATACATCACTTTCAAAATGTTATCTCTGTTTCTCTTTCCACAGTTACCGCTACACCCGTCGGTTTTCTGCAGTATTCTATGAATGTACTGAGCACAAGTTCTGAAATTCATGACATTCCTTCAATCCCAGTTCTCTGGACAATGATCCTGGGCAGTGACAATACTTTCAAATTCTCGTCAATGTGCCAATCTCCAACGCTCCCTCCCCCATTAAGGTAAACAGCTGCAGAAAATCTTCAGTTAACCTTCTTTGCTCCAAAGAAAACTTCGGGAATCTCTCCTAATGTCAGGAAATCTTGACCCTGGACATGGTGCAAGACTGAGGATTGTGAAGAGAATTTGGGAAAATATTACCAGTTGGCAGGTGTGAAAAATGTTAAAGAGGCAAACCATATAACCCAATCTCCAACATTGTGAATCACGGAAACTCTGTGAGAAGTGAAATCAAAGGAAAATGAAGAAGGGTGATCTGTCCGAATGAGCAGAGAGAGTCAAGACAACTTGCCGTTCTTTATGAGGACAGAACATTAACTTTGATGTTCTCGGGACATGAACTGATCTGAGACATTAAAATAATTCTCGTTCCCGTACATGACAAATACAAACCTCATCTCGACTTCGGGACCATACAAGAGACTAGGAGGTTCGCAGTGAGATGTTCCCAGTTGCAGGATAGCTGGTCCAGTGACATGCGTGTATCTATCGTGGATGGGATCAGACTGTTCCCATGTCTCCACAATGAATGTTCCAGAATTTATTTTGGAAACAGTAAATTGATAAGAGGACACTTCTCAGTCTGGAAAGGATAGACTGAATCTGTCACAGCACGCAAGGTTTTAGGTTGGACGTTTTAGCGTATTCAACCGTTAAATGAAAAGTTGCTGGTTCAAAACTTCCAAAGACGACAGCGATCGTTGCTATTAAAGCATCTGTTTTCCCTGCTGCAGGGTTTCATGTTTCTAATGGGGGCAGGAAAATGTTCCTCAAACGGAATATTTCCGTGTGAACAACCACAAAGAACTTTCTGCAAAGTTTTAAAGGTTAAAGTAATGAACCGTGGACTCTGGGAATCTGAAACAAAATCAGAACCTGCTGACAAAACTACTTGCTTTGGCAGTACCTAAAGGAGATTATTGAGTTCTGATGAAGTTGTCAAATATTGTCCATGATTCTCTCTGCACGAATCACCAGCGAGCGACGCTGCCCGGTTTGTCACTGCAATTTGCAGAAACCATCGCCAAGAAAACCCAAGAACAAACTGACAAGTCCGTTCCAGCACAGCATGTAACGCTCGTGCTCAAAACTTCTCATTTCAAAACCAGTTGGGAACCCTCAACACTGCGATGGCCGGGGATCGATTCCAGGACAGCTGCTTAGAAGGTACCTATGCTCACCACTACACCACCAGCACGCCGCCTGCTGTGCTGGCCCCCTTCGCCAACACGCATAACTTGGCCGTGATCATCACCAACTGTACCGGGGGTTGAAAGCAAAAGAAGAAATTGTTTGTAAAATTCAACAGGTCTGACAGCGCCAGAATCAGAAGCCTTCAGCTCTTAAGAACAATCACTGGATCCAAAGTGGTCACTCCTCAGAAATGTTGCCAGACGTACTGAGTTTCTCAGCAATTTCTGTGCTGTCTCTCAGATCTGCAACGTCTGCAGTTCTTTAACAAATAGAAAACATTTGTAACCCAGGGAAGGGGATATTTGATCAGGTGATAGCCCACTACATTCATAGAGATAGATGGGATGGAGCATAGGATCATAAAATTCTTACAGTGTAGAAACAGGACAAGCCTATTAAAGGAGAAGCCAAACAGAGAACAGCCAGGGAATTCCAAGAGGCATGGCACTCATCCACAGATTCAATCAATAAGCACATCGACCAATATAACGGTCACTGCATCAGACAGCTGGAACTGACAACCGGAAGCGGCAGGAAGAAATCACTGTAAATGCCGGAGGAAACATCACAGAAGAGCTACACAGGAGGCTCGCAATCAGTAAGGATGTCACCTCGACAGGGGACGAAACGTCTGCAACAAAAATTCCCAGCTCAGCGAACAGAATCACAACAACGAGCACCCGAGCTACAAATCTCCTCCTAAACTTTCAGTGTAGAAACAGGCCATTCGACCCATCATGCATCCAACAAAGATTCGCGCTCTACGGTCTTCCTGTAACCCCGAACTTCATATGGCTAACCAACCGAATCAATACTCACTTGAACACTTAAGACTATTGAGCATTGCAAATCCACCCTAACCTGCGCATCTTTGGACTGTGTGAGGAAACTGGAGCACCCGGAGGAAACTCAGCAGACACGGGGAGAATGTGCAAACTCCACACAGACAGTCTTCAATCCGACAGGGATCTGGGTAATTGGAGAGGTTTCAAGAGGGAGTCCAGACTGGCGTGGGAATGATGGGCCGAAAGCCTGATGTCAGTGCTGTAAAGGCTCTACAATAACATCATACACTACAACCAGCATTCAATACAGCTTGAATTTTGTTTTAATCCGTCCTAATGTTGAAATTATTCTGAGTGAAATATATAGGGAGAGGTTGTTTGTGCATTCACTCAGATCTGTGTTTTGATGGGTCAGGAGCATCATACAAAATAACAACTGGCGGAGGGAGAATTGAATTCCTCCTCCCACTCTGCTGAGGACATACAGGACCTGGAACTTCTCTATCACCACTCACTCACCACCCGACGCCTGGAGGAAGAAAGCCTGATCTTCCGCCTCAGGAACCTCCAACCCCAGGGCATCAATGTGACCTTTACTATTTGCCTGATTTCCCCCTCCGACCACCTTATCCCAGTTCCATTCTGCCAGCTCGGCACCATCCTCATGACATGTCCTACCTGCCAATCTTCATTCCCATCTATCCACTCCACCGTCCTCTCCGACAATCACCTTTACACCCAACTTCATCCATCTATTGTGCTCTCAGCTCCCTTCTCCACTGCCCCACTCCCTCCCATTAACTGTACACGCTGGACGCTCCCAGCCTCATACACGATGATGGACTTTTGCCCAAACTGTCGACTCTCCTGCTCCTCGGATGCTACCTGATCTGCTGTGTTTTTCCTGCACTACTCTAATCTTGAGACTGATCTCCAGCAGCTGCAGTCCTCACTTTCACCTCGCTTGACTGAATTCCTGCTCCTTACAGATCGAATTGCATCTCGAGTTTTCATCATGAATTTCATTATGTTTAAGATATTTTACTTTTAAAATCATCACAATATTTTGCTGCCCTTCTGAACATGTTACGAATTTGGAGAGAACAATGCCTCCTTTCTCAGTGAACAAACAGAATATCAAGGAGTCGGATTGGAGAATGTTTCGTCTCGCAGAAACAGGAATAGGGAGATGTAATTCTCTCTGAAATAAACACAGGCCATTCAGAGGAATCTGATAAGGTCATGCAACATCTGTTGAGAGAAGAGAAAGGTTAGCTCCTCTGTAATGAGAGTAGGTGAACTCAGCAGAGCGGTAAAAAGTTAGAAAAGTAATAATTACTGAACAATTGGAATAGGGCTAACGCTGAAGAAAGAATGAGGAGTCCATACAGCGTGTTTGAAATGTTCAGTCTGTTCTAGTAGACAATTCAATCAAAGCTAGATTTAGATTTCATATCCAGTTTCCAGTACAATGCACATATCCCGTGACTCCCTGAGACAGCAGCAATCTGTGTCTTCCTATCTGAAATGCACTCAGTGTGGGTGCAACAGCATTCGTCAGGGACAGAGAATATGAAAGCCTCAGAGGCCTCAGAGGCAATCACCCTCTCCTCATCTCATTCCTAAATAACCTGCCCCCTTACCCTGAGAATGTATCAATAATAGCCAAAATATTTGCGAATGGTGTAACTTATCACTGACTTCTCTTCACAGGTGCTGTCAGACTTGCTGAGATTTTCCACAACTCCTGAGACTGTGTTATCGTGTTTCAGATATCCAGACCTAGAGGATCAATTTCTCATCATCTGCCCTCTGAAGCCTGATACATTGAAATAAAATCGTATTTCAATTTTCTGGAATAAGGACACAATTTTTTCAAAAGATCAACATTGGAGCATGTCAGTCCAAAAAAGTGACCATTATTTTGTGATTCATTAATGTGTTTGGATCATTGCCGCTGGGTTACCACGTATTTCTCAGATATCATTGTTCTGGCGAAGTTGATGATGAGTCATCTGCTTGAACTGCTTTGTCCAGATTCATTCATTTTGTCCAGATAAACCCATAATGACGTAAGGCAAGGATTTCCAGCATTTCCAACCAATGGCACTTGTGGAACGGAGACGTTTTTTACCGAGCCAGGGTGGCGAGTGCTTGATGTGGCATTGTCAACTGATGCCTCATGTATCTGCTGTGCTCAGTGTTCCAAGCGATAATGCCGTGGTCTGGCAGCTGCTCTGTGAGGAATTTTGGGGAATTTCCACAGTGCGTCTTGTCTGTATTACACGCCACTGCTACTGAGTGTGGTTGGTTGAGACACGGATTGTTTGTGACTGTGGTGCTGAGCAAGCTGCACTGCAAGTTAATTCTACCTAATTATGGAGAACATAAATACTTGCCATCATCATCAATCCTTTTGACAGCTGGACATCCAGTGATTACACGGATGTGGTGTACAAGTCTGTTATTTGCTCAAATGACCATGGACTTTTAACTAGATTCACCTTTTCACGGATACTATGCTGAGAGACCTCACACGACTGTTCCACTTTCTCATCAGCATTTCATCTGTGAAAAACTAGGAACGAGCTGATGGGACACAGATTGTGCTACAGATGATTAGACACAGTGATTCTGTTTGGTTTTATGCATGTGTCTCTCTGAATGTGTGTGTAAAATATAGCGTGTTCCTGTCTCTTTGATTCTGTCTGTGTCTACTCATATATCTGTGTCTGACAATCTCTGCCTATGTGAATGTGTTTGTGTCTCATTGCGTGTATTAATGTGTGTCTCCATGTTTATGTATCTCTGTATTTGTACCTCTGAGCAACGGTCTCTCTGTTGTTTTCGGGATTGTAACAAATGAAATGGGGTTTATATCTATCTATCTATACCTCTCTATCTGTCTGTACCACGCACTACTCCTCTTGTGCTTGATGTGATACATTGCTTTCGGTTATGTTGATGTGTGTTTGAATGTCTGTGTTTGTGTGTGTGTGTGTGTGTGTGTGTTTGTGTGTGTGTGTGTTTGTACGGAAATACGTACAGATTCTGAGACACAATCACAGAGACATGTGCAGAGACACATACAGACAGAAGCACGCATATCGACTTAGAGAGACGCATGTGCACATACAGTCACACAGACATGCACACACAAGCGCACAGATGTTGATCGATACTGCAAAAGTGATACTGGTAGAATTTCGTGTTCCTAAAACTAAATGAGAGTTTAATAAATTTTTGGATTGTTTGACTTTACAGGAAATTTGTACATAATATTAGCTGGACAGTTGTGCCTTTAACACGTTTTGGAACAAAATAAGAGAAAGGTGGTTTAGTTAGCAGAGTGCAAGGTTAATGGTGAAAGGACGGAAGCAATTTGAATCGATGAACCTATTTTGGCCATCCCTGCATTTTCCAGTCTTTTCAAAATGTCCGCTGATGCTTCTGAATTGGGTCGATGTGATGTCTTGTTCCAAGATGATGAATAAGGAATTGAGAAACTGGAGGATATTTCTATTAGAATCAAGACCGATTATTGGAAAAGTCCTCTTCCATAGGACTTCAGGATTGCTGTTAGATCTTCAGCACTACGAAGCCAACCCAACAAAGAACAATGAAATACAAAATTACACAGAAAGTAATCCACTGGCCTTCTTTAAAAATTTCGAATTAAAATTGCAATATATTTCGATGGTTCTCGTTTGTTGTAACCGTTTGATTATACACATCGCTCGAAAACCTAATATGAATTCAGATATATTGTCCCAAAATAGAAATGATGAAATACGTAAAAGGTGTAAGAAATGTAAACGTTGCATTTATTACAAGAAGGGAGAAAGAATAATTAGACTGCACTTTTTAAAAAAAGTGCATCATGTAATTTGCAAGTAAATGCGTTTTTGAAATTGCATTTTAGTTTTCTCAGGGTGAATCCATATAAAAACATTCTTTTTTTAAACAAAAACGAGTTCAGTTTAATTGTGGACTAAAATGTGAAAAAAACGACCTTACAAACAGATCGTAAGTGAAGGATAGCTGCAAGGTTTGACAGCAATTCACCTGAGAGTGACCCAATAATTGATGTGTGATTGGAGATGAACGGAGTTATAAACAGATGCAAACTTGGTTTATAACAAGGAGCTCATTGGTGATTGACTACGAGTTTACCAATGACTAAGGCTGTTTGCTACCAGCAACGATGTGTTTGGTTCTCAGGCAACTAAACAGCTTGGTACTCTGAACAAGATATAGAGAAGTCTTCACCCGCTCAGGAGCTCTCTCTGTTATCGGCAGTGATTGGTGCTTTAATCCCGAAGAAACCTTGTTTATTTTTGTTTCAGCTGTTCCTAAAGAGTCTGCCTTTTAATCAATGTGTTAGAGACTGTTTGTAAGTATTAACCAGTCCCCCTGTATGGTGTAATTCAATGACAGCCTCCAACATGCACTGTAGAAATTTACCAAGGCTCGATGGAAAGTACATTCCAAAGACATGACAACGAAGAAATGGAAGGGCAGGGGAAGCAGATGAATGGGTGGGTTATGACTTGGAGCCAGTGATCAAACCTGGTTAAATGAAGAGTACAGGAGTTCCATTCAAAAAGTCGGCAAGTATGGCATACAGTGAGATTTGTCGATCTGTATACAGAATTGGCTGGCTGACAGAGGCAGAGGGTCGTTGTAGATTGAAAGTATTCTGCCTGGAGGTCAGTGTTGAGTGAGGTCACGCAGAGCTCTGTTCTTAGGCCTCGGCTCTTTGTAGTTCTTATTATCGAGTTGGATGAGGAGGTTGAAGAGTGGGTTAGTAAACTTTCAGATGGCACTAAGGTTGCAGGTGTCGCCGACAGTATAGACAACTACTGCAGGCTGCAGCGCGACGTTAATAGCATGTAGAGCTGGGCGGAGAAATAGCAGAGGGCGTTCAACCTGGATAAACGCGAAGTGATGCATTTTGAGAGGTGGACCACGAATGCTGAATATAGGATTAAAGACAGGATGCTTGGCAGTGTGGGGGAACAGAGAGATATGGGTTTGAAAGTACATAGATCCCTCAAATGAGCCACCCAAGTGGAAAGAGTTATGAAGAAAGCATATGGTGTTTTGGCTGTCATTAAGGAGGTCGAGTTTAAGAGCTGCGAGGTGTTGCTGCAGCTCTATAAGTCTCTGGTGAAACTACTCTTGGAATATTGTGTCTAGTTCTGGTCGCCCTACTATAGAAAAGACGCAGAAGCTTTGGACAAAGCGCAATGAACGTTGACCATGATGCTGCCTGGACTGGAGGGCTTGCCTTATGAAGAATGTTTGAATTAGCTCGGACGCTTCTCTCTGGAGAGAAGGAGGAAGTGAGCAGACCAGATCGAGGTGCAGAAAATAATGTGAGGAATAGATGCAATCAATAGCTAGAGACTTTTCCCTGGGGAGATTGACTGCTATGAGAAGTAATTGTTTGAAGATATTAGGAGGATGGTACAAAGGAGACGTTAGAGGCAGGATCTTTACACAGAGAGTTGTGAATGCATCGAATCGGTTGCCGGCTGTGGTGGTGGAAGCAGAGTCATTGGGGACATTTGAGCGACTGCTGGACATGCACACAGATAGCAATGAGTTGAGGAGTGCGTAGATTAAGTTACTATATTTGACATCAGGATTAAATCTCGTGGGCCAAAGGGCCTGGTCTGTACTGTACTTTTCTATGTTCTATGTTATATGAGTTCATACAGTGGGTATATCTAAAAGTAAGGTGTCAACCGGGTGAAGCTACGACACAGAAATAGTTGCATGCCAGAAACCAAAAGAAGCAACGGATAGACAAGTCTAATTGACTTCAGCACTCACGGATCAGACAGAAACTCTGCAGTCCTGTCACCTCCCATCATAAATGATGGGGGAAAATATAATAAATCATTTCTTTCACATGACCGCCGAGGCTGAGGGAGACTAAATAGATCCTTTCGAAGTTATGACAGGAATTAAAGGATAGTGGAAGTCTTTTACACAGACAACAGGAGACATAGTTTTAAGGTGTTATCGAGCAGACCAGACACAAACGTATGGTCTGCAGATTGATTTTGCTTGTTTTATGACAGTCATACATTCTCAGAAACAGTGAAAAATATTGTGTTGCATTCTCTTCAGTACAAATCATACCTTACATAAGGGCATCAGTTTAATATAGTTTCACAGCTTTTGGGCAGGTGCAGTGAAGGATCAACTCTATATGTGACTGGTCCATTCACAAGTTTGATGAAAGGAAGGATGAAAGGATGAAATTGTTCCTGAATACATTGATGCGTATTTCCAAACATTTGCATCTTCTGTCTAATGGAAGTGGTTGGAAAAGAGCATTACGGTGGTAGGAGGGGCCTTTGGTTGTGTTGGCTGCATTCCTGAAGCAGTGGGAAGTCAAGACTGAGTCGATGGAAGGAAATGTTCTTTGCGTGATGGATTGGGTTCGGTTCACCATCTCTGTCATTTCTTGCAGCACGGGCTTAGCAGTGACCATACAAAGTGACTGGATAGAATGTTTTATGCAGTAAAATGTAAAAATTGGTCAGAGTCATTGCCAAAATGCTAAACTTTCTTCCCGTCTGAGGATGTAGATGCATTGATGCACTTTCCTGGCTGAAGAGTTGACATGGATAGTCTGATTGTTTATTATATTTCTTCCTCGGAACTTGAATCTGTCCATCACCTCCAACTCAGCACCAATGACAGAGACCAGTGTCTGTCCTTCAGGCCAGTTGCTGAAGTTCCCTTGTTTTGCTGTCATTGAGGGAAAGATTGTTGTCTTTACACCATGTCACTAAGCTCTATTTCCTGTACACTACTCACTGTTGTTTGAGAACTAGCCACTATGGTGGTGTCATTAGTAAATCTGTAAATCTAGTTAGAGCTAAATTTGGCGGTACAATTATGAGAGGGCAAGAAATATGGAAGGGGGCTGAGTACACAGCCTTGAAGGGCACAAATATTGCGGATTATTGTAGTGGAGGAGTAACAAACTATCTTCATTCATTGCGATCTTCAGGTCAAAATGTTAAGAATCCAGTTCTCGATGTGAGGAAAGAGTCCAAGGACTCAGATTCTGTCAATGAGTCTTGTTGGCATTATGGTGTTCAAGGCAGAGCTGAAACCAATATACAGAAGTCTGATGTAGGTGTCCTTGTTATCCAGATGTTCCAGGGGTGAGTGAAGTGCCAGAGAAATGGCGTCTACATGAATCTATTACGATCGTGGGCGGATTATCGAGGAACAGAGCAATCTGGGAGTTAATGTATGCCATTCCTAACCCTCTCAAAGCACTTCATAGATGAGATCGGCCATGATTGTCCTAAATATTGGAGCAGGCTCGAGGAGCCGAATTCCATACTCATGCTCCTATTTCTTGTGTTCATTTGTTCTTTATAGCTCAGAGCGAAAGATGTTAACGAATGGCCCTGTTAGACAATGAAGATCCACACACACAAATGCCATTCCTCGGCTTTAAGCCCATCATCCTAAAGGTTTCAGGAATGCACGGAATTATTGAAATACCAAACATATATTATGAATGCTTATGATTCAAACATTCATTCTAGTAATGAGATAGTGTGAGACTTTACGTTCTTTTGCGTGTACAGTAGCCGACTGTAAAATGAACCTCAGCATAATCTGCAAACAGGAGGGTATCAGAGTAAGGATCACAAGGAGTCCAAGAGCTGCCAATGTTGTTAGGAAGAGTGCCACCTGCAGAAGAACTACCCAAGCCAGTGGAGGGGTGCCTGGGAATGAGGGTGTCGATCCGATACTACCAGAAGTGTAAACGTGAATTTACTTAATTAAAATTTGATGAATATATGAATCTGACTCTCTCAGTCTCTGTCGGTCTCTCTTGGTTTAAATTTATACAATACCGCCCTCTGCTGGCCTCCCAGTGTCACTGTACAAGCAGCAGATTTACTTTTCTGGAACACTTTGCTCCTGTCTCTGCTCGTTCTATTATTTCTGACAGACTCACAATGTCCTGAATGACGCAAAGGTGCAAGCGGCTGCGCAGTGACGTCGGCGAAGGATGGCCACAACCTGTGGGGAAAATCTGACACAGAGGATGCGAGAAGAGGCAACAGGGGAGTCGTTTCGAAGGGCTTTTGCCCGAACCGTCGATTTCGCTGCTCGTTGGATGCTGCCTGAATTGCTGTGCTCTTCCACCACCACTGATCAAGAATTTAGTTTCCAGCATCTGCAGTTATTGTTTTTACCAACAGGTGACTCGTGCCAGGGGCGTGAGTTGAAGGAGAGCGATTCCCTCTGGCTGCCACGAGAGGAATCAGCAACTGCTTTCTGAACGAAAGCAACTAGATATTTTTGGAGAAGTAGGCCGTTTATTCTCAGTTCATCATTCCGTAACAAGGCAGCACCCACACCCTGATATACTTCAATACTATAGTACAGGACGTGTATAAATGTTATGAACCACAGAACGATGAAAAGGTTTAACATAATTAATTGGACAGCATTTCAGCAGTGGCCTTGTTTTCTGCCTCCCTCCATTTTCAAATCGAAAAGTTACATTTGTTGCTTCCAACTCTAAATGAACCTTCTCTGAATTTAATTAATGGAAAAACAAAAGAAGTGGGAGACCAATATTGATAAGTGGATTGCAATGTTTGGGCACCAGGTCGACGTCTGTGACAGTGTAGATGCGACACCGGGTCGCACGCTGCCTCCCTGTTAGCAAAGTCTGGGATATCACTGAGTGGCTGAAGGACAGTGTGAAAAGGATACTAGCAAATATACGATGTGGCAACGGATGGGGCCTTGAAAACAGTATATAGGAAGCTGTGAGATCAATTGACAACAGAGGGTTAAATACATAGTAAAGTTCCCTCGATGATTACTAACCAAATATTTTGAACAGAAGGATAATCTGAGAAGTGGTAGAAAAATAACTCACTGTCAACTATCATCATAGAAACACATGCGCATTCACGCGTGCACACACACACACACACAACACACACATATGCACAGTTATTATCGATTGTTATCCAAGAGGGTTCCCATTTTCGAACGAAAATGGATGTATCCCAGAAGTTCATCACAGAGTTTTTTTTACTTAATTGTTTCTCTTCAGTTAGGATTCCCAATTAGATTCCTGATCTGTAACATCCCCATGGACAGTTTTCCTCCACCCATGTGCTATGTCCTGCTCACAAAAATCTGCATTTGACTGCAAAACCATAGGTTGTTTGATACAGGAAACTTTCGGTGTCAGGAGGATTGAGTCTTGAGTCTGACCCAGGTGTGTGAATGAAGCTTTGTAAGCTTGTAAGTTTTTAAGTTCTCCCCGTGTTTGCGTGGGGTTTTTTCGGATGGTCTGGCTTGCTTCGACATGTGCAGTTCAGGTAACATTGACCATGCTAAATTGCTCATAGTGATCAAACATGTGTAGGTTTGATGCATTAGTCAGGAAAATGTGCAGTGATAGGGCAGGGGAATTTCACACCGCACGGATTATATATTCATTTACTCTGGACTGAGTTAGAGACTGGAATTCTATGTGTTGTCAGCGAGCTGATGTACAGCAGAACAAAGACTCTAACTCTAATTGAAGGGAGCTATTCGTAGAGCAGGGACAGAATACGCAAAAAAAACAGAAATTGCTGATAAAAGCTCAGCAGTTCTAGCAGCACCTGTGCAGAGAAACTAGAGTTACCACTTCGTGTCCACTTTCACTTTATCTGAACCAGACCTGAAACTTTAACTCCGATTTCTCTTCACAGATGCTGCCAGACCTGCTGAGATTTTTCAGTAACTTTTCGTTGTATTTCTGATTTACAGCATCTGTAGTTCATTCAGATTGCTTTTAGATAGAGAATGGGGTTAAGTTCAGAGTAAAGCTGTCTCTGCACTTCACCTTTTCTAACTCCCAGAGACCATGTTCACCGAGATATTAGATAATGACTACCTCAACTCCTATCCCCACACTGTCCAAACCAAATACACTTAGCATAGTTATATCATTGGCTTAGAGGTAGAGTATGTTTCCCTGTACACTTTCTCCACCTGAACCTCCCAGGGTCTGTGAAGAATATGTTTACAATCAATGTACAGATATGCCCACAAACACTTCCGTGTCAGGGGAAGCTCTGTGTTAGAATACAGAGTAAAGCTGCCTCTACAGTGTCTATCACAAATTCTTACATAGCTCATACACAGAGACACACTGTCATGCAATCACACATGTTCAGTCACACACAGTAGAGCGTTACAAACTCCCTATCTCAGAATCTCACACTCGCACACAACATCTCACTTAATCAATCTCATCCTCCAACTCTCAGTCAATCAGTCACAGACACCACAAAACCACACTCGCTCGTTCACATATGTAGTTACGCTTTCACAAATATGTACTAATGATACACAATCTGAGAGGCTTGCTTAATGGTAAATCAATTCTTTATTTTTAGAGAACGCAAAATTTGAAGGCAAATTACGTCAGGCTGGCCCTTGATAAATGCCTGTTTTCTGGATAAAATACATCCTACTCCACGCTAAATCTCTGACAGATTCTGAACAAAACCACACACCTACAAGTCACTACCTCACCTGTCATATTCCTATTGTATTTTCCTCTTGAAGTTTGGAAAATTCGACAGACTTTTAAAAATCTCAGGGCACTGACATTAAAAGAATTCTGGAATCTGCATCTTAATCAATGGAAACTTTGTAACAGAGCTCTCCATATCCTGCTTTTACAGTTTAATTTGTGCACTAACATTTCTACAATGTCGGAATATATGAATGGAAAAAAGGTTTTCACTCATTTACACTTCACCTGTGCAGAAAGAATTCAGACTCAAACTGAAGCTTTTCTGCGCCTGATTCCAGCATAACATTGTACCATTTGGTTTATATTATCCCTCCTCTAACATCAAAAATGCGTCGATTCACATCTCAGTGTATTTCATGTGCAGGAGGTCGAGAGATGATAATGTATAATGGGTACGATGTGTTTTAATCTGCCAAACCAAGACAAACGATTCCAAAAGTGTGAGTCAGCCATTTTATATTTGTTTCAGGTAGCCAATTCATGTTAGCACAGCGCTGACAGCGACTTTATAAACAGGGAATGACAAGAACTGGTTGGGGACTTGGGAGTCCATGTGCAAATGAATGCAGCGTAGATTCACAGAACTATAGCTGGACGGCACGCGTTCAATGGCCAGGGAAATAACAAGCCCAGGATCGTGTCCCTGGAACTCAGAATGGTCGAAAATGATGACATTTTGAGAGGCAATGTGAGGAACTGCAGGACTCGATAGGGAGAAAATATCGTTGTTGCTTCTGGAGTCGATAACTAGGTTCATTGTCTGATGGATAAACACACTTAGACAAGACACCTAAAACTGACAAGACATGCAGTCAGCAACCGCAAAACAAACAGATACATCCAAAGCAAATACGCAGAAACCACAAGCAGAATAAAAAGTGAACTGATGGAGCCCCTGTCAATTTCCTTCGAACTGAGGAATCTCTTTGGTTTGTTGCGAAAATTTTAATCAGCGTCTCTCATTCTATTTTGGCAGGCTTCCCTTGCCCATCTGGCACACCCCTGGCTGGATCCGGATCACAGCACAAGCTCTGGACGTGAATCAAGCATCCATCAGCTTCAATCGGTTCTAGAATGGGATCTAAGGTTCCAGCTATCTTCGTGGGTATGTGAGAATGTCCCTTTCTTTAGCAGTAAGGTGCTACCATTTTTGCTCTCCAGGGATAGGCAAGGCATTCTGGTGCACCTCTGGCTGACCTGAGCTTCGTGTGGTTTTGATATCACTGGGATTTTAGACTTTGGGCTTTGGGTCAGCTGTGATTATCGGGTCCAGGAAGTTTATTGGTCGGTTGTCATGGGAAGTGTATTCCCTGGTTTGTGAATGACTGTGTTCATGTATGGTTTCACTTTGCAGCCTATTTGGTCAATGCTGAGGCATTCTGGGTTTTCCTTGTATGGCAAGGACAGGCTTGATTTCTGTGTTCTTATTGGCCATGCTGTGTGTAGGTAAGTTTGCACGTTATTTCCCACACTGTTGAAGAATAAACTTTAAGGTCTGCAAACATTTTAAATTCAAAATCTTAATTCAACATCAACCTGTTCACATGGGGACAAGCGACTCAGCTGTTCCATGGATGGGAAGGTATTCACTCGGAGATCCACCTTAGTGGCACGCAAATGACTTCAACAAAGGGAGAGAAGATTGGTCTGCTCTGTTTGGTCATCTATTATCTTCACAACCCCGCCTAATGTCACCCGATTGACATGACACTGGAGAGACACAATGTTTCTGCTCTATGTCTGAGAAGGGATTTACCAAATCAGCAAAGCTTCAGATAATGAAGACTGGGCACACTGTGGAGAGGCCTGCACTGAGTGTGGAAAGACATTCACCTGGTCATCTCTATTCAGTGAGCATGAGCAAATTCACCCGAGCGAGAAACATTTACTAGCTCCTCGTCTGGGAAGTGATTCACTCGGGTCTCCAATCTCAACAGATATGGACTTGTTCCCACAAATGAGAGAAAATATTAATGGTCTGACATTGAAAAGAGCTTTAGGAGTAGCAATGATGTGATGAAACACCGGAAAACACATAAGAATCGCTGCAGTGGAGCAACAGACCCATCGGCCTAACAAGCCCACACAAACTGTGGGTAGCAAGGGATTCAATTCCTCATTCGCATTTGTGACAGCCCAGTCAGGTGGAATCTGTTTCGCTCACTTGGCTGGTTTGCTGGCTTATAAAGCAGTGTGATGCTAGCAGCGTGGTTCCAATTCCCATCACTAGTTTGAGGTTAGTTTAAAGGTTGTACTTCACTAAATCTTCTCTGACCTGAGGTCTGGTGGTGCTCTGGTTAAATCACCACCAGCCCCTGCTTTCTGAAATGAAGGCAGCAGCCTCTACGGTGTGGTAAGATGGTGATAGCACAAACATTGCTGTAAGGTCGCATGTGAATGCGTTATGGTGTTATTGCATCGAGAATTGAACTGTGTTCATTCTGTCGGCAGGGGTTTACTTCATTCGATGTGTTTAATCTCTTTAATTGTTCTGGTGCTTAATTGTTCAGTTTTCAATCACGTCAAATTCAAAGATGTTTCCCCTGATTTCTGTACAATTAGAGGACACTGGTATTTATCTATTGACTGCCCTTTTCTTGATCCTTTTCTTCATTGTTAAGACCAAAAGACATAGGAGTGGAAGTAAGGCCATTCGGCCCATCGAGTCCACTCCGCCATTCAATCATGGCTGACGGGCATTTCAACTCCACTTACCCGCATTCTCCCTGTAGCCCTTAATTCCTTGTGACATCAAGGATTTATCAATCTCTGCCTTGAAGATATTTAGCATCCCGGCCTCCACTGCACTCCGCGGCAATGAATTACACAGGCCCACCACTCTCTGGCTGAAGGAATGTCTCCGAATTTCTGTTCTGAATTTACCCCTCGTAATTCTAAGGCTGTGTCCACAGGTACTAGGCTCCTAGACTAACGGAAACAATTTCCTAACGTCCACCTTTTCCATGCCATGTATTATCTTGTAAGTTTCTATTAGATCTTCCCTTAATCTTCTAAACTCCAATGAATACAATCCCAGAATCCTGAGCCGTTCCTCGTATGTTAGATCTACCATTCCAGGGATCATCCATGTGAATCTCCGCTGGACATGCTCCATTGCCAGTATGTCCTTCCTGAGGCGTGAGGACCAAAACTGGACGCAGTGCTCCAAATGGGGCCTAACCAGAGCTTTATAAAGTCTCAGTAGCACAGCGGTGCTTTTATATTCCAACCCTTTTCAGACAAATGACAATATTGCATTCGCTTTCTTCATCACGGACTCAACCTGCATGTTTACTTTCGACAATCCTCGACGAGCACTCCCAGGTCCCTTTGTTCTTTGGATTTATGAATTTTGTCACCGTTTATGAAGTAGTCCATGCTTGTATTCTTTTTGCCAATGTGCAAGACCTCGCATTTGCTCACATTGAAGTCCAGCAGACATTTCCTGGACCACTCCCCCAAACTGTCTAGATCCTTCTGCAGCCTCCCCACTTCCTCAGTACTACCTGTCTGTCCATCTATCTTCGTATCATCGGCAAACTTCGCTAGAATGTCCCAGTAGAATGATCATCCAGATCATTAATACATAACGTGAACATCTGCGGCCCCAATACTGAACCCAGCGTTACACCGCTTGTCACTGGCTGCTATTCCGAAAAAGAACCTTTTATCCCAACTCTCTGCCTTCTGTCAGACAGCCAATCCTCAATCCATACCAGTAGCTCACCTCGAATACCGTGGGCCGTCACCTCACTCAGCAGCCTCCCGTGTAGCACCTTATCAAAGGCCTTTTAGAAATCTAGATAGACCACATCCACTGGGTTTCCTTTGTCTAACCTACTTGCTGCCTCTTCAAAGAATTCCAACAGGTTTGTCAGGCACTACCTCCCCTTACTAAGTTTATGTTGACTTTTTCTAATCCGATCCTGCTCTTCCAAGAATTCAGAAACCTCATCCTTAATTATGTAATTAAAATATTTCGATTCATTCAGCATTTCTGAATGCTTTTCACATCTAAATGAATACATTGTGAAGTGTATTCACTTATATCAGAGAAACAATAGTCGTACAGTGAGAGCACAAGATTGTGTTTTCATCAGCGTCAATAAGTAGACGGGACCTCAATTGGCTTTCCCCAGGTGTGGCTGTACTGATGAATTTTCAGGGTAGATAAGCAATTGAATCGTGACCATATTACCGCAGTTTCTCTCCATCGTCCCTTCAATTATGTCTCGATATTTCAGATAGTGAATACTTTCACTCCACTGTGAATGTCGCTTTCTGCTTTCATTTTCAATGACCGGTGAGGTTCAGGCTACATTGAACAAATTAACTTCATCAAATTCTGATGTGATGCTTCCTCTCAGTTTCCCAACTGCAAATCCTCATCTTTGATACCCCTCAAATAAAACCAGCAATATCTCAGTAAGAGAGAGCTCCTCAGAATACCAAAGTTTATGATTTTCATTCTTCGTCAGATGTGGGTATTCCAGAAAAGGTCAGCATTTATTGTCCATTCCTGTTTTGACTGGACAAGGTGATGATGTTCTGCCTTCTTGAACCGTCGTTTCCGTGTGCTGTCGGTGGATCAAAATTATAGGGAAGTGAAATCCACAATTTTGACGCAGTCATTCTTTAGGAACGGCAATATATTTCCACAGCAGGATGGTATGTGGGTTGTAGGTCTTTCCTATCTGTCTGAGCCCTTTTCCTATTAGATGGAAGCGGTTGTGAGTTTGTAATGTACTCTTAAAGCCTTGGTGAATATCTGCAGTGCATCTTATGGATGGTGCAAACTGCGTGTCTGATTGTTTGGTTATGGTGGAAATGGATATTTGTCGATGTTTTATTAGTTGTGTGTTGCTGCTCAATTCTGCTGCTCTCTTCTGGACAATGTTGAGCTTCTCAGTATTGTTGCAACTTCAGTAAGGAATCTTCAAGAAGGTTGTGATTTAAATATCTCTTAATACTCAGACGCTGACTAATCTGTTGTGCTTCTCCTGGACATTGTTTCTTTCACACTGCAATCATCCAGGCGAAAAGGAACTATCACATCATGTCTCATTCTGTATTGTGAAGGAGTAAACAGTTGATCGGGAAAGATCAAATGAAAGAGAAGTACATTTGGTCAATGAGGTGAATAACGCTCTCGCTCGGAGAGTGAATAGTTCTTAATGGAGACTGCCGGTGACAAATCATAGGTGGCGGGTAATCGCAGGTAATGTTAGACAGGCTTTAGGGAGTCAAGAAAATCCCTGACTATGACCCGCTCTTGTGGCCACAATGCTATATGGCTGCGAAAGTTCGGTTCTCAAAGACATTGTGACTTTACAGCACCAACGAAGGAATTTGAACCCATCTTGCAAATGTCCATCATGAAGCAACGATCCATTGTCATCCCATTATGTTTCAGAACATGGTCTGGAACCTTAAGCGCTGTGGTACTCCAAGTGACCAACGAAATATTTTAGTAATTCCACCACCTCCAGCAAAATGCTATTACCCAGCAGATATTCCCCTCCCTGCCCTTGTTCGCCTTCCCCAGGAACCATTCCCTCGGGGCATCGTGATGCACTTTGCCTTCTATTTCAACACCTCCCCCAAAAGCCCCATTGAAACTTTCTGTAAAATCGCGGAATATGTGACACATACATGCATGGAACATGAGAACACGCAGCAAGACTTTGCCGTACAGGCCTTAGAGACTGCTTCACCATTCGTTAAGATCATGCCTATTCTTTCCATGGACACGCATCCACTTAACCAACCTTTGAAGGTAAACTTTACTTCCTTTATTGCTCAAAAAAAGCAACCCTAGCTTAAAAAAAACAGTCATTGATGTAGCATCAACTACTTCTTTTGGCAAGCAGTTCAATAGAGTAACAACCCTCTGGTTGAAGAAACTTTACAAAATACCGTGCAAGAACTGTAACAAACACTGCATTAGACAAACACTACATTCGCCTGAGACAAGACATCCATCTGAGGACAAGCCAAACCCCTACATGCAGGAGAATTCCTCAAAGCATGGCATTCCAACCAGAACTCTATCAACAAATACTTCGAGTTCGACGCCATCGAATACCCCCTGAAAAAGAAATTGGAAATGACATCACCCCCAGAAATGACATCACTAACCCAAATTCAAACGAATAAATAGAAAGCAAGAATCATGAACAGTGCTTCGCCTGTAGACCCACTGATTTTGATATCTCGTAGCGTGACGAAACGTCTGGAAATGAACTTTCCAATTCCGTGAGCAAACCGACATCCAGTTTCATGACCTACTCAAAGAACTCAATAATGTTTGTGAGTTTGTCCTCCCATTCACACAACCGGCTTAAATTTCCCTCATAAACTTATTTCAACCCAGATGATTACAAATCTTATCTCTTTGAACTTTTCCAACATTTTATGCATAACTAATGGAAGGGTCAATGGTCTATAATTTCCAGGGTTTTCTCTACTCCCCTTCTTGAATGAGGGAGCAACTTTTACTATCCTGTAGTGTTCTGGTACTATAACTTTGGACAATGGCAACATAAAGATCAAAGTGAAAGGCTCGGAAATCTGATTATTGGCTTCCCAGAGATTCCGAGGATAAATACCATCCGGCCCAGGAGAATTTTTTGATGTGCACATTTTCAGAGTTTGCAACGCCTTGTCCTTTGCAATTTCAATCCTATCTCGTCACGTAGCCTGTTTCTCAGTATTGTCCTCGACAATATTTTGTTTTCCAGAGCGAATAATGACGAAATATATTGCTTTCGCTCTTCCCCCATCGCTTCTGATTCCACGCACTACTTAGCACGACTGTCCTTCATTGGCCATATTTTCGTCCATTCATTCTTTTAGCCCTTACATACCGATGGAAAGTTTGAGGATCTTCCCTTATCCAGTTGCCAACAAATTCTCAGTTCCCTCCTCGCTCGCCTTCAGTCTCTCTTCAGGTCTTTCCTGTTTGACTTGTAACTCTCAATCTCCTTAACTAATCCTTCACATCTCATGCTAACACAAGCCTTCTTCATCTTCACAAGAGATTCAACTTCCTCAGTAATCATGACTCCTGCACTTGACAATTTCCTCCCTATCTGATAGGTACATACTTATCAAAGACACATAGAGCCTGCTCCTTGAATAAGCTCCACATTCCTATTCTGCCCATTCCGTGCCGTTTCCTTGCCCAACCTGTGAATGCGTAATCTTATCTAATCGCATTGCAATTTTCTTTCCCCGAGTAATAGCCCTTGCACTTGGGTGAATACCTATCCCTTTGAAAATCTAAAGTAAACATAACTGAATTTTGGAAACTATCACCAAAGTGCTCACCTACCACCAAATCTAACATCTTGCCGTGTTCATTACCCAGTACAAAATCTAATTTGGCCTCTCCCCTTGTTGGCCTGTTCCATTACACATTATTTCAGGAATCTATCGCAGATACACTCAACATTTTCCTGAATGAGCTGCTTCGACGGATCGACATGTGGATTGAAATCCCACATGATAATTGCCATACCATTTTTCCTTTGTTATGTATGTCTTTGTTTATTGCCCTCCCCAATGTGATCTTAAAATTTGGAGGCGGATAGACTCCGACAATTCAGTGACATTTTCTTCATAGAACATCTAATTTCCTCCCAAATGGATTCAAACTCATTCTCCATAGAACCTATATCATCTGTCAGCATTGGTCTGAGGTTGTCCTTGAATGTTTGAGTTACACCACCTTCCTTACCGTCCTTTCTGTCCTTCCAAATTGTCTCATCCCCATGAATATTTACCTCCTATTCTTGACAATGCTGTCTCCATGTCTAAATCGTATTCGTTCGTGATGATTTATGCCGTTATATCTCCAACCTTCTTCAGAAAAGTACGAGCATTTAGGTATGGTGCCTTTATGGACGCATTCTTACCCATTGATTAACAACATCTATAATAATATCTTCTACGGTATTTTCCTTCTTTCTTCTTGCTTCTTGCTTCTCCTCACTTGTCCATTTCTGACCTACCTTCTTAGCATACAATTGTTCAAATACACCTTCCAGGTGAAGCAATACTTGCCCTACACTTCGCACAATCTAGTCTACTAGATTCACTGCTCATATTGTGGTCGCCACTACCTTGGGAAACGAGGTGTGGACTGAATGACAGTTTGCAGAATAGCAAGTTCTATCCAAAAATGTCCTGAGCTTCCAGTTGACTGCTCCTTTGGCACAGAACCATGTTTCCTAGCCAACGTCTCTATCTCAGTCTTACTGCACTGTTCCACCATTGCACAGCGCATGCTGAAAGAGCAACAGACCATTTTCTGCTTGAGGACCCCGCGACCCTCCATATCAATTTCGGTCATTTTAGAGGCCCGAAATTTCCGATGTCTTGGTCCCCGAAACACTCACCAGGCCTAGTTACACACTACCTATGGGTAGTCATAAACAGTCTCTGTGAACAGTTGTTAATGCTCCAAACAGATCATTATCAATTCCTACGTCCAACTGTTAGTCTCTCTCTTTCAGCTCTATCCCGACATCTCATTTCCTTTTAATTACTGCGCCCCCACATTTCTTCTGCATATGGACCGAAGTTTTCCTGGAAACCAAGGACGGGGTCACTGGACCGCATTTCTCTTTCCAGCATCTTTTGGTCTTGCCCCTGAGGAAGCTTGATACTGTGCTGGTGTAATGACCCTCCGCACATAAGACAGAACTCTTTTAATTCTGAAAGTTTCGCTTGTTGATGAATCTCATTACTATGTGAGCCATTGGCATCGACTTCGTAGGTCAATGAAAATAGAAATCATGTGCTTGGGATTTGTGCCGCAGCTTTGTTCTGGATAAGATAAACAACAGGACGCAAAATGTCCGTCATATCAGATGTGCACAGATCGGAATATCCATAAGAGTTTGAATTAAGTGAATGTATTTCAGTTGGAGAAAATTCAAACCATTTCTCACCGTCATAGCCTGTGGCTCAAAGCAAAATATTTCATAAGCACGAAGGCTTAATACAGCGTTTTCGGGTTAAAATATCTGAATGATCTCCCTCCAGTGTGACAGAACAGTTGTGTCAGCAAATGGGATAACTGAGTGAATCACTTTACTTGTTCAGCAAGCGATCAGTCCTCTTGTGGTAAGATATGGGGGCAGAATGCAGGAAAAGGGATGGAAAAGTTCTTAAGCAGTTTAACATAGGGACTGAGGAAGTGTTCGTGGTTTTGACCGGCTTGAAGTGGGCATATTCCCAATTCAGGACGGACTTGTACCTTATATTCCTCTCTGTCACAAGGGAGGAAATAACAGGTGTTCTGAGCAATGTATTACTTTCATCTTTGGGTTTTTGGTGGACTGGAGTAACGCAAGATTGGGAGAGATAAACCAGAGAATCTCACAGCAGTGAGTCTCACATCAGTTGAAGGGAACCTTTTGGAGCAAACCTTGAAGGAGAGACTTAACTGCCACTTTTTCAGACAAGGTTTCATCAGGGAGGGTCATCACGGTTTTGTCACAGAATGTCATGCCTAAGAGATTGGATTGAATACATTTTATTGGCAAGTGATGAGGTTTTTTAACTGGGTAGTGAAGTTGATGTTGTTTTTGTGGATTTCCACATAGACTTCAACACGACTGCACTCTGGAGACTGGTAAGAGGATAAAAGTGAAAAGGGATTTAAGGCACCCTGGCAAGTTGGATCCAAACTGAAATTGGTGGTGGTAGGAGACACAGGATGGCGATAGAAGTCTGTTTGTGTGACTGGAATTGGTATTCAAAGGTGTAACACAAGGATGAATGCTGGCTTCCATGTCGTTTGTGAATGTGTGTAAAGAATATATAACAAATTAGGGGGAAATTATAAGCAGAGTTGTCGATGATACGAATATTAGCAAAGTGGTTAATAGTGAGGAAGATCGTTTTAGGATGGATGAGCTCAGAAATGGATGTTTCAAATGTTAAATTCACATAGGGGATGTTGAAACTAACCATGAAAAACATGAGGTGATGCACATTGGAAGTAACACGTCAATGGATTACTCAATGATTGGCAGGACACGAGGAAACCCAGAGGAACAGGAAGTCTTTGCATGTTGGGCCATATATCCGTGAAGGCAGCAGAACATAGTGACAATCACAACTTTACCAATCAAGGCAAAATTTATAAAAGCAGATAAAGTGGTGTCACAAGTAGACAAGGTGGTGAAGAAAGTAGTTGGCACGCTATTCGTCATTAGTCAGAAAGTCGATTATCCAAGTTGGAATGTGATGTTGTGGCGATATGGAGCATTGGTGAGATCACATTTAGAATACTGCTTACAATTATGGTCAACTTCTACTGGAAGAATTTTGTGTAAATTGAAACTGTGCACAGATGATTTACAAGGATGTTGCGGGAACCCGAGGGCTTGAGATAAGCGTGGAGATGGGGTAGGCAGGGGCTTTTTCGCTGGAATGTTCCAGGCAGCAGGACACGTTCTCACAGTTGATAAAGTCATGAGGGGCATGGATAGGCAACTGGACTAAATCGTTTGCGCAGAATGGTGAAGTTCAAAACTAGAGGGCACAGATTTAAGTTGACGGGCACTCATGATGGTTGATTTGCAACAGGCATTGGTTCAGCTCAGTCCTCAGTTTTAAAAATAAGCATTTTCTTCGTGAAAGCAGTTTGGTTGATAAGTCGTGAGTGGAACAGTAGGGGTACAACAATTGATTGATGTACCGATGAGTAAGTGAGTGGGTAAAGTATTGTCCAACGCACTCTGAAATGGAGAATGCCATATTTATAAGGAACAATCAATATAGATCTTTGAAATTAAATGTGATGTTGCAGATTCTGAAATACACACTGAAATGGCTGTGCTGGGATATGAGTCACATTGAATTTTATCCAGGAGCATCAACTGTTTCGGAAGGCAAAATGATATTTTTCATCTGCTCAGCAATGGCGAAGCCAATATATATTCCACCATTCCTATCAGAACTTGACAAGGTGAGCATGCATTGCCTGAACAAAACATTCCGCTTCCTGAAACTCGTTTTTGAGCCTTTGAGAAGCAGAGTGTAGCAGTTATTAAACTGAAGCTTTCTCTTTTCCTTTAACAATTTTAATAGTCAAATATTCAGTTGAACTGAGAGAATGCTGAATTCTACAACATTTTTTTTCTCTCAGATATTCAGCCTCTGCAGATTCCTTTTCTTTAGTGATCTGAATGACATGATATTTTTGGGGAAAAAATGTTGCAGTTTGTCTCGCATGCGACAGAAGAATCGACTGAGTCGTGACAGGTGCATCTTAATTTTCTAAAGCAGTAGAGAGGAGGCGGTGTCGAGTTGAAAGTGTGGAACTGGAAAAGAACACCTGGTAAGGCAGCATCCATGGAGTAGGAAAATCGATGTTTCGAGCATACGTTCTTCGTCAGGAATGTTCGAAACATTGACACTCCTGGTCCTCAGATGTTGCCGAACCACTGTGCTTTCCAGCGCTATCCTTCCTGACTCTAATCTCTCACATCTGCAATCCTCGCCTTCTACTTAGGTGGGATAGTGTCAGATACTGTTCCTGAGATGTAACAACATGTTAGTAATGATAGTTTGGATATGCAGTTGGAAGATCATCACTGATGCAAATTATTCTTTACTTCCCAATCCGCCAAGCACATGCAGGTCCTGCGCCTCCATCGTTGACATTCCCTAAACCCCTGATGCCTGAATGAAGAAGGCTTCATCTTCCGCTTGGGACCTTGATGCCACATGGGATCACCAGTTTCCTCATTCGCCCTTTGCTCAAATAATTCTAGTTTCATGACTCCACCTCAGCATTGTCCTCATGACCTGCACATCACCTTTCCAACCTACCCGCTCCACCTCCTGTCAGAGCTCGTATCTTATTTTCCACCTTTATCTACTCATCGCATTCTCAGCTATCACGCCGCCAAACCCCCAAACATCCAATGTTTCTCTCAATCCCCACCGCCAAAAACCTCTTTCCTGGTGAGGTGTTTATGCCCGAAACATCAACTCCCCCGCTCCTCGCATGCTGCCTGAACAACTGTGTTTTCTGTCGACACACTATCGACTCTGAGTTCTGGCATCTGCAGTTCTCACTTTCTCCACGGCACAGTATTGTGTAAAAGTCACATTATAGGAAAAGTGTAGTTTCTGTGGCTTTCTGAGTTGTTAATTTCCTTTGCTCAATCGGCTCTAGCTGGTGTATTATGTGTCTTTCTGCAATTATCATTATAGCAGGGATGTGTCAGCACTGGGAACTCTGCAGACCAGATTTACCAGGATATTGTCTGTTCGATGAGATTCACTTATGAAGATTGTTTGGACGGACTGCGCTGTCACAAAGATGTTCTCTTTTTAAAAAAATAACGAGCTGCACTTTTCCTCGAGGATAATGTGTCTTGATTTTTTTTAATCAAAGGCGTTGTAAAACAGTTCAGGCTCCGAATCGGATGAGATGTAACAGTGATAAAGTGTTCGCTGTGAGGCCTTTCATTTCTCCGGCAACAATTAAGGCCTGAGGCCAAATACGTCATGTTTTAGAAATGAACTGTTTCATGGTAAAAGAAGTGGTCATTCTGGAAAGCTGAATTCCGGTTTTTAGATCCTGCAACTAATAACCTCTCTCCTTCTGCCCTTCGAACTTTTACCCGTAAGTTTTGTTTCATTTTTACTGTGTTTAAGGTGCTTTTTTTTAGGATCGTTGTGTACTTTCAGAACACCATAATTAAGTCTACGTTGGATAGAGTAATTTCTGTGGGTATTCTATATTCTGTTTTTTTTTCTTTTTCAATTCGTCATTTTGTGATTTTTTTTGTAATCATCTGACTCGGGTAATTTTCATTGTACACTTAACGAAAAAGAATATCATGTTACGATCTGGGTTTCTGCTTAATAATGTTTTGAATGGTTTAGCCTAGCCCATAACAAATTAGAAGATAGTTGATGGACTAAAAGAGCAACTGATATGTGCTTGCGTCTTTATTTCGGGTGTTGATTTGGATTGGAGGTGACAATGCTTGGGACAGCAATGTCTCATTTCGTTTCCAAAGAGTTATCTGGCTATGGACGATGTAAAGTTGGTAGTTTTATAATAAACTGATTCAGGCCAGGCTTCTGGAATTAGCAGAAGTGCTGGGGTTGTATTTGCCTCTTTCTGTGAGGAAAGGAGAGGTCATTCCCCGCAGTAGCTGGGCATTTAACTAAACTGGAAAATTCATGAGAATCTGTGGAGATGTTTAAACGTTAATTGAATCTAAAGCAGCTTGGGTGAGACGCGAGAGATAAGGAAAAGACACCAGATTTGAAGCAGTTTGAGAGCGATTCGAAGAAGAGAGATTAACAGAGCAGAGAGAAAGGGAGACAGAGTTTGAACTTCAGAAATTGGCAATTATTAAAGGTATTCACCTTAAAAAGCTGGAGACAAAGGCTGAAGATAAGCTTACCCTGGAAGAGCATATTATTAAAACGACAAGGTTATCAGCTGAAATGGCTGATTATAATGAACTGGTCCATAAAATAAGGATGGGCTTCCAGAACTATTTTAAGTCTGAGGGATAGAAATTGGGCAAAGAGAAATCCTCACGTGGAACGGGAAAGTTAAATTTTTGTGAAGATCATGAGGATTAATTATCAGAGGGTAAATAGGAAAACCCTGAAGGAAACAAGATCTGAGGGTTTCTTTGCAATAAAGTAGGCCACATGAAATCAGTGTTGGAGAACTATGGAAAGTACTGATAAGTCAGATGCAGGAAAACAAAACAAGCCTGGATGTTTTGTTGGCATGGTAATAGAAAGCACATTGGTGGCTGGAAAGCTGCATCAGTGTGCACAAACCGATCAGAGGTTTTTAAGGGGCAAGTGCCAGAGCTGCTTTAATAATATACCTGCAAAGATAAAGTTTCTTTACCTTGTCCAGGAGTAGCAGATAGAGAGGTAAACAATATTCAACTCCTCCAAGGAGTGGCACGGTGTCACAGTGGTTAGCACTGCTGCCTCACAGTGCCAGAGACCTGGGTTCAATTCCCGCCTCGGGCAACTGTCTGTGTGGAGTTTGCACATTGTCCCTGTTTCTGCGTGGGTTTCCTCCCACAGTCCAAAAATGTGCAGGTTAGGTGAATTGGCTGTGCTAAATTTCCCGTAGTGTTAGGTGCAGGGGAATGGGTGTGGGTGGCCGCGCTTTGGCGGGTCGGTGTGGCCTTGTTAGCCCGAAGGGCCTGTTTCCACGCTGTAAGTAATCTAAAATTAAGGGACACAGGATCGTGCCTGCCTGTGATGCAGAAGTATGGGGAAATGTGTTACTCCTGAAGAACTATGCGTATGGAAATTCATGGTGGGACGGAACATTGCTCAATGAGGCTAGAGTGGGGACTTTGTGGTGGGAATTCTGAACAAACTCTCAGCTCCAAGAATACAATTTGTGCTTGACAACCGGTAAGCCTGCTGCATACTTCAGTTGAAAAGCCAGTCGAGATGCAGACAAAAGTAGCAATGCTGGACGTTGAAAAAGGAATTTTTCCAGATTGTGTCTTTAGGCGATCACAGAGTCACAATCTGAAGTCGGAGAAATCAAAAGGCACAGAATAGGAAGCTGAAATATGAATTTGTCCACTTATGTTAATTAATACTTATTTGCATCTTTTATTGGATGTAGGGAACCTACACAATGCATCAAGATTACAAATATTTTATTGTCAGATAAGTGGGACACATCAGGGGACAAACGTTAAAAATGCAAGTATATTCAGCTCAGCTATGCTACTGAGTTACAGCAGAAAGATGAAAAATTAAAGCAGTTGGATCAGAAGACATATATTTCCAAGGAGAGTGAATGCATCCCTGAGTGATTTTACTCAGCAAATGATATGTTAAGGGGGAAATGGAGACCAACACATATTCAAGCACGTGAGAAATGGGCAGAATGTTTTTTTCCATTAGGGAACAGAAACGTGGTGCTGCAAGTGCCGCATGTGCCACAAATTGGATGTCACTTAGGTGTGAGGAAAGTGGAGGCTCAAATACAAAGACATTTTTACTGGCCTGGATTGCAGAGGAATGTAGTTGAATTTTGCCAGACGTGTCATACATTTCAACTAAACCATGGGAAATAATAAAGCCTGCACCTTTAATATCTATTGCAGCGGTCAAAGAACCTTTCTTAAGTGTCTTGATGCATTGCGTAGGTTCCCTACATCCAAATAAAAGACGGAAATAAGTATTAATTAACATAAATGGATGTATTGGCAAGATTTATAAATACTGTTCAATTGTGCAATATGACAGTTAAAAGGATTGAGGAAGAATTACGATTTAAAAAAAAGATAAGGACTACCATCAGAGGTACAATTAGATCAAGGGTCAAACTTCACATCTAAACATTCCAGGGAGTATATAGATAGCTTAGGAATAAAACACATCAAATCTACTGTGTACCATCCAGAATCACCGGGTGCACTGGAAAGGTGACGTCAATTATTAAAGACTATGTTGAGGTTTTATGGTTCGGTGTAGCCAGATTATTTCCATAAGGGAGTTGCGTTAGTGCTGTTTGTGATCTGAGATGTACCAAAAGAATCCACAAAACTCAGTCCACCTGAAACCAATTTTGGGCATAAAGTAAGAGTACCATTAAAATTTATTAAGGAAAAATTAATCAGTCAGATTACAGAGAGCACGCATTTGGACGATGTGTCCAATTTTAGTGTTGGACTAAATAATGTTGGGGAGTTTTCGAGACAGCATTTAAAAGTATCGCAGCAAATTATGAAGCAGTAAATGGATGAGAAACGACAACATCAGAATTTTGCCACTGGTAACAATGTATTTATTTAAATTTCATGCATCGGTCAAACGTTAAAGCAAGGTTTAGAAGACCTTATCAAATTGAGAGGAAATTGAGTGAGGTTAGCTACTTGACCGGAACTCCTGGCATGAAGGAATCTCACAGAATGTGCGATGGGAATATGCACAAATGGTATTTTGGCGGAGTACGAACGCAAGAGGAGAATGTGTTATTGACTACAACACACTGGGAAGAACCAATTTCAGTGAATTCTGCATTGGACGTTCCTGAAATGAAATTGGACAAGGCAAAAGTTATTGGTATAATTATTCAGTTATCTTCCAGAAGAAAATCGTACGAGTTTTACTCTTGCATGGGGAGATCTGCTGAAATAAACTGGGAATTAATGACCTAATTGTAGATGATGTAAATATAGGAGATGCTGTTCTGATTTTGTAACATCTTTGCAGGCATAACCCTGTAAGGTGGGTGCAAGTTCAAAAGGAGATACCATGTATACGCCAAGATGGCATAACCGAAGTGAGTTTCAATGAATGGAGTTCACCCATCATTATGGTGCCAAAGCCAGGTAAGACCCAACAGTTATGTATGAACTATCACAAAGTCAATGTTGTTAGAAAGACTGATGCATATACGTATCTGCAGTTGGAGGACTGTGTGGAAGAGATTGGAAGAGCAACTTATATTTCCAAGTTGGACTTCCTCACAGGTTACTGGCAGTCATCTTTGTCGTAAAGATCAAAGACAATTTTGTAACGCCAACTGGACTGCAGAAATTTAAAGTAATGCCGTTTGTACGAAAAACACTTCACTCACATCTCAGAGGTTAACTGACAGGGTAATTGCCGGTTACGCAACTGCCTGATGTGTATTGTGCCTGGTGACATTCAGTCTCTCATGGATTGAATATTTACAGCATTTATCGGGCTTGTTTGATCGAATTCGGAAGTCAGACTGGTTTGTAAACCTAGCTGAATGTGAATCTGCCAAAGCCAAAGTCCCCTTCCTGGGATATGTCGTTGAACACGGAAAAATAGCCCCACGGGATGCGCAAACGAACGTTGCGGGGGACTTTTATACATTGTTGATGAAAAGAGCAGTACGACGGTTTACTGGAATGAGTGGCTTTCACTGAAAGCTTGTGCTGATTGTTAGAAGTGTGTCTGCTCCACTCACCGAATTGATAAAAACAGCCATGAAATTTCAGCGACACAAGAATTTCAAAAGGTATTTGACAGCCTAAATACTTTGTTAACCATTGCCAAAGTATCAGCCACACGTAATTACACGAAGGTTTTCAATGTGCCTATCGATGCCAGTGATGTGCATGTCTCTCTTATTCTGCCCCTCTAATTTCGACAAGTAAACCTGTTTCATTTGTATTCTGTGTTTGTGGGGTTTAATTATCAGGGCTCTTGTGTAGTTTTGGAAAAGCATAATTAATCTACTTTAGATACCTGAGTTCTGTGGATCTTCTATATTCTGTTCGTTGTGTTTCATTGCTTAGTTTTGTGAAACATTTTCTCTCTGTTCTAAAAACTGGAAGTCAACCTAGCTAAAGTATTCCAAGTAAATTTTATGACATACTCACCAAAACAAATAGCGATGTTACGCTCTGGATTTCCTGCATAAGTGGTCTCTCCGAGGCAAAACGGGGGTTCTTCTTCTCAGAGCAGATTGTGAGGGGACATAATTGACGTGTTCGAAATAATGAGGAGCATGGAATTACAGATTGAAGGAACCATTTGCTCTTGATCGATCACCAGGGTTTGTAGATTTCAGACAAGATGCAGAAAGCTTTGAATAGATATGTTGGAAAACATTACCAGTCTGCGGGTGGCAGACTCTGGAAATCACTCTCTATTAAGATTAGTTGGACATTTAACTCTTCATTCTTCTCTGAATCCATTTGCCAAAGAGTTTCAAAAAATGCTCAAAGCCCAGCATTCCCGCGTGCAACAGTGATGCGATCAATAGCTTTGTGAAATGGAAAGGTGCCCATGACCAACGTGTGAGACTATTCGGCTTCCCTTCTGTGATGACGCTGGAACATTGACTCTCATGCTCTCTGTGGCATTTAATGAAGGCATTCTCGTTTCTGTAGATTAAGAACTCATACCTTATTTCAGCTGCAGAAAAATCAGTTTGTAATGCGTAATAAAAGACTGCACTTCCCTCGAGCCAGGTAGGATTCGAGCCTACAGTCTCCTGATCCATAGTCAGGCGCGTTATCCATGGCGCCACTGGCCCCACGCGCATTTAACGACTTAGGAGCCGTGAGGTTTGTACTGACAGGATTAACAGCAGTGATGTTCACCAGTTGAACAAGCAACAAACATAATTTCTGCAACTGCTTCAGTCCAATCTTCATCACCTTTCAAAGCAGCGAATTTTCCAAAACAAAACATATATGTCCGCATGAAGCTTCCATTCACACTGTCTGCTCAGTCATTCAATGGAATCACTGCTGATCTGATGAATTTCGAATCCACTTCTTCAGCATAACTGACATGAACGTGAGACTAATCACCACATTGTATATACCAGTTAAGTTTTCAGAGGTTTCGATTACAGTAACGACCTTTGCGAGTATGCAGGAAACTGAATACTGTGACCCGAGCAAACAAATCCCATCATGGAAATTAACCCAGTGCAAAGTCAACCATATAAGGAGGGGTAGATGACGTAAGAAATTCCTCTGCTTCTCTCTTCACAGATGCTTCTCCAAGAATTGAATCTTTGCAGAATTATTCTTTGTAATTTAGACTGTCCCAGTTGCAGATTTTACCTCAATCCACAAACACGTGTCCTGCTGAGAACTACTTCACTTAAGATTAAAACAGTTGACAATCTTTCCGCCCAGCGGATGTCCCAATGTGCCCTGCTCCATGTCAATACAAGTTCTTGCATGTGAAATTGGAGCTGCCAGCTTGATGTTCCACTGCCTCTTGATGCGTGTGAATTGAAGCCGCTTTCGTTCAGGCAGGAGCTTTTAGCTTCGATATTTCATGCGCCTGTGTATCATCAGAGAATACCAATCCGCTCACTGATTGTATTGTTGCAGCCACATGGTCGCGCTCATCGCCATCACCATTTCCAAGTAGTTTGGGAGCAGTGCGACTCAATTTCTCTGACTCCACACCTGGGAACTGGGATTATATGATATGGCATTGCATGATTCTGTCAATGAGGGAGAACATTTGTGAAGTAACCCATGTTAAAATACAGTGTTATTGAGAAATACCTTTCAGCAATACCTTGCAGTATCCCATGACCCTTTGAACCTTTGTAGATATCTTGCAAACGTCATCTCCTACAACCTCAGTGTTGCAATTTCTGCAGTCTCTCGAGACATAGAAGTTAAAGATTCAACCGAATCCGAGTTCCCACATCTCAGTCACTGTTTGACCAGTATTCCTTTGTTCGTGTGGTTCTGTTCCTGGCGTAACCTCTGCCACGATCCTTATTGCTTTTTGCATCGTGCTTTTCCATGTGGCGCCAGGATCATGAAATGGTTCTTCCTTGGCATTGTAAACACAGCAAGTTCTGCTCGAATCACAGTGACAGGAATCGGCATTTTCCCGTTTTACTCCATGTAATATGTGCTGAGCAAACGCTGGGAAAATCAATCTTTGTTTTGCATAAAGATATTCTTGGTGGTGATAAATTCCCTTCTTCAAACACCCGCTGTCTTACATCTTTGTTTTTCAAATATCATCGCAACCCTTTATCGGAGAAACCTTTCGCTCCCACAAGAACTAACTCGCCTAAACGACCACCCTCCAATTTAACTGAGGTATTGCACAATATAATACTCAAATTTACAGTGTTCAATCTGTACTGCTGCGGTCACTGTTTTGGGTGAAAGTGCCCCAATCCAATGATTAGCATCTTCAAGCAATTCAATCCATTTAGATGCAGCTGTTCTGTAATTAATCCTCGTGGGGCAGCCTTTACTGACACGGACAAAAACTAGAAGCTAGGACAGACAGAGTCGTCATCTCTGGGTTGTTGCCGGTGCCACGTGACAGTGAGGCAAAGAATAGGGAGAGAGTGCAGTTGAACACGTGGCTGCAAGGATGGTATAGGAGAGAGGGCTTCAGATATTTGGACAATTGGACTGCATTCTGGGGAAGGTGGGACCTGTACAAACAGGACGGGTTGCACCTGAACCAGAAGGGCACTAATATCCTGGGATGTAGGTTTGCTAGCACTCTTCGGGGGAGTTTAAACTAATTTGGCAGGGGGATGGGATCCGGACTTGTAGTCCAGCAAGTAAGATAGCTGTGTGTCAGCATGCCCAAGACTGTAGGGAGGCTGTGGAGAAGGTAGCACTGACAGGGAATAATTGCGGACACAGAGATGGGCTCAAGTGCGTATACTTCAACGCAAGGAGTATCAGAAATAAGGTGGGTGAACTTAAGGTGTGGATCAGTACCTGGGACTACGATGTTGTGGCCATCACGGAAACGTGGATAGACGAGGGACAGGAATGGCTGTTGGAGGTTCCTGGTTACAGATGTTTCAGTAAGATTAGGGAGGGTGGTAAAAAAGGAGGGGGGGTGGCATTGCTAATTAGAAATGGTATAACGGTTGCAGAAAGGAAGTTTGAGGGGGATCTGCCTCTGGAGGTAGTATGGGCTGAAGTCAGAAATAGGAAAGGTGCAGTCACCTTGTTGGGTGTTTACTATAGGCCCCCAATAGGAGCAGAGATGTGGAGAAACAGATTGGGAAACAGATTTTGGAAAGATGCAGAAGCCACAGGGTCATAGTCATGGGCGACTTCAACTTCCCAAATATTGATTGGAAGCTCTTTAGATCAAGTAGATTGCATGGGGCGGTGTTTGTGCAGTATGTCCAGGAAGCTTTTCTAACTCAGTATGTAGATTGTCCAACCAGAGGGGAGGCCATATTGGATTTGGAACTCGGAAATGAACCGGTACAAGTGGTGGGCTTGTTAATGGGGGAACATTTTGGTGATGGTGACCACAATTCTGTGACTTTCACCTTGGTTATGGAGAGAGATAGGTGCGTGCAACAGGGTAGATTTTACAATTGGGGGAAGGGAAATTACGATGCTGTAAGACAGGATTTGAGGAGCATACGTTGGGAGCATAGGCTGTCAGGGAAGGATGTGGTGGAAATGTGGAACTTTTTCAAGGAGCAGATACGACGTGTCCTTGATATGTATGTACCTATCAGGCAGGAAAGAAATGGTCGTGTGAGAGAGCCTTGGTTGACGAGGGAGGTTGAATGTCAAGCAAAGAGGAAGAAGGATGCTTACATAAGGTTGAGGAAACAGGGTTCAGACAGAGCAGTGGAGGGATACAGGATAGCCAGAAGGGACCTGAAGAAAGGGATTACGAGAGCTAAGAGGCGGCATGAAAAATCCTTGGCGGATAGGATCAAGGATAACCCCAAGGCATTTTATGCGTATGTGAGAAACCTGAGAATGACGAGAACGATGGTAGGTCCGATCAACGACAGTAGTGGGAGACTGTGTTTTGAGTCGGAGGAGATAGGAGAGGTCTTGAACAAGTACTTCTCTTCAGTATTTACGAACGAGAGGGACCGTATTGTTGAAGAGGAGAGTGTGAAACGGACTGGTAAGCTAGAAGAGATACTTGTTCGGAAGGAAGATGTGTTGAACATTTTGAACAACTTGAGGATATACAAGTCCACTGGGCCTGACGGGATATATCCTAGGATTATGTGGGAAGCAAGAGAGGAAATTGCAGTACCGTTGGCAATGATCTTCTCGTCTTCACTGTCAACGGGGGTGGTACCAGGGGACTGGAGAGTAGCGAATGTTGTGCCCCTGTTCAAAAAAGGGGATAGGGATAACCCCGGGAATTACAGGCCAGCTAGTCTTACTTCTGTGTTAGGCAAAGTAATGGAAAGGGTACTGAGGGATAGGAATTATGAGTATCTGGAAAGACACTGCTTGGTTAGGGACAGCCAGCACGGATTTGTGAAGGGTAGGTCTTGCCTTACAAGTCTTATTGAATTCTTCGAGGAGGTGACCAAGCATGTGGATGAGGGTAGAGCAGTGGATGTAGTGTACATGGATATTAGTAAGGCATTTGATAAGGTTCACCGTGGTATGCTTCTGCGGAAAGTCAGGAGGCATGGGATAGAGGGAAATTTGGCCAATTGGATAGAAAACTGGCTAACCGGTCGAAGGCAGAGAGTGGTGGTAGATGGTAAATCTTCAGCCTGGAGCCCGGTTACAATTGGATTTCTGCAGAGATCAGTTCTGGGTCCTCTGCTGTTTGTAATTTTTATTAATGACTTGGTTGAGGGAGTCGAAGGGTGGGTCAGTAAATTTGCAGATGATACGAAGATAGGTGGAGTTGTGGACAGTGAGCAGGGCATTTGTCGTTTGCAAAGGGACTTAGATATGATGCAGAGATGGGCTGAGGAGTGGCAGATGGAGTTCAACCCTGCCAAGTGTGAGGTTGTCCATTTTGGCAGAACAAATAAGAATGTGGAATACAGGGTTAATGGTAGGGTTCTTAGTCAGGTGGAGGAACAGAGGGATCTTGGGGTCAATGTACATAGATCATTGAAATTTGCCACTCAGGTGGATAGAGTTTGTAAGAAGGCCTATGGAGTATTATCGTTCATTCGCAGAGGGATTGAATTCAAGAGTCGTGAAGTGATGTTGCCGCTGTACAGGACTTTGGTAAGGCCACAGTTGGAGGACTGTGTGCAGTTCTGGTCGCCTCACTTTAGGAAAGATGTGGAAGCTTTGGAGAGGGTGTAGAGAAGATTTACCAGGATGTTGCCTGGAAAGGAGAATAGGTCGTACGAGGATAGGTTGAGAGTTCTCGGCATTTTCTCGTTGGAACGGCGAAGGATGAGGGGTGACTTGATAGAGGTTAATAAGATGATCAGAGGTATAGATAGAGTAGACAGAAACTTTTTCCCCGGGTACAACAGAGTGTTACAAGGGGACATAAATTTAAGGTGAAGGGTGGAAGGTATAGGGGAGATGTCAGGGGTGGTTTCTTTACCCAGAGAGTGGTCGGGGCATGGAATGCGCTGCCGTGGGAACGGTAGAGTCAGAATCATTGGCGACCTTTAAGCGGCATTTGGATAGGTACATGGATGGGTGCTTAATCTAGGATAGAAGTTCGTCACAACATCGTGGGCCGAAGGGCCTGTTCTGTGCTGTAATTTTTTATTTTCTATGTTCTATGTTCGAAGAGATTAATGGAGCATCGAGCTCAGGATAAGAGTACAGCGCAGTATTGAGCAAAAGATGTTTTATTGGAAAAGACAATTTTCTGTGGCTTTCTACAGCCATTTTATCATTTGTTCATTCGGTTCCCCCAAAATATTGCGTGCAGTTCTGCAATTCACATTACAGTAATCATGTGATCGCAGTGGAAACCGTGCAGAAATTTATCGAGTTGAAAGTTTTACGTTATGAAGACAGATTGTTTTGTCTGGGGTTGTTTTCCTTCGGCAGAGGAGACTGTGAGGATTCATATGCATTAAATAATGAGCGACATGGACAATGCAGACTAAAAGAAACGATTCCTCTTGAGCGACCAACAGAGGCGTAGACTGAAGCTAAAAAGTGGAAAGGGTTGAGGAGACATGTAGAAAAATCTCATCAGCAAGCGGATGGTTGAATCTGGATTCACTGTATGAAGAGATGCACAGAGGCGAACCCATATAACCTTCAGAAATACACGGATCTGAACTTGAGTTGTTAATGCATACAAGGCCAAGTGATGAAAATGGATAAAGATAGTTAAGCGATTGCATCTGACGAAAGCATTTACAACGACCTTGATGGCTGTCATTCTACACATACGTGGTATTCGTGTAGCTGTCCGTGGTCGGCGAGCAGTTCCATTTTTTCCACTTTCATCGCTGTGAACCGGCTTTGATTCTCAGTCCGGGAGTTGGGGGTTTGTTTCGATTCTGTCAGCGACATCAGTAAAAGCAGACCACCTGAAAGTGGAGAGCTTTTAGTCCCTCGGATCAATTAATGACGTCGAGAAATGAGAGACTATGTCCCAGCCCCTTAAATAAGGGGGACGGTGCCTCGGCTGTCTCTGCTCATTCAGACAGTTCACTCTCCATTCTCCTCTGATTCCGCTTCCTAACGATTTTCCCAAAATTTTCAAAGCTGAGACTTGGCTCTGTGTCTTGTTTCCTTGACAATCACAGGTGCCGCAGTGAATCTCGGAAAGTTGACGGGTGTAAAGGGCAGCGTGAGTGACGAATTCAGCTTCCCCTCCAATGATGACTCTGGGATATTGATTCTGACGTTCGCAGGGGCATTTAATGAATGGACTCCTGTCCCTGCAATTCAAGGTGCAAACCTCATTTCGGCTTCAGAACAGTCAGTTGTAAGTGCAATAAAGTCAGCGCTGCCTGCAAGCCAGATTGGAATCGAAACTCCACACAGCAGATCTGTAGTTAGGCATATCATCCATTGTGCCACTGGTCCGATGTATGTGCTGTATTGTGCGGGAGATTAGCTTGTATGTGAATTTAAAACCTTCCAGTCTTGCTCTTGAAACAAGTCGAAAGCTTCACCACGATTTCTGGACCGTAACCAAGCGCATTATCCATTGTGACATTGCGTTTGCGAGGGCTTGAGGTTGGTATTCTGCAGAGTTGTGATCTAAGCACGGACATGACCAATCGTACTCATGTTCACAAGTTTAATAACCAGGAAAGATAACCACTGTTACTGCTTCGTTCCAATCATCCACTCTTTGTGCAGCAGGAGGTTTTGTAACGAAAAGACATTCATCTTCATGAAACTTCCATTCACTTTGTGTCTACTCAGCTATTCCATGGTATCTTCTCTCATCTGATGAATTTCAAATTCACTTCACTGACTTTGCTACATCACTTTTGATAAACTAATGCCTAATCACAACATCGTATTTAAGCTAATTTTCGTAGTTTGAAAGTACTTCAAGGACCTGTGCGAGTTTACAAGAAATTGAATAAAACGAAATGAGGAAAAAAAAATCCCTTCCTGCCAGAGCAGAGTTAGCCATATGAGAAAGGTCAGAGATTGAAAACATTACCTCCGTTTCTCCCTGTGCAGATATCAATAGAAGCTGCTCCAGGTAAAGTTGGAACTACCAGCTTGATGTCCCAATGCTCCCAGCTTCGTGTCAATGGAGGCTGCTGCAGTTCACGTTGGAACTCCCAGCCTGATGCGATGTATACTCCGTCAATAGAAGCTGCTCCACGCAATGTTAGAACCCCCAGTTCCCGGCATTTCAATTCACTCTATACTTTCAGTGAAAAACTTCACACTCACTGATATCATGACTGAACCCATATCCGCTCGCTCATCCCCCATCCCCATTTCCAGGTTGATCTTCGCTTTGCACCATACAGTTTCTCGTATTCCAGGCGTGAAACCTGGCACTATATGATATTCCACAGCAGTGTTGACTTCCTTGTTTGACGAAATTGAAAATGTAAACGATGTTAAACTACATTTCCTTTGCAGAAAAACATCCCAGCAATTCCCTGCGCTATTCCCTGACATTTGCATTTTCTGGAGAACTGTATCAATCGTCGCCTTCAGCCAACTAAGTGATGAAATATCCATCGGCTCTGGAGACACCGAAGTTAACCATTCAGCCCACCATGAGTTTTAATGTCTCAGTCGCTGTTTGTCAAGTATTCCGACTGTTCATGCAGTCCTGTTCCTACCATATCCTCTGCCACTATCTTTACTGCTTTTTGCTTCATGCTATTCCATGTGGTGCTGGTATCATACAGTGGTTAGCGCTTTGCGTCGTGGCAGCAGAAAAATCATCTGCAATTTGATTTCCAGTGTTGTCACTTGTTACCGCTTTATGCAGAGTAAGACATGCTTAACAAAAGCAGGAGCGAATCAATCTTTGTTGACATGAAAATATTCATCGAGGTGATGCTTTTGCTCCTTCAAACCCTCGCCCTTTCACATCTTTGCTGTCTATGTATCAGGATTCAAACCCACCCATTCTCGGAGATTTCTCTCCATCCCACGATCAGTAACCCTGCTTTCGGTCACTCCTCCTGTTTCCCTGAGGCATTTGGCAATCAAGCCCTCGCATTGACATTGTTCAGTCTCAGCAGCTGCAGTCAATGTTATTGGGCGAACGTGACCCAATCCCACAATTAGGAAATTAAAACCAATCGATCCATTTACATACTGCTGTTGTGAGATCAGTTCTCATGTAGCAATTTTTACTGACATGTACCGGAGATCACGAGAACATCATGCTCAGGAAAAGGATAAAATGCTGTATTCAGCAAAGGTTTTTTTTTGGAAACGATCAGTTTCTGTGATCTAATTTCAAAGGAGAAGAGGAGATTGTGAGGAAAAATGATTGAAATGTGAAAAACAATGAGAGATAAAGGCATGTTAGACGGAAAGAAATGGTTCCTCTCGGTCAAACGCCAAGTGGCGTAGACTAAATGTAAGATGCAGAAAGTTTTCAGTATATATGCAGTAAAAACTTTATCCACCAGTGGTGGTGGATAAATCTTCAACTCATTGTGAGGAAATCAACACAACCTTCTGAGGTATTCAGTCTGTATTTGTGATGCTAGGTCATACAAGGCAAAGAGATGGAAAATGGAATGAGGATATTGAAGCAGTTGTTTCTGCCAAGAACGCTCCAACACGTTTGAGGGCTGTCACTCTCCGTGAGTCTGACAGCTGGACTCGACCCTGGTCGTGTCGTGGTTCTGAATTGGCACCTTTACCACTGCGGGCAGGGTTCAATTCCCAGTAAGGGCTGTTTTGTTCAGCATCAACAGCATGGGTTTCTGTGATATGATTCCTTTCAATGCTTCGCATCAATCAATGTCTCCACGAACATCAGAGTCAATGCCCCAGCCTCTTAAAGAAGAAGTGCCTCGGCACTCCATGAACCAACATGAGACTGAAATATTTATTATGTTTCCTTGCCATTTCGAGGAGCCACAGCGATTGGGTCGTTGGCTCTGTGAAATTGAAAAGTGCGCATTCGCAGTGTGTGGGACTATTTGGTCTTCCTCACCTGTGATGACGCTGCGACTTTGACTGTGATTTTCGCCGGGACGTGTACTGAAAGACATTCTCGTGTCTGCATATCAGGAGCTCAAACTTCATCTCGGCTTCAGAACAATTCTTCAGGAAAATTAGGTTGTGAGTGTAATAAATACCTGCGTTAACCTCGAGCGAGAGAGGAGTGAAACCTGAAATGTTCTGATCTGGAGTCAGGCACATTAGACTTTGCGCCAATTGTCCCACATGTCCTTCACGCTTTCATGCTTCAGAGTTGTGATGTTAATATGGAGAGGACAAATAGCAGTCATATTCAAAAATTTAACCACGAATGAAAATCACCACCACTGCTTCAGTCCAATCCTCCCCAATTTGTGTTTCAGCGCCATATATAATAACATATCTGACATGATGAAGCTTCCATTCAGCGTCTTGTCTGTTCAGCCATTGAATGGGATCATCAGTGATCCTATAAATTTCAACATTAGTTTCCTGCTTTTCCTCGATAAATCATGAAAAACTCGAGCATAATGGCAACAACAAATCGAGTCATAGAGTCAGAGAGATGTACAGCATGGAAACAGTCCCTTTGGTCCTACTCATCAATGCTGACCAGAGATCGCAAACCAATCTCGTCCCATCTGCCATTACCCCGTCCATATCCCTCCAAACGCTTTGTATTCGTATATCCATCCAAATGCCTCTTAAATATTGCAATTGTACCAGCCTCCACCACTCCCTTTGGCAGCACATTCCATACACTGCTCACTCTCTGTGTGAAACCATTGCCCCGTCGGTCTCATTGAAATCTTTCCCTTTTCACCCTAAAACTATGCACTCTAATTTTGTACTCACAGAACCCAGGGAAAAGACTTTTTTCTGTTTATCCTATCTTAGACCCACACAATTTTGAAAACCTCCAATAAGTCAACACTCAGCCTCCGACGCTCCAGGGAAAGCAGCCCCAGACTGTAAAGCCTCTCCCTATATCGCAAATCCTCCACCTCTGGCAAAATCCTCATATTTGTTTTCTGACCCCTTTCAAGTTTGGTAACTTCTTTCCGATGGGATGGAGACCAACTATTCACGCAATATTCCAACAGTGGCATAACCAATGTCTTATACAATAGACAATAGACAATAGACAATAGATGCAGGAGTAGGCCATTCTGCCCTTCGAGCCTGCACCGCCATTCAATATGATCATGGCTGATCATTCCTAATCAGTATCCTGTTCCAGCCTTATCTCCATACCCCTTGACTCCACTATCTTTAAGAGCTCTATCCAATTCTTTCTTAAATGAATCCAGAGACTGGGCCTCCACTGCCCTCTGGGGCAGAGCATTCCACACAGCCACCACTCTCTGGGTGAAGTAGTTTCTCCTCATCTCTGTCCTAAATGGTCGACCCCGTATTTTTAAGTTGTGTCCTCTGGTTCGGCACTCCCCCATCAACGGAAATATGTTCCTTCCTGCCAGAGTGTCCAGTCCTTTCATAAGCCTATACGTTTCAATCAGATCCCCTCTCAGTCTTCTAAACTCAAGGGTATACAAGCCCAGTCGCTTCAGTCTTTCCGTGTAAGGCAATCCTGCCATTCCAGGAATTGACCTCGTGAACCTACGCTGCACTCCCTCAATAGCCAGAATGTCTTTCCTCAAATTTGGAGACCAGAACTGTACACAGTACTCCAGGTGTGGTCTCACCAGGGCCCTGTACAGCTGCAGAAGCACCTCTTTGCTTCTATACTCAATCCCTCTTGTTATGAAGGCCAGCATGCTATTAGCCTTCTTCACGACCTGCTGTACCTGCATGCTTGCCTTCATTGACTGGTGGACAAGAACACCCAGATCTCTCTGAACAGCCCCTTTACCTAATTTGATACCATGAACAGCCCCTTTACCTAATTTGATACCAGCAAACTTACCACCCAAGTCATGTATTCAATACTCTGACCAATAAAGGAAAGCATATTAAACGCCTTCTTCACTATCCTATCTACCTGCGACTCCACTTTCAAGTTATATTTCATACATCAGAATTCTATGAACCTGCACTCCAAGGTCTCTTTTTTCAGTAACACTCCATCGGACATTGCCTTTCAATGTTGAAGTCCCGTTATGATTTCCTTTCCCAAAATGCAGCACCTCACATTTATCTGAATTAAACTCCATCTGCCACTTCTCAGCTGATTGGTCGAACTGGTCGAGATCCTGTTCATATCTTCGCTGTCCACTACATCTACAATTAAATGAAAAAAGTAAAGGACCCAGCACCGATCCTTGTAGCACTCCATTAGTCACGGGACTCCAGTCTGAAAAACAACCCTCCAGCACCACCCTCCGTCCTCCCCCTTTGAGCTAGTTATATACCAATTATTATTGGAAGTTTAGTTTGCTTGAATGACGTGCATGGGTTTTCAGAATATTTAATATCATGACACGAACTGAAAATGGGTTGCTGCAATTTAACCAAATACGCAGTCAGTCTTATGATGAAGGACAGAAAAACAAAATATTGCCTGCATTTCTTTCTGCACAGATTCTCCTCGACGAGCAGAATCTTTGCCACATTTTCCCTTATTTTTGGGAGATTTCCTTGGGACAGGTATTTACAGAATCTACAAACATGGTTCCTGCCAAATACTACTTTAATTCAGATTAAAATAACAGAGTATCTTTGCTCCCAACTTGATGTCTCATTGCTCCGTGCTCCTTATCAATACAATCTGCTCCAGTGAGGTTGGACCTTACAACCTGCTGCCGCAATGCCCCCTACTTTATGCCAACAGAATCTGCTCCATATGAGATGGAGGTCCCAATCTGATATCACAATGCTCCCTGCTCCATATCAACAGAAGGTACGACAGGTGAGGTTGGAGTCCCAGCCCCGGCCTTTCATGCACCTTTTTACCATCACAGCGGGCTCATCCTCATGGCCATTTCCAGTTTGATCTTCACTGCTGTGCCATTCAGTCTCTCTTAGTTTAGCCCTGGGAACACGAGATTATATGGTATTCCGCAACATTGGGTCCTTATGTGGAATATCACAATTCTGCATTTCATAAATCAGAATTCACGCCCACGCATTTTCAGAGATTTCCCTCCCTTCCATAGTCACTTTACATCGCTCCTCCCATTTCACTGAGGCTTACCATAATCTAACGTGCACGTTGGCACTGTTCTGTAATTGCTGCTCCTGTCACTCTTGATGGGTAAACGTGTCCCATCGCCTCATCGGGACCTTGAAGCCACTCGATCCATTTCAATCCCGGTGGTTGTGAAATCATTGATCATGTTGGAGCCTTTACTGACATGGACCAGAGATTACCTGCTAACAATTCGTCTTGACTTCCTGCCACTAAGCCAGTATTGCACCTCACTCGCTACGTTTCCATTAATGCCACAGACGTTGATCTTTTAACGCATTTTCGAGGAGAAAGTGAGGACTGCAGATGCTGGAGATCAGATTTGAAAATGTGTTGCTGAAAAAGCGCAGCAGGTCAAGCAGTATCCAAGGAGCAGGAGAATCGACGTTGAGGGCATGAGCCCTTCTTCAGTTTCCTGAAGAAGGGCTCATGCCAGAAACGTCGATTCCCCTGCTCCTTGGACGCTGCCTGACCTGCTGCGCATTACCAGCAACACATTTTCAGCTTTTAACGAGTTTGCCATGATGGAAAAACACACACCTGGTCAAACATACTAATCTAATTCTTGTGCGAGGTGGCTTTCAGTATGATGTTCAGCTGACTGGTTTGTGATCTCTACTACCAAGATGCTCTCGCACTGCAATTCCTGCTACTGCCCAGCTTACGTTCTCAAAACTAGCTTCACAAATGTGCCCCTCATGTTTGTCTTGCCATGACTGATCAAAAACAATGCTCTTGAAATCACTTCAAAAATCATTTCGCATTACATTGGCACACTACATTGGAGTTGTGAAAATCCACTGTTATTTCTACCCTTTTATTTGATCATTATTGAGACGTTAACTGCCATTAGATTCATTATACCACTAAGTTGTTCTGGTCTCTGTGGCACTCTTCCAGCAGTGTCACTGCATTTTTTGTCCCTTCGCTGAATTTTTACAGTCACATTTGATGTTCATTTAAAAGATCGTTCCTCAGAACTGCAATTTTTCAATCGAGCAAAATCGCCAGCCTTTTCATTTAAAGTCCCCTCTAATGATATCAAAGGGTGAAAGAAAATCAGAGTTTCAGCAGCAGATGAACTGAGTTTCGGCCGAGTTATCAATTGTCAGCGTGTGGGGCACATGTGATCGTGGTGTTGATAAGATCCAACAGCGCAACCCAGCAGCTTTCACGCTAACATTTGTTTGGTGTTAGCTGCACAAATTGCCAGAGTCATTTCCATTCATTTCGCAATCTGTCTTTTTGTTTTTGGCTTTTCTTTTACTCCTGTAGTTCTCCCTTGATGGCAGTAACCATGTCTCACGTTCAAAATGCCTACCTTTTTAATACCCCATAATCGGATTATCTCATTGGTTCGATGTTGGCAGAATAATAAATTCGAAATCGATTGGCTTTTAGTTTACTGAGACGTAATTGAATCTCGTTGGTTAAATTTGAATTGTCGTCAAAATAGCAACCAACTCAGGTACCTATTTCACAGCTAAATGCTATGTATTTTCAATTTTCCAGTAAAATCTGACACTACTCTCGTCAGCTCTCAGCGCAGAACAACATTGTATTGTCTTTAAAGTAGAGTACACACTTTCAACTTCATAACACTCTGGAATTCCACATCAGGCTGTCACTGGCCCACCACACACAGAACCAGAAATACAGACGTCAAACAAAGGACAGTTATAAGTGAACAAAGAGTAGCTAAACGTGCGATGTCACAGTCAAAGTGAAACAGGGGATAGAGAAATAAACTGTACTTGCCAGCACACAGAAAATAGTCAAGTATTTTGCAGGAATCTACATCATAGTCATGAATAGGAATTGAACTTTTTTTTTCCAGAAAACATGGTGATGTTGTAGAACTCTATATTAGCATCAAGAGCAGTAGCCTGAAGTGTTTAGTGAAATGCAACACTGCTTCAGACTCTCTCATTCAGTGTAAAATCCATATCTGGCAGTGGGGGAGTAAGGAGCATTCGAATACAGAGAGTAGAAGTAGAGGAGTGGGAAGAGCACAGAGGAATGTTGGGCTGGAAGCAGTGGTGGATTAATGGGATGTTCGACTATGAATGGATTTGAAAACAAATCTGAGAATTATAAAATCAGTGATGAGGCATCCTGGGAACCAATGCAGATCAGTGAGTTTTATTTAGTCAGAACACAAGGGAAGTCAAGGAGGAAATGATAGGCAGTTAGCTTAATATCTGTCACATGAAAGCTGCTCAATGTTTCGAATAAACTTGTTGAGCAAGGCACTTGGAGAAAGAAAATCTAGGGTATGATGAAAATTCAAGATACTTTGCGAAAAGCTAGTCAGATTTAACCAGATTATTGAAGTTCTTTGTGGAGCTATCGTGTGCTATGGATAAACGGCCATTTACTGTCCCATTCGTGAGACTGTCAAACTTCACTTGAAGGCTCCCACTATCCTCCTCACAATATACATTCCGATCCAGTTGGTGTCATCAACAAGTTTGGAAAGGTTACAAGAGTCCAAATGTCCAAATCATGTATAATGGTTGGGAACAATTTGGTTCAAGCATTGAATCATAGAATCCCTGCAATGCAGTCACTGCAATGAGACCCTACACTCTCCCTATAATGCTGCATTTCGCACGCCCAATCCACCTAGCCTGTACATTCCTGGATATAATGGGCAATTCAACTAAACCGTGAATGTTTACACTGTGTGCGGAAATAGCAGCATCTGCAGGAATCCCATGCGGATACTTTTGAATGTGCACACTTCATGTTGTCAATCGCGTGATGGTGGAATTGAACTCGGGTCTCTAGCACTGTGAGGCAGCAGTGCTGTCACTGTTCCTTGTGGTATTCCACCAGTAACAGTACACCATCCTGAGAAAATTGCACTTATCCTACGCTATGCTTTCCAGCTGGTAAACAATCCTAATGAATGTTGGCACGTTTTCTCCAACCACATTGTGTTTTGTGATGTTGTGTGGGACCGGATAAAAAGCTCCTTGAACAAAGCAAAACAGTGGGGTTCCAACGTGATTTCCACTCCACAGGAGACTTTGCAGAGATTACATAACTTGAAAGATTACTCCCAGCGCATCCACATTCTCCCATTGTCTTCCTCATTCTTCATCATTTTGGGATGAAGCCTATCTGGTCCTGTTGACTCAAACTTTAATCCAATTCACTTTTGAAGTACGACTGCTTTACTGTTCTTTTTTTTGTCCCTTGTTTCATATTTTTGGGAGATTTTGACTGACAGGCTGTGTTTTTCCTGTACCACATTCTTCAACACTGATTTCAAGCATGTGTAATCCTCACTTTCTCCTTTTCCTCAGTCCTGACATTAGCATAGTATTTCACTGTGCTGATTCTCTTTGCGTCTTGACGGTCCAGATGATCATCTGAAGCCTCGCCCACACACACGTGTTCTGTTTCTCCCGACTTTGAACGAAGTTTGTAGCTTTCCTGTTCAGAACACCATACTATTCAGGTTAGGATGAATGAAATGACTCTGCTGTGATCTTTGAACCAAATTTGCTGAGTGCAAATCAATTCTTCTAATACCCTGCAAAATTGATTTGAAGCATTGTATTGAGAGATAATCCATTCAAACATGCTCCGTCAAGTGTCTAAACAACTCTTTTTGTGGCTCAGTGTCAAGTGTTGCCTTTTCACGTTCCTATTTATCATTTTGGACATTTTGACAGATGGAAGACGGGGTAGAATTACAATCTGATTTTGTTGATTTGGAAATTCATTGCAATTCCTTCTTCGTTTCCAGGTGTTTAACCTGTAATTCCTCACCTGGCAGTAATCTGGGACCACGTGCCCTACGTGGACTGCAGCAGTTCAAGAAGATCATTCATCGACATCTACATAGGCAATTGGAGATTGACAATATCTGCCAGTCTTGCTCCTGAAAGTGGTGGAGAGTGGGGTGAACTATTCGGCTCATGGAACCAGCATGGGCACGATGCACCAAATTAAATTCTGTTGTAATCATTCGGTAATTGTGACTAAAATTAAAGAAAAAAATACTCACACCGGAGGCCATGGATCTGTTTCTGTAAGAAACTCAGTAAGAAAGCAGCTAATCGTTGGAACATCTGTACGTTTCTCAATGCTGTGAGAAACACCTGCAAGAAAATAATAGCAAAATACTGCAGCAGCTGATTTTTTTTTTTAAAAGGCAGGCTATGCTGGAATAATTTAACAGGTCGGTTGGATGTGCAGGGAAAGAAGGTAGATGAATGTTTTAGCGTGCGCAGACAGACATCAGGAAATAAAAATGAAGCAGATTTTCTTGATCAAAATGATCTGAGAAGCAGAAGGAAAATACAGTTGATTTGTGACAGTCACAGGCTCTGGGGATGGTAATTGGTGGAAAATCCATAAAGATGAAGTCGACAGGAGTTATGGTAAAATAACAAAAAGGGATATCTAAAATTCATCACTGTCCATCCAGGTCAGAAATTCAGAAGAAACAAATATACCTTGGTTTGGGTTTGGTGTGTGTAAATACTCTCCACTGAACTCACTGTAAATGCAGTTTCGTAAACCCTTCTCTAAAAGTCCAGAAGAGAAATTCACAATCATTGTGTCCTGGTCACAGTTGTTCCATGTACTCTGCTATCCTGTAAAGTCGGCAGACATTATCCCAAGTCCAAATGGCACTCCGTCATCGCCGAGTAACACTGTACCCATTGCTCATGCAACCTGAACATGCTTAAGAGACGATAAAGCAATCATGACTGACAAGCAAAGTCATGGAGAGCACAGAAACAAATGAAAAACACAACATCTAAATTAGATTAGTGAAACCCAGAGCATTTGGAAGGGTTCAATAACGAGCAGAGAACAGCTGAAATGGCAAGATGAGTTATTAAGATTTCGTACGTCAGTGTGTGAACTTGAAATATAAATAATGGTGCAAGAGTTTAATCAAAAATTTAAAGGTTTACAGAGAGAATAGCAAGGTAAAACAATGACTGCAGATGCTGGAAACCAGGTTCTAGAGTAGAGTGGTGCTGAAAAAGCACAGCAGTTCAGGCTGCCTCTGTGTAGCAGGAAATTCCGAAGTTTCGGGCAAAAGCCCTTCATCAGCAGTACAAGCAGAGAGCCTGAAGGGTGGAGAGATAAATGAGAGGAGGATTGGTGGTGGGGAGAAAGTAGAATAGAGTACAATAGGTGGGTCCGGGTGGGGATGAAGGTGACAGGTCAGTGAGGACAGTGAGGGAAGGTAGCTTCAGGGCAGAGGAAATGACCTGGGAGTTGCAGTGGGAGAGGGACTCCCTGAGATTCTTGTAGAGAGAGTAGAATTTTTTTCAAGGCAGGCATCCTTACAAGAGGATTCGCAGTAGGGTTAAAATCAACTGGGTAAAAGCAATTACTGCAGATGCTGGAAACCAGATTCTGGAGTAAAGTGGTGCGGGAAACGCACAGCAGTTCAGGCATCTTCCGCTGAGCAGGAAAATCCGACGTTTTGGCCAAAAGCCCTTTATCAGCAATACAGGAAGAGCGCCTGAATGGTGGAGAGATAACAGAGAAAAGAGTGCAAATTGGTGCACTGGAGAAGACGTAATGGGGAACAACGAAATGGTGCAGGTTAACACGTACTTTGCATTAGTTTTCACAGTGGAAGACAACAACAAAATACGTGAATTAATCGACACGTAGGGATGAAGTGAATGAAATGCCAACAATAACCAAAAAATGCCAGGGAAGCGGCAAGGTCTGAAGGGATGAAGTCACTGAGACCAGATGGATTGCATTCCTGATTTCTGAAGGAGATTGCTGAGGAGATTGTGGTGGCATTGGTCGTGATCATCCAGGAGCCATAGGCGTCAGGGTGGGTCCCAGATGAGTGGAAATTTTTATATGCAACACACCTGCTGATAGAAAGGGGAGAGGCATACACAGACTACTGTCGGCCATGCTAACGACAGTATTGCACAGTTCTTGGAAATGGATGGTAAAATACAGCAAAGTCTGCATGTCTTCATTAAGTGGACGTCATGTCTGAGAGCTATGCTAGATGTCTTTGAGGAAGTACCAAGCAACTAAGACAAAGCAGAGCCAGTGGATGTGATCTAATTCAATACTCATAAGTCCTGTGATAAGGTGCCATCCAACAGACTGCTAAATAAGGTAAAAGCATACTGTGAGTGACAAGGAGGGGATTGGCTGACTGGCTGAGTGAGAACAGAGGGGTCTTTTACAGGATGGCAGCTACTGATTTTTTTAAGACATGCACAGCCATCGGTGTTGAGAACATAACTATTCACGTTATACATTAAACATCTGGACAAAAGAACAGAGTGCAATGTCGCTACATTTGCACTTGACATAAACGTAGTTGGAGAGACAGGTCGTGTCAAGAATGCTGGGAAACTTCATAAGATGCTAGGCAGGCGCAGAGAGTGGGCAAATAAGTGGCAAATACAATACAAAATGGGATGTGTCAGGTTATGCAGTATGAGAGGAAGAAGACAGGCTTTGACTAATTTCTGTTCATGGAACGCCTTTAGAAATTGGAAGCACAAAGTGAGCCCAGGATCAGGCAGGTTCAGTTGGAATTCAGGAAGGAAAATTCAATTTTATAATTTATATCAAGCGGCCTCGAATACAAGAGCAGAGATGTCCAGTTGAGCATTTATATAGTCGTGGTCAGACTGCATTTGGAATATTGCAGGAAGTTAGGCCCGATATCTAAGGGTAGAGTCAGAGTCATACAGCACCTTAGCAGACCATTCACTGCATATATACCATGCAGAACTCATTGCCAAATTAAAATAGATCCGCCTGCCTGCCTTTGGCCCATATACTTCCAATACTTTCCTAATCAGTTACTTGTCCAAATGACTTTTAAATAATTTAACTGAAGTTGCATCCATCACTTCCTCTAGCGGTTGATTGTACACAGTGACCAAAGGGAGTAGAACAAAAGCTGCCACTCATGTCCTTTATGAATCTTCCTTCTCGTACTTTAAACATATTGCCCCTAGATTCGAACTCCCTCACCTTTGGTAGTAATCTTATTTATGCTCTCGTGACTTGACAAATCTCTATAATGCCAAACGTCGAAGGCCTCTGCTCCAGTGAAAAAAAACGCAGCCTATTTTTATAACAGATGACTTCCATTCATGACATCATTCTGTTAAATACTTTCTAAACCCTCTCCAATATAATAAAATCCTCCTCGTAACGAGGAAACAAGAATTGTACACAATACTCCAGAAGATATGATGACATTGGAAAGGGTCCGAAGAAGGTTTAAAAGAATGATCCTGGGGGGAAGAAATGCTTCTAATAAAATGTTGAAAACTCGGGGACTGTACTTGATGCAGTTTCGAAGTTTGAAGAGAATCTGATTGAAACTTAAACAATGCATAGAGGGGTAATTAGAGTGGCTGTGGATAAGTTTTTCAACGAGTACGAGAGACTAGGAGCTGACTGCACAGTATAGAGAGAAAGGATGACAAATTTGAAGTGAGATGTGGAGGAATGTCTTCAGCAAGAGGCTAGTAATTCTTTGGAACACTTTGCCGTAGAGGGCTTAGTGGTCAAGGCATTGCAATTTTTCAAGACAGACATAGATAGGTCCCTGATTGATGAGAGGATCAACAGTTACAGGAGATGGCAGAAAGCCGAAGAATGAGGTTGAGAAACATGTCAACCATGGCCAAATATTGGAGAGGTCTCGATGGGTTGAATGGCCTAATTCTGCTCCTTTATCTTGTGGCCTTCTCGCAATTTGCGTGTGACTTCAATCTGCCCATTGACTGAGCAAGTCAGATCATAACAACGGAGGTGACTGACGTGGTGTATGTATGAGATGGTTTTCTGAATCGCTACATTAAGGACACAAATGGTTTTCTGAATCGCTACATTAAGGACACAAATGGAGGACAGAGCATCCTTGATTACGTATTGTTTAATGGCCATTGATGAGCTAGCTTAGTTGGCTGGTCGACGAGATTTCGATGAAGAATGACAGCAGCAGCATGTGCACAGTTCTCGTATTGGCCTCATGAAGTCCCCACATTTTCACCTTGTGCCTGAGACACAACGACTCTCAGGTTAAAGCATGATCAGTCAAATCGCGCGATCTCTCTCTCTCCCTCTCTCTCTCTCTGTCTCTAATGAGTCAGCAGGCCTGGGAATATGTCAACTTTGATTTGAAAGCTTTATTTATATATATGTCAAGGAATAATTGACAATCCACCTCTATGGTGTCCCTCAGGAAGATTGAAGAAGTCAGTGAGAGAACACTTCATTAAGGTCGAGAGTGATAGAGCTGACTCAGATTATGGGCCGAAATGTATTTATAAGAAATGATACTGTTATGAAGCGTGAGCACGGTACAACGAATTGTGGTGCAGAACTTAAAAGGATGACAAGCACTTCAACAACATTTGCAGGAACTGCAACTGCTTATCACTCCTGTCTGACACAAAGAAACCGGGAAACGTGGCCATGTCATAGCTAACAGGCGATATTCGGCACAGTATTGCACTCAAGGAGCATTATAAATTGGCTGAAAATAGCAGCAAACATCAGATGTCAGTAGAAGATGAAGAAAGATTTAATGCAGAACGAAAATGTCCTTTAACAGTAAGCTTGAGAGAAGCATATAATGAATTGTTAAAGCTCCTGAAGGTATATGAATTGAGAAAAAAAAAGGATTATTGAAATCAAATCCCTTGCAATGAGAAACAGAGGATGTTATAATGTGGGATAAATATATAGCATAATAAATAAATATGTATATTGGTTCTGTCATCACAGATGATAAAAGTAATATTCCTAAAGTGCTGGTAAGAAAAAGAGAGGGAGGAACTGGAAGAAATCAGTATTATCAGGAAGATAGTGTTGTGGAAATTGATTAGATTAAAAGACAGTAAATTCCACCAACTGCAAATCGAACAGCAGTGTACATAAAGTCACCCTAAATGCAGTGAATGCGTTCAGTAACTAGATTGTGGAGTCTAAATAGAGTAAATTAATTGTCATATTTCAATATTCTATCGACTCTGAAATAATATCTTGTGTTTGGAGGTCAGTTAATATGACCTCACGATTTATAAAAGGAAGTAGTGAGAAAACATGGAATGACAGAAAATTTAGTTTAACACTGGAAAACAGTAACTGGATTAGACAGAGCCAGCATAAACTTACGAAACTAAAATAGGAAAGGAGATCTCGTCTTCTTGTACACAAATCGCTAAATGTAAGCATGCAGGCGCAGCAGCAGGTGAGGAAGACAAATGGTGTGTTAGCATTTGTACTGAGAGGATTTGAACACAGGACCAGGGAAGACTTGCTGAAATTGTGCAGGGTCTTGTTGACAGCACAACCGAGAGTGTTGTGTGCAGTTTTGTGATCCTTATCTGATAAAAATGTTCTCCATTCGGAGACGGCACAATAAAAGTTTACCAGACTGATTCGTGGGATGTCAGGACTGACGTATGAGGATACGTTAGGATGAAAATCAATCAAGTTTAGAATGATGAAGGAGGATGTCACAGAAACGAGTAAAATTCTAAAAGGTACGAACAAGTTAAATGCAGGAAGGATGCATTCAATGACCAGGGCGTCCAAACCAGGGTTGGGAGGTGGCGTCACTTCTAAGAATATGGGGGTAGTCCATTTAAGACTGAGATGAGGATTTTATTTATTAATCAAACACTGGTTACTCAGTGAAATTTGATGCCACAGAACGTAATTGAAGCCAGAATGTGGAATGTTGACAAGATGAAGATATCTAAAGTTTTGAGGCAAGAGGGATCAAAAGGTTAGGCCTAAAGAAGTAGCAGGTTACTGTGCGGAATGATCAGACAAGATCATACTGAATTACAGAGAAGCAACAAACATCACAACAAGCCAGTCCTGTTGTAATATTTCATATTTCCATTCTGTTAAAGGTGGGATATGAAAACCAATTGTTTTTAACTGACACAGATATCAGTAACACGTTGTCTCGATGTAAAAAATAATTCTGTAAATTCTTACCAAACAGTAATCGGAGAGCAATTTTATCATACGAACGTCAGCATTTCGAGGAGGTAAAAAGTAGCTTTTGAGATTCGTACACTGGCTGTTCTGTGTCTCAGTTTCAATTCAGTTCTCAAATTACTGAATGTTCTGACAAAAGCGACATCGTCTGTATGAAATAAGTAAACGTCTTTAAAATGTTGCTGATACTGGGTGGAGGGAGTGGTAGGAAAGGGTGGGGAAGGGGAGCAGTGAGAAAAACAATGGGTCGGGTTTTTTTGAGGGATTGGACACGAATGCCCCCAAATTCCAAAACCCCCACGAACCGCTATACTGCTCAGGTGTCCTGTCCCTCCACTTCCTGCTCCATTCTTTCCGTCTCTAACACATTTACAGCAAGCTAAGTGATAGAGGTGTTCATGGGGTACACTTTCCCACCAATTCCAGTCACTATTACACTCCCAAGCGTCTCCCAACAACACCACATCCTCATGGACCACCGCAATGATTTCAAACAATATCATTTATTTTCAGCTCTATTCACACTAAAGATAGATAAAAAAAACCGTGACCTGATAAATTAAAGCAATTAAAACTGAAACGGGAATAGCGGTCCCTGACGGGGGCCTGTTTCTGAGAAGAAGACTCATGCTCTCTGTGGCTTAATTGGCGACCCCAGATAAACAACGTTTGGTTCCAGAATCATTTCATGACCAAACCTGCAACCTCTAACTGGGCTACAGCATCTGGCGCTTCCCTCCCCTTTAGCCCTCACTTAACGACTGCCGATTGGAGACAACAACATTTCGTTCAAATGAGCACTCGCCGCGAGCATGCTCGCAGTTCATGTTAACCCTAAGCATGCTGCAGGATCCATCCCAAGTGATGACGTATAATGTTCAACAGTGAAGAAGAGGCGATCCTACAGGACCAAGCTGGACGCACTGGTCCTCCAACCAATCATTGAATCTCACAGGCGTGCTGGGCGGTCTGATAAATCAGAGAATGCTGCTTGGCTAAAATAATCTAACCAGGACTTCCACACACCAACTCTCAATCAAAGTTCGCTTAAAAAATTCTTCCAGTTCAAAACACAATTGTTAATGATGATTCTGTTCCCTTTCCCGCAGACGAAAGTGAGGACTGTAGATACTGGAGATCACAGTCAGCATTAGAGTGGTGCTCAAAAAGCACAGCAGGTCACGCAGCATCCGAGGATCATGAAAATCGAAGTTTCAGGCAGGCACCCTTCATCAGTAACCTTTCACGCAGTAATTTATGATCAATATTGTTATTATCCCTTATATTCCTTCATCCCCACGTTTCATGCACAGCAGTCTCACAGAACCTTTGTCTTTTGTTTTGCCAATCTACATTTATCTGATCGCTTTGGAATAGCATCATCAAGACTTCTCCTTACCTCATCAAAAAATATCGTAGAATGTTCACCACAATTTTCTATGAACAATTCTATTTTAACTTTTCTGAATGAAACGCAAATTTCTTCACGTGGCACCTTATTTTGTCTGGTATTACTGTTTGCAACATGTTTCATACGTCTTTAAACGGTTATCTTGTCAGTACAGAATTCATTGACAAAACGTTTCTCATGGCAAACTGAAAGCGTGCATATATTTTAAAGATGAGGAAATGTGTCTGAATGAGTTGTGACTTGGACATTAGTTATCATGAATACAAAGTAAAGACAATCAGGTTGTGATGGTGTTGACCTCTGCCACACTTTCAGAAGCTGCCAGACAATCTGAATACTTCCAGCATTTTCTGTTTTTAGTAAAATATATATCAGATTGCCAGTATTTGGCTTCAGCACTTGTCCTTGGGACAAAAGGGATGAAAAGTGGGTCGGAGGCAGGCGCAGTCATCTCCTTCAGTCATGCAACTCCCAGCTCTTCCTCTGGTTTTGTAGTTTTGTGACAACACTAACTCGCTTGAATATTGGATTTGTATGATAATCTAAGTGTTTAATGTTACACTTTCAGACTAAATATGGAATTTTTTTGAAAAACATCAATTCATATCACTTTCACAATTTATGTGTGCATGTCCAGGCCATAATTCTACTTTTAAGGAGAAGGCAGCATTTCATATTGGTAACTATTCGCAGGCCATGGCTGTGAGAGCAAGGAATCCAAATGACTGGCATTCCAGGGACAGTCGCTGTGTCTATTAACATGGAGACTGCCTGATTCGGCATTACAGTCTCCCATCCTTCTGCACATGATGCCTTCAGTTCTGTCTTAGTTTTGTTCCGACTGGTTTCTAATGCACGGACTATCCAATCATCTATTATGTTGTTTTTCTGAAGAGTGAGAATCCTTCTCTCAGAGCGCACTGCCTCCGTAGATCAATGCTTAGATACGGGAGGAACACGGACAGGGAAATGGCTAAATGCTTCCTTTCTTTGCTGCAACCAAACTCTGGTGTTGAAATTTAAAATGGGACAAAATAAGCCAATTGAGTGCAATCCTATTTTCTGGCTGATCTCTCCTAAGGTCACAGTCACTTCGCTAGAACGTGTCTGTGTGTTTGCCTCTGTAAGTGAAATGGGGTTTAGATCACCGAGGGGGTGTGAACACAGGTTATCCATCTTAGACTTCGGTCACATACATTGTAAAATGTGCCTGGATGATAGCATTGCGACGAGTGCTTGAAACATTTGCGAACACAAGGGGAGAGGCCAAGAGCGGAAAACTTGGATGATGGGCCTCTGTCCATTCTGTGTACAGTCGATGACTTGCGCAACTTTATGTACTGATAAATTAAACACCATCTGCTTTGGCATTAAGAAGCAGTTCAACAGCTAGCGAGGCAGCACTGGTGGTGTATTGGTTAAGAGTCGGTGTTTTCCTCACTCCATCCAGAGTTGGGTGCCTGGTCAGGGAATCAGGTTATATTGTTGCTGACAGTGTCAACAACGTGAGTGAAGCAGCTCGGATGGGATTTCTTCAATATCTCAGATCAGTTCATGCGACGAGAACATCAGAGTTCATGTCCCTGCTCCTTCAAGAAGGGGAAGGAACCTTGACAGTCTCTGCTCATTCGGTCAGTTCATCCTTCATTCCCCTAAAGATTCACAGATTTGAAACGGGGCTCTTTTTAATTGTTTCCTTTAAACTCCCACGGGTTGCAGGTATTGGATTGGTTTGAAATTGATAATGTGCACAAGAGCAGCGTGCGAGATACTCCTATCTTGCCCTCCTCTGACAGCGGTCTGAGGTTGACTCTGATATTCTCGGTTGTATTCATCGATCAGAGACATTAATCGGTATATTAAGAAGTGCCACAAATAATTCAAACAGAATGAAATTCTTTCAAATGCTCTGGCTACAAAATACTCAGAAACAGCTCATTTTTGAGAGATATTTAGGAAAACCGAGTTTAAGAAGATAAACAATTTGGTTTGGAAGATGCTTCCAATGACGACGTCAATTCTTTTGAACGATTCGGTGGAATTTTAGTTCTTTCTATTACCACAGACATATCTTGCGAGATTGACAAATGCCTCAGTAGGGACCGACTTTCAGAAAATTAGGAGTTAAACCATTTGGCCACTTCTTCCTTCACTTTAGACTTGAAAACCAGAGGCTGCTTACTTCGGCAAAGAGGTAACCAGGCAGCAGGCTTCCATTCAAGGACAGGCCCAGCCATAAAGAATTGATACACGTTGAACGAATACCTCCTGAGGCAGCCTGGCTTCCTGTAATCTCCCATCCTCCTGCCTGTTTACTTTGGATTCCTCGAGTTGTGTTGACGTTACATAGGAAGAGAAGCATTAAGCCGTTTCCCGTACGTCTCCTCCCCAACTGTTTCCCCGTTACTCTACAGCTTCTACTCTCTCATGTTGCTCTTCCTGCCAAACTGGAGCATTCTTTGCGTCAGCTGGTTGTTATCCACATGTTCCCCGAAGGAGAAACACAGAAGTGAAATTCCAAACTCAAACAGATTAGCCCTGGAGATAACCACTTCACGCTTTTTCATCAGAAATAATTACCACCCTATCTAACCCTATGATTATCTTATATGTCTCTATGAACTCACCTCTCAACCTTCTTTTCTCCCACGTAAACAGCGTCAATTCCCTCAGCCTTTCCTCGTAAGATCTACCCTTCATACCAGGCCACATTCTAGGAAATTGGCACGCTTTCCAAAGTTTCCACATCTTTCTTATAATGTTGTGAACAGAACTGTACACGATACTCCAAGTGCGGCCACACCAGAGTTTTGTACAGCTGTCGCATATCCTCATGGTTCCGAATCTCGATCCCTCTATTAATGAAAGCTAAAACACTGTATGCCTTCTTAACAACCCTGTCAACCTGGGTAGCAAATTTCAAGGATCTCTGTCCCTGAACACCGAGATCTCTGCACATCTCCACCTCCAAGAAACTTACCATTAGCACAATACTTTGCACTCCAGTTACTCCGACCAACAAGAATCACCTAACACTTTTCCGCATTAAACTCCATTTGTCACTTCTCAGCCCACTTCTGCAGCTTATCTATGCCTCTCTGTAAACTCAACATCTGTCGTCACTATCCACAATTCCACCGACCTTAGTGTTGTCTGCAAATTTACTAACCAACCCTTCTACGCCCTCATCCAGGTAGTTTATTAAAATAAAGAGCAGCAGTGGACCCAACACTGACGCTTGCGGTCCACCACTGGGAACTGGTGGCCAGGATGAACATTTCCCATCAACAACCGCCCTCTGTCTTCTTTCGGCAAGTCAATTTCTGATCCAAACTACTATATCTCCCATAATCTCATTCCTCCGCATTTTGTACAACAGCCTACTCTGGGGAACCTTATCCAACGCCTTGCTGAAAATCATATACACTAAATCAACCGGTTTACTCTCATCTACCTGCTTGGTCACCTTCTCAAAGAACTCAATAAGGGTTGTGAGGCACTACCTACCCTTCACAAAACCATGCTGACTCTCCCTAATCAAGTTATTCTTTTCCAGATGATTATAATTCCTGTCTTTTATAACCTTTTCCAACACTTTACGAACAACTGAAGTAAGGCTAAACTGCTCTGTAATTACCAGGGTTGTCTCTACTCCCGTTCTTGAACAGCTGAACCACATTTGCTATCCTCCACTCTTCTGACACTCTTGCTGTGGACAATGATGAGAGAAAGATCAATGTCAAAGGCTCGGCAATCTCCTCTCTGGCTCTCCAGAGTAACCTAGGATTAATCCCGTCCGGCCCAGGGGTCTTATCTACTTTCACTCTCTGCAGGATTTCTAATACCTCTTCCTTGTGAACCACAATCCCACCTAGTCTAATAGCCTGTATCTCAATATTCTCCTCGACCACATGGTCGAAAGATATTTATTTAGTGCTTCCCCTATGCCCCCTTCCCCACACACAACTTTCTACTACTATCATTGATTGGCGCTAATCTTACTCTTGTCATTCTTCTATTGTTTAAATACCTGTAGAAAGGCTTTACGTTGACACTATCCACCAACAACGTCTCATGTCTCCTTCTGGCTCTTCTGAGCTCACTCTTTAGGTCTTTCCTGGCTGTCTTATAATTCTCAAGCGGCCTAACTGAGCCTGCACATCTCATCCGAACATAAGCCTTTTTCTTCCTCGTGACCAGAGATTCCACTTGCTTCGTAAACTACAGCTCCCGCGCTCTACAGCTTCCTCCATGCCTGGCAGGTGCAACTTATGTTAGACACTCAGGAGCTTTTCCTTGATTAACCTCCACATTTCTAATGTGCCCAAAACCTGCAGTTTCCTTGCCCATTTGAGGCTTCCTAAATCTTGCCTAATCGCATCGTAATTGCCTTTTCCCCAGCTGTAGATCTTGCCCAGTGGTATGCATCCGTCCGTTTCTATCACTAAAGTAAACATAACAGAATTGTTTTCGCTCTCACCAAAGTGCTCACCCTTTTCCAAGTCTAACTCCTGGCCGGGATCATTGCACACTACCAAATCTAATGTGGCTTTACCCCTTGTTGGCCTGTCTACATACTATGTCAGGATGCCCTCCTGTTCACAATGGACAAAAACGGATCCATCTATAGTACTCGTAGTGTTTCCAGTCAATATTTGGAAAGTTGAAGTCCCCCATAACAACTAGCTTGTCTGTCTCATTCCAGTCGAGAATCATCTTTGCTATCCTTTCCCCAAAATCTCTGGAAGTATTTGGAGGCCTATAGAAAACTACCAACAGCGAGACCTCTCCTTTCCTGTTTATAACGTCAGCTCATACTACCTCAGTTGATGGGTCCCCAAACATCCTTTCTGCAACTGCAATGCTGTCCTTGACCAAGCATGCCTCTTTTACCATCTTCTCTGCTTAGATTAGATTAGATTACTTACAGTGTGGAAATAGGCCCTTAGGCCCAACAAGTACACATCGACCCTCCGAAGTGCAACTCACCCAGCCCCATGCCCCTACACCGAACACTAGGGGCAATTTAGCATGGCCAATTAACCTAACCAGTACATCCTTTGGACTGTGGGAGGAAACCGGAGCACCCGGAGGAAACCCACGCAGACAGGGAGAGAATGTGCAAACTTCACGCAGACAGTCGCCCAAGGTGGGAATGGAACCTGTGTCGTCTGGCGCTGTGAGGCAGCAGTGCTAACGACTGTGCCACTGTGCTGCCCACTGCTCTAACTGAAACATCTAAAACCTGGGACCTGAAACAACTAATCCTGTACCTGCTCTATCCATGTCTCAGAAATGGCCACAACATCGACGTCCCAGATCCCAACCCATGCTGTAAGTTCATCCACCTTATTCTGGATGCCCCGGCGTTGAAGTAGACACACTTCAACCAACATCTTGCTTGCCAGTTCCATTTGCATCCCTGATAGTTGATTTCGGATCTCCATACTCTCAACCTTTTATATACTCGAACTACGATTTTGGTTCCCATCCCCCTGCTGTATTAGTTTAAACCCACCCCCAGTGGCCTCAGCGAATATCCCCCCCCCCAGGATATTTGTACCCTTCTGGTTCAGACGAAGACTATCCTGCTTGTGCAGGTCCCACCGACCCCAGAAAGAGCCCTAATTATCCACGAATCCAAAACCCTCCCCCCTGCACCATCCCTGTAGCCACGTGTTGAACTACAGTCTCTCCCTATTCCTCGTCTCACTAGCACGTGGCACGGGCAACAAAGCAGAGACAACTCTGTTCGTCCTAGCTCTAAGCTTGCATCCTAGCTCCCTGAATTTCTGCCTTGAATCCCCATTTCTCTTCCTACAAATATCGTTGGTGATTGATGGACCATGACCTGTGGCTGCTCCCGTTCCCCCTTAAGGATCCCAAAAACATGATCAGAGACGACGATCCCTGCCACCTGGGAGGCAACACACCAACCGTGAGTCCTGTTCGTCCCCACAGAACCTGCTATCTGTCCCCTAACTATGGAGTCCCCAATGACTACTGCTCTTCGCCTCTCCCCCTTCCCTTCTAACCAGCAGGGACAGACACTGCGCCATAGCCCTGTGCCCCACTGCTTTCCCCTGGTAACTCGTCCCCCACAATAGTATCCAATTCGGTATACTTATTGTTGAGGGGAATGGCCACAGGGGATCCCTGCAATGCCTGCTGGTTCCCCTTCCGTCCCCTGACTATAACCATTTTGCCTTTTACTTGTACCTGTGGAGTGACTACCTACCTGTAACTCCCCTCAATAACCCTCTCTGCCTCCCGAATGATCCGAGGTTCATACAGCTCTAGCTCCAGTTCCCTAACGCGGTTTTCATGGAGCTGGAGTTGGATGCACTTTCCGCAGATGTAGTCAGCAGGGACACTAGCCATGATCCTTACCTCCCACATTCGGCAGGAGGAACATTCAAATGCCCTCAGCTCCATTCCCGCGATTCTAAATTCCCAAAGAGACTGTTGAAAAAGCAAAGAATATAAAAAAACTCGTTATCTTACCAATCTTTCATTACCCGCACTTCAACCCAACCTATCACACTCTCAGATACCTTGCCTCCTCCTATTTGTCTCTGTACCGCCTGGGCTCACAAGCGTCATTCCAAATGAAGAGCTCTTGCATGAAACGTCTATTCTCCTGCTTCTCGGGTGCTGCCTGCTCTGCTGTGCCTTTCCAAGTCCACACTCTCTACTCAGTGGCGAGGCAGTGGATTTGTGTTGGGGACTGAAGATAGAGGCCTCACTTTTGCACGATTCAATTGTAGGAAATGTCTGCTCCAACAGGACATGATGTCAGAGAAGTCCGGACAGTGTTTGACCTGGAGCGAACATGGATTTGATGGTGATCACATCCACCTGTTGACGTGCTCCTTATCAGAAGTGGAGGCTGTGTGTCTGAAAGATTCTGGAAAATTTCCTGTCAAATTGTTGGTGCCTAAATCCCTTAACTTCAATCCTAGCTTCAGGCACAATCAACAGTCTGTGAGAGACTCTTTCTCATTCTCTTGATTTTTTAAAAAAAGCATCAATTTCACAGTATATTAGACGGGGAAGTTTTAATAAACAATCACTTCACCATGATAAGATGAAGTCGCGCATTTTATCCGATATAGAACCTGATCAGAGTTGAACATGGAAGGAAAAGGCTCCGGTTACGGTGGGAGAGAATCGTTCACTTGTGTGTGTGGACAAGGCTTCAGCTACCATCAGAGTCCACAAACTACAATTGTAGTCATATTTAAGTGAGACTGTAGACTTTTCTCCATCTGAGCTGAAACTCCATGAAAGCAATGTTACCAGGAACAAGCTCAATGTGTGGGAAGAGATACACTCCTTTTCTGACCTACTGCGACACCTGCTCGATCACAATGACGAGAAATCATTTCAATCTCTGGATTGTGGAAAATGCGATAAAACGTCCAGTGATTGATTTATCCAACACCATGCTCATACTAATGAGAAACCTTTCATCTGTCCAGACTTTGGAGAATATTATCAGACCACTGTGTAGTTGATGCATGGGAAATATGCTGACACGAATGATCGTCCTTTAGAACTTCTGAGGAACTGGCGTCCGATCCACGTGCTCACCCAGAGGACAGACATATTCAATTCCACAACTGTGGGACGTGCTGCAAATGTCCGATCGAAGTGAAGTCCCATCAACATTACTAACAGGTCCTTTCAACTCCCAGACCGTGGCAAGTGTTGCAAATGTTCCTGGGGACTGACATGGCATCAACGTGTTCACAAAGAAGCGACCCTTTAAATGCTGAGGTTGTTGTCATCACTATACAAGTTCCTTGGGATCGTTTAATCATGAACGTCTTCACATTGTGAAGAGACCTATCAAATATCCAATGTATGGGATGTGTTCTCCAGTCTCTGCAGGACTGACGTTCCATCTACATTTTGACAAGTTGAGAGACATTTCAATTGTTTTCATTGTGGGACTCGCTTCGTGCGATCATCTCTCACTCTCAGTACACCAGCGAGTTTGTAGTGGGCAGAACGTATTTACCTGCTTCATTTGAGAAAAACCGTTAGTTCACTCATCGACCCTGCTGAGACCGCAGAGAGATCCACTGGCGGAAGGAATTCACTCACTCATCGGGCCTCCCGAGAGAGCGCAGAGATCACAAATCTCAACTGCGATTGGATTATGTTGTTTGTGACATTCAGCACGGAAAGTAAAGTTTTAATATTTTAGATAAATGTCAAACAAATCAATTTTGTATTCAATACCGTACGAGAGGTCAATATAAGGATGGGATTCCGTAGTACTTGAAGCATCAACACAGGTTCTTCAGGACAAATGTAATAGAATTCTATGAGAAGGTAATAAGCAAGACATAAACAGTATATTCTGTGAATGTGATCAGCTTGAATTTGCAGGAGGCATTTGTCAAGGTGCAGTATCGGATGATGCGAAATAAGAGTCTATGGTGTCGGGGCAAAGTACAGGCGTGGCTTGAGTTTTGGCTGACTGGCTGGAAGCAGTTTGGTTAAGGGGTCTTTTCCAGGATGGCAACACGTGACATGTGGAGTTCAGCAAGGGTCAGTTTTGCCACCAGAACTATTCCCTTTATGCGTGAATGATCGGGTTAAAGGACCTGAGAGTGTTGTTGATATTTTGCAGAATGCACAACAACAGGTGGAAGGACAGATCGTTTTGAGGAAGCGGGCAGGCTGCAGAGTGACGTGGACATGCTGAATTCTTGGATATAAAAGGTTGCAGTTAGAAAACTGTGTGGAAAAGAGTGAGGTCATAAAGTAATGGCATGATCAGAGGCATAGACCATTTTGTGACGGGGAAAGGCTTCAGAGATCCCTCGGTTAAAGGCACTTGAGTGATCGAGTTGAGGTTTCTCTTATGTTTAACAAGCAGGTTCTGTTGGCTGTTAGGAGGGTAAATGCAATGTCGGCATTCATTCAACTGAGCTAAGGACCAACTGCAGAGGTTTGCAACTGACGCGATAAGAGGCTGTCGTCAGACGCATTTGGATTATCTGGAATAGCTTTTGCCCTCATGTCTAAGGGTCCCCTTAGACATATGTTCTGAGTGGTGGATAGGAGGTTTACAATGGCCGACACAGTGATGCGCACTGCTGTCTTCCAGCCTCAGCAACGCTGGTTCATTTTCTTCATCGGGCGACTGTCTGCAGTTTGCATATTCTTTCCGTGCCTGCGTGAGTTTCCTCCACAGAAGAAAAATACGTTGTTGACGTCATTTGGCCATGGGAAATGCAGAGTTACAGGATTCGTGTAGAGGTGTGAGCCTAAGTGCAACGATCTTCGCATGTTTCATGGGTTCTTCTTGGGCTGATTTGCCTTTCGCAAATTGTCAGAATTCTATTAGAACAACGTTGATCGCAGGGATGAGGGACTTGTCATCTAAGAATTTACTTTTTTAAAAAAAAATCACAGTTCCATGTAAACATGCGATTTCAAGTCAATCTCCCGAACAATATGAGGAGTGGAGGGGCATTCTTCAAAGGAAATCATGAAGACAAAGCGAGCATATTAGATAGCCTTAGCACATAAATGTAAGGTTAATGTAAAGATATTTTATAAGTACATTGAGAGCTAGAGACCAAATAGGATCCCGGAAAAATGCAAGAGCTTACATTTGTCTTGCAAATCAGCAGATGGGAGAGATATTAAATGTTCATTTAACATTAGTGAACGAAATGGAGGCTACAAACATTGATGTTTTGAAAGTAGTTCACATTGAAAAGAGGAAGTTCCGGAAGTCTTGGAAAATATCAAGTTGGATATTTCTCTGGGATCTAATCTCATGCAGCCAGGGCTTTGTGGGAAAACAGGGAAATAAACTGTGGGGCCCTTGGTAGAATATTTGCATCATCTATTACTGGGAGTGATGTGCCCAATAAATAGGGTGTGGTGTTTGTTGAGGAAGGGATGATTGGAGAAAACTGAAAATGATAGACCTGTGAATTTTGCTAAGGTCGTGGGTAAGTTGTTGGAAGCAATTCTGAACAATCGGATTTCTAAGAATTGTGAGAGACGAGTAATGAATAGGGCTAATCAGTTTGGTTTTGTGCGAGGGAATTTCTGTCTCACAAACATGGTTGGGTTTTTTGAGGACGTAACCAAGGATATTGATGAGGGCTAAGTGGTAGAAATTGTTCAGTTGGAATTTAATAAATTCTTTTAAAAGGTTCCACAAGGTTGATTAATTTTAAAAGTTTGATAACATAGAATTCAACGTAAGCTTTACAATTCGATATAAAATTAGTTTAATGGTACAAGGCATGAACGGTGGTGGAAGGTAGTGCTCTGACTGGAGGACTGTTACCAGCTGTGTTCCACAGGGTTTAATGCTGAGCGCACTTTCGTTTTCCATTCATACAAATGATTAGATCAAAATGTATAAAGCATTGTCAGTGAGTTTGCAGATGAGATCAAGATTGGTAGTAGAGTGGACAGTACAAAAGGTTATGTCAGATTATAACAGTGGATTTTCAGTAAAAAATATTGAAGTAATTTATTTGATTTATTTGATTTCATCTTGGTAATCAAATGCTGGACCTGGCAGCTCGAACGAAATCAGAAGCATTGTGGTCAGAGCAAACGCTCACAGTTGAGGAAATACCCAGGAATCAGGGTGATGTGACTGAGTAATTGCCTGTGTGTGATGACATCACCCACATGAATACACAGCATTTGGGTTTGCACAAACAGGTAATCTCGACAAAGAATGTGAATGTCTGTGGAGAAATCGGAAAGGGGATTTATCAGAACAGTCAAATTATATCTAAGATCAGGGTGGAGCCGTTGAAGTTGTTCTACAGACATCAATAACGATTCATGCGTAATTTATTCAACATACCGAGGTTTTAATACGTTTAGGAAGTTCGAGGAAGAGCAGCTGTTCCTGTTTCATAGGAAACAAATTAATGATTTGCGCAAAACTTACTGTGAGTCAGAAGGTAAAACATCCATGTTGCTTTTGTCTTAGCGAATAAAGTGGCATGATTTAATCTTGATACATAATTTGGTTTCCGTATACGAATCTGTAACTGCTCCTCTGACATGATGTAGAATAGCTTAGAAAAGGTCATCTTAGTCAGTTCGGGACTGAAGTTCAGAAAAGAAGAAATATTTCTTTTTTTTTGAAGCTTGCTGTGTTTACATTCTCCCTGCCTCACTCTGTGTAGAAGGACTTATAAGGTCCATTCCTGTCAGTGCACATGAGACATTCACAAACCCAGCAAATATTATCACCCACATTGCTTGGCTTCAATAGTCACCAATTTGTGACACGATAAGTTTCATTGGCAAAGAAAGCACATTTATCACCATGAAGCTTTCTTTCACTCTCTGTCTGCCCATCCATTCATTTTGATCACTGCTGTTCTGATAAATTTCACGTCTACTCTTCTGTTGTTCTTCCGTAATTTGACGGAACCTCGAACCAAATTCTAGAATCATATTAATTTTCGATTGTTTATGTTACATCAATGACCAGACCAGAATAAGCTTGCAGGAAATTGAATAGCACACAAAAAAGATTTTTAAAATTTCCTTCCAGAACATTAACCGACTGCAGAGTCAGAATATGAGAAATGGCAGAGTGCAATGATATTTAGTCCATTTCACAGTCCTACACGAGCTCAGTCTTTGCAAAATGTTTGTTTATAATCGTGACAATTCCCTGGGGCAGATCCTCCCTCAATCCACAATAATGTATGCTCATGAAAACTATTTCAGTTCAGATTGAAATGGCTCAGGATACTTTCCATCAACCCAATGTTTCCTGCGCCATGTCAATTGAAGTGTATCCAGATGAGGTTAGACCTCCCAGCCTCTTCTCCCAATGCTCCCTATCCCATGTCAACAGAAGTTGCTCCAGCTGAGTTTGGAGCTCCCAGCCTGGGAGTTTCACGCGCCTCTCTGCCTTCATAGAAGGACTGCATGTTCACGGGCTTTGTCACTGGCAGGTAGCGTAGAGGTCCACGCGTTCATTCCATTCCCAATTTCCGATCGAATCTTCGCCACTGCGCCACTAAAGTTTTCTGATTCCAGACCTGTGAATCGGTGTCATGTGAGTATTCAACAGTCGTTAATACATTGTCCCGTGGCACTGATAAAGTAACGATGTGAAACTTCGTTGTTATTGAAACTTACATTTCAACAATTTGTGTACTATCGCCTGTACATTTCGTCTTTGCAAGAAATCTATTGAACTCATTCTTCAACATTCTCAATGATGGAACCTCCACAGCAACTGAAGACATCGAAGATGACGATTCATTCCAAACTCAGTGGGTTGTCGTCTTGTGCACGTGGTGCAGTTCCTCGCCAATATCAGACATTGCATTTGTTGCTTTTACTGTTGAGTTTTTTTTTTCATGTGATCGTATAATGGTTCGTCCTCTGCATTGTGGCCGAAGCAAACTCCGTTCAAATCCGAGTATCAGTAATGCGCATTTGTTCCATGTTACTCTATATAACCTGTAAAAAACAAACGCAGAAAGGAAGAAAAATCAATTTTTAAGGTGAATATACTCTCTAAGGTGATGATTTTATTGCGTCAAACTTTATCTGCACCCAATCTCAGAGATTTTCTCCCTTGCCCAATCACTATTCTACCTTTCCATCCCTTCTCCCATGTCACTGGGGCATTGCACAAATTAACATTCGCTTTCACATTGACACCGTGAAGTTCGTTTTGCAGCTGTAATCTTGTTCGGTGAACGTGCACCAATGCCACCATGAGGAACTTTAAGCCACTTAATGCAATCAGATAATGTGGTTGGTTTATCAATCCTCGTGTATAGTGTTTGATTTACATGGACCAGAGATCATTGGAGCATTGGGTTCATGAAAATGACACGGAACAGTTTCGAGGAATAGAGACTTTATTGGAATCGACAAATGTTTGTGAATTCTCCACATTTATTTCAAGTTTTTATTCGTCTCTCGCTGGAGTATTTTGTACAATTCTGCAATTCACAATTAATAAAAGCGATATGACAGCTGTGGAAACGGTGCAGAAGTGATTTGCCAATATATTGTCTGGACTGAAGAACTTCAGCAAAGAAATAGTTTAGACAGTATGAAAGGAGAGAGTATTGAGATATAGGAAATAATGAGGGGCATGGGTTGGGTAAACTTAACGAAACATTTCTCTATGATGGAGGGATCAATCAAAAGGTCGCCATAGATTTAAGATAAGAGTCATAAAAGTTCGTGTAACTGTAAATAAAAATCTTTATCAGCCAGCGAATGGTTGGAATCTGGACATCACTGTCTCTATGTGTCAGAGCGGCAGAAATTCTCACAATTTTCAGAGATATTTAACGGAGAATTTGTAATGCTTAAGGCATACAACGTTAAATGATGGAAAATGGGATAAGGATAATCAAGCAGGTGTTATTGACAAGAACATGCACAAGTAGCTGGAAGACTCAGTTAGCTCCGACATCCACCGTGTGGCGTTTAGTAACCTCAGTTGTCACGTGGGAGGCCAGGTTTCAGATTCCCGCTTGGGCATCTCTGAATGTTTCAGGGTTTCAAGGTTTGTGTAAAGATCTGTATTTCCGGTGAAGGGGGCAGATGGTGTGGGGATGTTCGGTGGTTTGGGAAGTTGGTTTGCAGCCGTTTCCTCCCCTTTCTTTATGATATCTTCAAGGCAGATGAAACTCGTGTGAAGCACTGCTGTCCTGAAGCGTTTCGAATTGGTTTGATTTCCTTCCCACTGCTTTCAGTTGCTGGTACTTGTTTTTTTTGCATGTCCCAGTATGTTGGGTCCAGATAAACATGTTTTTTGATGGAGTCATTGGATGAGTCTCGTCAAACTAGAAACTCTCTGGCTGCACTCTGTTTAGCTTGTCCTATTATTTTTGTGTTGTCCGAGTCGAATTTGTTGTCCTCGTCATCGCTGTGCATTGCTACTCGGAACAGCTGGTTGTGTTGTTTACTGGATCCTCTAGAAATATTTTGCAACAGTCGATATTGCCCAGATCCCTTGCTAAGAACAACGCAAGGAGGACATGCCATTACCCAACACACCAAGTACGCTACATTATAGGTTAAAAAAATGTCTTGGCACGTACAGCCAAACTCCTCTGACCACTCGGCGTTATCAGATATCATAAACCGAAAGCCACATTTGACAACAACTCACCAAACAAAAAAAAAATGGACCCAATACCCACCATATGCAGGACAAATTTGGACAAAAAATGTTGCATGTAGTGACTGCAGGAAACATTATAAAGGACAGACAACTCACGATACGCGTTCATGAAGATCAACATGGCACGAATCACCATTGCCAGGTGTCCTGAGTAGTTTGAAAATATGTTGCTGGAAAAGCGCAGCAGGTCAGGCGCTCCAAAAAAAACATTCTCAGAGTCTTGAATATTTTCACAAAGGAGGCTTACATATCTCTGTACTTGGTGTAAACCAGAGGATTGTGAAAAGATTCTGGGAAAATGTTGCCAATTGTCAAGTGGGAAAACTGTAAACAAGAAAAACAGAAAGTCCAGACTCGAGCTTTCTGAATCTTTAGATATCCCTTGGGGCGCGAATTCAGTGGAAAATGAAGGGTGAACTGGCCGACTGGGCACAAACAGTTTAGAAATCTTTCCATTCTTTCGGAGGCCGGTATTTTGACTCTGATGTTCACCGGACATGAACTGATCTGTGATATTGAAGGATTCTCGTCCCTGCACGTCAAGATGTCAAATCTCATATCAGCTCCGGGGCAATTAGAAAACGTGGGAACAGATAGGACACTGAAAGGCTGGAGGATTCCTGGAGGATAATAACTGGTTTCCGGTGTGATGGGTATGTCTGTTGAGTGTGGGATCAGACTTTTTCCATGTCTTCACCGTGAACTTCACAGAATTTATTTCGGAAATGAAATGCAAATTAAGGACAAATGTCAATATGGGAGGAGCAGGCTGCAGCTTGCATTCGGGGATCATTGACGCCGTTGGCTTATCATTCTCTGTGGCGACATTACGTCAGTGCGTTCGGCTCTTCACTGACAGGTTGCTGTTATCCCACGACTCAGGAACAGAGCGACAGCTGTTCCCACACCACCTGTTCTTTTTTGGCCGAACAATTCCGAGTTTTTACCAAGGTCAGGAAAATGTTCCTCATCAGGCTTGAAGGGAGAAGCTCCCAGTTTTAGGAGAGCTGGATCCCGGTGACATGTATGTGTCTGCAAAGCGTCAGATCAGACTGTTCCCATTGTCCACAATGAATGCCCCAGGATTCATTTTGGAAACGTCAAACCAATTGAGGGCAATTTTCATTCTGCGAAGGGTAGGCGAAAGCTTGAGTTCACTGACAGTCTGCTTTCGGAGATCCTGCAAGGGGCCTGCAACAAGGGAACTCCCCAGTCTCTGTAGAGCAATTAGTCCTCTCGTTTGGCTGTTCACCTAGAGGGTGTACCCACGCATGGTGCGATCGCTGTTTTTATCCATCCGACACCATTGGTGTGCACTTTCGGGTTTTTAATAGGGTCAGGGATACGTATCCAAACGGAAACCAAATCCAGTGAGGAACCACAAATGCGTTTCGTTATTGTTGAATGGCAAGTGAAGGGTTGTGGACGCTCGGAATCTACAAAAAAACAGAAATTGGTCAAGGAACTCGGCAGGTTTGGCAGTACCTGTGAGAGAAGATAGCCTTCTGAGAAACTCCTCAACATGCTCTGAATCGTTGTCTCTATTTGTCTCTCCCCAGATGCTGCCAGATCTGCTATATTTCTCCTGCAATTTCTCTATTTCTTTTTAATGGAATTTCAACCATCGAGATTGTTTACCCAGAAAAAAACAACTCATGACATTTAACCCTGTCAAAACTGTGGTGATTGAATTCAAACAAACCGCGCAATGATTGCCTATCCCTCAGCTCCACAGGCAGGGAGAACTTGAAACCAGTTTAGTAGCGCGCTTCGGCAGTTGTGGCCAAGTGGTTGAGCTGATTGACATTAAATCCACGGTGGATTCCTCATGCAGTTCAGCATTTTGCTGACTGTGATTGAGAGCCGAGAGGAAACTTGAAGAGTACGTTTGAAATTCAAATCGCAAGATTAGGTGAAATGCGTATAACTCAGAAAAGGAACGTTAGGAAGCTGCAGCCTCTGGGCGGCACGGTGGCACAGTGGTTAGCACTGCTGCCTCACAGCACCAGAACCCGGGTTCAATTTCCGACACAGGCGACTGACTGTGTGGAGTTTGCACATTCTCCCCGTGTCTGCGTGGGTTTCCTCCGGGTGCTCCGGTTTCCTCCCACACTCCAAAGATGTGCAGGTTAGGTGAATTGGCCATGCTAAATTGCCCGTAGTGTTTGGTAAAGGGATAATTGCAGGGGAATGTGTGGGTTGCGCTTTGGCGTGTCGGTGTGGATTTGTTGGGCGAAAGGCCTGTTTCCACACTGTAAGTAATCTAATCTAATCAACCGCCTGTCAGGATGGAAAAGGCAGAAGACTCCAGAGCAGGTAAGACCAATTTAGTTGGACACTTCCATTATTGAATACGTTTGCTGCTCTGAAACAAGTGACGCCAGATGAGATCAGAAGAGTTCAGGGGATTGTGGTTGACTGGTGCAGACTTCGTGTGCCAAAGGCTATTGTTGTGCAAGACACTTCCATGGCCAAATGCGAGGTGGCCGGTTTGTGAAGTAACAGGACATTCTTTGCAAAATATCTCTCGGCGAGGAAGGGGTCGAAGCTACTCTCCCCTGATCTTTCTGTCAGTCATAGTATTCATTGGGACATCTCAATTGGTAATAACTGTTACGGTGCACATTTGTGGAATCAGTCTATATGATCATCAGGACAAGGGGACCGTGATGTCTCATTACCCAGCCGAGAGCAAGCCCTTGCAGCTTACATTCCCTGGCTCTGCTTTTGAAATAAAGATTACTTTCTCGTTGTGCCTGTGTTTAGATCAAACAGTTCATTAAAATTGGGACTAGACGTTCAGAGGAAGCTGGAGGTGTGACAGGAATAGAAACAGAACAAGATGAGACGTGCGAGTGTTTAGATTTTGCCGTGTGGCCGTTGTTTTTAGTGAGGAATGTCTGCAGGGAGCTATCCTGTCAGGTCCCAGGAGCCGGAGGGCTTGTTTTGGTGGGATTTGTGTTGTTGAAAGTTACAAATGAGAAGTGTGTGGGACTATTTCAGCTCAGGATCCATTTCATATCGCGACTCACTGCAACGGTGCACGTTTTCTGGCGAAGTGCCTTGTCATCCAATTAAAGTGCCTTTCCCCGGAGATACTTGTAGACATAAAGCACATGGAGTGGGTATAATCCTGAGGATTCTGTAAATGTCGGGGAATGTGCTGTGTGACTGCCTCTGTATGTGAACATGAGAATACATTCCTCAAAGGAGTTACAACAGTGTGACCAGGTCAACTTTCAGTACCGTTGTTATGTTATTTATGATCACAGAGAGAATCTCATTGCTGCAAACTGGGACAAGAATAGATGGATTCTGATAACGTGCGCTTCACGATGGACGAATGGCCCTTCAGTACTCCGCCCCCCTCACGCTTTTTAAACTAGAGGCCAGAGAGCAATTGACCTGACGAGAAAATCGCTTCACAACCATACATAACCTTTTTATTGTCCATTCTACTTGCAATTTTGCAAACTTACTTACCATGCTTTCTATCTTCCCATCTAAATCATTTGTTTAAATGAAACAAATGAATGTGTGCTCAGCCAATGGGACACCATTGGTAACAGACTTCCAGTCTGAAAACTACCCTCCCCCACCTTTCTCAGCATCCTGCTGTTAAACTAATTTAATATCTAATTAAGAAACCTTACATTGATCTCTATGTGATCTAACTTTATGAATTAGTGAACCCTGTGGAACCGGGTAAAAGCTTTTATTAAAGTCCAAGTGAGCAAAGTCTACCACTATGTCCTCATTGATCTTCTTGGTTACGCCCTCAAAAAACTCAATCAATTTAGTGCAAACCCATGCTGATTGCCTTGATTCCTTCCTTGTATCTAAACATTCAAATGAATCCTATCGTTTAGAATTGCATCCAACAACTTACCCACGACCATAACCAGACAGAAAGGTCTATCGATCCGAGTCTTCTTCATGAATTCCTTTCTAAATAAAGGCACAACATTAGCCATCCCCCAGTCATTCGGCGCCTCTCTCGTAATAATAGATGATAAAAATATTTCTACTAAGGGCCCAACAGTTTCTTTCCATAACGTCCCACAAGTCTCCGGGATACGGGAGATCGGATCCCAGAGAAATATCCAACTTTATATTTCCCAGGTACTCCACCACATTCCCTTTTCAATGTGAACATGTTTCAAACCATCAATATTTAGTTGTACCTACCATTTCATTCTCCAAGGTGTAAACTGACTCAAAGTGAATATGAGATATCTCTCCATCTGCTGAGATTCAAGACAAAGGTGAGCTTTTCTCATCTTAAAGTGGTCATATTTGGTCTCAAGTTCTGAATGTACTTGTGGAATCTCTTTAGATTTTGCTTAACTTTACATCCTGAGGCTATCTCATATTCTCGATTGACCTTTATGATGTCCTCTTAAGAATGCCCCTCCACTCCCTATATCGTTCAAGCGATTCACTTGAAACCATGTGTTTATATGGAAGCTGTCACATCCTTAAAATAAATCTTATGACAAGGCCTAAATCCCTGCTATCAACATTGTTCTAACGGGATACCGACAATGTGGAAACAGGCCATTCGGAATAAGAACCCCCACTAATCGTGCGAAAAGAATCGCACTCAAACTCACACCTCTACCCAATTCCTGTAACTCTGCGTTTCCCATGACCAATGAACGTCAGCCACACATCTTTAGTCTGTGGAGGAAACCCAGGCTGAAACGGAGAGGATGTGCCATTTCCAAATTCACAGTCGTCCAAAGTAGATATTGAACCAACATCGCTGAGGCCGCAAGACATTCGTACTCACCACTGAGTCAGCCATTATAAACCTCCTATCCACCTCTCAAAACATATCATCACTTAGATATGGGGCCAAAACCTACTCCCATTGTTCAAACGCATCTGTCTAAAGCCTCCTATTGACTGAGTTGTAAACCTCTGCCCGTTCTTTCTCATTAGCTTGAACTGAAGCCTACATTTTATTTGCCTTCCTCAACACCATCTGAAACTGCATGCTGAACATAAGAGAAAATTGAACTTTGAAATCTTTCTACTTTCAGCAAATTGTCTGTGCCTCTACTCTTTTCACCAAACGCATGACCTCATATTTTCGAAAAAGTATGCCAATTGCAACTATTTTTTTTCGAAGCACTCAGTCAGTTCAAGTCATTCTGCAGCATGCCCGCTTCATCAATAAAATCTGCCCTTCCACCTATCATTGTGTCTTCTTCAAATGGAGCAACAACACCCTTAGTTCCTTTGAATTGATCATCCATACATAATGTGAATAGCTGTGGTGCCAACACGGACTTCTCTGCACTCCACTAGTCACAGGCTGCCATCCAGGAAGAGACCCCTTTACCCAACTGTCTGCCCTCTGCCAATCAGCCAAGATTCAATCCATAGCCTCTTATTCAGCAGTTTGCCATACTGCACCTTGAAATATGTCTGTGCAAATTCAAGATGGTCACCTCCACAGGCTTGACTTTTTCTCACTTGCTCATGACATCCAGTCCAGTTGGAGCAGACATTTCTTACAATTGAATCATTGCAAAACTGAAGGCTCTGACTTCAGTCCTAAACTCAAAATTCACTGCCTCGCCACTGAGTCGAAAGTGTGATACTAGAAAAGCACAGCAGGACAGGCAGCATCCAATGAGCAGGAAAATCGACGTTTCGGGCTCGAGCGTTCATCAGGAAAGAGTCTTGTGAACCGAAGGGTAGAGAGACAAATGGGAGCGGGTATGGCTGGGACAAGGTAGCTGAGAGTGTGTTAGGTGGATGGAGGTGGGGGTGATGATGATAGGTCGCAGCGCAAGGTGGAGCAGATATGTGCGAAGGAAGATGGACAGATAGGACAGTTCATGAGAGCGGCGGAAGCCTTGGACCCGAATGAATTTGGCTGTGTGGGAGGGAGAGTTGACGTGTTCGACCAGGAGCCAGTGGTGTTGGTTGGTGCGGGGTGTCCCGGAGATGTTTTCCGAAGCGGACTGTACTTAGTCATCCAATTACCTCAATGTCGAGTAGACAGCAAAGGGAGCAATGGATACAGTAAGTGACATGCGTGGAAATGCAGGTGAAACACTGATGGACATGGAAGGGTCCTTTGGAGCCTTGGAAAGAGTTGACGGCGGAGGAGTGGGTGGATGTTTTTCAAATCCCTTGCTGTAATGAGAAGGTTGCTGGGAGGGGACGCTGGTTTGGTGGGGGCGTGCACTTGGCAAGGTAGTCAAAGAAGAAATGATCTTTAGTGAAAGTGGATAGGGGTGGGGAGGCAAACACATCTTATTTGGTCGGGTTCATTTGTAGCTGATGGAAATACGGGAGGATGGCATGATGTCTACAAAGGTTGCTGCATTTTAAAATGATTTAGACAGGAGTTCCGTCCTCGTCATAGTTTTAGGGATGGGGTTTGGGAGCGGAGTTGAGTAAAGTGGATGAGATGAGCTGGAAGGCATCATCGACCACTTGGATAAAATGCCTCGCCACTGATTCAATCTCCTCCCTGGCAATTGGCTAAGTCCTAAAAGACACGTCAAAACCATGGTGACATTATTCACCTAGTGTTTTTAACCACGTATCCCCATAATCACCATGTCAGCCTACTTGTACTTCATTATCATCACTAACTCTTCCACGTCTCTGCTCTTCTGCAGCTCAATCTCAAATCCATTCATTTGGACGACACGGTCGTAATACAGATCCATTCGTCATTTCAAATTCCCACCCTGCTTGTGTGCTAGTGAGGCAAGGAATGGGGAGAGAGAGCAGTTGAACACGTGGCCACAGGGATGGTGCAGGAGGGACGGGTCAGGATTCTTGGATAATTGGGGCTCTTTCTGGGGAAGGTGCGACCTCTAAAAGCAGGATGGTCTTCATCTGAACCAGACGGTTACCAATATCCTGGGGGGATATTCGCTACGGCTATTGGGGTGTATTTAAACTAGTCCAGCAGGGGGACGGGAAACAAAATTGCAGTTCAAGTATAGAAAACGTTGAGAGTAGGGAGGTACAAAATCAAGTTTCAGGGGCACAAGATGACACCGACAAGAAAGAAGTTGGTTTGGAGTGTGTCTACTTCAACGCCAGGAGCATCTGGAATAAGGTGGTTGAAATTGCAGCTTGGTTTGGTACCTGGGAATTCGTTTTTATGGCCATTTTGAAGACATGAATAGAGCAGGGACAGGGATGGGTGTTGCAGGTTCGAGGATTTAGATGTTTCAGTGAGAACAGAGAAGAATGTAAAAGAGGGGGAGGTGTGGCTTTGTTGGTCAAGGACAGTATTACAGTTGCAGAAAAGATGTTTGGGAACTCGCCAACTGAGGTAATATGGGCAGAAGTCAGAAATCAAGGGAAATGAGATGTCACCCTGTTGGGAGTTTTCTGTAGGCCTCTGAATAGTTCCAGATATGTAGATGAAAGTTTAACAAAGATAATTCTCGATAGCAGTGAGAGAGACACGGTAGTTGTCATGGGGACTTCAACTTTCCAAATATTGACTGAGAACACTATAGTACGAGTCCTATAGATGGTTCAGTTATTGTCCATGTGTGCAGGAGGGATTCCTGACACAGAATGTAGACAGGCCAACAAGGGGCGTGACCACACGAGATTTGGTACTGGGCAATGACCAGGCCAGTCGTCAGACTTGGAAGTGGGTGAGCACATTGGTGATAGAGATCACAATTCTGTTATGTTTACGTTTGTCATTGAAATGGATAGGTGTATACCACTGGGCAAGAGTTACAGCTGGGGGAAAGGGAATTATGTTGCGATTAGGCAAGATTTAGGAAGCATAGGATGGCTAGGAAACTGCAGTGGATAGGCACATTGGAAATGTGAAGCTTATTCAAGGAAATGCTGCTGTGTTTACGAGATAAGTATCTACCTGTCAGGCAGGGAGAAAGCTGTCCAGAGCGGGACCCGGGGTTTACGAAGGAAGTAGATTCTCTGGTCAAGAGGAAGAAGAAGGCTTATGTTTCGATGAGATGCGAAGGCTCAGTTAGGGTGCTTAGGGTTACAAGGTAGCCAGGAAAGACCTAAAGAGACAGCTCAGATGAGCCAGGAGGAGACATGAGAAGTTGTTGGCGGATAGGATCAGGGTAAACCCTAAGGCTTTCGATAGGTATTTAAGGAATAAAAGAATGACGAGAGTAAGTTTAGGGCCAACCAGTGATAGTAGTGGGAAGTTGTGAGTGGAGTCAGAGGAGATAGTGGAATCACCTAATGAATACTTTTCAACAGCATTCAGTCTAGAAAGCGACAATGTTGTCGAGGAGAATACTGAGATACAGACTACTAGACTAGGTGGGATTGAGGTTCACAAGGAGGAGGTATTAGAAATCCTGCAGAGTGTGAAAATAGATAATTCGCCTGGGCCGGATGAGATTTATCCTAGGATCCTCTGGGAAGCCCGGGGGAGATTGCTGAGCATTTGGCATTGAACTTTAAATCGTCATTGTCTGCAGGAATAGTGCTGTAAGACTGGAGGATAGCAAATGTGGTTCTCATGTTCAAGAAGGGGAGTAGAGACAATCCTGTTAATTATCCTGTGAGCCTCACTTCAGTTGTTGGTAAAGTGTTGTAAAAGGTTATAAGAGATAGGATTTATAATCATCTGGAAAATACTAGTTTGATTAAGGATAGTCAGCATGGTTTTGTGAAGAGTAGAGCGTACCTCACAAACCTCACTGATTTCTTTGAGAAGGTGACCAAACAGGTAGATGAGAGTAAACCGGTTGTTGTTGTGTATATGGATTTCATCAAGGCGTTCGGTAAGGTTCTCCACGGTAGGCTATTTTACAAATGCGGAGGAATGGGATTGTGGGAGATGTAGGCGTTTGTATCAGTTATTGGCTTGCTGAAAGAAGACAGAGGGTGGTGGTCGATGGGAAATATTCATCCTGTAGTCCAGTTACCAGTGGTGTACCGCAAGGGTCGGTGTTGGGTCCACTGCTGTTGGTCATTTTTATATATGAGGGCGTAGAAGGGTGGGTGAGTAAATTTGCAGACGACACTAAGTTCGGTGGAGTTATGGATAGTGATGCAGGATGTTGTAGTTTACAGACAGACATAGGTAAGCTACACAGCTGTGCTGTAAGGTGGCAAATAGAATTTAATACAGACAAGTGTGAGGTGATTCATTTTTGTCAGAGTAACCGGAATACAAAGTATTGGGTTAATGGTAAGTTTCCGGGTAGTGTAAATATGCAGAGAGGATCTCGGTGTTCAGGTACAGAGATCCTTGAAATTTGCCACCCAGGTGGACTGGGTTGTTAAGAAAGCATACAGTGTTTTAGCTTTTATTAATGGAGGAATCGAGTTAAGGAAATATGAGGTCATGCTACAGCTATACAAAACTCTCGTGCGGCCACACTTGGAGTATTGTGTACAGTGCTGGTCACCGCATTATAAGAGGAATGTTGAAGCCTTGGAAAAGGTGCAGAAGAGATTTACTCGGATGTTGCCTGGACAGGAGGGAAGGTCTTACGAGGAAAGTCTGAGGGACTTGTGGTTATTTTCGTTAGAGAGAAGAAGGTTGAGAAGTGACTTAATAGAGACATATAATATAAACAGAGGGTTAGATAGGGTGGAGAGGGAGAGCCTTCTTCCAAGAATGGTAACAGTGAGCACGGGGGAGGCATAGCTTTAAATTGAAGGGTGATAGATATAGGAACGATGTCAGAGTTAGTTTTTTTACTCAGAGAGTAGTAACGGTATGGAATGCTTTGCCTGCAATGGGAGTGTATTCGCCAACTTTAAGTACGTTTAAGTCGTAATTGGACAAGCATATGGACGAACATTGAATAGTGTTGGCTAGATGGGCTTCACATTGGTATGACAGGTCGGCGCAACATTGAGTGCCGAAGGACCTGTACTGCGCTGTAATGTCCTATGTTCTATGATTTATGGTCTAACTCCCTCTGCTTCTATTCAAGGGTATACTTGCGTTCTCTTCACTGTTTCATTGTGCATTACCTGAATGACAATTTTACAAACACCCATTTTCCCAAATATGCACTGAGTCTTCGCAGCTTTATCTTTCCACAAGGGCTCCCACATGGTGGAAGGGAAGGAGTTGCAGGTTATTCGCCCAATGATGTAATCCTGAGGTCTTCCAATACCTCTCCTGCATGTGGGAGAACTCACCACAAGGGTTGATCACCCATCACTGGGGGGCTAAATTTCAAAGTTTTCATCATTTTCTACAAATCTCTTGACTGTCTTCCCTCTGTCCATCACTGTCATGTCTTCCAGGCAACTGGAGCAAATAGAGCTTGTCAATAGGTTGCCAACCCAGCCAGCGGACACGGCACCCAAGATTATGTTTTAAAGTGCTCTCTCAGATATCTGCATTACCTCGAATTCCAACCTCTGGAGCATGTTCGATTTGAACTGTTTCACGTTTGGTGCCTAAACGTCATCTGCCAAGGCAAGAAATTATGAAATCTCGTAGCTATGTAAATTGCACCAGGCTATAGGAAAGGAATTACTCGCCAAGTAATTAAGAAAAAATGTAATACATGCTAAAATCAGGGCAATATATTGGTATCAATACTACATCGTGTCTTTTATAAGGTAGGAAAGTCAAAGGTTTTACTCTGACGGAGTTTAAACAAATGTTGATCCCTGTCACATTATGAGATATTGGGAAGCTGACAAAGTGTTATATCAAACAAGTGATCAAAGAAGTGGGTTTCAGGTCGTATTTAGTCACACAAAACGAAGCTTGTATCACAAAATTGAGATGTCTGAAGTTTTTCTGCTAGAGTCATCGTCTTTTGTCAGTCTCAAAACGGTGCCTGGGTTAGTGCTTCCATAGCTCAGTGATTCAAGCACTGGTTATGTAAACTCGGGGTTGTAACCTCGAATTTCACTGCGGCCTTACTGAATTTTCTTGCAACTATTGCAGCAGGCATCCGAAGGTTCGTTCTCTATGTTGTTAGGACTTATTTTTGACGGAACAGCTGCAAGTTACTTTTTACGCAGACTAGGCCGCATCTGTTTGAGTTTAGAAGTCCACATCCGTGTTTTTCCTTCGAGGAACATGAGGATGACAAGCTTCTGATGCGAAGAATGCCTTCGTTTGGCAGGAAGAACAACGGGATGCAGAAAAGCAGTAAAGTAACTGTGAAACAGTGGGGGGCGAAAACGTACAGGGATGCGGCTGTGTGCTTCCTTTCCTTATGTCGAGACAGGAATCTGATGGAATTCAAATGAAACAAGTAGGAGGCCTGAAGAGCACAGCTAGCCAGGCTGCCTCAGAGGTGGAGAAGTCAACGTCTAACGGGTACCAATTATTCACGATTGTGGCAGTCCTTGAAGGACAGCCTCCTGCCTGGTTACCTAATAATAATGTAAACAGAATCGGCTTTTAAAGCTAGTACTGAAGTAAGAAGAGGCTAAACGGGACAATTTCTCATTTTATGGAAGTTGGGCTCTCCTGAGGCCTTTGTCACTTTCAAAAGATGTATCTGGATAGTTCCCCCTATTGGTCAAAATGATGTTCAGATCGCCGGCAGTTCATAAACAAATTTGACGGTGTCTGACTTCAGTCTCATTCACTGGTTCAGTTGAGATTAAAACCTTGCAGGGAAAGTCTCATTCAGATGAACACTTCAGACGTCAGGCTGTAGGCCAATTAGTGGAAACTGGAAATGAGAATATTTGGAAGTTTGATGACTGGCACTGACATAATGTATTATTCTGTGCTGTAAAAGCACGGTTTCACGAACACTCTTTTTTGGAAGGAATTTCTCATCACAGGAAAAGAAAGTTATGCTGTTCAGAGAAGACACAATTGCACATGCCATCCTTCCTGGTCGAATAGTGGTTACGATGTAGCGCTTTCACCGCTGTGGTTTGGGTTAATTTCTTGCTCAGGGAATCAGGATTTATTGTTCCTGATAATGGCAACAACAAAAGTAGAGCATCTCTGACAGGAATCGCATTTCAAACGCGTCCGCATGTGCCTTGCATAATTGTACAGGGCCGCAAGGTAGCTCAGTTGTTATCACTGCTGCCTCACAGCGCCAGAGACATGATTTGCCTACAACTGGGTCGACTGTCAGTACGGTGCCTATTCAGGAGCAAATGAAGAGAAAAAGGGGAAGGAATTGTTCCGTGATGGTTAATCCCTGGAGAATTGGTGTGCATTTGTTGAATCGAATCGCCAGTTTCTGAACTGTAGGCATTCTATGTTCCCTTATTGTGTTGCTTTCGCACAGGGGAGAAAAGTGAGGAAAAACAGTCACGACCCAATCAGTGATTGATCCATTGTGCAACAACCAACGGATTTACTTTTGACTGAACTAGCTCCCATTTTCCCTACATTGATAATGGCCGTATATAGCATGAGAGAGGGTTTTCATGTGTTGTTTTGGCCCCAGCATCCTTTCTCAACATGGCTTATACTGGGACATAAAGAGATGATAAAAGACATGGATGGCGATGACTGGAATGAAAAGACGTCAGGAAGAATGGACAACGTTTACTTGGAAACAGAGAAATGGGAAGGAAGCCAACGATGCAGTGGGGGATAATGCGATTTGAAAAGACAAAGCGGGGTTTCATGGGATGTGGAACAGAGAGTAAACAGGAGGGAAATTCCCTCATTCGGATGGATCTATATCTAGAGTATAGAACTTGAAACCCAGCGATGAATCATAAAGAGAAGTTTGGAGCACGCTTGTTTTTTCTTTCTACAGTATTAAACTCGAAAGTGATTACTTTTTCTCAGGAAAGATTATTCAGAAGCTGATTCTAAAATATTTGTAAAGACGTGTGCAGACACACAAGGAGTGAATTTCACCGGGACAGGGAGTCTGGGCGGCCAGGATGGGTAAGCGTTAGGTGCACACTCTCTAATTGGTTAACATTAATTGGAAAGAAACCTCATAACATCTGCAACTGAGCACGACTAAGAATGAGCTGATTGCGAAGAACGGTTCAGCAGCTTGTTCTCCGTGAACTTCTATAAATTGTAAAAGAACTGAACTCTTTGTGTTAGCTCAGCATTAATGGGAAGCCGGTTTTCTCAGTCCGCTGCAGAGATGGTTTATGATAAAAAGTGATGCCAACAGTGTGGGAATAATTTTCGCAATGTCTCAGTATACCGTCAGGATCCTGATCTGCCCACTCAGCTAGTACTTTTGAAGATGGCGACAATCAAAGTGAAACTATACTATCGTGTGTTGGAAATGACCTGCCGATGTAATGTACCTTTGTTCTTTCATCTGTTGCATTGGAGAATTTGGCTGCAATCACAGAGAAGGGAGTGAGTTCACTTGCTGCTCACTCAACTCCCCCAAACATACCTAGTGAAAAGACACGAAAAAAATTCATGTCTGAATTCTGTATTCTTCATAGCAGTACTTAAACACATCTTTGTCATTTCTACTGCAGTTTTTCTGATAACAGACAAAATGTCCAATGAGACAAATCTAATAATTTTTGAATTTTTTTGATGGACTGTGCGAGTTTGCAGCAAAATCAGTAATATGAAACGAGCTAAACCTCCTTTCCAGAATTTGACACAGCGCAGGATCAACGACATGAGAAACGTCATCGACTTCAAAAATCACCTCCGTATCTGTACTGAGTGATTGATATTCACTCAGGGAGTCTTTATGGCTTGTCTTCAGTAACTGAGGTCTTTCACAAGGACAGAACACTCCAATACACCATTTTTTTTGAATACATGCTGTTTTACTCAATCTTCCTTTGCAACTTTTAAATATATATGCACACACACACAATTATACATCCTTTTTTGTGTACACATATGTACATACTTATAGTTCGCACATTCGACCGGAAGAACATTCAAATGGCCGACCATCCATTCCAAATATTCTGAATTCACACACACACACATTTTAGATTAGATTACATACAGTGTGGAAGCAGGCCCGTTGGCCCAAAAGTTCCACACCGACCCGCAACCCACCCATTCACGTACATTTACCCCTTTACCTAAAACTACGAGCAATTAAGCATGGCCAATTCACCTGACATGCACATCTTTGGACTTTGGGAGGTAACCGGAGCACCCGGAGGAAATCCACGCAGACACGGGGAGAACGTGCAAACTCCACACAGTCAGTCACCTGAGTGAGGAATTGAACCTGGGTCTCTGGCACTGTAAGGCAGCAGTGCTAACCGTTGTGTGTGTGGGTGTGTGGGTGTGTGTGTGTGTGTGTGTATTCAGAATGTTAGGAATGCATGGTCGGCCATTTGAATGTTCTTCCTGTCGAATATGCGAGCTAAGAGTTTTCAGTAATGTCGCTGACATTTGAATCTGGGGGAAGTGCACGCAACTCCATCTAATTGGCAACAGCTTTAGGGAACTGGAGCTGAACATTGGATCTTTCGGGAGTCTGTGGTGAATTGAGAGGAGTTATACAGAGGCAGTTATACTTCAGGTACAAGAAAAAGATCGATGGGTTACAGTCGGGAGACGAAAAGGGAACAGGCAGCCAGTGCAGCCATCCGCTTTGGCTGTGCCCATTTGTAACAACCTTACCGTATTTGTAACGTTTTGGGGGAATGACCTACGAGTGGTAAGCCATGGGGTACAGGTCTCTGGCACAGTGTTTGTCTCTGTGACCAGAAAGGTTGGGGAGATGGGAGGAGAGCAATAGTTATTGGGGACTACATATTGAGGGAGACAGATTGCAGTTTCAGTGTGGACAGAAACTGATTGATGTGATACCTCCAAGTTACCAGTTGGAGGCATCAATTCCCTGGAACTCCAAGTTTGTGATGTGTCACAGCGTGTTTTAAGTATCCATAAGGGTGAGGGGGAGCTGCCCGAGGTCATGTTTCACATATGCACTAACAAGATATGTAATAAAAGTGATGTGGATATGTGGCAGAAATTCAGGGATCCAGGTTGACATCTTAGATCTAGATCAAACAGAGTTGCTCTCTCTGAATGGTTACACATGCCACGTTATAGTGAGGGAAAGAATAGGGAGAGAGTAGATGAACACGTGGTTGTAAGCAAGGTGCTGCTAATTGTGATTTGGATACCTGGATAGTTGTGGCTCATTCTGGAGTCGGTTGGACATCTACAAACAGGATTGTCTTCACCTGCACTGGAAGAGTACCAATATCCTGAGTGGATAATTTTCTAACTCTCTTCAAGAGGGTTTTAACGAATTCAGCAGCGGAGTGCGAACCTGAATTTTAGCTGCAGTTTGCAGGACGTTGTGAGTGGTTAGGTTATAAATAGGTTTTCGTGTCTGCGAGTGAATGCTGGCAAGGACGAAGGTGGTTTGAAGTGCATCTACTTCACCGCTAGGAGCATCTGGGATAAAGCAGGTGTCATGGATTGTTAACTGGGACTTCAATATGGTAGCCATTTTGGAGACATGAAAGGAGCACTGAAAGGAATAGTTGTACCTGGCACCTCAGTTTCGATTTTTCAGTACGAACAGGAAAGTCGTCACAGAGGGGGAGATGTGGCATTTTCAGTCAAAGACAGTACTATGGTAGCAGAAAGGATACTTGGTGAGGACCCGACTCAATCTGCTGAACTAGAATGCACTGAGATTAAAATCAGGGAAGTAGAGGTCACCACCAAAATGTTCTAGAGATATGGATGAAAAGATTGCAACGATGATTCCGGATAGGAACGGAAGTAACAGAGTAGTTGTAGTGGGTAAGTTTCACTTTCCAAATATTGATTGGAAATGTTATTGTTTGAGGAGCTCTGGTTGGTCAGTCTTTTTCCAATGTGTGCAGGAGGGTTTCGTCACGCAGCATCTAGACAGGCCAACAAGAACCAAAAACATATTGGATTTGGTACTGCGTAATGAAGCAAGTCAACTGTTCGATTTGGAGGCAAGCGAGCACTTTGGTGATCGTGACCACAATTCGGTATGTTTATTTAGTGATGGATAGGAATATATATATATATATATATATATATATATATATCGCAGAACATGAGGTACCGCTGGGAGAAAGGCCAAGTATGATGCGATCAGGCAAGAGTTGGGATGCACCAGATGGGAAAGTAACCGCAGGGGTTTTGCACACCTGCAATAGGTGTCATGTAGGGAATATGAGGTCGAGACAAGGACCCGTCTTTACTCAAAAAGTTGAATTTCCTGTCAAGAGGGAGAAGGAGGTGCATGTAAACATGAGATATGAAGGCTGAGTTAGGGCACTTGAAAATGAAGAGCTAGCAAGGAAGGGCCAAAAGAGAGAGCTATTTAGAGCGAAGAGGGGACATGAGAAGTCTTTAGCTTCCAGGGTAATTGAAACCCTGAAGCTTTTTCTTGTCATTTCAAGATTAAAAGAATATCTAGGATATGATTCGGGCCTGTCAAGAACAGCAGTACGAAGTCGTCAATGGAGTCCAAGGATAGGAGAGGCGACGAATGTATATTTTTCATCATATCTTAAATGAAAAAGACAATGTTATGGAAGAGAATTTCGAGATGCAATCTGTTCGAATAAACGAAATTGATATTCATAAAGATGAGTTGTTAGCAATTCTTCAATGCCTGAAAATAGATTTCTCCCCTGGGCTTGATGGGATGTATCCTAGTATTCCCTGGGTATCGTGGGAGGAGATTGCAGAACTTTTGACTACCAACTTTATTTCGTCAGTGTCAATGTGATTAGTGAGAGAAGGATCGACTTCAGAAAATATTGTCCCCTTCTTCACGAAGGGGAGTAGGGAGAACGCTGGTAATTATAGAACAGTCGTCATATTTCCTTGTAGGTGAAGTTTTGGAAAAGATTATGAGAGATATGATTTATGATCATCTAAGAAGGATGAAGTTGATTCGCTACAGTCAACACGATTTTGTGAATAGCAGGTTGTGCCTCACAAACTTTATTGAGTTATTTGAAAAGGTCAACAAACAGGTGGATGAGAGTAAAGTGGTTAACTTGGTAGATATGGTTTTCACGAAGGCACGGTCGGCTGTTGCCTACAATACAGAGACATGGGATTGACGGTGATTTAGCGGTTTAGATCAGTCATTGGCTCGCTGGAAGAACACAGAGTATGGTTGTTAATGGAAAATATTCATCCTGGAGTTCAGTTACCCATGGTGTGCCACAAATTTCCTTTTTGGTTCCACTGTTGTTTGTCACCTTTATAAATGACCTGGGTTCGGGCATGGGGTGATGGATGAGTAAATTCGCAGAACCCACTCAGCTCGATGGAGTTGTCAACAGTGCCAAAGTCTGCTGCAGGTTCCAGAGGGACATGAATAAACTGCAAATCGGGGCTCAGAGGTTGCATATGGAGGTTAATGTGGAAAAGTGTGAGTTGATTTACTTTGGAATGAGCAACAAGAATAAAAAGTTCTGGGCTAATTGTAATATTCTTGGAAGTTTAGATGAGCAGAGCGATCTCAGCGTCCATGTATATAAAACTCAGAAAGTTAACACACACGTTGATAGACTTGTTTGCAATGAGCACAGTGTGTGAGTTTTTATTGGGAGAGGGATTGAGTTTCAGGGTCAAACGATCCCTTTGCCGCTCCAGAAATTTCTCTGGTGAGGCCAAACCTGTCGAGTTGCGTGCGGTTCTGGTCGCCATATTATAGGACGCATGTGAAAGCATTGGAAAGGGTGCAGACGAGATTTCCTCGGATGTTGACTTCTGCGACGGGAAGGTCTTACGAGGAAAGGCTGAGGGACTTGAGGCTGTTTTTGATAGAGATAAAAATTTTGAGTGGTGAATTAATAGAGACATAAAAGATGATCAGAGTTTGCCGTAAGGTGGACAGTGAAGGTCTTTTTCTTGAAATGGAAATGGTTGGCATAAGGGCACATCAATTTAACTTGATCGTGATAGATGCCGAGGTAGTTCCTTTCTCAGAGAGTAGTAAGGGTAAATAACGCCTTGCCTTCAACAGTCGTAGACTCACTAACCTTCAAGGCAATTAAATGATCGTTCGATAAACTTACAGCTTATAATGACAAAATGCTGGTCAGATGGACTTCAGATTGATATTACCTGTCGTTGCAACATTAGGGCCAAAAGCACTTTATTGTGGTATAATATTCCGTGTTTGAACTGTTCTTCAGCTTTAACTTGCAATCATCTCTGGTCACTATCAGTAAAACAAACACCTGACGAGAATCCAATGCGCAACTTTGGCAGTTCATGTACTGCCATTCTGTCATGCAAGTACAGCAAGCTAACTAATTGCACCATTGGATCTGCCGTCTATTGATAACGAACGGCTCCTGATCTTACAACTGGGCCGCTCAACCCAATTACTCAATTTTTTTCTGTGTATCTGAAATGAAACGCAGTGCAGAGGTGGGTATTCTGATAATGGATCATCGATTATGAAGCATCAGCTTCAGGAAAATGGCATAGAAAAATGTGTTGAAAATCAGTTTTATTGAGTCCCCCATACATTTACCGTGGCTTCCTGCGTTGATCACAGGCAATGTTATGTGGCCACTCTACTGGGATTTTCCCTGCTATTTGCTTCAATGCATCAGAGAATTCGATTCACTGATATTTCAACAACTTCCTTTAGCATGTTTATATGTCACATCGACCCACACTCCACACAACAACAATGTTCAGCATGTACGTGCACGAGCACGTAGCATGGTTTTTATGCACAGTGAACATTGAATAATGTTTTGCAAGGGCAAATTGAAATTCAGTTTAATTAGTAAAGTCGCAGGAATCCAGAGTAAGATTCAAAATATACGAAGTTCACGTTCACTACCTGGGCCAGAATTCCAGTCCAGCAAAGGGGAAATCAGCCCCTGAATCCCCAGCATCCATGCACTTGCTTGCTCCATGTGTCCACTTGGAAATCTATGTGAAGAAACGTTCAGCCTGAAGGAGAACTTGTGAGAATCCTCCACTGTCTGATCTAAAACTGAAACAAGAGCTCTGTATTCCAGCTGAGAGCGAAAAAAGGTGGAGGTGAGGCCAAAATATTACTTGGCGTTTAATTAATATTGTCCTCAATTGTGATTATTTAAAAACCTGGGCCAGAAAGGGCACAGACACAACGGAACAGAAGGAGGCCATTCTTAACACCGATCCTGCCCCGCCACGTAATTTGATATCATCATGGCTTTGGCTGACACAACAATTTTATGTCTTTTTCCAGCCCATCCACAACATCGTGTTGCCTACTGGCTAACAGATATTTATCGACCTTTATCATAAATAGTCATCGAGAATGCAAATCTGTGAGATGGAAATGTTCCGTTTCGAGATAGTTGGGTTTATGCACGAGTATTGCTGGTTTTGCAGATGAGCAGCCCAGGCTGGTCTGACCACCTTTCAAAACCTAAATTAAAACTCCACTCAGATGGGATGTGATCCCACGACTTTCAAATAGCAACCTGAACAGTGAGGGAGAAGGCCAACTTGTTTTCCATTGTGCCAAAGAGCCACGCCAGCTGCCTGCTTTAAGCACACAAGTTTGCCTTTGATGCATTGCGTTCAGGATACCCATCTCGTGTCTCTCTGTCCTCGTCACACGTTCCGGTACCTGGTACTTATCCACGAGTGCTCTGGCTCATCATATGTTCGGCTACAGACTGTTGAAACGTTCTCATGACACTTAGCTTTACCACATGTTCAGATAATGATTTCCAGATAAACAGTACTCTATAGGTGAAAGTATTCTTCCTAAATCTCCTCATCGTCTCCTGTTTTGCATTTATGTCACACTGTTTCTTCCCGATAGAGGCTTATCCCTGTCACACATATCTATCCTCTTCATAACATGAGCATATTATTCGGTTTCTCATTCAGCGTTCTCTGCGCTTCGATAAACATCCCGAGCCGAGCTCGTGTACTTTCAAAATGGGAGTGGTCAAGCTCTTGCCATTCTTTTCATCTCCTATGAAATTCTCCTCCTGCAATCAGACGCTTCCAAAATCTGATGATTAGAATGGAAAAGCAAAGTTCTTAGAAGAAAATCTAAAAGGTTTGAACAAAATCAGCAGCTCCTGTCCATCTCTGATGAGAAAGGAAAGTTAACGCTTCGAGTCCAATAACACGTCTTCGGAACTGATGTGAAGGGCGGGCGGGTGAAGAATGTGTAAGAGGGCGGACGGTTTCTAAAGTGATGAACTCGATGTTGGGTCCTAATGTTTGCATGGTCTGTCGGTAGAAAATTATTTGCCGGTCTTCCAGCTTGTGTTGTGTCTTGAAGGAGCACTGCAGCAGACCAGAGACTGAAATTATGGCCTGGGAACACAGTGTCTCGATTAGAGTGGTGCTGGAAAAGCACAGCAGTTCAGGCCGCATCCGAGGAGCAGGAAAATCGCCGTTTCGGGCAACAGCCCTTCATCAGGAATATAGGCAGAGAGCCTGAAGGGTGGGAACACATTGTAATGTTGAAGTTACAGGAGACTGGAAGATCGGGATAGTTTTTGTTGATTCTGGACAGAATTGAAGTGATCTCAGCTTTGTCACCGACTCTGTTTTCCTCCCTCCATTGGAAAGAAGTCACATTCTGAGCAGGAAATACAGTTGCCTCGATTAAATGAAGTGCAGACAAATCTCTGGAAGCTGTGACTAGAAGCTTCCACAGTAAGGAGAGATATCGGAAACCAGCAGGAAATGTAACTTACAACATCGAACGTTACAATGCAGTACAGGCACTTCGGCCTGGGCTATTGCCGCGACCTGTAAAATAATGTTATGTCCATTTTAATGGAAAATTAACATTTATTTTGAAGCCAATAAACGCACAGGGAAACAAATAAGTAAGTACCTGACTTTGCAGAGGCAAGTGTTGGAGACAGGTAAAAAATATAAAGTTACACCGAAATAATAGCAGACTTACAAGGCCAGTAAACTAGCATATCAACAGTCAAGGAATAAGAAAAAAAACAACTCCGTATTTGGAATGTAACTCGAATGTTTCAGGTCCCTGAACTTGAGGTGTTGATAAGAAGAAGCGAATTCGAGTTTCAAGGGAAAATGTGTTATTTCTGGAAAGTGAGACAGTTACCTTTTTGGTAGTTACAGGAGCAACATATTCAGTCCTTAAATCAAGGCCGTTGACAGAGTCGATGCATCAGGAGACGTGATACGAGACAGCTTAACCCGCACCCCTATTGTGTGGAAACAGAAATGGTGAAATATTCCAATTCTCGTTACTATTGTTGGAAATCTGTCTTTAAATCAGATGTCTCGCGATCACATTGTGAGATTGGGGTCAGGTTGTGCAGTACCCTGGACAGGCTAGCAGGAAATACAAAAAGAAGATTTATCAGCGCAAGCTACAAATTACGACTCACGTTCCCTGAGGCATGTCTATGAGTGGCGATTAAGCCAGAAAGCCATAAGTTCCGAGAGCGATTCGCTCGCCCAGCACCGATTTTCTTGCTGGGATATGCTGCACTGCACAGCACACATACACCGTGATGGCCCTTACAAATCATATTAAAAGGATTGTTTGAGGAGATTGGTTAAACCAGAGCAGTTAGTATTGTGCGAAGTTTATTGGAATGATCACAGATGTGCAGTCAGTGTAAACTTATCCAAAGTATCTGTGACGGCAAGTAGACCCTATCCTTTTGAAGTAGAAGACACCTTTCCTCAAGTACTATTAGCGAAGGCATCCATTGACAGGTGGCAGGATTTGGGACCATGGGTACTACAGGCACAAAAACGAAAGATTGTGTCTTCAGTGACGATGTGCGTATCTGCTTCAATGCAGATATAAGGACAGATATGAAGAAACTAAAATGGCTAACTCGGGCAGATAGGGCAGTCCAGGTAACCCCCGCCAAAAGGGTAGCCTGACGTTTAGCTATGGTAGATGTCTCGGATCCAAGATTAAGAAGGGTCCCTACTGAGTGCAGGGCAAAAGGCAAACGTGATGTGGGGCTCATACGAAGCTGGTAACCCATAAGAATAGCCCCGAAGTCTGAGTATCGTCCTTGCAGAACTCATGACCCTTTAAAACCCGAGGCTGTCAAATGAATTACTTTGCATCCCTCCTGAAGGCTTGAGTGATAATTCCCTGTGGATAATCACTGGTAAGAGCCCAATTTCTCCGGTCAAAAAGGCAAACATTCCAGTTGAATCAGGGAAACGGAGCTTTGCTAAAGACATGCAGGTAATCAATTACGCTGTTGTTCCGCCCGCCCCAAATATTCCTAATCCTTGTACTATATTAGCTCAAATACCACCTGACAGTAAATGGTTCTCTGCTATGGGTTTAGAAAATGTCTTATTTAGTGTACTGGTACACCCTGAAAGTTAATTCTGGTTCACTTTTCCACTCAAAGGCAAATCGTATATATTCAAGCGACTTTGTCAAGATTACTATGAGTCCCCCACCATAATTAATGAGGCTCGATGCTGGAGTCTGGAGATTCTTGTTTTAACCAAGGGGTCAGCGATTCTGCAGTATGTAGACGAATGCTTAACAGCAGCACCAACAGAGGAAAAATGTGAGAAAGATACGCTTGCGTTGCTCTACCACCTAGCCAGGGATGGGCACAAAGCTCGTTTCGCAAAACTGCAATTTGTGCAACATCAGGTGAAGTTCTTAGGTAACTTCTTGTCTGAACAAGGGAAGGCCATTGGTCAAGACAGATTCAAGCAATCCAGCAAATTCCAAAGCCTCACATGAAGAAACAATTGCTATTTTTTTGGTCATGCGCTCCGACTGTAGAATGTTTATCCCACATTACACAACCTTTGAGGCCCCCCGAGTGAAATTTTCCATAGCTAAGAGTTGCAGAACCAGAGACCGTAACAGTTCAATTCAAAATGGCGCTCCAAACGACACCGACACTGGGGATTCCGAATCCAAACAAGCCTCTTGTAAAAACGGTAGATGAGAAGTGTGGCTGCATGACAACTGTGCTGATGCAGGATAATCTGGGAAAATTGAGGCAGGTAGCTTACATTTCGTCTAAACTTAGTCCCCGTAGCGGCAGGATTGCATATCTGCCTATGAGTCGTGGCTGCAGTTGAAAAAGTTTGCTATAGCGTCCAGGGACACAGTCGGCCTTGGAGAATTAACCCTACTGTTCCCACATGCTTCCTTACTGTTTTCCGAGCAAGACACAGCACACATGTCGGCTCAGATACAATACTGTGCTATTGGAGATGCCCAGCATTACAATAACGGAATGTAACGTCCGGAATGCTGCTAGCCTTCTCGCCGCAACAGGAGACAGAGACCCACATGACTGTGTCGCTGTAACTAATGAAATTTGCAGCCCAAGACCAGATGTGCAGGATTCACAAACTCAGAATCAGGATATGGCCATTTGTTGTGGATTGTTCAGCATTCAGGAGCAAACAGACCGGCCAGAATTGTGTTTGGTATGCTGTCGTAACTACCCACGAGGTAGTCAAAGCAGAATCACTCCCTTATCAGCTTAAGCAGCAGAGCTGATTGCCTTGACTGAGGCATGTAAATTGGCTGAGGGAAGGATAGTGAATATTTACACTGACAGCAGATATGCATTCGGGATTGTACATAATTTTGGCACCCTGTGGAAAAACAGGGGCTCCTGGACCGACACTGGAAAACCCAAAATACACCGTGACCTGATTTCTGACCTCCTGGAAGCGGTCCTACCGCCGAAATCATTCGCTGCCTGTAAACGTGAAGCCCACACGAAAATATATGATTCCCTTTCTCAAGGCAATGCGAATGCAAACTCGGTGGGAAGGATGGCAGCCCAGAAGCCGCCAAGTGATCAGCTGACATGTCTATGTGAATAATTTGTAATCCAAAGCAGATTTATGGGAGTTAGAGTCGCAGGCCACGCCGAAAGAGAAAAGTAAATGGACAATATTAGTGTGCAGAATGAGGGAATAGGTGTGGTGTGGCCCCATTGGTAAACCCAGTCTACTGCGATCATTATTCCCATTCCATGCCAATTAACAGAAAGCGAGGACCATGTGTCAAAAGGGGGGCGGGGTGGGGTTGTACGACGGTATTTCGGCGCACTGGTGTACGAAAAGATCGACTCATTACTCCTGAAAATATTGTGATTGATGTGTTAGCTGTGCCACTAATAATATGGCGAAGGGAATACAGATGGGTCAGGTAGAACACTCCCAAACTCGAAGACCCTTTGAATATTAACAGATGTATTTTTTTTAACTAATGCCCAGCGAAGGGAAAAGGCATTGCCTGGTAATAGGTGATATGTTTTCCAAATGGGTTCAATCGCTCCCCAGGTCTAAACATGATGCCATTGCACGAGCCAAGGCTTTGCTAGCTAAAATAATTCCGAGATGGGGAATTCCTAATGGCTTAGCAGGAACAATGCGACACCATTTGTCACTATTGCCGTGGAATAGATCAGTGATTATTTGGGAATAAACGTGAGACAAAACTGTGCCTACCATCCAGAAAGCGGTGGCAGTGGAAAGAGAAATGCAACCGTAAAAAGTAAATTGACAAACGTTGTGAGGAACTCGGGGTGGCATGCACAAAGGCACTACTAATTGTGATAAAGTATATGAGATCTAGAAGTAGGGGAACATCCAATCTTTGCCCGTTTTCGATTTTGTTTTGTAGGCCGCCAAATACAGGAATTAGCCAAAAGCCTTAGGTAAACCGTTAACAGATCACTGTGAGGACGAGATTACTTGCAGTATGGAAACAGTCCCTTCAGCCAAAATGTCCACACCGACCCTCCGAAGAGCAGCCAACCCAGAACAACTCCCCTACATTTACTCCTACGTCACAACACTACGGACAATTTAGCATCGCCAATTCACCGAATCTGCACATTTTTGGGCTGTGGGAGGAAACGGGAGCTCGCGGAGGAAACCCAGGCAGACACGGGCAAAACGTGCAAACTCCAGAAAATGCAGTTGCCCGAGATGGGAACCGAATCTGGGTCTCTGGCAGTGTGAGGTAGCAGTGCGAGGCAGCAGTGCTGACTACCGTACCATCGTGCAACCGCCGGCATTTTTGTTTCAAATACCGAATCAAGTGAAGGCAGCACTACCCAAATCAGCAGAAGCAAAGACGCACGACCTAGAACCTGGAGACTGGATATTGTTGTAAGACTTCAGGAGGAAACGCTGCAAGGTTAAGAAATGGGTGGCACCGTTTGAAGTATTCCTTACAACACAGTCAGCTGTTAAGACCGCCCAGAGTATCACGTTAATACACGCCAGCCATTGCACCGGTGCAGCTGTACTTGAAGAGACATCGGACAACATCGGAACCAAATAAGTGCAAGTAAAGATTATAAGATTCATGCAAACACGGGGCTGCCATGGTAGGACAATTGGTGAAGGCAAGGGCGTCTGGGATACAGCCGCAGATGGTAGTCTTTACCGAGGCTGCTAAGTTGACCTTTACATATGAACCATGGCCGTTTCGTTAGCAGTACGACTATAAATGGGACAATATATATTTATGCAGAGATCCCTATGGCCCTAGTGACTTAGGAGTAGACATAACGGCTGCAGGGACACCTGACACAGGATATAGGTATTCTATTATCAAGGGAGGAGGTACCATGGCACGGGTAATAATAACCAACACAAAGAAGAGGATTGAGGAAGCCTGGTGGTGTGGAATAGATAGACCGTTCTCCGATATATATGGTGAAAATAGTGGTACAGCCTCCTCCTTCCGCGAGATATATTACAGGAAATGGTAGCACCAGGACACGGCAACCATCCAAACCAAATAATGCACCAAACACCAAGCAGAGCAGAGCGTATTAATTTCACGCCAGAACCTGAAGGGAGTTGGTCAGGGTTCGCGAGCGAGTCTAACTCGGAAGTGGACTTGGCACTTCATAAGATAAATGGCGTACATGCAATGCCAGTAGGTTGGGAGGAGGGAAGGTCTATCGCTACCTGTGAAGCGTGTACATTGGCCCTGATACAACACCGGAGATTACAGGTTGGGTACAATTGTTGGATATGTTTGCACACAGCCCGACGATTGACTGCCGAACAAATAACAGAGAGCTCGCAAGAAATGCGATCTGCCTGCTTCCAGGGGCAGTGATTATCCTGACCCTGATAGGAGATCAGTTAGGGCAAATCCCGCACCACTACCAGACGTTAAGGCTAACTGCAGTCCCAATGCGGACACGCTACCAACCACAGCCTGCCATACAGTGGAAAGCAGGGGAGAAACGTGTATTTGCACACACCAGGGGAGACATTTGGGGATCTCACAGTGTTCTACAAGGCTGTAATTGAACAATGACTCTTGCTCCGCAACCTATGCAAGTCGTACGAGTTTACACATTACTTGATCCTTTATCAATAATCAGACCATAATGGCGGGTATAATATGGGCCTGTGCAGAGAAAGGATGCCACCACCGCCTGGGATTGAAGCGGTGCTGCTACCCCACGGTACTGTCCACTAGCACGACAGTGTTCGTCCCAAATGCCAGGAACTGGCGAAACCGAAGTGATATCCCGCGGAATTCGAATGGGTACACACTCGAAGACCCCTGGACTACACCCTGAGCGGATATTGGGTGGTCTGTTCTCTTGTGAGCAGAGACAACGGTGGCAACAAACATGATGAATGGTCTCACATGCAGTGTATTTCTGTCAGCAAATGAGACGGATGAAGGTCTGACAATCATTAATACTGAGTTAACGCCAGTAAGGGACGCAGTGATACGAAATCGATTAGTACTAGACATACTGACAGCTGAGAGAGGGGGCGATTGCAAAATGTTCGGTACCTCAAACTGTTTTAAGATTCCTGATGCGTTCCAGAATATCACTAGTGTAATAGATCATTTGAAGGCGGCAATAAGACTACCTCCACAGCAAGTGACTCCTGGTTCCAAAGGCTTATCTCCCTTTGGGGCGGATGGGGATATTGAACCCTACACGCTCTACTATGTGTAGGACTGGTCTTACACATACTGCTTTGCGTAGGACCCTGCTTGTGTACCTGCCTCCGGCATTTGCTTATGAGTGCAACGGGATACCAGATGGTAAAACTATCAGAGGTCCTACAGCAGGAAGATCCCATTACATGGATTCCACCACACCGTAACATTGAAGTGAGTTACGTGTGAAGTTTGGGCTACGTACAGTGCACAACATAGCAAGTGTTGATAAAACCAGAAAACTGTTTTACAGGTAACTGGTGACCGAAGAAAGGTCTGCTGCTCCCTAAGCCTACTTCTGGATGCACTTGACAGAGACTTTACATTAGGATACCAGTGTTCGGTGTCACAGGAGCAAATGGATGTTCTCCTTGACACTGAACCAGGACACATTCACATGTAAAGCAAATGCCTTCGTCCAGGTCCAGAAAGGATCAATGTCTGGTAACTGTGCCCTTAAAGTGGACGCCCCTCGAGGTATACAAATGGAAGTATATTGTCAACCAGGGAGGAGAGAATTTTGCTTGAGAGTGTGATGCTGGAAATGCACAGCAGTTCAGGCAGCATCCGAGCATCAGGAGAAACGGCATTTCTAGCAGGAGTGCTTCATCTCCAGTCCTCACTTTATTCGAGGACAGAAGATGAAAAACGTTTCACGCAACAATAACTTGGAATTGAAATTCTTTTCAGCGCAGCGGCAGACATGGGCGAGCAAATTCAAAGCGGGTTTGTTAATGAGATTAACAAGCACGAATGCTCCGTTCCCAACAATTCAAAAACTTCAGCATGTAACAAGGGGACAAACCAAACTCCTGCTTGATTTGAAACGATGACGTATAGTGTGTGACATGAACGGAAAAACGTCGTCACAACCTTGCAACCGTGCCTTCTAACATTCCTCCAGCACTGAAACTGGCAGCCGCTCAATGTACTACCTCGTTGTTTCGAGTCGATCGATGTTGTCCGGGGCTTTTAGCATGATCGAAAATGTTTGGAGAGGAAGTAACAAAAGAAAAGCTGAGAATAACGTTGGAAGTCAGGATATATTTAATAAAAAAGAAGTGTGCAGAAAGGCACAGGGAGATGAACATCGAACAAGAAGTGTCACTGGTACCGAGGTCTTAACCCTGTTTTGCTTTCCAATATATTCCCAGACCTGCTGAGATTTGACAGCAATTTCTTTTGTTGGTACAGAAAGAGAAGATGGGAGAGTGATCCTGGACCGATCCACTCTCTCTGCTCTGTGGATATTTGTCTTTCCTGTTCTACCAGATCACTTGTATCCCACAGTGAAATCCTACAATTCTGCCCACTCCCTTTCCTGACAATAAACTGTTAATTACTTAAACTGACATTGGCACACAACAAAATCATTTTCCTTGTGAATTGGAAAACTTCCAGGAAGAGTTCTCTTCGCTTTCCATCAGAAGATTCTGAATGAGATAATTTTGTTTCAGGACCATCTGACATGGAACAATCACTGTCAGTCCCCACAACAAGTGGCCATTCCCATTCATTGCCTCTGAGCACATTGGGTGTTGTACTGCTGGAGTGGAACATCACGTTCTGAAAGTGTCACTGATAGACTTGTCTCTGGCACTTCCAGTAAAGTGGAGAAAGTTTTCATTCAGAAAGCGACGTGTGATCAAAAACAGGGGAACCGACGTGGCAAAAGAAGTAGCACTCTCTTGTCATACTGAAAGTGGAATGGAGAGCAAGGATTGTTTTAACGAGGAAAAGCGCCCACCGTGGGGAATGACTCCACGATCCTCTAGCCAACTCAGGGGCACAGTGTCTTCGTTTGTAATTTCATACTGATCAATATTCATGTGGCATTGCAATTTGCCAGGGTTCATTCATTCCTCCCAATCACAAATAACATCATTGACACCTTACACTTCTGACTGTTATTCTTTCGACAATTACAATCAACGACAATATATTTAGCACTTGTAGCGGGATTTAATATACAATGTTAATACTTTAATATTTTTTACCTTCATGTGTACATCGCCGATGTGATTCCCAGTCACTCTTGCAGATGGCAAATCAATTGGAAAATTACCTAAGGGTACGCAATCATTTCTGATTAGAATGTCGGATACTCAATCTGTCTGACGAGACACAGTCATCACAATCAACACTTCCTTTGTTTTTCCTGCTTCCAACTTGTACCATTTGTCATTACCGAGACAGAAGTTTTTATTAAAAGCCTTTCCATGAACAGGAACAATCTTCCACTTTTCTGAAGCTGTTTGCAAAATAGAGTGGATTTTTTTTACCCCTTTGACACGGGAAGAGGCGTTGTTGAGGAAAGGGTTTTTCTAAGGTGTGTCCCAGGGCTGAGCAGTAAGCCGCTGATTGAAGCTGTAGTGGTCGCTTTCTGCTGGTAGCGAAGGTCTGCAGAGAGTGCGGTCACATTCGACTGCGAGTCCCCGTCTCACTTCATGCGGATTTGGGATGAAGGTTTGGTGATGACAATGTTGGTACGTGATTGATCTCAAGGATGTATCTGAAATAATTGAAGCTCTGTTCCTGGGTGAGCTCGAGCCAACATTTCAGCCAGATGCGCTGACCATTTCACACACAGAACGTGGCAGCAAAATCAGCCCTCTATGTATCCGAAAGCAGGCTTTTCGAATGGATTTGAGGAGGTTTCATACAGAAGGAACACTCACTCTTTTCACAGGCAGTCAATAATTTTCTCGCTTTTATCACCGAAAGGACGAAAGGCCTTCGGTGCTGCAAAAACTGAAATGAACAATATGAGTGTCCGTGTTTGCGGCTCCTAAGGCCTCTGGTTATTTCGGTGATAAAAACGAGGTAATTACTGATGTGTATGTCATGAACCGATCATACAAATGGCAGAGAGACAATTCCAAACAGTGGTTCCAAACATCCTGGACATTTATCGCATTGCCAAGTCCCAGAAATTGCTCAAGTAACAGAAAACAAAATAAAACAACAAGGAACCATGTAAAGTGAAGATTTTCTAATTCCATTCTTCATTAAATTCAGTCAACAATGGTGCATCCGTCTGATCGAGACAGCCAATCACCAGCCTCCCACATCAAGACAGTAATGAAGGAAATTAGAGAAGTAAAACACCGTTTTATAACGCGATTGACCGCCGTTTCGCCACAGCAACAAAAAACAACGAGCAGATTCAATGCAGGATCTGGCTTCACAGCAGCGGTGAAAGACCGATCTCCATTCACTTTCAAGGAAAACGGTGTACAACACAAATAGTCTGGAATATGAACACCCAGCACAGGCTGCTTTGGTCCCGTTCACTGGGGCTGCTGAGACTTCCATATGAAAAGAGTGTGTTTGTGGTTGTCCATATGACAGTGACAGGGGTTGCCCTCGCTCGAACTACCATCCTTGATTGTGTAGGGCTTAGTATCCTCACCTTGCACGCGGGAGTTGAGGGTGCAATTCTCTGCGGCAGAAAACCATAGAGATTTGGAGTAGAACGATATGAAGCTCGTGTCCTCAAAGATGGTGTTGGAAATTTCAGTGGAGCTGGGAAAATGTCTTCAAGCCTTTTCCTCCACTTTATCGATGATATTCTCAGCGCTGCATCAGCTCCTGTGAAACGCTGCGGTCATATGGTGTTATGAATTGAATTAGTTTCAATCTCGCTGCTTCCGATTGTTGGAATTGCAGAACACAAGACCCAATACTCATCAAGTGCAGAACAAAAGTATTTGACGAGATTTCACCAAGGGACTACACGAAACAATGTATAGGAGAAAGAGGCTGACAAAGTGCGAGCTGCATTCATAAAGTCCATCCAGCCCGTAAACGACACAGAGAGCTGTTCCTTCTATCGATATGCAGGACACTGATTATCTCTGATTCCGGGAGTTGGAACTGGGATTATATGACCGTCTGCAGCACTGGTTACTTCCTTGTGTAAGATAACTCATGATGGAATACATGTAAAACTCTGTTGCTCATTGAGAAATACATACAAAATATAGCCCAGAGCAGTATTTCTGTTGTGTTTCTGGTGCTGCTCTTGACATGCCCTACAACACTGTACTTATTCTGTGCTTCCTGAAGGTTATATGAGTGCTTCTATGACCGTATTGTGGGGAGTAATCTGCGTTTTAACTTGAATAAAGTGCGTGTGAAGCACAGGTACACCAATGTCATTTTTAACTTTCTCTTATTTTGTGCAATTGCAGCACAGTATAGAATCGATTAATATTGGAAGATGACATAGAGAGGCATGAAAAATGCCGAGATTTTAGTGATATTTATGCAATGATTAGAAATTGCCTTGATTCAGGAAATAACGTTCTAAAATGTGTTTTGTATCGAGATAAGGAACAGTGAGAAAAGAAGTCAGCAGCAGGTGTAGTTGACAAGCCCCTTCGCACTAACCAACGTGAGAAATACGACGTACAAGAAAAAATACTGTGTGTGAGTGCTAAAAGATGGCAAAAGTCATGCGTGATCTTAATTTCCCCTCTCCCACTCCCGGTTCTATTGTAAAGAATGTTTGGAGAATAATAATCAATGAACAATGTATAGCCCATAGAGCAATTTGTTATCTTCTGAGCGAGCAAAAAAACTCTGCCATTGATGCAGTGGTGTGGGGAGTCCAGCAGAGGGTAGTATTGTATGAATCTAATCACAAATCTGAAGAGTCTAGCACTGCTGTCTCACAGCACCAGGCCCCCCGGGCTCGTGTCCACCCTCGGCCGATTGTCTGTGTGAAGTTTCACATTCTCCCCGTGTCTGCGAGGGTTTCCACCAGATTCTCCTGTTTCCACCCGCAGTCCAAAGGTGCGGATGTTCGGTGAACTAGCCATGCTAAAGTCACAATAGTGCCCAGGGTTGTGTAGGTTAGGGGAATTAGTCATGAGTAAACGTAAGATTGCATTTGAACTGGTGGTGGTAGGTTACTCTTCGAAGTGTCAGTGCGGATGTAGTGGGTCGAAGGGCCTGTTTCCACACTGTCGTGATTCTATGAACTCCATGAACAACAGGGACAGACAGAAAGAGAGGCGAGCGAGACTTCGATTCCAATTTCAATCTATTTACTTCAAAAACAATTTTGCACAGAGATGCAGACAGAGGTACACACAAAATGAGCTACTGACACTAACACATAACACATGGACACAGAGATACGCACACAGATTGGGACATTTATATACAAACACCTGAACATAACCCCACATACAGGGTTATATACGTTTTTATTGAGAAGTTATCAATGATCAGCCGGAGAACGCAGGAGAATGGGGTAGAGCAATATTTTAGCAGCGATCAAATGTCTTGGCAGACAAGATGGGCTGAATGGCCTCATTCTGTTCCAGGGTTCATTGCTCATGTGATCTTGTGGTTCCTGGAATTGTCTTTCGACTAGGTCAGTGGAGGCTGAATTTGGTAAGTATTTGGTTTAGGCGAGTTCATGAGAATGTGGACAGGCTTCAGGGGTGAATGGTCGATATATGAGTTAAAAATAAAGACTGCAGATGCTAGAAACCAGATTCTGGATTAGTGGTGCTGGAAGAACACAGCAGTTCAGACAGCATCCGAGGACCTTCGAAATCGACGTTTCACGCAAAAGCCCTTCATCAGGATGAAGGGCTTTTGCCCGAAACGTCGATTTCAAAGCTCATTGGATGCTGCCTGAACTGCTGTGCTGGTCGATATATGTTCCTAATTGTCCACTCCTTATATATCAATGGAGTGGTGATTCATTTGAGGGGAACACATTTTGAGAATAGGTCTGTATGATCTGGGGTGTTCTCATGCCGAAGTAGCAAGGTTAAGTTCCATAGATCTCTGGTGAACAAGTGAATCCATGTTTATTGTGAACTGACAGGAAAGGGATGTTTAGTCACATTCACATCAACAATGTATATTCTGAATGATGCAGCAGGCGCGAGTGGCTGAGTGGCCAGCTGCTGACCCTAACCCATATGTTGTTCTCTGAACCACTCAGTAATGCTACAGAGGTAAAGAAAGATCCCATTCAGCCAGTCAGCATCGTTATAATGAGACAACGGAGGCCCTTCTGCCCTCTAAGGATTTACGCAAAAATAGATTGAAGTCATTCAGCTGGCTAAGTACATTACACAGTGTAGGATGAGGCCATCCTACCTTTCTAGCTTGCTGCCCAGCAACAGGGGAAATCTGGTAAACTATCAGGGAATAAACATTCAGGATAGATGTTTATATTCAGGTTGTAAAATTGTAACTTGGTGGAGTGCCTCAGGGATCAGTGTGACATCAGCAACAATTTATAATCTATACCAATGATTTAGATGAGAGGACTGATTGAATTGAAGCTCAATTCGTTCAATTCGTGAACCCTGAAGTTGAAAGAAAAAAATGCAATTGTTTTGGAAGCTTTTCACAGATGCTTCACTTTAATCTTTGCTAGAATGAAGGCCTGATAGAATCATAGTGTCATACAGCACGGAAACAGACACTTCCGTCCAGCTCATTTGCACCGACCAGATATTCCAATCTGATGTAAACTTATTTGCCAACATTAACCCATAACTCTCTAAACCTTTCTTATTTATATACCCATCCATTGCCTCTTAAATGTTGTAATTGTACCAGCCTCCACCACTTTCACTGCCAGCTCATCCCTTACACGCACTACCTTCTGTGTGAAAACTTTACCTGTCAGGTATCTTTTTAATTTTTCCCTCACTTTAAATCTTTGCCCTCTGGTTTGGACTCCTCCAGCCTCGGAAAATAAACCGGCATGGCCGATCCCGCATCCATGGCCCTCATGGTCTGTACAAGGTCAGAGTACTTCAGACCTGAGAATGAGAGCTGTTCATATTGAACCATATAAGACCCCGAGGAGAGTGTATTGGGGCGGAGCTGAGGGATGAGAGAATAAAACTAAGGATTTAATTTTAGAAAACAACATGCTCATTTTAACACAGGTACTATGAACACATGAATTTATTGTACAAAAATTATGTAGACACATATAAATATACCTTCAAATAAAAAATTACAAATTATTCCTAAATGGAGCAGTTAACTGGGATGGAGTAATTCAATCAGGAGAATGTTCACCGACACCTTACCTAGTCCAGGTTGGTGTTTGGGTCACATTATTGCATGTTTCAGATCAAAGAGGGAGCAAATGCAACCCGTTGTTGAAGCATCGGCCATTGCTCCGTCTCTACTTGTACTTCTCTACAGCAACATATGAGAGCTGAAAACCAATCAGACATCTTTAGCACTCTTTGAGGGTTCCCTTTGAGGAATCATTGGAATCTCTCCTCTGCCTGCAGCAAAGGGAATTCAGCCAAATCTAACTGTTCCAGGAAGAAACCCCAGTGTTAGCAGCCTCTGTGAGGCAGAATCACTTCAGAGGCAGAATAACAATTGAAACTCTCTCAATTTTACTTTTATTCTGAAATTAACTGTTATTTGGACAAAGCCTTTTCGCATTAATATTCCGCAGAGTTCCTTTTCTTTCGGTTTGACTTCAGATGTGCGTGCGTGTGCGTGTGTCTACGTATGCATGTTTTTGTGTCTCAGATTTATAGAAAAATAAATGTTGATGTACATATTGTCGATGTTCAAACTGTATATCATTTATGTATCCATCTTAATTCGACTAACTTTGCTTTGGTTTTAGATTAGTTATTTTTACAAATTTAAGAAACCTGTCTGACTTGTTCCTAACACCGAACCTGACCCAGTCTGAGACGGATATCATTTACCATATCACACATTTAGTTACACGGATAATTTGTCGTGACGTCTGGAGGAGTGGGACTAGAAAAAGAAGCAATGACTCTCTAAACTCGGTCGGGACAGGGATAAGGAGAATTTCTCAAAAGGCCACTTGAGTGGGAATTTCTTCTACCCACAGGTTTGTGGTACCTGTGTGTTTGCATTTATTCAAAGATGTATTAGTGAAATATTTGACGGGAAAGTGACTCAAGGATAATAAACTGCAGAAAGGAACGTGGGGCTGAGACGACACTCTGATCAGCCACAACCTTAGGGCCTGGTAGGGCATGGACCCACACCTCTTCCTCAGTCCTACTTCGCCCCATTCCATTCGGCCCCTCAACCTGCTACACAGGAGCAGTTGGAGACCACTTACTCCTACTACCTGGTGCACAGAAACCGAGGTGACCATTCAGCCCCTGAATACAGTCAAACATGGTTTGGTGTTGATCAGAAAACGTTCTTGGGAAAAAGAGTTGGTGTTAGTGTGAAACAGTCCCCTCCTGTCTCTTTACAGAAGTTCCCCCGTCTCAATTTATTTGTCATATTGTTGACCCAGATTCATAGTGAATAATGACCACATACTGTACCCAGATATTGCTCACAAAATCCTCTGATCTCTTTGACTATAACATTCCTTCACAGGACAGCCAGGAAAATAACAACGATGAACCTTTCAATAACATGAGAAGCAGGAGGAGGCCATTCAGCTCCAATGGTCTGTCTTTCCCTTCAATAGGATCATGGCTGATCTGCTCTAAGCCCCAACTCCTGGAGTGTCTGCTGTGTCAAGCATCCATCCGTCCCTTCTTCCAATTACCTCAATGATCGATCTCCCCTTCCTCTGTGGAATAGTGACATCCCGACGGTCACACCCCTCTGTGAGAAGGAAACACACCGTGACCCATTGACATCAACAAAATATATAAAAACCAGAAGACTGGCTCTGACAACAAGGCAGTGTTTAACTGAGGATTGTATCAAGTAACTTGAAGAAAATTGAACATAATGGAAATGAAGGATTACCTCGCCACAGGTTGAAGAGAGTCAGCACAAAGAAGATGCGTTACCGGAGTAAAGAGAGGTGCTCATTCAGCACCTCAAGCTCACTTCACAGGAATTTGAGGAGGTCATTCTGCCCATCAATGTTATTGGATAAGAATAGGGATAGCACATTCATTCTCTCCTGACTATCACACAGGAAGGTAACGAGCCCAGTCAAACACATGAGCTGTTAAACAGGAAACACAGTTTGCCCAGTCAGGTTCTTGAGCGTCTCCCATGACATCAGGAGGTGGCCAGCCAGCCGCTCAAGCCCATTATACAGAAATGAGACGATGTTATCTATGACCAAGCAAGACAAACCAATGAAACAGAGACTGCACGGATAGACTGCTCTATGTTGCTCCTCTGGCTCCATTGGTAATGGTACACAATAGATACATCAATATGGTTCGCTGACGGGGAGGGGGGTGGACATCTCCGAGAAGGCAGACCAGTATTCCCAGTGGAGGTCGGAAGCTGTTGGGCACAATAAAGTATTAGGCATTGCAGCTACTGACAGATTTGTGAACAATGTGACTTTCAGTGCAGGGTCACACACCAACTGCAAATCGAGGCAATCAGAGTTCATTCAGAGCCTGAAGCTCTCTCCTATTCAACATAGGAGCTTAACAGAGGTACATAAACTAAAAAGAAGCATGTATCATGGACGAAATGCAATTTTCCATGCAATCTGTGTCTTTCTGTGGACGTAACGTGTTTTTATCCACAATCTTCAAGGTTCAATGCAGTCAACTCTTATTCTTTCACGGTGCTGCAAATTAAACATCAATTTCCTTCACACTCTCTTCATGTTACCATCATCCCAGAGATTATTCTGATAAAACAGCTTTGCACTGCCTCTGTGACAAGGTGATCATTGATTTAGAAAGGTCAGAAAGTCTGTCCACAAAAGCCCAAATACTGCCTCAACAACACCCCACAACTCCTACATATGACTCATTTTGTAATGAAGGCTGGCATTTCATTTTCTGTCCTGATTAATGGATGCCCTGCATGAATTCTGTTTGTGACGCGTGACCAAGGACATTCCTGTCCTTTTTGCCAAAAGCACTTCCCAACCTCGCACCTTCTAATAAATACAACATGAAAAGGAAAGTATATGTTAACAAAAAAGAACAAAGGAAATTTACAGCCGAGAAACAGGCACTTCGGCCCTCCAAGCCTGAGCCGATTCAAATGTACCTGTCAGTCAATTCCTAAGCATTTATTACCTTCTGCTCCCCACCTACTCATGCATCTGTCCTGACGTATCTTAAATGAATCTACCGTGCCTGCCTCTACCACCTCTGCTGGCAACACATTACAAACGCCCACCACCTTCTGTGTGAAGTACATACCGCGTGTATCCCCCTTAAACTTTCCACCTCTCACCTTGGAAGCGTGACCTCTCGTTACTTAATCCTTCACCCTTGGGAAAAAGCTTGTCTCTAACCACTCTGTCTATACCCTTCATGATTTTGTAAACTTCATCCAGATTCCCCCTCAATCTCCTTTTTCACAATGAAATTAAACCTAACCTACTCAAACCATCTTCATAGCTAGCACCCTCCATACCAGGCAACATCCTCGTAAACATTCTCTGCATTCTCTAAAAAGTGCCCCTATCCTGTTGGTAATGTGACGACCAGAATTGTACACAGTATTCTAAATGCGGCTGAACCAATGTCTTGTACAATGTTAACATGACTTGCCAGCTCTTATACTTAGTACCCCGTCCAATGAAGGCAAGCAAACCATATGCCTTCTTGACCACTCTACCCACCTGTGCAACAATCTTCAGCGTACAGTGGACCTACACTCCCACATCTCTCTGCCCAGCAACGTTTCCCAAGGCTCTTCCGTTCATTGTATAATTCGCTCTAGAATTAGACATGCATCACCTCACACTTGTCTGGATTAAAAACCATCTGCCAATTTTCCGCCCAAATCTCCAGTCTATCTTTCTCCTCCAGTATTTTCTGAGAGTCCATTATGCTTTCTACTACTCCATAATATTCGTGTCACCTGCAAACTTTCTGATCATACCAACAGTGCCCTCTTCTAGATCATTTATATATATTACAAACAACAGTGGCCCCAACACTGGCCCCTGTGGAACAACACTGTTCACCTTTTTCCATTTCGAGAAACCCCCTTCAATTAATATTCTCTGTCTCCTATTTCTCATACAGTTCTTTAGCTACTTCGCGAGAGCACACTGCACACCATATGACTTCAATTTCTCCATTAGTCTACCATGGGGAACCTTATCAAACGCCTCACTCAAGTCCATGTATATGATATCAACAGCCCTTCCTTCACCGATCAATTGCTCACTTCCTCGAAGAACTCAATTAGTTTGGTAAGGCACGATCTCCCCAGCACAAAACCATGTTGCCTATCACTGATAAACCCATTCTTTTATAAATATAAGTAGATCCTATCCCTCAGTAACTTCTCCAGCAACTTTGCCACCACTGACGTCAGGCTCACTGGTCTTTGGTTACCCAGAATATTCCTACTACCCTTCCTGTTCCGGGAGACAACGTAAGCTACCATCCAGTCCTCCGGCACCTCACCTGTATTTAAGAATTCCACAAAGATATCTGTCAGGGCCCCAGCTATTTCCTCCCTCGCCTCACTAAGCACCTTGGGATAGATCCCATCCGGTCCTGGGGATTTGTCCAACATAATAATCTCTCGCCTACCCAACACATCTTCGCTACTTATATCAACATGATCCAGTCGAATCAAACTTTTATCTCTAATCTTAACATTCATCACGTTCCAATCCTCAGTGAACACTGATGCAAAGTAATCATTGAGAGTCTCACCCATTCGCTCAGGTTCGACACACAGCCTTCCCTAATTATTCTTTACTGGATCAATCCTTTCTCTAGTTCCTCTCTTGCTTCTTATATAAGAATAAAATGCTCTGGGATTCTACTTAATTCTCCTCTCTAAAGCTATTTCATAATCCGTGTAAGCCCGCTTGATTCCTCGTTTAAGACTTGTCCTACTCTTCTGATATTCTTCCAGGGACTGTTCTGTTCTTAGCTGCCTAGACCTTAAGTATGGTTCCCTTTTCCTCTTGGCTAGTCGTCCAATTTCTTCTGTCATCCACGGTTCACGAATGTTGCACTTCTTATCCTTTGCCTTTAACGGGACATGCCTCACCTGCACTATCTTTAACCTATCTTTGAAAGCCTCCCACATCTCAAATGTGGACTTCCCTTCAAATAGCTGTGTCCTTTCCACATTTCTGAGCTCCTGCCTAATTTTGATATAATTGGTCTTGGCTCAGTTTAGTACTCTTCCCTTAGGACCACTCTCTTCTTTAACCACGATAATTCTGAAACTTACAGAATTGTGGTCACAGTTCCCAAAGAAATCCGCCACCGCAATTTCTACCACTGTCCAGGCTTGTTCTCCAGTACCAGGTCCAATATGGCCCCTTCCCTCGTCGGACTATTGACATACTGCAGTAGAAAACTCTCCTGGACATTTATGACAAATTCTACCCCATTCAGACTCTGACGCTAAGCATATCCCAGTCAATGTTGGGAAAATTAAAATCTCCCATCACCACTTCCTATTGCCTCTTCATGTTTCCATAATCTGTTTACCTATTTGTTCTTCTACCACATGCTCACAGTTGAGAGGCTTGTAATACAGCCCCAACAGTGTAACTTCATCCATCTAATTTCTCTGCTCCACCCATAATGCCTCACTACCCAAGACCTCCATAGTGTTCTCCTTTAGCACAGCCGTGACATCGTTCTTGACCAGCAATGCAACTCCACTCCTCCTTTTTTCTTCCCTCCTTGTCCTGTCTGAAGCATCTAGATCCTGGAAAGTTTGATTGTCAATCTTCATGCTCTTCCTTCAACCAAGTCTCTGTGTTGGCAATAACGTCATACTACTAGGTAGCAATACAGACCTACGTTTATTTGCCTTACACACTATATTCCTTGCATTCAAGTAGATGCATTTCAGGCTGCCAGTTTGTTTTTGCACTCATCTACTCTCTGCCTACTCTTCCCCTTATGAATGCTATCTTCATAATTCTTACAGTCTCCAATCTCCGCATCACTGCCTACTTATTTTCTCTACTGGTTCCCAGTCTCCTGCCACATTAGTTTAAATATTCCCAACATGCAGTAGCAAAAACTTCCCCAAGGACATTGGTTCCGGTCTGGTTCAGATGTAGACCCTCCATTTTGTAATAGCTCCACAATCCCCAGAACCTGTCCCAATGTCCATCAAATTGAGCCCCTCCCTCCTACACCATCTCTCAAGCCACGTGTTCATCCTGCCTAATTTTTCATTTCTACACTGGCTAGCACTGGTCGTAATCCCAAGCTCACGACATTTGAGGTCCTCCTCTTTAACTTCTCTCCTAGCTCCCCGAATTCTTCTTTGAGGACCTCATCTCGTTTTATACTTATATGATTGGTGCCTAACCAAGACAACTGGCTGTTCACCCTCCCCTTTTAGAACACTCTGAAGCCAATCAGTGACATCCCTGATCTGAGCATCTGGGAGGCAACATGCCATCCAGTAGTCCCGTTTACGGCCACAGAACCACTTATCTACTCCCCTCACAATAGAATCCTCTATGACTATGGCCCTATGAGTCTTATTTCTGCCCTTCTGAACAGCAGTGCCCATCGCCGTGCCATTATCGTGGCAACTGCTGCCCTCCCCTGGTGAGCCATCTCCCGCAACTGTATTCAAAACAGTATACCTGTTTTGGAGGGAGATGACCGCAGGGGACACCTGCACTGCCTTCCTACTCTTTTTCTGCCTTTTGGTCACCCATTCACCGTCACCCTCAGCAACTCTAACTGCGGTGCGACCAGTTCACTAAATCTGCTATGAACGACCTACTCAGAATCGCGGATGCTCCACATTAAGTCCATCTGCAGCTCCAGAGTCGTCATGCGATTAAACAAGAGCTGCAGCTGGACACACTTCTGGCAAGTGTGAGAGTCAGGAACGTCACCACGTTCCTAAGCTCTCACATCAACAAGACGCACAGGTCACAGGTCTAAGTCAACCATTGTAGTTTGGCTAAAAGGTTGTCATAGTACAGTGGAAGTTTATAGTATCCATTTGCCTTACATTTCAAGATTGTCCCTTATCCATGTTGTGTGTGTGTGTGTGTGTGTGTGTGTGTGTGTGTGCGTGTGTGTGTGTGTGTGTGCGTGTGTGTGTGTGTGTGTTTAGAGAGAGAGAGGATGACGAGCACGCTATTGCTGTTTTGGTATTCTCTAATTAGATTCAAGGGCTCAACCTTTTTTACATGAATGTTCGCGTTTACTTTGGTGTTTGTTTGGAATTGAGAATTAACTGGAGTTCTGAATGGTGAGGATAATATAACTTGAGCAGCCATTTGAATCAAATCTGTATCTCCTCAAATTTTCTAAGTATTGACTCACAGTCCATGACTTACGAAGGAATGAATATAAAGCTGACATGACAAAGAAAGGTTAAATAATAACCTCAGCGGACATTGGGGTGCTATAGAGAAATATAGGTTAAGTGAGTAGTCAAAGAACTGACAAATAGAACTTTACGTAGATTACTGTGAAGTTGTCCATTTTGACTGGAAGAAAAGCATTTTTTTTAAATAGAGGGAGATTCCATAGTTCTGAGATGCAGTGGAATGAGACTGTAACATTACCTAAATCACAAAGTACATACAGATATAGTATGTAATTAGGAAAGTGAATAAATGTTTTCCTTTTATCGTGGGGGAATTTTAACACAAAAGTAGAGAGCACTTCCAGAAGAGACGAGAATGAAGTACTACTATCTAAATGTCAGTGGTTGTCCATTTAAAACAGATCGAAATGACTTATTCTATCTCAAAACGTGGAAACTCTGACACGTTATTAAAGCAGAGCTATGGAATATTTGAAAGGCCAAGATAAATAGCTTATTGTTGAGAGAGGGGTGGGAAAGGTTTTCAGGGTAGGCAGGAATGTGAATTTAACATTACAATTAATGAGACATTCTCATGTTGAATATCTAACTCATCCCTGTTTGTATGGGATGTGGCAGGTTGATTAAATTACCAAATTGGGGTTTCAATGTAAAGATTCAACAAACAAGTTTATAATGCTGAAATCCTCCATCTTCAGAGCTTTTTCAATGGTTGAAATTTTCAAGTGTTTGTTTAAAATCACTTAATTTGTGCTGTAACACCAATTGCAGATATGGAAACTGCGACATTTCGAAGGCAGATGAGATTCCAGTAATGAATGCAGTGATCGCAAAGAAAGTTTTAGTCCAATGTGTGACTTAATTACGTTTCATCTAGAACACAACTATGTGAAAGAAAATTAGTACCACTTCCTGTAAGTTCGATGGAGGGGCTTCTGTCTGAGTACATGCCACAGCAATGCAACAAACACCAGCCTACAGCAGTCACATTAACAAAATTGTTTTAATATGTCTATAATGTTTGCATTTCTCTGAGAGATTATAGATTTTGTTTGCTTAAAAAATAGTTGCATCGTTGTGGTTCTGGGCGCCGAGCTGGGAATTTGTGTTGCAGACGTTTCGTCCCTTGTCTAGGTGACATCTTCAATGCTTGGTAGCCTCCTATGAAGCGCTTCTGTGATCTTTTCTCCGGCATTCGGAGGAAATGCCGGAGGAAACATCACAGAAGCGCTTCACAGGTGGCTCCCAAGCACTGAGAATGTCACCTAGACAGGCGACGAAACGTCTGCAACACAAATTCCCAGCTCTGCGACCAGAACCACAACAACGAGCACCCAAGCTACAAATCTTCTCCCAAACTTTGAATAGTTGCGTCAATACAAAAGCTTCAAAAGTGGTCAGTGGAAAATTGCTTGCCCATTCAATATTCAGACTCAATTTGTAGTCGAACATTTAGATAGCTGAACTCTGAAGAAAGGTTAAAAACATTGAATGATTATGGTTCCTATCTTCTCTGCTTCCCTCATTCTGCCTGTAGTGTCTTTCAAATCCCCGATGAAAGTTTTAAAGACAATGTTTTCCATTGTCCCACTACCTCTGGAAGTTGATCTACTTAATAAATACAGTTGATCAAAGAATATAATACTGAAGCCCTGAGCATCCAGCAATTTTATACCAAGCATCAGCCAATTGTTCGTACAAGACCTAGCTTAAAATATCTTCTTTCATGACTAATTTCAGCTGTGTACACTGTAAAGAACGGAAAAATCTAATTTCTCCAGGGACAGTTGCAGAAAATAAGTTTGCTCCATTTTGTTTATAAATGATCCTTGATTAAGAATTCAAAGACGTGAAAGGATATTGCTGGAGAACTGTTGTTTAATTGTTCAGGGGCTGCCTCTTGAAAGCATGTGACAGCAGTGCAACAAAGACCTTTGTAAACCAGACCACAGCAATCGCACTGAATTTGCATCTCTCATGCTTGCTTTGTTCCTACAGATTGAAGCTCTTATTTAACTAGAACAACAGAATCCATCCAAATAAAACCGGAAAGAACTGCGAATGCTGTAAATCAGAAAGAAAAACAGAGTTGCTGGAAATGCCATTCCTTTAAAATATCCAAATCTCCTCAGTGAAATGTTTCCCCTTCATCAGCCCCGTCCTGTACGTTTTACTTCCCATTGACCTCTCTGGTCTATACTGCATGGAAAAATTCCATCTCCCTGACATTCTCTGCCTCTCCCCTTACCTGTGCTCCGACTTCTTGCAAACCAGTTATGTAGGTTTACCAAAAAAATCACCAACTCATGCAGTCATCCTTCTGCAGTGTGAGCAGTTTTTAAAAAAGCAGCTGAATAAGCGCTGCAATACTGAATCCAGATCCTTCAGCCATTCCAGCAGCAGTCACACAATTGCATATGCAGGCGAATGCTGATTTCAGTGACTAAACTTGCCTGTTCAATTGCAAGCCTGGTAAACCTGACAGCCTAAATGGCGATGGAGATTGAAAACCGTGCCTTCCAAATCTAAGGCGGTCGCGAAAAAGTATGTGTGATATGATATGTGACCATGATTTTGCTTCATTCAGAGTACAAGAAAGTGAAAGTACGTTGCTGGTGGGCAGGCAGTTACGTAAGATAACGTACAGACCCATCATGAAAACACCACACAGCAATGCAGAGATTACCATTCCCGACCATAGCAAGCACATACTGCCTCTCCATTATCTACTTTGTTCTTTGGGTCGGGGAGTTTTTTTTTCAAAACAGACAGCTTTAGGAGAGGACATAAAGGAAGTTTGAATTCATAATTGCTTGCAAATTTGGGTTACTTATCTCTGAACATTTTAGTCTCTTAAAATGAATATATTCAAGAAATCCGTATCCCATCCCACTCTCACCCTGATCACCAGCTCTAGTGTCCATCAAACCTGTGAAAGGGGTTGAAGAATCAAATCAGTATTGATTGCAGTGTCCGTCTGGATTGTAAGAAGTTTATCAAAAGCAGCTGAACTCAAGCTCCACTACTAAATCCAGAGTCTTCGGCCATTCCAGCAGCTGGCACTCATTGACAGCTGGAGGCAAATGCAAACTTAAGGACTTAATTTATCTTGCCTGACCAGTTACAGGCATGGCCAGGATGACAATCCAAACTGCATGGGATATGGAAAATATAGTTCTCCATGATTGTTTGCAATAACTAGAAAATATGTTTGATCTTTTGTGTAATTCGTACTTCAGTTGATATTATACTCTCCAAGGCAATTACTGGAGAACAAGCAGTTCCTGTGAAGTAATGTAGATATTTCCTTCTGCATCCAGAAGCCATGCAGCAGGCTCTAGTTACCACACTCAGCTTAACCCACAAAATAGGTATTACATCCAGAAGTTGGAAGATGGTGTTCTTTCTTACTCAAGACTTTTGCAGTCATAATTTTATGAATTCTGGTGAAGCCCTGCTGGTTGAACTGAGAGTTGGATTATAACGCGATGGTTGGCAGTGCCAAGGGTGGCATGATACTGACAGTAGCTAATACAGAAGTTGCTGCCTGGTCACAAATCATTATTGAAATGACATGATCACAGGAGCTAACAGCAATAACAGAGTGAAGGCAGAGCAGTGACCTTTCCTTGACTGCCATTAGTGTTGAGTATTGCTGAGCCTGTACTAAATAGATTTGCTGGCCACGGCCCATTGTGGGAGTTGAGGAGCTCTATTGTTCACAACACAGACAGACAGGAGTAGCTCTCAATTTGTGCCTTCACTTGCTCACCACTGACAAGATAATATAGTGGTGCAGAAGGGAGTTGGGCTTTGCTCCTGAACTCCTCTCCACTTGGCCTCACTCATGTGAATCTTGGCAAGGGCTAGCTGACATGGAAAATGCAGCCCTGTATGTCGAGACTGTACCAAAGGTCTTCATTGGAGACATTGGAAAATTGCTTGCCTCGTCTCCATTTGGGCCTGGAGCTGTTGAGTTGAGATATTTTGAGATGTTGCAATAAGTATAAAGTATTGAAGAAATGAATTTGCTGCATCGTGTCTCCCTTTCTTTGCTACCACACTCCAGCCTCATTATCTTGTCTTGCAAACAGACAATGAGGGTTTTGGGGTAATAGATCCCCATCTACTGTAGTTGTGTCTTGAACTAATTTTACAAAACTAGCAGTCAATGGCTTGAAATACTTACTGAATGTTTCAGGTTTATAATGATGATTTTATTGTGGATGTAGATGTATGCTTAAAATGACTGAATAACACTTTTCTGACTATTTGCAGATCACCTGACAGTCCAATGTACAAGATCAATGGAAAACTGTACACTCCAAAATCTATCGTGAAAAAAGTAAGTTTGAAAATAATATGTGATTAATGTTTTGTTTCATTCAGAGGACACAAAATAGAAAGGAAATTACTTTCTAGGTACTTTTCAGGAAACATCACACAGCAGCGCAGGGAACACCACTCCAGGCAAGAGCATTTGCATTACTGTCTCTCCGTTATCTGCATTAGAATTAGGGCTTCAGAATTTTGATTCAAAAATATTGTATTCGGAGAGGACATCAGCGTAAGTTTGCTTGTATTTTGTTATTGAAATTTCTAAACTCCGAATACGAATATATTCAAGAACTTGCTATCCCATTTCTGTCTCTAATCGTTATCAACAGCAGCAAAGGTTTTGAAGAACAAATTCACCATCTATTGTAGTCACCCATCTGGTCTTTGGCCAGTTTCACTCAAACGGCTGAATGCAGGCTACAGTCATGAATCCAGAATCTTCAGTCTTTCAAACAGCTGGCACACAATTGTGGGATGGAGGCAAATGCTCATTTAAATAACTTCATTTATCTTGTATGACCAATTGCAAACATTGTAAGTGTGACAATCCAAACTGCGATGGAAATGCAACCTATAGTCCATCAGGAACAACTGAAGAAATTAAAGTATCAGTTTGATCCAAAGTGCAATTTAATTCCTGATTAATATTGTATTTGGAATAAAGGTTATTGCTGGAGAATCAGCAATTCCTGTGAAGTTATGTAGGTATTTCCTTTTGCATACATGCGAGAACAATGTCAAATATACTATTCCAGGCCTGAGTTATCACATGACGGAAAATGCAGGGCTCGGCCTCCCAAGTCTGTATTTTTGCTGCAAGTTAGATTGTGGTGTTTTGTTTAAAAAACAAGCCATTTGCAATAATAATATTGTGAATTGTGGTGGAGCCCTGCTGCTTGGACTGAGAGCTGGAGCCAGCGCTGCTGTGAATGACGGCACCACGAATGTTGACATGCTGCTGATGAGGCCTGATCAAGAAGCTGTTGCTGGGCCACTATCCCAAGAATGAAATGGCCCAATCTAAAGAGCTGATGGTTTAATTGGAACATTAGCAGAGTGGCAAACGTTTCTGTGCCACCATTAATGTTCGCAATTGTTGAGCCAATACCCATTGATGAGGAAAAGTCAATCCTGTATGAAGAGCCAGTATCCAATTCTCTTAAATGGAGAAATTGGACAGTTAGTTGCCCTTCTATAATTGCCCTAAGGTCTTTATTTGAGACTTTTCTAGACGATGCAACACGTGTTGAAGAAATGGGTTTGTCACATCCTTCATTTCCATGTTCTAGCCTGACTGTCAGTGGCTCGAAAGCCTGACACTCATATTCAAGTTTCTAAAAACGTTTTTATTCTGAGCGTAAATGTTTGCTTAAATTGGCTTAATGGCACTTGACCATTTGCAGCTCTTAAATCATTAACTGCTAAAAGTGCAAGGGAGCTGGTGATTCTGGTTCTCCAGAAACTAATTGAAAAATAAGCTGAATACAATATGTGACTGTCTACTAACAGCTAGCAGATCTAGCTGCATCTGTGGAGTGAAAACAGAGTTAACGTTTTGAGGTGAATGACTAATGTTCAGAACTTCAGATCTCTCTGAAGAAGGGTCACTTGAATCAAGGTGGACTCTGCTTTCTGTCCACAAATGCTGCAAAATATGTTGAGTTTCTCCAGCAACTTCTGCATTTCTTTCAGATTGTCAGATTCCACAGTTTGTTCTTTTACATTAAAGAAATTATTGACTGTCATATAATCTTTGCTCTATCGTTAGTCTTATAAAAATACATTTTAGGTGGAAGCTTGCAGTGAATGCTGCAAACCGAATGCTGGGACAGAAACCTGGAGTTTTGGCATATGCTAAGGATAGTATATTGCCAGCAGTGACCAATGAAGAGATTCTTCATTAATGAAGGGCCTTTACCCGAAACGGCGATTTCCCTGCTCCTCAGATGCTGCCTGACCTGCTGTGCTTTTCCAGCTCCATTCTAAACTAAAATGAAGAGATTCCTGCCAGGGTTACTCATCAGTTGACGGTGCAGCTTACTTTCAAGAGCTGCTACTCCAGTAAGAGGGAGGACAGATCTGAGCCCTACTATTCATACTGATCATCGCTGAGACTGCAAAAGTGGGCACAATCAGGGAAATAAGGGAGGCAGGCTTGAGAGATCATGGAGAGTCAAGATGTCAAAGAGAACTGGTCTATGTCAGCATGGCCTCGCAATGAAAAGGTGCCAGAGTCACTACCTGCCTTTTTCTAAGTCCTACCACCTCCCAGTTAAAAGCCAGTGAATAATTGAGCATGCATTAACACAAAGTCGTTCAATAATCATTTCCAGCCGTTCAATGTTCAGGCCTTCAGTTGTTCACTTCAAAGCACTGGACTGTGCAATGAGGCTAAACATTTTGACAACACTTTAACTACCTGACTCTCTACTTCCCAATACTACGACATCGGCGACATCCCCTCATCCCATCCCTTCAAATAGAACAGACCATGGTGACCTGAAAACCTCTGTGAAAGTAGAAAAAACGTCAACATACATTGCAGTCATAGCTTTTCAAAGTGGCCCTTTTTTAACAGAATGTAATGTGAACAGGAATTTCTGGACAGCAGGAATTTCTGTAAGATTTTTGCAGGAACTTCCTCTTGACAACATCTCCCAGTGCTACAGCAAACACCACCATTCCAGACTCCAGCCCCTCCCAATATTTGCATTTCCCCTGGTGAGGAAAGTGATTCCTTTTTTTAAAAAAAAATGTATCAGCTCAATCGAGCCTTTTGATCTTCAGGGTTTATTTCCAAATGTTTGCAAGTTGTTTTTAGGTGGAGACCTTTTGTTTAATTTGTGCTTCACGATGACTTGTGGCTGGGGACGTTTTGTCAGACCAGATTGCCAGGAAGGATGGGAATCAAAGTTTACCAGACATGAGGAAGGAAGTTTGATTTGATCTGATGTTGATGTGATTTAATTATGCTTCATTTGGAATACAACAATGTGAAAAGGGCACGTTGAAGAACCATTGATTCATTCAAAACGTTTTGTGCAATGCGACGAATGCCAGTTCAGACAACAGCAGCTACATTAAAGAGACTGATAGACTGCCTCCCAAGGAATTTAATATAAGTGACAGACATGTCTTAAACAGTAGTACCACCACCCTAAATGCTGAGACGGGAAATTACTTGCTGATCAATATTGAGGTTCTGTTTCTGGCCTTTGGAGCTATAGTGAAAATGCTGAAGAATTGGGTTCCTCTCCTACACCCCACCGCATCATTTCTCTTTGTTTCTCTTTCCTGCTCATCCTCACTTCCCCACCCACCATTCCACACTCCCTCCAAAATCATTGCTATGGTCTCCAGACTGTGGTGACATTTGATGAAATATGGCTATGGATTGGGACCAGCTCCTGGTCTCCTCGCCTTGTCTATCTCCCATGCAATGTCGCTATTGAATGCTTCACACTTTTTATAATTTAAGTTGACCAGAGGCCATGTGTATCCACGCAGTCAGGCACTTTCCCTAGTAATAGTTATTTGTTTGAATAAAGCTTATAAAGTGCTTTCATGGCGAATGCAATACAGATAGCATCACATCCACGCCATTTCACTGATGTCATCAATTAATAGAATCCTAAATGCTGAGGTCATTACACTGCTCTGGGTCAGAGACCTGTAATTACTCCTGGATTTATTATGGTCAGATCTTTCAGTTAACTCCAAATGAATGAAGGAGCAGGAAAGGAAAAGGAATAAAATTCTCTTTTCAACGATACAGCCAATACTGACTAATATGACATGAACCTTCAGTGAATTTGAAAAATGAGAAATTACTATATTCGGATTCTGAATCAAACATTGATTTACAAATTGTGCTTGTAAGGGTTAAATTAGCATTAGTATGTGAAGAGCTTGAGTTTCTTTTTCTAAGATCAGGAAGTTAAAATTAAATCCTTGCATTTGGGATGTTTTCCCTCTGTCTCAGTGCAGAAAGTCTTTATTTGACCTCTTTGCTCGCAAACCACCAGCTCCTGCCCTCACAGCCAAAACACTCAATTTTGATAAGAAGTGCCAACAATTAACTTGGTGGTCATGCACATATTTAATATGATCTAACTGGCACTTTATGATGAGTTTCAGCTGTGAAATGTTGTCACCTCACACTGTGAATAAGCTGGAAACCTAGGTTTGTCAGAAACTAAAGGAAACAAATTGGCAAGTAAGTTTGGTCTAATGTCAGACTTAAATCTGGTATGTTATGGATCCAATAATATGAAAGGGAAGTGCTGGCAGCTGTTGCAAGATTATGTCAGGGTTACCTCACGAAGACATCCCATGGCAGTGTAGTGAACACTAACAGCGATGAGGACAATCACAGAGAACAACTGCTTGACTGATTCAGAAATGCTTGGCTTTTTTTTAAAGACCAATCTTGAATCAGAATAAAACATCCAAAGTTTTTCAGTGGTCAGTTGAAGTTTGCTTGTCTTTGAACATGAAGGTTTGCATAGCCCAGAAATGGCTATAAACAATGGTGACACACTAAAGAAATGGTTTTCTCTTCTTTTCACCCTCTACTGTCTCTTCCACACTCCAACCCCAGCAGTCCCTCATTGTGGTGTACTGTAGACATCCTGTGGAAGTCTAAAGAACCCCATACTAACACGACCACGATGGTTCCTGATGCATCTTGAAAACAAATAACGTCCCAGCAACATTTTTTAGATCATAGGACAGCATTGTTAATATACTCCAGGGGGACGGGTGGTGAAGGGAGCAATAACGAGTTACATTAGCAAGATTACAAGACTGGGATACAAGGTATACTGTTTTGTCATTACCCCCTCATTAACTTCACCATTACAAGGCTAAATTCGGGAGCATTGGAATCTTCACTGCTCACCTGGTAATTGCATCAATAGTCAAGAAGCTCAATATGATCAAGGAGAGCGCAGTTTGATTGACTGGCAAAAGAACTAACGTACCTAATTTCCACTCCCTTCGCCATCACTGAGCTAAGATGTTGGGCTACCTAGCACTTACACTCTACGGAATGAACTACAATAACTCATTAGACTTACACTGAAAGTACCTTTCCTGCCTATAATCACAATTTTTGAAGAGAACAACGATCAGCTAAAGGTCTGTTACTCCTGATTCTGACTTTGCAAGGATATCTCTGTTCTTTTCTTATCAATATGGCAAAATAATGCGATTTATTAAAATTGTACTCATTGACTAACTTAAGAAAACTAGTCGACCAGGCTTGGAATATTGAATCTCAATTCTGCGATTTTTTTGTTAAATTGCTTTGGACTTAATTCTGGATAAGTTTACTAATGTTAAATGACTTAATTTGTGGTCTTTGATGAATTGCAGTTCTGGAAACATTGTCAGTGCAAACAGTGCGGAAAATGGGAATGCAGGTTCTCCTGGATCAAGTGAAGTAATTGCAAAGTAAGTTTATTTGCAGACATGATTAAGTTAGTCATTATTTCAGAATATGACAAACCATTAGGAAATGACTGGTGAGCTGCTAGTTTGTGCAATGTTATACAACGATCAATGATAACAACTCAGAGGCAATGGTTTGATCAGCTCTCAAAGAGAAAATTGCCTATGTTCACTCCCAAGCCCTTTTACTATGTGATACTGCAAAACATCTCCTTTTGAAAATTGTAGATTCCTTTTCAATACCTCAGTTAAAGCTTTCTCCACCACTGCACTATTAGGCAGAACATTCCAGTTTCCGAACCATGCTGTTTCTTTTTTAAAAAAAGGATTCCTTGTATCTGTTGTTTTTTTTTCCTGATCATCTTAAATCAGTGTCCTTTTCTTCTTAAGTCTTTTTTAAATATAATCCGTACAGAATGGAAACAGGCCACTTGGCCCAAGTCCACACCAACCCTTCACAGAGTAACCAATCCAGATGCATTCTCCTCCCCTTTTACTCTACTCTATCCAAATCCCTCATGGTTTTAAGCACTTTTAAAATGTCTTCTTCATCTTCTGTTCTCCATAAAGAGCAGCCCGAGCTTCTTCAAACTATCCACATAGTTGTCCAGTTGCTCATCTCTGGTACCATTTTTGTGTACCTTTTGTGCACCTTCTCTAATCTCTTCTTGAACCGTGCTGTATAAATATTAGACATGAGGGAAAAGCAGGACTGTTTATAACTATTTGTCCTAATTTCCTTATTTTGCACGCTACAGTCCTATTTATAATGTTCAGAATCCTAATGATATCTTCAATCTGCACTGCCAACTTCATAATTTGTGTGAATACACACAATATGTATAAAATTCTTTAAATATTAGACTGGGAACATTTAAGGAAGCATTGTATCGAAAGATTTTAGCTTGTGTATAAAATAAGCAAGGAACAATCAAGAAACATTCTGAGTTGGAGGAGGGCTGAGTTCAATGGGGCAAGAGGGCATTTGTGCAAGCACAGTTGAGCACAAATCTGGGCAATGTTCAGCTACAGCTGTACACTACAGCTTAAAATTTCCACAAGCAGGAACTGGTGGCTAAAACAGTACTCTAATTCCGTGCATGATGTTGCAAGGGACATGAATTAATGTTAACCCCAGTGAGAACAGTGCTAAATATGGATAGTTCACAGGGGAAATAAAGAGTAAGGGAGACTAGCAGCTAACTTTAAAAGGGAATCCAAAAGTCGTCATTAGTCACAAACAGTGAAAGGGTAGCAAAAGAATGAGTGGGGCCAATTTTCATAAATCCCCTGTTTAAACCTCATAGGGGCAGGGGCCTGACTGAGGTATTATGAAGAGGAAGTTGATGTCCAGTTCTTGGTGAAACAAAATGTAGTTGAGACTTGGAGGAGATGAAGTTTGACAGAATTTTAGAAAGGCTAAAATAAAACAAAAATGTAGATGCTGGTAATCTGAAACAAAAATGAAACTGCTGGAGAATCTCAGCAGGTCTGGCAGCATCTGTGGTGGGAAAGCAGAGTTTTAGTTTTCGAGTCCTGTGACCCATTGAGTATATCCAGCTCTTTCTTTTTCAATGAGAAAGGCTGATCATCATTGAGTGTTGTAACTGATAACAGCGAAATTGGAGACACCTGAGCATACAGAGGAAAGTAACATTGAAGCTGCAGTGGGAATATCCACAACAACTTAATCCTGTTCAAATAGAGGCATGGAATCAGAGACAGGAGAATCACAACATTTAAAATACTTTTGTTCAAAATTGTCTGGATAAATCCAGCACCCAGATTCATCTTAGTGGTGGGAAAGTTTCTAATGAACTGAAATCTTAGCCTCAAGCAACAATATTGGGAGATCATATGGACTAACTTTATATGCTGACTAAAAATCTAATGTGTAACCTATTTACCTAAATCAACTGATGAAGGCTCATAATTCTGAATCTTCAGTTTTCTTGGCTATTTAATCCAGTTTAGAAACGTAGAAAATAGGGCAGGAGCAGGCCATGCAATCCTTCGAGCCTGCTCTGCCATTCATTAAGATCATGCTGATTGGAGTATGATCTTGCTTCATTAAATTAGTTGATCAAGGCTTGAAATGGAGCATTGTGAGACTTCTGCTTTTTTAATGTCTGGCAATAAATTATAGACCCGGACACCACTTTAGTTTGCTTTTAATTTTGTGGTTATTGATAAATTGTAATTTAACAGACCGAGCATTCAAAAAAATTATAGTCTCAATTCTACAGAAAAAAATGTGATGAAAAAGTAAGTTTGATTTGTCATGTGGCTAAATTGTATTTTTAATGTGGAATTTAACATCATGAGAGAAATTGCTGGAGAGTCAGAATATCCTGCAAAATAAGGTAGAGACTTTCTCATGAAGACATGCGCCAAAAACCAGTCTACATTGTTTGTTCTTGAATTTTTCCAAAATACTTTCAAGGATTATGATCAAATGTATGGTTGTCTCAGATACATTACTGGCAAATGTTGTAACGCCAATACCAAACTCAAGGTCTCCTTCTCAACTTCAAATATTCCTAGGAGAATGTGAGGACTGCAGAGGCTGGAGATCAGAGATGAAAAATGTGTTGCTGCAAAAACACAGCAGGTCAGGCAGCATCCAAGGAGCAGGGGAATCGACGTTTCTGGCATAAGCAATAGTCAGTAATTTTTATCAGTGTCCATCGTTACAGCTACAAAAAATCCTTTAATATCGCTCCTCAATGGGTCATTCTTCCCCTTCGAATGTGGGCAGTGAGCACTCAGCTCTATTTTTTGTTTGGCAGCAAATGGCTACCTTACTTCCAGCCTGCTCTCAACAAGAGGTTAACTTGCACTGTCAAAGTGTGGCAATACTGAGAATAATCCTCCCCATACATGACCCATGCTATGATCACAAGAAAGGGGCTTATGCCCGAAACGTCGACTCTCCTGCTCCTTGGATGTTGCCTGACCTGTCAAATATTCCTGTTGATGAATGTTTAGCTTCCTGAGAAAATATGGATAAGTCTTTTTATCTTCTCGTTGCTTTCTGTAAGAGTATAGCACCAACACTTCTATCACTTACATCGATAACTACATTGAATAGCTTTGGGTTATTAGTTGTCGCAAATATTGGGGCAGTAGTTAACACAACTTTCAGGCTGACAAATGCCTTCTGACAGTTTTCCATCGATTGAAACTTCCTGCATTTCTGTGCAATTCAGTGAGTGAAGCAGCCACATTGCTAAGACTCCCCACAACCTTCTGATAAAACCCACTTGTAGTACTACCAAATGCAGAACAACCTATGTTATACGAACGTCAATTATCCAAATTTCAGATTATCCGAATAAGATCTCAAGGTCCTTTGTTTGCAACCTGATCAGTTATCCGAGCAATGCATTATCTGAACAATTAGTTACCCGAACAATTAGTTATCCTCACCAGTCTAATGTGGATAATCAAGATTGTTTTGTAGACGTACTACTCATTTGGTCGATGAGGACACCTGTCCATGTTCAATAACATGGTCCAGGAGAGTGATTTGTGTTTTCTTGAGTTCGCTGTCAGCCAGGTTTATCACCAAGCCTGCCTCTCAAAGTCGAGTGAATAATTTTGAGAAATTCTGCAAATTTGCCATCCATGTGTGACTAAAAACCAGGTCATCAATGTGTACCACGCAATTGGGGAATGAAGAAATTGCGTCATTGGTTAGTCTTTAAAATATAGCATTTTGGTGTCACAAAAGCCGAAATTGTCTTCACCTTTTTGAATAGAAGTAGCTGAAGGGATCCTTTGAGTAAGTCGTATAGAGAAATATAAATTGCTAGTCCCATCTTCTCAATATGGTCTTCCAAACTTGATTTAGGACATGTATCAGATTTAGTAACCGCGTGGATTATGCATAGGTCCACACATAATCATTGGATATTATCTGACTTTGGTACCACTGATGTAGGTGAGCTCTATTTACTACGACAGCTTTTGATTATATTGTCTTTCAGCAAGTGTTCATTCTCTTTCTGAACCTGTGCCGACCTTCAAAGGTTAAATCTGTAGGATGTTATTTGATTGTAACAGCATTTCCTCAATCAATATTATGTGTAGTGAGATTGTAATTCCCAGGTTATTCCCACATATATCCCCATGTGATTATACTATTTATTTTGGGTCATTTCGATTTTCATCTGGAAGGGAACTCAGCAGTTTATCCTAGTTTCCCAGAACTTCTTCATTGTTCAATTTAATTTGAGGAGACCAATTCACAATAATCTGAAATTGTTTCGTCACTCTGTGTTGTAACCAGTAACACAGTCTCTTTTGTTTTCCTATCAAAATAGCTGTTGAACAAAACACATCTGTTCAAGCCACAGAATGGTCACAGAAATAAGTGGACCAGTAAGCCATTCAGCCCCTAAAGCATGCACTGCTGTTTAAAATGACAATGGCTGATTATCTAACTCAGTACCCTGTTCCATCTTTCTTTCTGTAAGCTTTGATCCCCTTAACCCGAAAAAAACTATTACGTTTTGGACTCAATCAATTTCTATGACAGTGAATTCCAAAGAGTTACCACTGTCAGGGTGAAGAAAGGTTTCCTCATCTCAGTGTAAAATGCCCGAGCCAGTATCCTTAGACCGTGAGCCCTGGTTCTGGACTCCCCAGCCGTGGAGAACATCCGTCCTGGCTATCTAATTCTGGACATAAACGCTGACTTGTGCTGCATCTTGTGATCTTAGCCTGGGTCAATATGGGGAGGGTTGTTCTCAGTATTGCGACACTTTGACAGTGCAAGTTAACCTCTTGGTGATAGCAGGCTGGAAGCAAGGTAACCATTTGTTGCTAAGGAAGAGATAGGACTGAGTGCTCGCTGCCCATATTCAAATGGGAAGAATTACCTATTGAGGAGAGATATGAGAGGACTTTTTGTAGCTGTAACGGTGGACAGTGATAGAAATTACTGACTCCTGTATAACACACAGGGAATCAGCAAAGGTGACCCAAAGTGGTGATTCCTAATTACACATGTTGCACTTTCCAAATGACAACAGCCCATTGTTTGAAGAAGTTTTCCTTTATTTAAAATTAAAATGCCCATCGATGTATGATACACTTCTGGAGTAGGTGGGACAGGTAGATAAGCCTACTCAGTCTAACCTGGGTCCTTAAGCTACTGATCTAGGGTAGGGAGACTACCATTCGACGATAAGAGGCCTGTTTGGCATCTCATACCGAATCGATGCAATTGCCCTTAATTGCTTCATTAATCCCTTGGGATGTAAGTAATAAGACCCTTGTCAGAGTGTTGTGTTTTGCTCAGGTGTCACTGAGTAGTGTGCTGATCTTTAAGTCGGAACGTTCAGGGCTCAAGATCTACACTCGGGGTTAAAATAGACTAATTGATACTGCCACAGCAGTGCTGTCCTGAGATAATCCTACACATCAGACGTATATGAGGCATTAAACCAAAGCCACTCTGCCCGCTCAAGGGACCCTTATTATTTTGAACTAACATGAGGAGATTATGCTTGTTGTCCCAGCCAATATTTATTGCTCAATCCCGATGAGCAGATGATCCAGTCATCATCTCCTTCCTGGTTTTCTCATGGCACACAAATTAGATATCACTTTTCTGACATGTGACGACATGATCAAAAGTACTTCGGTTGTTGCATAGAATATCTCTGATTGAAAATTGATTTGTCAGAACCTGGATGTATTGTTACTCAACTTTGCTCTTCATTTTTTATTCTCTTCACTCTATGCTGTAAGAAAAAACTCCTTTCCAACTTCCACCAAAGGAGAATGAGACAAAGCTCAGTGCTGCAATATTTCACTTTGTACTAAAAGTGGATGAAACTAAAATACCATTTAATGCAAATATAAAACGAATTGAACCAGTTTTAAACGTTTAAAACAAATTATTTATTTCACCAAACGAGTGTATTGAAATATTTCAATAGTTCTCATTGTGTCAAGTACCAGCAAACATTTGGAGTCTGTTCCAATCTATTTTATCTTGTCTCAAGAATAGGCTGAGGAAAAGAGCAGTACATTATGGGCTCCTTCAATTTGAGAATGAGGAAAGGAGTACAGTGTGGATCAGTGATTAACAGCAAGAAAAGTACACTCCAGGTTCGAATAGATGTGCAGTGGAATATACTAAAATGATAGAATGAGAGAAGCTGAAGTGGGATATTGTCAGCTGAATGTTTGATAAGCGTGTTCAAATCGGGTCAGTCAGGATCTTATTGAATGGTGGAGCAGGCTCGAAGGGCCAAGTGACCTATCCTCGTTCATTGTTCATACCTCGAAACACATTTTAAACTGTTACATGGGTACATGCTGATATTTCCATCTATGACTCCCTGGGTTTGATAGCATGTAGTTGACAGTGGCCCCAGGGGTTCTGCACTTGTTTCAGAGATCTGGAAATAGATGTATAGGATACTCTGAGATTGCATTAAGATATTATATAAATACACAACTTTTCTACTTGTCTTCCTGCGAGGGTAGAGAGGGTTTTGCTCTTCATCAAACCTGTGCATCATTTGACTTCAATCTGCTTTACTCTTTTGCATTATTGTGTGGAGTTTATTCTCTTATGTCAAGAGCCTGGGTTTTGCCCAAAGTTTAAGAGGTTTTACTTACATTGGTGAGTTTCTGTATCCCATGAGGTAGATTCATTGCAATCAGTAATGGAAAATATAGCAGATCAAATATAATGTTGTTAACTGTTATTAGGTCATTTAACAGGGATAACTATGTGCTGTTCTATGTCCCTCAGGATTTAAAAGCCTTTTCAGTGGGGCCACTGCGGATTTACCCAATGCGCTATACTGGTGAACTCACTGTTACTGAAACCTCTATAATCTGGGACAATGATGAAATACACACTGACTGGAACCACAACTTATCAGAAAAACTAGGGAACAGCGAGAGATTGGGGCCGCAGCTCAGAACACAGAGGCACTGTAAACCCAAACACCCATTGACACAGCTTCTCGAGATGAATTATGATGTAGTTCTGCACTATTCGGTTCAATACTTCTCTGTCAAGCCTATGTGGTTTGTGGATAAAAATAATGTCTGCTAGGAGGCAACTACAAAGCTCTCTTGCGATAATGTGACACAGAATCAAGTGAAATTTGGAGTATCTCCTTTCGGGGCTTCTTGAATCCTTTCACGTGGCAGCTGAATTTGGTGATCAGATATCAGTTACTATCGAATTGGACGAAATCATGTTCGTGTTTCATTTATTTACATTTCCCTATCTCTGAGGTTTGCCCAATTTCTTTATTAAAGAGCCAATGTGTGTGAGATCTCTTTAGTGATGTCCATTGGATAGCCGTGCTCCTGCCACTGTGCAACTTCATATTGACAACTGCCTTTAAAAACAATCTGAATCTGTGGTCACATTCTGGTGTAGGAACTGAGCGGGGCTCATAATAGAATGAGCACCTCTTCTACTGCTGCAAACCAATGTGGGCTAGATTTTACAACTGTCATTATCACAAGGGTGTTTTTGGTGCCACAATCACTATTCAGAATAACAATTAGTTTTTCTGCTCGTGCAGAATTTCTCTCTGTTACTTTAAATAATAGTGTGCTGTGCGTATGTGCATGTGGTTTGTTTCTATTTATTTCTGTTCCTCAATGGCTTTGAAATTGCTGCTGTATAGGATCAAAGGCAAAGTAATGTCTCCACAAGGACATTGTTGTTGGGTTTCCTCTGAGACCAGTGCAGAACTTTGCCAGTTCATTGTAGGCCTGATACATTATCGTGAAGTTTCACCTCTGCCAGCTGGTACAACATGAAAATTGGAGTATTGATGAAAATAACGGTTTTCTTAAAATTTAAGTCGTTAGTATTGTACTTATCAGGATACTCTCAAGAATACCAATGGGAAGGGAGAAAGCATTTAATCTGTCTGGGTAATGAGTGCTGATTGGTAAAGGCATGGAGAATGGACCAGGTGATGGTTGGCAGTTAACTGCCAAGGCTTGTTGTGATTCGACTAAATTGGTGATGGCCATTCTCTGATTCATTTGGCAAGGCAATACCTTGACCACTCAGACAACCTGCCAATTGAAAACTGAACAACGTTTAGCTGTTAACTGTCCATTACCATCTGAGCAGTCCATTTCCATTGCGGACATCTCGATCAATCATTGTGCACTTTCCAAAGCATCAGAACTCTTTTCTTGTCCAGTGTAAAATGTTGTTTCCCTTAATATCAAAATCCTTGCAGCTATCGAGAGGGACCGTATTGTTGAAGAGGAGAGTGTGAAACGGACTGTTAAGCTAGAAGAGATACCTGTTAGGAAGGAAGATGTGTTGGACATTTTGAACAACTTGAGGATAGACAAGTCCCCCGGGCCTGACGGGATATATCCTAGGATTATGTGGGAAGCAAGAGAGGAAATTGCAGTACCGTTGGCAATGATCTTCTCGTCTTCACTGGCAACTGGGGTGGTACCAGGGGACTGGAGAGTGGCGAATGTTGTGCCCCTGTTCAAAAAAGAGAATAGGGATAACCCCAGGAATTACAGGCCAGTTAGTCTTACTTCTGTGGTAGGCAAAGTAATGGAAAGTGTACTGAGGGATAGGGTTTACGAGTATCTGGAAAGACACTGCTTGATTAGGGACAGCCAGCACGGATTTGTGAAGGGCAGGTCTTGCCTCACAAGTCTTATTGAATTCTTCGAGGAGGTGACCAAGCATGTGGATGAGGGTAGAGCAGTGGATGTAGTGTACATGGATTTTAGTAAGGCATTTGATAAGGTTCCCCATGGTAGGCTTATGCGGAAAGTCAGGAGGCATGGGATAGAGGGAAATTTGGCCAATTGGATAGAAAACTGGCTAACCGGTCGAAGTCAGAGAGTGGTGGTAGATGGTAAATATTCAGCATGGAGTCCAGTTACAAGTGGAGTTCCGCAGGGATCAGTTCTGGATCCTCTGCTGTTTGTAATTTTTATTAATGACTTAGATGAGGGAGTCGAAGGGTGGGTCAGTAAATTTGCAGATGATACGAAGATAGGTGGAGTTGTGGACAGTGAGGAGGGCTGTTGTCGGCTGCAGAGGGACTTAGATATGATGCAGAGCTGGGCTGAGGAGTGGCAGATGGAGTTCAACCCTGCCAAGTGTGAGGTTGTCCATTTTGGAAGAACAAATAAGAATGCGGAATACAGGGTTAATGGTAGGGTTCTTGGTCAGGTGGAGGAACAGAGGGATCTTGGGGTCTATGTACATAGATCTTTGAAGGTTGCCACTCAGGTGGATAGAGTTTGTAAGAAGGCCTATGGAGTATTATCGTTCATTAGCAGAGGGATTGAATTCAAGAGTCGTGAGGTGATGTTGCAGCTGTACAGGACTTTGGTTAGGCCACATTTGGAGTACTGTGTGCAGTTCTGGTCGCCTCACTTTAGGAAAGATGTGGAAGCTTTGGAGAGGGTGCAGAGAAGATTTACCAGGATGTTGCCTGGAATGGAGAGTAGGTCGTACGAGGATAGGTTGAGAGTTCTCGGCCTTTTCTCGTTGGAACGGCGAAGGATGAGGGGTGACTTGATACAGGTTTATAAGATGATCAGAGGAATAGATAGAGTAGACAGTCAGAAACTTTTTCCCCGGGTACAACAGAGTGTTACAAGGGGACATAAATTTAAGGTGAAGGGTGGAAGGTATAGGGGAGATGTCAGGGGTGGGTTCTTTACCCAGAGAGTGGTGGGGGCATGGAATGCGCTGCCCGAGGGAGTGGTAGAGTCAGATTCATTGGCGACCTTTAAGCGGCATTTGGATAGGTACATGGATGGGTGCTTAATCTAGGATAGAAGTTCGGCACAACATCGTGGGCCGAAGGGCCTGTTCTGTGCTGTATTGTTCTATGTTCTATGTTCTATGTTCTATCCTGCTGTATGCAAGACAAAAAAAAAGTCCTATTTTATGGCAATATCCAATTTCTATATTTGCAAACAACCGTTTGAATATGGGTACCTTTTGTTAATGGAGTATCCAGCATCCAGCTAATATGATTAAAATGGAATCTAGGTTTCGAGTTTGTAATGATTTAACTCCCTGACAAGCCCACTTTGTACATGCAGCTCCTCTTTGAACATTGTATCAGTCTGGCTGTTGAAAGTCAGCTTTGGAAAGTTGTTTATTTCTGTTAACTTCTATTTAATGAATTCCTGAAACGGTGGAAAATACATTCTATTGCATTTACAAACTAAGATATCTTGTGAAATCAGGAGATGTGCACAGTGCAAATAAAAATCCAATTTAATGCTGGCCTGGACAAGACTGGTAACCTTAAACTTGTGCTTCTAGAGAAAGGACTGAGATCAGTCAGAATCATTGGTGACCTTTAAGCGGCAATTGGATAGGTACATGGATAGGTGCTTAAACGAGGACAAATGATCGGCACAACATCGTGGGTCGAAGGGCCTGTTCTGTGCTGTATTGTTCTATGTGCTATGTTCTATCTTAACTGGCTCATTATCATCTAATATATTCAGTGTAAACTTATGTCTATCTCTAAATTCTTCAAGGCCTTGGTCCACGCTGTCTCTTGTACCCTTTATATAAACACTCTGTTCTTTGGTTCTCTGATTGCTTTATATCTTTTTGTCCAAGAGTTTGGTGAAGTCCTCTGAATTAGATGCACTTTATTGATAAACTCCCTTCGCTGCCCTCTGGTACTCATTCTCACTTTGAAAGCTTGCTTAAAAGCCGGTTTCATGTTTCTGGTCATTGGTCCAAACTCTTCTGATACATGCCAACAAACTTCTCCTGTTTGGCATTCGGTCCATCCTTTTCCAGTTTGGAAGGTCGAACTCGAATGCTGAATATAGGGTTAAAGGCAGGATTCTTGGCAGTGTGGAGGAACAGAGAGATCTGGGTGTGCAAGTACATAGATCCCTCAAAGTTGCCACCCAAGTGGATAGGGTTGTTAACAAAGCATATAGTGTTTAGACTTTCATTTACAGGGGAATCGAGTTTCAGAGCAGCGAGGTTTTGCTACAGCTCTTCACGTCCCTGGTGAGACCACAATTGAAATATTGTGTCCAGTTCTGTTCGCCCTGCTATAAAAATATATATAGAGGCTTTGGAGACGGTGCAAAGAAGGTTTACCAGGATGCTGCCTGGACTGGAGGTTTGCTTTATGAAAAAAAGTTTGAATAAGCTCAGACTTTTCTCTCTGGAGAGAAGAAGAAAAAGAGGAGACCTGATTGAGGTATACAAAATAATGAGAGGAATAGATAAAGTCAATAGGCAGAGAATTTTCTGCAGGGCAGAATTGACTGGTACGAGGGGGTCATAGTTTTAATATATTAGGAGAAAGGTATAGAGAAGGTTCTTTACGCAGAGAGTTGTGAATGCATGGTGTGTCAGATAGATCTCAGACTCAGGCAGGTGTGACGTGCTTCTTTATTTAGTGATGAACTCAGGCGAACATACAATAGTAAGGGAGTAAACCCAAAGGGGTGAAGGAGCAGAGGATCCTCCGTGTGTATGTGCACAAATCAAGGAATGTACCATGACATGTGGACAGAAGAGCAAATAATCCCGACTTCAAGTTGTAGAGAACCAAAGCATAGCAATGATATTAAGCTGATATAAAAGAGTCGCTTGCCTCACTTGGAATATTTCATCCAATTTCAGGTGCCACATTTTTGAAAAAATGCAAAGTTATGAGATTTGGTGCGTGACTGATTCACAACACTATTCCCGGGTTGATACACCTCACCGACTCTAAGAAATTGAGAATGTTCTCCTCTGCTGACAGTTTCCAGACTCTGTGAACAGTTGCTATGATTGGTTCTCAATTCTGTCTTGCGTCATCTAGATCCCAAAGGCTGAAAATTTCAAGCACTCATGAGCTCTGCCGTGCCTGATCAACATCGACCTCTGAATTATTATTTTTGAGGGTTGCTGTTCAGTAATATCCCTGTCTCAGATAGATTTCAGTCTCATTTCCTGGGATTTGACAGGTGTGGTGTGTCAAATAGATCCCAGGAATTGTGCTCCATGAGATTTATGTGTGAGAAAAACTCCAATTCTGTGAATCCGCCCTTGGATTGTGCACGTGTTGTGTCTGAATACCTGACTGAACGTTGACATTTTTGGCTGATGAATATTTCGTTGGGCACTTTAGATGGCGATTTCTGCATTACTAACCTAGGCTGTCCCGACATTGGGAGTACTTTTAGTTTAGACAATATAGAGTAAACTTTCAAACTCCGTTGCCTGCCTTTTTATTGGCTTCTGGTGGAGCCTATAAAATTATCATTACGTGACCCGAGGCCGTGACACTTTGTGCATAAGAAGAAATGTTCTCTCATCATTCTGCCTCTGGAGTGTTCCATCAGGCATATCGTGTGAAAGATATATTTACATTAGTGGGCTGCATGGTAGCGCAGCATTAAACTAAATGACTGGATGAAACACAACCGAACAGAACAAGTGAAAGTATTTGGATGGGAAAGGAGTTGGATGTGGGAAAATGTATTATTACTGACTGGCCATGAAGAAAGAATTAAACAAACTCAAGGTTAGTGCATATCCATTCGAGATTTATTAACCATTTCAGAATGCATTTTTATCCAAAAGGTTGATGTAAAAGTTAACAGAAGTGAATATAATGGCTGAATGCCACATTGAGACGAGAACACATGCGCTGTGAGCTGGGAATTTTCTGTACATCAGTAACAGTCACAAGAAAGGGAATACAAAGGCTCACCAGAAAGGGTAGGCAACCATTCTGAGTAAGGAACAAATAAAAACAAAATAAATGAGGCTTCAAACAACTGGGAAGCAACAAATTCTTCCAACCACAACCATCTCAAAGATATCAAAGTAAAAAGGAAAATCCATCAATAATTGTCTCAGTTACACGCTGATAAACTGAAGTAATCTCACAGTTAGAGTCAGCAACAGGACAGATTGTAGATTGGGAATTCAGAGACCTTGATAAGCAGATCAGGAAAATCAAAGAGGTCCACAACACATTCACTTAACCTGGAAAAGAGAAATAAAGCAATAATGCAGATATTTATGATCAGGGAATTTCAGACTTAATGTTTATTCAATGGCACACTTAGAGATTTCACACAACCTATTGGGCTGCTTGGCGTGAGAAAGATGTGGTATCCTCACCTTCACCAGAGTGACGGCAGCGCTGGAGAAAATACTCAGGAAGAACAAGGTGATGAACGTGGAAGCAGTTGCCCAGATGTTGCTGTTATCATCCTCATAGTCTTCAATCCAAGTGCGATCTATTGAATCTATGAATATAAAGCCGAGAGAACGCATTTAGATTGTTTATCGATCCAGATCGATCTATCTGCATCCAAGTCATGTAATTAGAGACCATTACATCTTCATAAAGCAGTCAGGTATTTCCCAAATGTGACTGTTATCTGTATCTTTTAGTGCATTATTGACTCTTAGCAGGACATTACAAATACGAACTGCACATATTCTTTCTTCATTGTCCACGTCAGAACGTTTTAAATTATTTTTCTTTTCATTTATTATTTAAGGATATTATTATTTGTGGAATGCTCATTATGAATTATATCATTATATATTAAATATAGGGTGTGACAGCACTTTAGTTGAAAATTGTGGACATCACTGAATAAAAGTTCACATGTGATTCTCATCCTTATGTATTGGTGACCAATGGCTTGGCAAATCATGAATATAAGTGACATCACAGTCAGGTAATTGGTTCATATTTTTGTTTGTAGGATCTGTATATTTAGGAATAAGTTTTTGTACATGTGTCCCTTGATTTATTTGATCTACTGCTTGGTGTGTTTGGTTTTCCTTTCATGTTTGTGTATGTCGTTATGAGAGTCTCTTACTTCACTCTTGCCCATGTTGGAGTCCGTGCATGAATAAACATATTCCTGTTCCTTTGCTGCTGGTGTGCTCATGTGTTTGTGCACCTAAATTTTGGTCTTTTCACCTTGTGTAAGCATCATCATGCTAATAAGTCACTTCGTTGCTGCCTATGCTTATCTTGTAATGTCTTTGTGAGTGTTCACTTTTCATTAGTGCTATCTAAAATGTGTGCTTATGTGTCTGTTTCAGATCCTACCAACAACTAGGTTATTTTCATGTTTATGCTTAATAAATGTTAGCATGCAATGTAATGTTTTGATGGATGTTTATATTTATATGATTATGTTTGCTTGTGTGGCAATCTTTCCCAAACCATCTCCTGATAAGCTTGTTTGTGTTATTGTTTGTGGATGCTTGTGCCCATTATCCTTATTTAATAAACGCCCCTCTATTTAGGCACTTGTGTGTCTGCATGTGAGACTCTGAATTTGTGTGTACGTGTGATATTGTATGTATGCTAATCAATGTGGTGTAAAAATAACTAATTCAGCTGCCCCTGTCATCGTATATTTGTGATTCTGAAAATGGGAAAATAATGATATCAATAATTATCTCTGTGCGCTTACGTGGCTGTGTGAGTTGACATGTGGGAGGACATATTTCAAAATTTGTATCTGTGTGTTCACGCGTGTATGTCTGTACGCATTTTACTGTATGAATGTATATGTATTCATGCCCATTTGTGTGTTACCGTGTGTCTATGTTTCTCATGGTTATGTGTGAGTACCCCTGATCATTTGTGCAAATGATTTTCATTTGGTGTATGTAAGTTTTTGTATGAGCATAGGTGAGTGTTCAAGTACCACTTGCCATGTGTGGCTCTGTGCGAGTATGCGTGTGTGACATAGTATCTATATGCACATTTGAGTGTGCACATAAATATTTGTCTTTAGGTGAGAGCCCATATATGTGTCATTACGTGTGTATTTGCGATCATCTCTCTGTATCTGTTCTTATGCCAGACTGCAATTTTTGTTATTCTAATTTATTGTTCTTATTTTAATGGATTGCCCATAATTAGACTTGACCTTGGTGTTGTAGGAAACATTTCCCATCGTCGTGGCGAGATAAGCGTTTTATGAACAACTCTTCTGTTGCAGTGATAGAATTTCTGTCTCTGAGAGAAAAGGCGTGAGTTCAAATCCCCACTGATAACATTTCTGAATATGTTTATTAGAAAATGTCTACTTGTGTACTGTATGTGAAACAAAATGATATCAGGTATTCGAATACCAGAATTGATCCCATGTGCTCCAGAAAACTGAGACAAAACTATGGAATTCTAACCCGGACGATGCAAACACCAGTTTTGGATTATGGGAATCAATGTTAATCATTTGTTAACAGAGCCAAGCGTGTCCAACATGCTTCAAAGGTATTATTTTGCAAGGAAATGTTAAATCTTTGGACAGTAAGCAAGAAGCTGACTGTTCCTGTTAGTAACTGGGGAACATTACAGAGGACATCTACCATGAAATCTCTGCACAGGGAGCAAGAGGACAGATCATTCAACATTCCCCTCCCCTCTGCTCCACGACAACTTATCTGTCGATTCATTTTAGTATGAAAGTGAAGATACATTCTCTCAACTCATGCGCTGGTGCAAGATCCCTGGAAGTTCCCCAGAAACAAAGGTTACATTCAAACTGTTCTGCACTGTTTACGATTGGTATGTTCCAATCAAATTTAATTTTAATGTGTCTTAAATTTACATTTCCAATTGCTGCAATGTGGCAGTTGAAAACTGACCTGAATTTTATAAGAATGTCCAATCGGGGGAATCAAGAACACCAAGTTCAAAACCCGTGCTCTACCCTTGACATAAAATGGACATTGTCAGATTTTGTCACAGAGGGATTTAGGATGGATAAGGTACTTGGCGGAATCCTGCAATGAGTGAGCTTTACTCTGTCTCTGACCCAGGGTGTATCTGAGCAGAGAACATTAACTGCACAAGACATTCATCCTAGACCTGTTCATAATCCACTTTAACTACACAGATGCAATGTAAGTCAGAGTGAGAAACAACTAACTCAGTATTTAACTCACAATTGGAGGAAAAAAAAGCTTTATTACTTTTGTTGAATTATTAAATGCAACTTTGAGATTTTTATTGACATGAATTAACAGTGTCCATCAGTGCAAGTGAAATGTTTACGAAACTCGGTTTACCGCTGGATTTATCGACTGTTCTGTTGATGATCTTCAATGGAATCGCTTCATGTCCCACCACAAAGGAGTAAGAAGCACCGCTGGCCCACTCCTCCGTTGTAATGGGTAACAGGCTGTACATGAAGAAGGAGGAGTTGTCGCTCTCGGCCATCACCTCGGTGTTCTTGTAGTTACTGGGATTCACCGGCTTGTCATTGTTTGTCCACTTGACTAAGATCTCTCGGGGGGAGAAACCTCTCACTAAACAGGTGAGGGAGAGAAACCTCTGAGCGGAGATTTCTTCTGTTGGTGGCAGGAGGACTGACACTGATGGCTCCAGCGGATCAATCACGGCAGAATATTTGAGACAAATATAAATCAACCAAAAAATCCTGAACCAATATCACAATTTCACTAAATATTAAAATACGCCATGTTTAATTTGGGATTTGGTCACTTCCGTTTACAAAAGGAGCAGAATGGTACACATTCTGTCCAGTTAAAAAAGTATAGTTTAATGTGAAAGTTGCCTCCATGTTTCCAGCCCACAACAAGGACATTCTGTCCAACTGTCATTGCTGATGGTGACATCAAAACCCTGGCTTCTTCCCACCTTATCTGACTTAATCAGAATACAATATCCTTTTGTCCATCTTTTTCTTAAGTAGCTACCTAGCTATCCTGCCTTCAGATGCATCATTAATGCTCCCAACAGTGTTTGTTCATTACCAATCAAAGCCTGCCATTGATGTAACTGGATCTGGATTACACATGGGATCCTTTGTGCATTAATTTCACCGCTCTCCTTTCTCCTTGTGGATGGAGTCTCTCAGTGGAGTCTGTAGATTCTGATGGTACACCACACATTGACAAGTAAAGCCACTCAGCCAGGCTTCAGTAGAAATGTCTAATTTGCTGATCACGCTGTCGGGATTCTGTCCAGGCTGGTCAGCAATCTCTGATCTCAGATGCTTCTTTTCTTGTTTCCAGGTCACGTTGACTCCGGAAGGAAGATTGGACACAACGCAGGTTAACGTCACCGTCGCCTCTAGTAAGACTTGTTCTAATGGCGGTGGGAGGATATTAATGGTGTTCGGCTGGCACTAGGTATCTTCTATGAAACAAATATCAAAGTCAATGAAAAATGCCCCTTTCTGATACAAACAGCCAATCTTCAGATTACCTCTTCACAGGGTGAAGATACCACCTTCAAAATGGCAACTCCAACTATTGCTGGAACGATAAAAAGTAAAATCATCGAAGATGCCATCATGTGACCCATGGAATGACCTTTCTTTCAGAGTTTGTCTCTCACTTAACACCATCTATTGATATTTGTGACAAGAGTAATCTGAATACAATCAGTTCATTTCCATGTTCATAACCCTTATGTGCAAATGCTGCTGGTCACGCTGACTGCCAAATCACATCCTAAATTTTGGACAAATTATAATAAATAATAATTATTCTCTTTGCAGAGATCAAAGTGATACAGGAGCGGTGAACAGCCATGGAAATTCTGTTCATTATATTTAATGATCAAAATTACTTTGCGATATTGGTGTGATGTCATTCTCTAATTTATGTCATTGTTCCTCGTGGGCTGTGTTTGGAGTAGATCTGAAAACAAGACATTGAGTACAGCATTGGATATCGAGAAGGACACCCATCTCCTTAAGTCTTTCCCTCCATTCAGTTACTTCATGACTGGTCTGTACTTTCACTTTATTAACCAAGCTGCATTTTTTAATTTCTTCATAGAGCAGGGGAGAAAAAAAACAAACAAAAGCGTATTAAATTAATCTACAAACGCGATGGAAATGTACACTTGTTTTATAGACATCCACTACTCACGATGTAAACATCGCCACCCCAAACCAGGCTAAATCAGCCTGTACTGGATTAGTGGTGCTGGAAGAGCACAGCAGTTCAGGCAGCATCCAACGAGCAGCGAAATCGACGTTTCGGGCAAAAGCCCTTCATCAGGAATAAAGGCAGTGAGCCTGAAGCATGGAGCCTGTCTCGAGTTCTTAGCTCATTCATCCCTATTGTAGCGTTCTTACCAGAATTTACTTTCCTGCCTCATCCAATAATTACAGAGAGCACCTTAAAGAAGCTCAGTGAGATCACGTTTATCCCAGTTCATCAAATGTGATGCCCACTTGGTCTGTGGCCTGATCCCATAAGTGAAGTTAAAGAGCTCAGTACCAGATAAAAATCAATGTCGTACAGTGTCCAAGGCCAACAGGTCATTCCTGAGCAGGGAATGAAGCGTTGAACGCATTTTGATTTATTTTCAAGTAAGGGTCACTGCATATTTTAACCACATCATTTTAAGACCACAACATCATAAGATGGAGGATCAGAATAAGGCTGTTCGACCAATCCAGAGTTTAGATCAGAATGATGCTGGAAAAGCACAGCAGGTCAGGCAGCATCCGACGAGCAGGAAAATCGACGTTTCGGGCTAAAGCCATTCTACTGTCTTCTCCCCATACTAAACAAGAGCCGATCTATCTCTGGCTCGAATACACACAATGGACTGACCTCCAAAGCCCTCTGCAGCAACAAGTTCCACAGCCTCATCACCCTCTGGCTGAAGAAATTCCTCCACATCTCAGTTCTAAACGGTGCCCCTTTGACCCTGAGACTGTGCCCTTGGGTCCGAGTCTTGCCTACCAGTCAAAACATCTATTCCACATTCACTCGACCTCAGTCTCTTAGTATTTTCTATGTTTCAATCAGATATCTCTCCAATATCCCCACTCCACCCCCAAACTTATCCTTGAAGCGGCTATCAGGCAAGGATTCAGCACTCTGAATGCCTGTCCCAGCATGGTCAGGCAACAAACTATTTAACAAAGCTCACTGTCTATATATCTAACTTCAACAGAGAGGAAACATGCTTTTCTGACTTGCCAAAATGTTGAATTATGAGCAATGCTAATGTAACACTCAAACTGAAATGAGATACGTGGCATGTGGGAAATAAGAAGCTGTACCATGCTGTTTATTATGCCTGATAAATTAGTGTGTTTGATTCACATCAGAGTTCAGAGTGATTTGTAGCTCTCTCAGTGTGTGTCTCTTACCCTGGAGTGCGGTGATGTTTTTACTTTGAATGTTCCCTCCATGAGAGACTTGGCAGGTATAAACTGCGCTGTTGAACCATTCACCATAAGGGACCATTAGCCGACTCGTCACCGAGAAGTTCCCGTTCGCCTCAAACACGGGAGACGTGAAGAAGCCAGAATCCAAGGGTTGGCCATTCTTCAACGAACGCACGGAGATTGACTTCGGATGGAAATCGATTATTGAACAGACGACGGTTGCAAACTTGCTGCTTGCGATTTCTTCACTGGAGCTGACAGTTAGAAGGGTTGGTGGGAGAATACCTAGATCATTAGGAAACACATCGCATAAATTATCTGACGAATTTCAGAACAAATACAATCAGTTCTCATATATCAAGGTTTCTTGTGGTTAATGGATACAAGAATCATAATTGTGCAGAGTGCTGGAGAAGCTGGTATCCACACAGAAAGATCAGCAGGACAATGTGAAAGGCTAATATTATAGGACACAGCAAGGGAGTCAAGGAGGCATAGAAACTATAGGCCAGTAACACCAGAAGGGAGATAGCAACGTTCGATGGTATTCATTTTAATGACAGAGTCTGATGAACAAGGCAGATGAATTGCCGGCATAAATGAGGAAATGATGCGGCTGCTATCACGGAGACATACTGAGAGCCGGGCAGGAGTGACTATTCAATATTCTAGGATTTAGTGCCTTCAGGCGAGACAGGGAAAGATGGAAAAGGATGGGGGCGGGGGTGTGGGGTACAGAATGTTGCTTCTGTCCCAATTCTGACAAAAGTATTTTAAGCTGTAAAGAGAAATGAAATCATGGATACCTCCTCGAACCAAGGCAAATGGATAGTACTTCTTAACCAAAATACGGCAAACATAACTACAGGGAGAGCACGATAGACCCTACTATAGGTCCAAAAGACCAAGTGCACATACATGGGCAAATTTCAGAGAAGTGTAAGTTAAATAGGGGAATGAGAAAAGAGGTTTTGAACTTCCTCAGCACAGGGTTGGATATTCATTTAGTCAAAAATTTAGAAGGAGCACAATTCTGAAAATGCCCCCAGGAGAATATTTTAGCAAAGTGTGTGTTTAATACAGAGAATTTCAATCCAGACCTTGCAAGAAAGGGGTGAATCTGAACTTAACTTTAGGGAATGAAGTCGACCCAGTGGGTAAAACCTCAATGGTGGAGCACTTTGAGACAGTGATCGTAAATCAGTTGGATTTCAGATTGTACTGCAAAGGAATAGAAATTGGCCCAAAGTTCTGAAAAGGGGAAGGACAATTTTAGTAAGATCAGGTAATGACTTGACCAGAGTGGACTGGACGCTGACATTTATTGGTAAATCTGAGTCAGAGCAGTGTGACACATTTAAGAAAGAGATAGGAAAATCACAGGGAGGACATTTCCCAGGAAGCCACTGCGTGGGACCAAGAATGCAGCGGGCTCTGGACACCAAAGGGCATGGAGGGTGAGATAAAGAGAAAAAAAGGAGGCTTCCGGTCTATACTGAAATCTCAAAACAATTGAAATTATTATCGAGTACAGAACGTGCAAGGGGGAGTTTGAAAGACAAAGGAATTAGAAGAGCAAAAGGGACCATGAGAAAATAATAGCAGTCAAAACAAAGGAAAATATTTTTAAAAGTTACAGTCTCATTCATAATAAAAGAATTATTCGGGAACAGTAAAGCTCATTAAGTGTTATTATTGGAGTGGAGCTGGAGTATTAGGGTGTTGTCAAAACGAATGTGTTGTGTCAGTGTTCACTGGTATGAGGGACAATGTGGGGACAGAAAACATGGAGGGGTGTTGGGATGTACTTTCAGAAATTAGGACACATGACGTGATGTTCTGTGTTGTCTTGCTGAATGAAAAGTGGTTATATTTCCAGGGCAGATGAAAAGGTTTCCTTGGCTTTTCTCTTACATACCAACGATTAAGACTCAAATTTAGGAGGATTAACCAGTGAAATCACAGATAAAATGAAAACTGTCATGTTGGTAAGTCATGAGCATCATAGCTTTAGATTGCAGGAGGATTTAAAAGGGTTGGTTGTATGTAAAGAGAAGTTGCAAATGCAAATTATTCCGGATATATGTAAGGTGATGTAATTCGGCAGAAGAATCTGTGAGGTATGACGTTTTGAATGGTGGAACCCTGGAAAGGCCTGAGGATCTTTGGTGCATGTACCCACCGATCCCCTGTAGTTCTGTGTCGTCTTAACAAAGAGGCTAAGAAGGTCAGAGGATATTTTCTTTTCTGAGCCGAGACATTGACAATGAAGAGTAGGGAGATGATTCTGGAACTTAATAGAACATTGGTTCGGCCATACTGAAGCATTGTGTGCATGTTATCGAAGGAATGAGATTACACTGAAGGCAGTATTGATGAGATTTGCCAGGATCTTGCCTGGGTTGGAGGGTTTTAGTTATGAAACTAGACTAGATAGACAGGAGTTTACCTTGGAGCAGAGGAGAATTAGGGAGAAGATTATCATGATGTCTAGAATTATTTTAGGCATAGACAGGGTAAACTGGATGAAACCTTTCCCCTTGATGGATTGATCAATGCCTCAGGGGCACAGGATGAAGGTAAGGCCAGGAGGTTCCAAGTGGATCTCAGGGGAAAACAAAATCAAACCGAGGGTGGAGTTAGCCTGGAGCTCAGCACCTATAAGTCATGTAGAGACTGAGCCCCTCTAAATAAATATGAGGAATTGAGATGCATCCTTGCAAAGGCAAGTCACACAAAGCAATGGATCATGTGCTGGCACATGAGACTGGAATAGTTAGGTGGCTGTTATTGATAGGCGTGGACTGGATGGATCAAAGGGCCTTTTTCTTGTGCTCTTTCAGGTGATTCTGTGAAAACGGTTATAAATAATGCCTTCTTCATATTAATCCAGTTGCTCTGTTTATCTCAGTTCCCACAACACGTACCTGGACATGGCATTTCTTTGTTCTTGTGTGACCCGCTGTGTTGAACCTCACAGTAGATTTTGCTGGGGCAATCTGACGCTGACCCGGGCAGGGTTAACTGGTTGCTCAGGATGTAGGTTCCTTTCTTGTTTCTCACTGATGGGTAAGTCTTAAATCCAGTCGTGATTAGCTCCCCACCGTTCTTCCTGGTTACCTTGGTGACGTCAGGGGAATAGTCCATCACCAAACAACCAAAGGTCGCAGAACCTGTGTCATGCTCCTGACAGGAGGAGACCAGGCCATAAAGCATGGGGGGGAGACGGTGTCTCTACAATAGAATGACCAATTGAGCAAGTTAGTTTCTGTTCATTTGACTTTATCAGTTACTCAAATGTATCCTCAGCTGTAAACGTTTGCCAGTATGCACCCGCTGAAGTCTACAGCATAACTGGAGTTTATTTTTGTTTCCTACCAGTTGCTGATTATGATCATTGGTTTCCTCTTCTTGACAATTACGGTATAATTTAGGAAGAAAAACTTCCAGATCCCACCCCAGTAACTGTTTGAAGATCTCACCAACTGACACTTTCACTGGATTGCTGTGAAGAGCAGAGAGGTTTCACAAAATACAAACCAAGAAAATGCAGGTTCATCGAAATTCTACAGTGTGTGCAAACAGGCCATTTGGCCCAACAAGTCCACACCCACCCTCTGAAAAGTAACCCGTCCAGACCTATTCCCCAACCCTATTATGCTACAGTTAACCCTGACTGATGCACCTTACCTCCCAAATCACTGAACACAACATTTGCAATTCCCCCAGCTTGCGCAACTTTGGACTGTGGGAGGAAACGCACGCAGACATGGGGAGAAATTGCCAACTCCACACAGATAGTCACCCGAGGCTGGAATGGAACCCGAGTCCCTCGCACTGTGAGGCAGCAGCGCTAACCACGGAACCAGCGTGCTGCCCCAACATGTACCATGCTGCTGGAAATACCCAACAGCTGGCAGTACCCCCGGAGAGAAATCAGAGTGAATCATAGAACATAGAACATTACAGCGCAGTACAGGCCCTTCGGCCCTCGATGTTGCGCTGCCCTGTCATTCTAATCTGAAGCCCATCCCACTACACTCTTCCATGTACGTCGATATGCCTCGGTGAAATCAATGACTACAGATGCTGGAAACCAGATTCTGGATTAGTGGTGCTGGAAGAGAATAGCAGTTCAGGCAGCATCCAAGCCTGTCCAATGATGACTTAAACTTGGCGAATCTACTACCGTGGCAGCAAAGCATTCCATACCCTTACTACTCAATGAGTAAAGAAACAGCCTATGATATCTGTCTTACACCTATCTCCCCTCACTTTAAAGTTGTGTCCCCTCGTGTTTGCCGTCCCCATACTTGGAAAAGGTCCAGTGAGCCTTCCTCACTTATCAATGCAAGGCAGAATGTTCTCTCTGGGAGGAAGGTCACTGCAGCAGCAGCACAGGCAGGAGCTGAGCACTGGGACTGGGAGGAGGGCTGTCACGGCTGAACTCATGCCAATTGTCTGGAAGTTGAAACATCTAATTTACAATTATCTGAATTCTGGAGGCCTCTGAGAAATAGAGGACCATTAAGGTTCAGAGACTTTGGAGTGTTACAGCTGAGTATTGACGTAAATATGATTTGAGAAATGAACTGGTAATCTTTAACTTTAATAACTATCAAATTGACACGCAGTTCACCACCAAACCTCATCTTTCAGACTAACCACTGCACTTACTCTGTCTAGACCTAAATTTCCACTCACATTGACAAACCCTACCCTGCTATACACCCATTCATGCCCAGAACACACAACACCTATCACACCCAACAAATCCAAGGCAATCCATATTGACAGTGTAGCTGACCACAGAGATCTCGGTGTCCATGTACATAGATCCCTAAAAATTGCCAGCCAGTTTGATAGAGTTGTTTAGAAGGCATACTTTGTGTTGGCTTTCATCGATAGAGGGACTAAGTTTCAGAACCACGAGGTTAGGCTGCAGCTGTATAAAACTCTGGTGTGGCCGCACTTGGGAGTATTTTGTACTGTTCTGGTCACCACATTATAGAAAGAATGTGGAAGCTTTGGAAGAGTTCAAAGGAGGTTTACCAGGATGTTGTTTGATATGGAGGGAAGGTTTAATGAGGAAAGGATGAGGGTCTTGAGGCTGTTTTTGTTTGAGAGAAGAAGGTTGAGAGGTGACTTAATTGAGACATAAAAGATAAACAGAGGGTGGACAGTGAAAGTATTTTTCCTAGAATAGTGATGGCTGGCAGGAGAGGACATAGATGACCGATGTCAGAGGTTGTTTCTTTACTCAGAGAGTAGTAGGGCCATGGAACCCACTGCCTGCAACAATAGTACACTCGTCAACTTTAAAGGCATTTAAAAGGTCACTGGATAAACATATGGATGAAAATGGAATAGTGTAGTATAGATAGGCTTCAGATTGGTTCCACACGTCAGCGCAACATTGAGGGCTGAAGGGCCTGTACTGCACTGTAATGTTCTCTATTCTACCTTCCAGATGGACATATGATCTCAATTCCTTTCACTCATTTACACTCCTGCCGCCCTGCACCTGGCCCATGGTGAATCTGGCCCTGACTGGACCTGGCACCATCATTTTCACAACCTCTGACAAAAGCCCACTACCCAAGACATGACCTCAGCCCTTGATCACTGACCTCTCATCTTACCCAAGACAACCTGTGCACATTGTATCCTAGCTCCTTTCACATCTATGCTTTACAAACTACCATTTTGCCAGACTCCGAGCTTTGCATTTTGACAACAAGTCCACCTGTCACTTCATGACAGTGACCTTCCACCCCCGAAACATCCTGGCACTCTGCCCACCTCTACACTAACCAGCCTGGCATTCTGCCCACCTCTCCATAAACCTGCCTGGCAAAGACAGACCTCCTGCATTTCAGCTCAAATTACCCCTCACCTACCAAGCGCAATTCGAACAAATTATCCTGTGACCATTACCATTTACCTTGATGCCACCTTGCCAGACAGAGTGCATGCAAGCTTACCCAGCAGCCAGCCAGCACCTCACAGCCTACCAGACTAAATTCTCCCACCTGCCCAATCTAGCCCCTCACTTGCTCACCACCTTCCAACTTTGAGCCTACTCCAACATAAAGCCAGAGAGTCATAAAGTCGTACAGCACAGAAACAGTTCCTTTGGTCCAGTTCATCCATGCTGACCAGGGTTCCCAAATTAAACTAATTCCACTTGCCTGCCTTTGGCCCATATCCATCCAGACCTATCCAGTTCCTGTAGCAGTTCAAATGTCTTCTAAATATTGGACCTATCTCTGCATTTACCACTACCTCTGGCAGTTCATTCCAATGTTTTGGACAGTTATAACGTGAAGCCCTAACTCCTGCACTCAGTGCTCTGACCAATGAAGGTCCATGTTCCAAACACCTTCAACACACTAGGTACTTGAGACAACGCTTTCAAGAATCTATGAGTCTGAACCCTCAGGGCCCTGTGTTCAACCTCACTACCCAGTGCCCTACCATTAACTCTGTAAGTTGTGACTTGATTTATCTTCTCAAAAAGCAACATGTCGTATTCATTTAAATTAAACTCCATTGGCCACTTTTCAGTCCATTGGCCCAGCTGATCAAGATCTCATTGTACGTTTAGATAACTTTCACTGCCAATTATACCACCAATTTTGGCATTACATGAAAACTTACAAACCTACAAACCATGTCCCTTTCAATGTTTTCATGGCTTTCAACCAATTTCAACCAAGCCTGTTTCCCTTTCTCCCACATATCTGGAGCATTTTTTTAAGGATTGAAGGAATCTATCTCCTTATTGAAATCATTTAATGTTTTGTCCTCAATCAATTTCTGTGGTGGAGAATTCCAAAGGTTCATCAGTCTTTTGCTGGAAAGTAAATAATCAGGTTCAATGTTATCGCTGTGTTGGGAAGATTGGTGAGCAGCAAGATTAATGATGATCCCATGAATGGAATAGCCTTCTTGAGGGGCCGAGGTGCCTTTTTCAGCTTCCATTTTGCATGCTGACATGTCCCTTCGGCAGCATGTTCCAAAAATGTGATCCTTGAGGATAAGGGCGCACATGCATGTAAATGCTTCTCCTGAAATCTTTCCTCCAAATTAGACTTCAACTTGACTCTCAACTATTTCTCTGCCCGTTTCCTCTTCCTCAATCACAGCCATGGGACTCACTTCCTAACAGCGCTGTGAATGTGCTAATACCACAAAAACTTCAGCAATTCAAATAAACTGATGATAACTGGTTTCTCAAGGCAATATAAAAAGTCTGACAATTCCACACGTGTCTGGAGATTCAAACAACCACTGGAAGAATTGTTAATTATTTGAGGTACTTGCGTGTCTACACAAGATGACATGGTTTCCTTTTGTGTGAGTTGACTGTGTTTTGTCTGAATGAACAGAGCTATTTCTTAATCATATAATAGGAATCAAGCATCCCTCATTTATAGCAAGGCTATCACACATTATATTTCTTTATTCCAGGGAAGTATAGTGTTAAATAAATGAAATATGATGATTGGGATGTTTCAATTGGAAATTGTCAGAGATTTAAAGTTTACTTTCATGAACAATTAATTCCAGCCTCATTGTGTCACAGTACTCACAGGAATATCTTTCAGAAATGGTGTCTCCCTTTGTTATGGGCAGTCAAATCAGTAAATCTGGGATAGTTTTTGCTTGTTAATCAAAGGTGTTAAAGAGTTTTAGCCAAAGGTAGACCTGTGGATTTAGCTCACAAATCCTCCATGATCTAAGTAAGTGTTGGAACAGCTCGAGGGGCTTAGTGCCCTCCTCTTGCTCCTATCATTGTGTCGTTCATTTAGCTAGCACTGGCGGTGAACACTTTTTATTAAAATATTTCAACAAATTAATTGTTTCACACATGCTTTAAAAAAAAATTCTGTTGATTATTTGGAACGGGATCATTGACATTCTCTATTTGAGTGATCAAAATAACTTCAACCCAATTACAGCAGCCACTGCACTCTCGAGTGTGTTGTCACTTCATAATAGTTTCTTGTGAAACTACAGCTCGAGATCAGGGCGCTCAAATTCAATGATTTTCTGATATTTAATATCTCTGAACATTCGCAATTTGTTCAAATACATCTTTTCTCTGAAGAACGTGTTTCATCGAACAGAACTTGTCTCAATGAAACAACAAACATTAAATGCGAGAAAACCAAAACAAAAGACAGAAATTTCTGAAGAAACTCAGAATGTCTAGCAGCTCCTGTGGAGAGAAGGCAAGGTTAACCTTTCCCACCCAGAGAACCCCCCCCCCCCCCCCACACTTTACCAAATTGCTTTCATGTTTTTGACACAAGAGCTCAACCTGTTAAGATAAACAGTGATTTACGTTGGCTTGACTCCTGTTGGAAAAAGAATTCTTACCAGAGGTACTGGATGGTCTGAGATAGCAATTGAAGATCAACTGAAAAACTATGTCCATCTGCTGCAAGTGTTGCATTCAGCGGAACCCCCACCGTACTGAATAATCAAATTCAGCGACAGTACTGGTTTAATATAAAGTAAAACAGCCTAGGCATAATCTCATCAAATATGCTTCGAAAATGATTCATTCTGGTTTAGTTATAAATGATATTGTTAGAACAGCAAGTCAAAAGCTGGGATTTCTTTGAGCACTTACTCCATTAACCCCATCTAGTGATGACCAAAAGCTTGTGAACAAATATTGATCTGGAAAAAGCTGCAAAACACCAAATTTCTGTTTAATATCTAAGAGACACAAGTCAGGACAGCAATTGAATAGATTTCACTGGCCTCTGTGACTGGAATTCCAACAAACACCCAAACATCTCAATCTACTTTCTTGCACTGAAGTAACCTGATAAGAGATTGTGTTACATACCTCTCTAACAGGTTGTAAGTGAACACAGGCCACATGGCACAGAATCAGGGACCTTACGACAACATCACAACAGACCTGAACACAATGAGCTCGACACTATCACGGAGAACACAGCCCACCTGTTTTGACAGTACATAAACCATGTTAGTCATTAACACTTTCCAACAACCAGGGATTGTTCCAGAATGTTTGTACAATGAAAGTATCATTTCAACATTTATCCAAGAATTCTTTGACAGCAGCTCTGAATTGCTGAAACTCTATGGGAACGACAGAGGAAGATGCAAAAAATTTCTGATTCTACATTGTGCCACGAAACATGTCCTGCATAACTGAGGCACAAAGAAAATATGCAGCATATTTCCTTCAGCCTCGCTCAATTAAATATCTTTTGTTGGCAACAACCAATTTCAAAACTCTTGCTATCTGCCTTTTGTTCCTGAAACGTTCGTTCTGAATGGAACAACTTAGTCAGGGCTCTCAATTCTGAGGCACCTAATCGAATACTGTATTTCTGTCTGATAAAAGTGGTTTTGAAGCGCGAGACGAAATTGAACTATCTGAGATTCAGGCATCCGAACTGGACAATTTACAAATGGTCATTTCCGTTAACAAGTTAGTCAGAGATAGCACTGAAACAAACTGTACAACAGACTTAATCCTAGAGACTAATCATTGCTCAACTCCTCATGTCAAATATATTCACTATAATTGAACAATCATCAGAAGAACTAACCAGTGGATTAATGTGAACGAGAATGTGTTCACAATGAACATAAATAACCACTGAGTTAATAAATTAATAAGTCATTGTATTTAACAAAATTATTGAGGTGGGAAATATCGCCAATTAAAGCACAGATCCAGAGGAAATGGATTATTCTCTAAATTATTTTTTCATATTCTTAAAACGTTCCTTGAACTGTAGAGATTTTGCATGCACTGCATAAAGTCAATACTGCATTCCAGTGTGGAAAGCATTTCAGTTGAAGGAAATAGGGCAAGGTCATTTTCTTGTTTACTGCTTTTAATGAACTAAAATGTTTAAAAAGGTATGAATTGAAAACATCCTTCTGTCAGGAGTTGCCCGCTTTAACAAATGTCTAAGTAAATATGGGCACTGCTGCCTCACAGATCCATGTACCCAGGCTCGGTTCCAGCCTTGGGTGACTGCCTATGTGGAGTTTACACAATCTCCCCTGTGTCTGTGTGGATTTCCTCCCACAATCCAAAGATGTGCAAGTCAGGTGAACTGGTCATGCTATATTGTCCATAGTGTTAGGTGCATTAGTCAGGGGTAAATATAGAGTAGAAGAATGGGTGTGGGTGGGTTACTCTTCAGAGGGTTGGTGTGGACTTGTTGGGCCAAATGCATACTGCAGGAAATCTAATCTAAATGATTGTCATACTTAAACTAATGTGAGCAGATTCCTTCTGATCGCTACATTGCAATAAATTGGTCAAGTATAAAAATTAAAATAAATATTACTCTATTTTCAGTGTCTGAATAAACAATGTGCTCTGTTATCTTCTCGGTCACATCTTCTGCAAATTTGTGAACTCTGCATACGTCTGAACACATCGATGTAAAATGAATTCTCTGCATTTGCAGCAAGTACTCCCATGGTTTAAAGAGTAGAGTTCCTACAGTATGGAAACAGGCCATTTGGCCCAACAATTCCACAATTCCACACTGACCATCTGAACAGTAAGTAGCCCACATAGACCCATTCCTCCTAATTTATATTTACCCCTGACTAATGCGCCCTAACCTATATATCCCTGGGCACTATGTGCAATTTAGCACAGCCAATCACCTGACCTGCACATCTTTTGGACTGTGGTAGGAAACCAGAACGCCCAAAGGAAACCCACGCAGACACAGGGAGAATGTGCAAACTCCACACAGGCAGTCACTCGAGGACGGAATCGAATTTGGGACCCTGGCACTGTGAGGCAGCAATGCTAACCACTGAGCCATCATGCTGCCCTGCGAGGTCATGATTAGATTATTTTAATTAATTTGAAAGTTGGCCTTGGTCACATAATTCACTATAGCAGTTGTTTCCGAAAAAATTATTCTTAGTTGATATTTTGTTGTAAAATGTAACTATTTATTTAAAATGCACAGATTAGGAACACCTAAAGCACTGTGCAGATTAAATAATTCAGTTAATGTTTCATTTTAATCGTGCAAATCTAGTTTAATCGGGGACATAACAATGAATTAACTCAAGTTACGTGTGAAACAAATCAAAGCAGTGAAACGGATCTGTTCTTCATAGAATTGAGCAGAATTTCCAAATGGTCTTTGCCAATGATCTTTTCCAGCCAGAAAAATATGTATGTAGTGCACAGCGGAATTGAAAGGTATTTCTTGATCAATTATAACACAGTCATGGCACCTTTGCTCAAGAGCAAGAACTATTAGAACATTAGACTTTTGAAATTCTATTTATATTTCTCTATGACTTGTAAACTGTTTAAAGACAGACCTTTTGATTGACCTAGATAGTGGAGTTCTGAATTTGGATTGTAAAGCATGGATTAGATTAATCCTTAATTATTTATTTTAAGTAAAAATGGCGCCCCAAAGTATCTGTTTTCCTTCATTTCTAAAATCTTTGCAATTTGCCTTTCACTTAATAACAGGCTTTCTGAAATTTCAACTCGCATGCTGATTACATTGAATGAGGAACCTGGAGCGGTTCACTGTCACTAACCGTGTTAACATTGCACAAACAATGTAGAAACCAGAAACGGTTTCCCAAATGTAACACATTTAATGTTACCCAAGAACAGTCCCTCCTCAACAGATCAACGATCACCAGATCACAACACGGTGTGTTTGCAGCAGAACTAGCTCTGCAAACATTTTCAACAGAACCAAGAACATGATGTAACCTCACAAAAAAAACAAATTGAAGTCTAACAAAGCTGCTCAGAATGAAGCAAACTAATGATTAAATTGAATAGAAATAACAATTCATAACAGCAACCTTGTTTGTGAGGGGACTTAACACTTAAAGCTGTAACTTTTCTGGCAACAGTTTAACTTATTTCCAACCTGCACACCCTTCTTGATCATGACAATCCTGTGCAGCACACAGTAGAAAGTTGAAGGCATATATTGATTAATCACTTCATGGTCAAAACAAAATTACTGAATGGACAAATATTACCACATTATAATTTTAAGTTAGCTTCAATTACATAATCTGATCAATTCTGCAGTTTCAGATTTTAGTCCTAAATTTTATTTTGTATGAGGCTACTCAAAACAAAATTCAGTTAGTTTAAAATTAGAACTGAGTTCTTTTTTAAAAAAAAGTCAATGCATTAAAAACTTATTTTTTTTCATTTCTCATACTTCTGGGTTTCTGCCTTAAGTTGGTTTTCAGACCGTTACAAATGGATGTAATGTTTTCAATCAAGCAGAGAACAATGTGTCATATAAGTTTAACAAATGCAGAAATGATTCATGAAAAACAAAATAACTTCACAAATATTGGTAATGAACAGTAATCCAGAGAGTTAATCTCCTCACCAGACAGAAAACACCAATTACAGAAAGCATGAAAACGCAGATCAATTTCACAAACTGAATAAGAATTCTATCAACTCAATTCAACAGAATCAAGGAAAATAAAATCAGAATCCAATCAACTCAAAACAACAGATTTGAATGAAACATAATCAGAATCCAACCAATTCAATTCAACAGAATGAAATAAAACAATTTCAAAAATCAATCAACACAATTCAACAAAACCAAGTAAAAACAAAGTCGGAATCTAATCAACACAGTTCAACCGAATCAACTAAAACAAAGCCAAAATCCAAAAACCTGCTGCGCTTTTCCAGCAACACATTTTCAGCTCTGATCTCCAGCATCTGCAGTCCTCACTTTCTCATCAAAATCCAATCAACTCAATTCAACAGAATCAAGTAAAACAAACTCAGAATCTAATCAACAGAATGAAATATAGCACCGCAAGAAAATTCTATGACAGTTTCTAAGCTGCTTGTCACCAACTAATTAACAAAATAAATGAGAAAATATAATCATGATAAGAACATATATTCAAGAAATGAATAATGATATTTTAGCATATATTAATCATGTTTGGTAATATCTCGAACATCTTTGAATTCTTGCGTTTGTTGTTGACAATAAAACTCACAGTCAGGGTGTCACTGACATTAAATATTATTTATAGCTGACTGATTAAGAGGCATTAGGTATTCAAGTCACTCAGCCACACAGAATGCCAATCTGATCAAAATAAAAGAGATACACTGATCAACTGACTCCATCATCACAATTTTAACTATTTGCTGAGCCTTAACTGAAGTCTATAATCAGTGTGCAGAAAAATAAATCCGAACCAAACCAAACTCAGCACAGAATCTGAGTTTCATTTAATTCAGAAATTAGTCACATGAATAGAAAGTTTTTTTAAAAAAAGTCACTAAGAAAGTTCAAAGTTCTTACCTGAAGTCACTGTCACCATGGTCCCTTGGCCCCAGTAATCAAGATAGTCACAGTGTTACATTCTCCGGACTGGGTCACACAATAATCAGCACTGCATAAAACAAATCAAATATCTACCATCATTTTAAATTTTCAGAACCACAGGCAACAAAAAAATCACGATAAATCTTCATCACATAATTGCGCTAGTGAATTCTGATCATTCTTGATAAACTTTAATACTGTTTTATCCTTCACAGAGTAACACATGAGCTGATTCTCAAAATCCCCAAATGGTGTATCAATAATTACCCAACACGTTTACAAATTAAATAGTGATACTGGCATTAAACCCCACAGAACTAATACTGTACTGCAGGTTAAGGCGGTTTGTAGAAGTAATCATTGACTAGTTTCAAACAATGGAGGCTGAATAGGATTTTGTATTGATCATAATTGCAGTGTCACACCAGCTATATCACTATGAGACACGTTGTGTCAAATACTATGACAGACTGTAAACTGTTAAATGCAGATAATTTCTTCACTTCCTACAAAGCAGTGATTCTGACTCCTCTAAAAATGATTTGGCGCATTATTTCAGTTTTTACTATTCATTGTATTTTGAAAGCTTGGAACACTTTTCCAGGTTTAGTCTGCATTTAACTTGACAATCAACACGAAGAAGGTAGGAAAAAATATATATAAATTTGTACAAATTAGCACTACTGGACTGCGTTTAAATTGCATCTCACATTATTTCTCGCTCCTGCCATGGTAGAAATCACCAATTTGAGATAAACACTTGTCAGTGGTTATTGTATGAGGGTGTCACTGTGTACAACACTGTGACCCACTACAGTATCACAATGATGGAGACCAGTACACTCATTCTCTGTTCTTTACTCTAGGTCTCAATTTTCATTTGAAAGAGCCATTCAGTACTGATCATGTTTAGAATGAATGCCATAGTTGACATAACAATTAGAAGTGTTTTTCTGAGCTGTCAGATATATTAAAATTAACATTTTGTCCGAGCATTTAATTAATGGAAGTGTTAGCAGTACATATGACATGCCTAAAACATTGTCCCATTGTGTCACCAGTTTGCTAGTTTAAATGGTACATTTCCTCTTTGATAGATTTGTAAGAGGCAGCCTGAGGTCTGCTTCAGATCGCCGTTGGTATAATTGCATTTAAAACTCGTACTGACCGTCAGTTTATGATGGAATTGATAAAATGTTCCCTCGAGCTGTTTTTCAACGGGTCCAGACCTGGTTCCTCTCGCTGTGATCTCTTGCACAGTAATAGATGGCGGTGTCTTCGATCTTCAGGTTCCCCATGTCCAACGTGAAAATGTTGTTTGAAGTTGTCTTTGAACCCAATAAATCGATTCCTAATCGCTGGTGCATAGTTACTGTTGGATGAACTATAGTAGTTAAGCAGCCACTCCAGATCCTGTCCGTGAACCTGTTGGACCCAGTACATGTAGTTGCTACTAAGATCGAAGCCGCTGGTTTTAAAGGTCAGTTTCAGGCTGCCTGCGGGACGGCCAGTCTCTGCCTCTGGCTGAGTCAAACAATCTCCGACTGGACACCTTTAAAAAATAAAACAAATAAACCATGAGCATTAATGCAGATTAAATAATGGCTGAGTCTTTTACATTCCTGCGGTAGACTAACAATTGAGACATTGACAAAGACAGACTTGAAGAAAAAACACTCACATGATAAGAAAGTCAGTAATAAACTGAGAAAAATTGTCGACACAATCATTCTGATAATTTGTGGGAAGCGGTTCTGTCAAGATCTTTCTAAACAGAGCCGACCCAGGAGTGTTGAATTACGGTCTAGTGCCCAGGATTATATGGCCATCGGAAAGGGCAGGTTTACAGCTTCCGCCCGTTGGTTTCCTGCTGGAGGTTCAGACTGGATCCTGGTATCAGCTTGCACAGCCCGAACACATGGGATCATGTATTTACGAGGTTACGCTTAAACATGGACATATACACATCTTGGGATATTGGTTTTGCTGAATAGCTTCTTTGGGAGTGTTTCTATTTTAATGGTGGAAGTAAAATTGAGTAGCTGTTTCACATGATCGTTGCAAGTATTTTTTTAAATAACAAATTCATTCGGATGTTAGCTCCCTTTATTTCAACATTCATTCACAAGCAGATAAAACTAAAATCAATGTTCAAACATATTTTTAGCTAGTAAAACAATTGAGCTTGTTTTCCCAGGACACTGCCAGTCTCTGTCCCACTACAAAATAACATGTAATTCATACTAAATATTTCAAAATTCAATTTAGACAACTGAACACAGAGCATGTCCAAAGTGATTATATTTAGAATATTCAATTATAAGTTAACTCCCTTTAATTCTACATTCCACCACAAGCAGATAAAGCTAAAAAGAACTTCAATAATATTATTAACCAACAAAATTAGTGACTTTATTTTTGCTGTCACTCAAAGTCTCTCTCAATTTACAAAATAACATACCATTTCTAATCTGCGTTTCTAAATTCAATTTAGGCAACCTAATATGGAGCATGTCTAAAGTGCTTGTGTTCAGAATGTGAGTGTGTGTCACTAAACAGTTTGGACCCGGAGATTAGAAGCACCTCCTTACATTGCAGAATGTCTCTCCCTGCTTTTTTTTCTCAAATTACTCCGACCCTAAAATTCATAGTAAAGGAAAGCTGTGTGCCTGAGAAACAAAAAGTGAGTTGGCAGTGATACATAACACCTCGGGAAACTTTTGAAAGAGCATCTAATGAACGAGAACAGGACAGTCCATACGTTTTTTTAAAGCAATCCTCAACGTCTAAACCATTGCATGTAACAGTCTGGGTATATCAGGAATATTTAGTTAAATTAGAGAGTATTACAATAATCATTACAACGAATGTAGGTTATAAACAGTGCATGTCTCTGCTCACTGATAGCTCTGACAGGGGCAGTTAACTCATAAAAATCAGCAAAAATTCGCTGTTGCACGACACCAGTGTTAACCACTCAGTTTTATTGAGATGCCTGAATCAGAGAATGGTGCAACAAGTGATGTGAGTTTGAATCAATTCAAGTTTGTTAATTTACTTTGAGATGATAACAAATGTTACTGCAATGTTGGATTTTGCATCCATTAACTTCATATTCAGGAGCTCTAAAGATATTCAATAAACAGGCTGAACTAACCAGAACGTCATTGCATTCAATGTCCTGTTTTCTGACAGTCATACAGTGAATGCTGTATTTAGTGACTTTCATTTTTAAAGAAGAAATGTCAAGTGAAATGTGCCCATTGTGAGTAAATGGGAAAATATAATTTGTTTTGTAGGATCTTACTTTAGTTGATTCATTGTCCCTTTAATCGGCCAGATACAATAGTTGGCAGCAATTAAACTGACTGCAGAAAAGGTCCTTGAGTTCCCAGTTTCATTTACTGGAAGCAGGTGGAGTTTCTGCAGTGGATCAAAGATATTTTGTCTCACGGTTGACCAGTTGGTGGAAAACCAACTGCAAACCATAACTACCGCCTCCACAGAAACAAATCGACTCAGCAACATTGCTGGAGAAAAGTTTATTTTTCAGTTGTGTAACTTGGAGAACTAGTCATCTCCTCTCATTGAAGGAAATATTCGCAGAGTCTCAGACACAACCTAAACATCAACAGTTCATTCAAGGATCACTACAGCACTGCTTAATATTGAGAAAAATTGATAAATAGTCATAGAGCCATGATACAGCATGGTTACAGACGCTTCGGTCCAACCAGTCCATGCCAGTCCTAATCCCAAACTAAACTAATCCCACCTGTGTGTACTTGGCCCATATCCTTCCAAACATTTGATATTCATTTACTAATCCAAATGTCTTCTAAAGGTTTTAAGTATCCACCACCAGATCATCTCACACACAAACCATTCTCTGTGTAAAATGTTGTCTCTGATATTTAAAAAAAAAATTCTCCTCTCATTGTAAAAACATGTTCCCTATTGTTGAAATCCCCCACCATAGGGAAAATACGGCAATGTCTTAGTCAAAAATTGAAAACAATCCCAGCTCCAAACATTTACAAAATATCACTATGGATCTTCCTCGAGTTCAAAAAAGATTGTCCCCTTTGATCAATGATTTGTAAAATTTACTCGTGTATCTACGGTGATAGACGTTTTCAAACAACTTCTTAAGTGCAAATGGTTCACATCAATCGAATTAAAGTAACATTTCGTGCGCTACCCCACACACACACAAAAAAAACAAGTTTGTGAACATTAATTGCTCTTAGGAAGTCTACGATGGATTCTTTTATCAAACAAAATCATTTCCAATGTTGTGAGGGCTCGTCTATCTTCTGTGCAATGGTCTGAATTTTAAGTTGTGTCTGACTGCAGATTAAACTGGCTGATCTGGGTAAAAGTATAGTTTGTGCCTTTCACATTGTTAATGTATATTGCTGACTTTAGTTGAATAAAGTGATGTTGTCCCAGGCATCGTCTGGCACCATTAATTAGACTATTAATTTCCACATCACTAGCCGTCGAGTCAGGTGGAGTTTATTGATATGTGATATTTTTTAAACGAAACCTTCGTACATTTCCAGTATGAATCATGTCAATTAGAGCCATTCAGCTTTCCACTCATGGCTTTATAAACTTATATGAGGTCACCCCCCGAACTCTCACCCTCCAGTGAAAAAAGTTCCAGTCTATCTGGATTTCCAACGGTGACTCTGTTCCCTCACATTCTGCTGTTTAAGATCCGCCTGCCATCCCAGGTCCACAGATAATGTCCCTTGATACTAGTTCAAAGAAATGAAAGGAACTTGTCCCACCATATTGTTCAATTTTAGTTGGCTTCAAACACCATAAAAATTAAATTTTCATCTCATTGCTGATTCATGGGAAAATGCCGTGTACACAGTATCTGCTGAAATACCTGCAGTACCACCCTGTGAATCTGGTTCGCAGGTTCATCTGTTGCTCACAAGCACAACCAGACATCAGGGAATAGTGAACATCGCTCACCCCCAACCCTCCACCCTTCCCTTCTGTACTTCCCACTTTGTGAAATCTGTGTTGTCAATAATCAGTTAAAAGAAAGGTTTTTTTTAAACTTTCTTAATTCATGTTGCTGATCTTGGCTGAGTAAAGGTATGTTGCTGTCAGCATTTCTTGGGAACATGTCTGCATTTTTTTCATGTCAGTTTACAATGATATTAAAACAAGAATAGTCAAAATGTCCTGAGAAACAACTTTAGAAATGGGCCTATTAGCTCCTCAGGGCTGTATGAACAGTTTGAATATTGATACAGTTCTACCCCTACTTTTTCCCCATAAGCCAGGACTTACAGCATTGGAGATCATATCTATGCTGATAATGGATTAGACCCTACACAATGTTCCAAAGTTTACAGTGCTATCACCTGCAGGGTTATGGACAACATGCTTTCAGGTGGGTGTTGGCTGGAAGGCTCGGTCTTCACGTGATATAGGTGCGATGGGCGAATTGATCTCTCTCTGTCGTAAACACGTTCTACTACTCGAAATTCATCTTTCCTACTTTGTCTCGTTCAGAGGCTATAATTCACATGTTTCATACCGGAAATATCCCAAGCATTTTTTTCAATGAGATTAATACACTCCACCTGATAGTCTGGCTAGTGATGTGGAAATTAATGGTCTAATTAATGGTGCCAGACGATGCCTGGGACAGCATCACTTTATTCAACTAAAGTCAGCAATATACATTAACAATGTAAATGGCATAAACCGTACTTTTACCCAGATCAGCCAGTTTCATCTGCAGTCAGACACAAAATTCAGACCATTGCACAGAAGATAGACGAGCCCTCACAACATTGGAAATGATTTTGTTTGATAAAACAGTCCATCATCGACTTGCTTAGAGCAACTCGTGAATATTGCTTAATTTCTTTTTGTGTGGGGTAATACATGAAATGTTACTGTATTCCGATGGATGGGAACCATTTGCACTTCACGTTATTTGAAAACGTCCTTCATAACAGATATGGGAGTAAATTTTAGAAATCATTGATCAAAGGGACATTTTTTTTGGATTCCAGGAAGATCCATAGTGATATTTTGTAAATGTTTGGAGCTGTGAATGTTTTAAAATTTTATCTAAGACATTGGCATACAGTGCACACTTCACAATTTGCTGTAACATGAAACTCCCAACCACTGTGAACCTGGAAGGCGATGGTTCAGAATTTAACAAGGACCTCGCAAGGTTCGTGGAATGGATCAACGAATGATTCATGAAATTTAACAAAGGCATTTCTGAAATGATTAATTTAGCTAGGAAGAATGTAGAGACACAAATTCACATCTCTGTTTGCATTTCAATATACTATAAATTACTTTTCTATGACATCCTGAAATACTTGTGTCTTTGTTCATATTTAATACACTCTATCTTGTTCCGGTGTTAAGATAGTTTCTTTATTTATTTCACTCAAGACTGTATGCTGTATGTTTGCCTCAGTATTGACAAAACTCGGTTTGGTGCAGCTTATATCACTTGAGCTGCTTTTTCAGGAAGTGAACCTCTCCACCTGTTATGCCAAAATAATCTGTTCCTGCTTAGATCAAAATAAATCCTGTTAATATCATCCCAAATTCAGGCTCAGTTATTTTGTATTTATTCATTGGAAATGAACAGAATATGACCGGCCTGTTCTTGGTGGAGTGGGAGAGGGAGTTAAAGTGTTCAGCCACGGGGCCATGGGGTTGGTTGGCATGGGTGTCCCAGAGATGTTCTCTGAAATGATCCGCAAGTTAGTGTCCTGTCTTCCTGATGTAGAGGAGACCACATCAGGTGGAACAGACACAGTGGATGACATTTGTGGAAGTATAGATAAATTTCTCTGGGATGTGGAAGGATCATTTGGGGCCTTGTCGGAGGTGAGGGGTGAGTTGTGGGCGCAGCTTTTGCACTTCCTGTGGTCGTAAGAGAAGGTGACAGGGTGGGGAGTGGGCTGGTGGAGGGGCATAGACTTGACGAGGGAGTCACGGAGGGAATGGTGTCTCCAGAATGCAGATAGGGGTAGGGAGGGAAATATACCCTAGTGATGGGGTCTGTTTACAGGTGGAGGAAGCAGTGGAGGATGATATTATGTATGCAAGGTTGGTGCGTTGGAGGTTGAGGACCAGGAGGTCTCCCTGTTGCGATTAAAGGAATGGGGTTCAAGGGCATTGTCGATCACGTGGGAGGGAAAATTGTAGTCTTTGAAAAAGGATGTTATCTGGGATGTTTTCTGGTGGAACTTGTCCTCCTGGGAGTAGGTGTGCTGGAGGTAGATGAATTCACAATAAGGGATGGCATTTTTACAGGAGGTCGGGTGGGAGAAGTGTAGTCCAGGTAGCTGTGGGAATCAGTGGCTTGTAGTAAATGTTTAGTCGGTCACTGGAGATAGAGGTGGAGAGGTCTAGGAAAGGGAGGGAGGTGTCCGAGATGGTCCCTCTGACGTTTTGGTCAGGGTGGAAGGTCTTATTAAAGTTGATGAACGGTTCAACCTCCTAGTGGTAGCATGAGGTGGCGTTGATACAGTCATCAATGTAGCGGTGTTAAAGGTGGGCAATGATACCAGTGTAGCTGTGAAAGATTGACTGTTCCACATATCTGACGAAGAGGCAGGCATAGCTGGGGTCCATACAGGTGTCCATGGCTACCCCTTTGGTTTGGAGGAAGTGGGAGGACTGAAAGGAAATGTAGTTGAGGTTGAGCATATACTGCTTGGTTTGGCGTGACAGGAAGAAATGGAGGGCTTCGAGGCCTCCATCATGGTGTTTGGATGTGTACAGGGCCTGGACATTCTGTTCATTCTGGGGCTTTTCAATAGCTTGCAGTTGTTAAGGAACTGCAAGTGCAATGGCTGGGAACTCGGAGAAACCAATGTTTAAGTCTTCTGCTTGAAGCAAATTTTGACCAGAACATTTAAACACCACAAAGCTCACTGTAGGAAATGCCAGTGCTGCAACTTTTAATACTATTTGAAACTTTGTTATAAATAGGGATTTTAGTCATAGTTTCTGAAAAAAATCAAGGAAATACTTAACTGTTAGAACAAGCTCTTTCAAAGAGAGAGGAATTGCAAAGTTTGAAACCATACAATGCTGTGCTTTATTTGAATTCAATGTCGGTCAGAGTTAGATACAGCCAAGGTGATGTCTCCATATATTGATTCTGTTAATCTGACACACCAACATATCTGTCTGTACAAAACTGTATTATTTGTTTAGTTGATCAAAATTTAGGAAATAGATCAAACAGAATGTATTCCGCTGGGAAGGTGATGGATACAGAAGACAGAATCAAAAACTGGGAACATTAAATCTGAAAAGAGAGTAACAAGTAGTACATGATCAAAGACATGAAAAGTGCATGTCGATGTGCTCCAGACGTTAGTGAATCGAATGAGCTTGTTAGATGGTCGAGAGACTCGTCCAATGGTGTCCTGGAATCAGACCATGAAACAGAGATCGAAAGGTCGGTTTGCAAATGTCACTTCAATATGATCGCTTCACACTCTGTGTCCTGATATAGGCCACATTGGCAGATGTTTCTGCCAGATTGCATACCCTGGGTTTATTTTCTGATCAGAAGTGAGATGTGTGGCTTGCTGCTGGCACATAGAAACAGAAAGTTGTGTGCCAGCTGAGAATGATACACCAGGCACTACTTTCCGTATTATCAGCACAAACAGTCTTCCTACCTCTGAGGGTGAATATACACTGAGAGTGTCAAGAACAAACGGACAAATGGCTGTAGGTCACAACATTGTACTCAATTCCATTCCCATTTTCCAGAATGAAACAGAAGAGACACAAGATTAGTTCAGCTAGAGTAAATTATCTGTCAGAGATAAGAAGAGTTATCATCGGGTGAAAGGAGCTAAATGACAATGTGTCGTTTCACTCATAAAGCTATGTTAAAAAGTAGAAAGCTTGGGGGATGTTAATAAGTAAATCTAAGAGACAGCATTCATTAAAAGTTGGAATTGTAAGGTTTAAGCAAGAAAAATCAGCATGGCTTTGGTGGAAGTGATATCATATCGGAAGTGGTTGATTCTGTTTTCCGGAGAGGAAATGAGATGTGACATCGGGTGTAAAAAGTGGATGTAATGCGTCTTGACTTCAATCAGGTCTTTGACCAGATCTTGCATCTTAAATATGGTAAGGGTTCATGGGATCTCGTGCAGTAAAGCAAATGTATCGAAGGTTTATTTGTTGGCAGAAGGTAATGGTTGAAGATAGTCATTGTGAAGACATCTTGTGTCCAGTGCCTCACTATATGACTTGGTGCTGGATCCTTTGCTGTTTGCAGCGTTTATGAACGATCTAGTCAAGAATATAGCAATTTTGATCAGTAAGTTCAAAGATGAGGTGAAAAACGTTTGGTTTTGCAATTAGTGAGGAGGAAAGCCAGTGTGACATCGATGACCTTGCCTGTCGGAGAGAAGAATTGAAAACAGAGCATTATATCCTAAAGTCTGTGAAGTAAAGTATTTTCGAGACAAACAATTTAAGCGAATATACGATGCATTGTTGGAATCTGCACAATACAAAGGATAAGCAATCTTCTGTTGTGAATATCCACATCATGGAGTGGGGGTTGGAGTTATAGTCTGGAGATATTGTGGCTAGACCATTAGTTCAGGAAACTAGGGTCTGATCCCACAGTGCTGCCACAACAAGTCGTGAATTAAAGTTGATAATTAAACAACTCATTGAAGGAATAAGCTCCACAGATATTCCCTTGCTCTGCTTTGGAGAGCACAAAACATCAGCACAAAGGTTAAGGCTGAAGCATTCACAGCAATCTTCAGCCAGAAGTGCCAATTGTCTGATCCATCTCGGCATCTTCCATAGATCACCAATATCACAGATACCTGTCAGCAGGGAATTCACTTCGTTCCACGTGATGTCAAGACACTGTTGGGTGAGGGGCACTGGTTACTGCAAATGCTATGGAGGCTGACAAAATTCTGGCAATAATACTGATGACTTGTGCTAGCCAAGCACTCCCGCCCACTCCACCAACCCCATACCACACCACTCCTTCCCGCAAACCCATCCCAAAACTCCCCCTCCCCAACACCATCCAACACCGCCGCCTCCCTAACCCCGTCCAAAACCGCCCCCTCCCCAACCATGTATCACAACAACCCCTGTCCCAACCCAGTCCCACACCACACCCTTCCCCAACACCGCCGCCTCAAAAACCGTGTCCGACACCTCCCCCCAATCCGGTCCGACACCGCCCCCTCCCACAATGCCGTCCCACACCGGCCCCTCCCCGAACCATGTCCAACACCAACCCCTCCACTAACACTGTCCAACATTGCCGCTTCACCAACTCCATCCAACACCACCCAGTCCCCAACCCCGTCCAAAACCACACCCTCCCCAAACCCGTCCAACACCGCACCCTCCCATAGCCCCGTCCAAAACTGCCCCCTCCCCAATTCCGTCCACAACTGACCCTCCCCCATCCCCGTCCAACACTGCCCCCATCCCAACCCCGTCCAACACTGCCCCCACCCCAACCCCGTCCAACACTGCCCCATCCCCCATACCCGTCCAACACCGTCCCCACCCCAACTCCATCCAAAACCACCCCCTCCCCCAACCCCGTCCAACACTGCCCCCTCCCAAACACAGTTTAACACTGCCCCCTTCCCCAAACCCGGTCCAACACTGCCCCCTCCCCAACCCCATCAAACACCGCTCCTATCTCCAAAACCGTCCAACACCACACCCTCCCCAACCCCAGCCAACACCGCCCATTCCCCAACCCGTCCAACACCGCCCCTCCACCAACACCATCCAACACCGCACACTCTCCCAGCCCCATTCACACTGGCCCCCTCCCCATCCCTGTCCAACTCCGCCCCCTCCCCAACCCCTTCCAACACCGCTCACTCCCACAACCCGGACCAACACCGCTACCTCCCCCCTCCCCATCCAAAACCGCCCCCTCAAAAACCCTGTCTAACACTGACCCCTCCCCCAACCCCGTCCAACACAACCCCCTCCCCCAACCCTCTCCAACACCGCCCCCTCCCTCAACTACGTCCAATACCGCCCCCTCCACCAACCCCATCAAACACTGCCCCCATCCACAACACCGTCCAACATCGGCCCCTCCCCAACCCCGCCCAACAGCGCCCCCTCCCCCAACCCCGCTCAACACCGCCCCCTCCACCAACAACGCCCACTCCCCAAGCCCGGTTCACAACCGCTCCCTACCCAACACCATCGAACTCTGCCCACTCCACCAATACCATCCATCACCGCCCACTCCCGCAGCCCAGTTCAAAATCGCCCCCTCCCCAAAACGGTCTAACACCGGCCGCACCCCAACCCTGTCAAACACTGCTCCCTCACCCCGACCCTGTCCAACACCACCCCCACCCGAACACCGTCCAACACCGCCCACTCCACAACCCCATACCACACCACTCCTTCCTCCAAACCCCTCCCACACCTCCTCCTCCCCAACACCATCCAACACCGCGGCCTCCCTAACCCCGTCCGACACCGCCCCCACCCCAATCATGTATCACAACACCCCCTCCCCAACCCAGTTCCACCCTCTTCCAACTCTGCCCAACACCGCCACCTCAAAAACCCCGTCCGACACCTCCCCCCAATCCCGTCAGACACCGCCCCCTCCCACAATGCTGTCCCACACCGCCCCCTCCCCGAACCATGTCCAACACCAACCTCTCCACTAACACCGTCCAACATCGCTGCTTCACCGACACAGTCCAACACCAACCCTCCAAACCCGTCCAAAACCACCCCCTCCCAAAAACCCGTCTAACACTGCACCCTCCCACAGCCCTGTCCAACACTGCCCCCTCCCCAACCCCGTCCAAAACTGCCTCTCCCCATCCCCATCCAACACTGCCCCCACCCCAACCCCGTCCAACATTGCCCCCTCCCATGAATCCCTTCAAACACCACCCCCTCCCAAACCCGTCCATCACCGCCCCCTCCTTCAACCCCGTCCAACACCGCCCCATAGCCAAGCCCGTCCAACACCGTCCCGTCCCCAACCCCATCTAAAACAACCCCCACCCCCAACCCTGTCAAACACTGCCCCCTCCCAAACCCCGTCTAACACTGCCCCACTCCCCCCAAGACGGTCCCACACTGCCCCCTCCCCCAACCCCATCAAACACCACCCCCATTCCCAAAACCGTCCAACACCGCACCCTCTCCAACACCGTCCAACTCCGCCCCCTCCACCAACACTGTCCAACACCGCCCACTCTCCCAGCCCCGTTCACAACCGCCCCCTCCCAATCCCTGTCCAACTCCGCCCCCTCCCCACCCTCGTCAAATATCGCCCACTCCCCCAACCCCGACCAACACCGCCACCTCCCCAACCCCGTCCAAAACCGCCCCCTCCAAAACCCTGTCAAACACTGATCCGTCCCCAACCCCGTCCAACACTGCCCCCTCGCCCAACCCCGTCAAACACCGCCCCCATTCCCAACACCAACCAACACCGCTCCCTCCCCCAACCCTGTGCAACACCGCCCCCACCCTCACCTCCGTCCAAAACCGTCCCCTCCACCAACACCATCCAACACAGCCCACTCCCCCATTCACGATGAAAACCACACCCTCCCCAACCCCATCCAACACTGACCCTTCCCAAATCCCGTCTAACACTGCCCTCTCCCCCCAACCCGGTCCAACACTGCCCCCTCCCCCCAACCTCATCAAATACGGCCCCATCCCCAAAACCGTCCAAACCGCCCCCTCCTCAACGCCGTCCAACACCGCACACTTCCCCAGCCACGTTCACAACTGCCCCCTCCCCAACACCGTCCAACTCCGCCCCCTACACCAACACCGTCTAACACCGCCCACTCCCCCAGCCCTGTTCAAAACCACCGCCTCCCCAACCCCATCCAACACCACCCCCTCCACCAACACCATCCAACACCGCACACTTCACCAGCCCCGTTCACAACCGCCCCCTCCCCAACACCGTCCAACTGCGCCCCTCCACCAACACCATCCAACACCGCCCACTCCCCCAGCCCCGTTCAAAACCAGCACCTCCCCAACACGGTCCAAAACCGCCCCATCCCAAAATGCTGTCCCACACTGCCCCCTCCCCCAACCATATCCAACACTGACCACACCACCAACACCATCCATCACAGCCGCTTCACCAACCCCGTCCAACACCGCCCCCTCCAAAACCCGGCGTAACACTGCCCCCTCCCTCAACTCCATCCAACACTGTCCCCTTGCCCTACCACCTCAAACATTGCCCGCATTCTCAACACCATCCAACACTGCCCCTCCCCAAACCCATCCAGCACCCCCCTCCCCCAACCCCGTCCATCACTGCCCCTACCCCAACTCCGTCCAACACCACCCCCGCCCCAACCACGTCCAACACCGCCTCCTCCAAAACACGGTCTAACACTGCCCCCTCCGCAAAATCCCGTCCAACTCTGCCCCCTCGCCCAAACACGTCAAACACTGCCCCCATTCCCAACACCATCCAACACCGCACCTTCCCCAACCCCGCCCAACAGCACCCTTCCCCAACACCGTCCAACACTGCCCCCTCCACCAACTCCGTCCAACACCGCTCCCTCCACCAAAAACATCCAACACCGCCCTCTCCCTCAGCACCGTTGAAAATCACCCCATCCCCAACCCCATCCAACACCAACCGCTTCACACCAACGTCTAACACTGCCCCATCCCCCCAAACCGGTCAAACACTGTCCCCTCCCCCAACCTCATCAAATGCCGACCCAACCCCAAAACCATCTAACACCACCCCCTCCCCAAAACCGTCCAACACCGCCCCCTCCCCAGCCCCATCCAAAACCACCCCCTCCCCCAACCCAGTCCAACACTGCCCCCTCCCTAGCCGCATCCAACACCCCCCACCCCCAACCCGGTCCAACACCGCCGCCTCCCCAACCCCGTCCAACACCGCCCGTGCCCCAACTCCGTCAAACACAGCCCCCTCCACCAACCCCATCCAACACCGCCCACTCCCCCAGCCCCGTTCAAAACCGCACCCTCGCCAACCCCGTCCAACACTACCCCCTTCCCAAACCCGTCAAACAGGGCCTACTCCCCCAAACCCGTCCAAAACCTCCCCCTCCCCTAAACCCGTCCAACACCGCCCTCTCCCCAGTCCCATCCAACACCACCCCCTCCCCCAACCCGGTCTAACACTGCCCCCTCCACCAACCCCATCCAACACCGCCCATTCCCCAGCCCCGTTCAAAACCGTACCCTCGCCAACCCCATCCAACACTACCCCCTTCCCAAACCCGTCAAACACGGCCTACTGCCCCAACCCCGTCCAAAACCTCCCCCTCCCCTAACCCCGTCCAACACTGTCCCTCCCAGCCCCATCCAACACCACACCCTCCCCCAACCCGGTCCAACACTGCCCCCTCCCCAGCCCCATCCAACACCACCCCCTCCCCAACCAGGTCCAACACTGCCCCCTCCCAAACCCCGTCTAACACTGTCCCTCCCCCAACCTCCTCCATCACTGCCCCTCCCCAGCCCCATCCAACACCACCCCCTCCCCCAAAACCGTCCAACACAGCCCCCTCCACCAACCCTATCCAACACCGCTCACTCCCCCAGCCCCGTTCAAAACCGTACCCTCGACAACCCCGTCCAACACTGCCCCCTCTCCAAACCCGTCAAACACGGCCTTCTCCCCCAACCCCGTCCAAATCCTCCGCCTCCCCTAACCCCGTCCAACACCGCCCTCTTCCCTACCTCCGTCCAACACCGCCCCAACCACCAACCCCATCCAACACCGCCCAATCCACCAGCCCCGTTCAAAAGCAAACCCTCCCCCAAACCCGTCCAACACTTTCCCCCCCCCAGCCCCATCCAATACCACCCCCTCCCCCAACCCGGTCCAACACTGCCCCCTCCAAAACCCCGTCTAACAGTGCCACACCCCCCAACCCCCTCCATCACTGTCCCCTTCGCCCAACCCCATCAAACACCACCCCCTCCCCAATCCCGTCCAACACGGCTCCCTCACCCAAAGCTGTCCAAAACAGCCTGCTCCCCGAACCCCTTCCAAAACCGCACCCTCCCCCAACACAGTCCAACACTGCTCCCTCCCCAAACCCTGCCCAACACCGCTCCCTCCCCCATCCAGATCAAACAGCACCCCGCCCCCCAAAACCGTCCAACACCGCCGCCTCCCCAACCCCGTCCGATACGGTCCCCTCCCCAAACCCGTCCAACACCGCTCCCTCCCCCAAAGCTGTCCAAAACTGCCCTCTCCCACAACCCTGTCTAAAACCGCCCGCTCCACCAACCCTGTCCAACACCGACCCCTCCCCCAACACCATCCAACATTTCCCACTCCTCCAGTCCCGTTCAAAACAGCCCCCTCCCCAACACGGTCTAACACCGCCCCTACCCCAACCCTGTCAAACACTGCTCCCTCACCCCAACCCTGTCCAACACGGCCACCACCCCAACACCGTCCAACACCGCTCTGTCCTCCAACCCCATCCAACACTGCCCACTGCCCCAACTCCGTCCAACACGGCCACCACCCTAACCCCGTCCAACACAGCCCTCTCCCCTAACTCCGTCCAACACCCCCCTCCACCAACCCCATCCAACACCGCCCACTCCCCCGGCCCCGTTCAAATCCGAAACCTCCCCCAACCCCGTCCAAAACTGCCCCCTCCCCAGCTCCATCCAACACCACTCCCTCCCCCAACCCAGTCCATCACTGCCCCCTCCCAATCCCCGTCTAACACTGCCCCTCCCCCAACCCCCTCCATCACCGCCCCCTTCCCCAACCCCATCAAACACCACTCCTCCCCCAAAACCGTCCAACACCTCCGCCATCCAACCCCGTCTGATACCGCCCCCTCCCAAATCCCGTCCAACACCGCTCCCTCACCCAAAGCTGTCCAAAACTGCCCCCTCCCGAACCCTGTCCAACACCGTATCCTCCCTCAACACAGTCCAACACCGTCCCCTCCCCAAACCCGTCTGACACCGCCCCCTCCACAATCCTGTCCAACACCGCTCCCTCCCCAATCCCGTTCAACACTGATCCCTCACCCAAAGCTGTCCAAAACCACCCCCTCCCCAACTCTGTCCAACACCGCCCATTCTCTCAACATGGTACAAAAACGCCCCCTCCCCAAACTTGTCTGACACCGCCCCCTCCCCAATCCCGTCCAACACCTTCCCCCTCCCCCAACCAGGTCAAAATGCAACCCCCTCCAAAACCGTCCAACACCGCCGCCTCCCCAACCAAGTCCGATAGCACCCCTTCCCCAATACCGTCCAACACCGCTCCCTCCCCCAAAGTTGTCCAAAACCGCCCCCTCCCACAACCCTGCCCAAAACCGCCCACTTCCCCAGCCCCGTTCAAAACCGCCCCCTCCCCAACACGGTCCAACACCGCCCCCACGCCAACCCTGTCAAACACTGCTCCCTCACCCCAACCCTGTCCAACACAGCTCCCACCGCAACACCGTCCGACACCGCCCCGTCCCCCAACCCCGTCCGACACCCTCCTCCCCAACCGTATCCAACACCGCCTCCTGATACAACTCCATCCATCTCCGCCCCCTCCACCAACCCAATCCAACACCGCCCACTGCCACAGCCCCGTTCAAAACGGAACTCTCCCCAACCGCGTCCAACAATGCCCCTCCCCAAATCCGTCAAACACGGCCCCCTCTCCCAACCCCGTCCAACACCACCCCCTCCCCAACCCCGTCCGACACCGCTCCCTCCCCCAACTCCCTCCAACACCGCCCCCTCCACCAACCCCATCCAACACCGTCCACTCCCCCAGCCCCGTTCAAAACCAAACCCTCCCAACCCTGTCCAACACCGCCCCCTCCCCAACCCCGTCCAACACTGACCCCTCCCAAACCGCGTCGAACACTGCCCCCTCCCCCCAAATCCCTCCCTCACCGCCCCCTTCCCCAAACCCCATCAAACACCACCCCTCTCCCAAAACCGTCCAACACTGTCCCCTCCCCAACCCCATCGGACACCGCCCCCTCCTCAATCCCGTCCAACACCGCCCTCCCAAATCCGTCCATCACCGCCCCTCCCCAACTATGTCCAACACTGCCCCCTCCCCAACACCGTCCAACACCGCCGCCTCACCCACCATGTCTAATACCATCCCCTCCACAAACCACTCCCAAACCACCCCCTCTCCAACCCCATACAACACTGCTCCTTCCCCAAACCCAACCAACACTGCCCCCTCCCCAATCCCGTCCAACCTTGCCCGCTCCCCAACCCCGTACAACATTGCCCCCTCCCGCGAACCCCTTCAAACATCGACCCTTCCGCAACCCCGTCCCAGACCAATCTCTACCCCAACCCCATCCAACACTGACCCCCCCAACCCCATCCAAAACGACCCCCTCTCCTAACCCCGTCCAACACCGTGACATACCAATCACCATCCAACACCGCCCCCTCACCAACCCCATCAGACACCACTCCCTCCCCAAAACCCGTCCCACACCTCCACCTCCCCAACACCATCCAACACCGCTGCCTCCCCAACCCCATCCGACACCAAACCATCCCCAACCCTATCCCACATCACCCCCTCCAAAAGCCCATCCCCCATCACTTCCTTCTCCAACACCGCCCAACACCGCCGCCTCCCCAATCCCGTCTGACACCGCCCCCTCCCACAATGACGTCTCACACTGCACCCTCGCCCTACCATGTCCAACACCGACCCCGCCAACAACACCGTCCAGCACCGCTGCTTGACCAACCACGTCCAACACCACCCCCTCCCAAATCCGGTCCAAAACCACCCCCTCCTCAAATCCGTCCAACACAGCACTCTCCCACAACCCAGTCCAACACTGCCCCTCCCCATCCCCGTCCAACACTGCCCCCTCCCCAACCCCGTCCAAAATTGCCCCCTCCCATAAGCCCCTTCAAACACCATCCCTTCCCAACCATGTCCAACAACACCCCCTCTCCAACCCCGTCGACCTCCGCTGCCACCCCAACCCCATCCAAAGCTGCCCTTTCCTCCAACCCCGTCCAACTCTGCCCGCTCCCTCAAACCCGTCCAACACCGCACCCTCCGAAACCCGGTCTAACAAATCCCCACACCCCCCAACCCCGTCCAACACAGCCGCCTCGCCCAACAGCGTCCGACCGTGCCCCCTCTCAAACCACGTCCAACACCACCCCTTCCCAACCCACAAACCCGTCCAACACCTCCCCCTCCGCCAACCCCATCCATCACAGCCCACTCCCCCAGCCTGTTTTAAAACGGCCCCCTCCCCAACACGGTTCAACAACGCCCGCACCCCAACCCCGTCCAACCCCGCCCCCTACACCAATCCGATCCAACACCGCCCTTTGCCCCAACCCCGTCCAACCCCGCCCCCTACACCAATCCGATCCAACACCGCCCTTTGCCCCAACCCCGTCCAACCCCGCCCCCTACACCAATCCCATCCAACACCGCCCTTTGCCCCAACTCCGTCCAACCCCGCCCCCTACACCAATCCGATCCAACACCGCCCTTTGCCCCAACCCCGTCCAACCCCGCCCCCTACACCAATCCCATCCAACACCGCCCTTTGCCCCAACTCGGTCCAACACCGCCCCCTACACCAATCCGATCCAACACCGCCCTTTGCCCCAACCCCGTCCAACCCCGCCCCCTACACCAATCCCATCCAACACCGCCCTTTGCCCCAACTCGGTCCAACACCGCCCCCTACACCAATCCGATCCAACACCGCCCTTTGCCCCAACCCCGTCCAACCCCGCCCCCTACACCAATCCCATCCAACACCGCCCTTTGCCCCAACTCCGTCCAACACCGCCCCCTCCCTTAACACCATGCAACACCACCCACTCCCCTGGCCCCGTTCAAAACCGAATCTTCCAAACCCCGTCCATCACTGCCCTCTCCCCAAACCCGTCAAACACAGCTCCCTCTCCTAACCCCGTGCAAAACCTCCCCCTCCCCCAATCCCCACCATCACTGCCCCCTCCCCGAAACCCATCAAACACCACCCCCTCCCTCAAAACCGTCCAAAGCCGCCACCTCTCTCAACCTTGTCCAACACCTCCCACTCCCCCAACACGTTCCAACACCGCCCCCCCGCCAACCCCGTCCGATACCGCCGCCTCTCCAATTCCGTCCAACACCGCTCCCTCCCCTAAAGCTGTCCAATGCAGCCCCCTCCCCCAGCACTGTCCAACACCGCCCCTTCCCCAACACGGTCGATCATTGCCCACTCCCCAACCCCGTCCGAATCCGCCCGCTCACCAATCTCGTCCAAAACCGCCATCCCAACACCGTCCATCACCGCCTCTCTACAGCCCCATAAAACACTGCCCCCTCCCGAACCCCGTCCAACATCGACCCCTCCCCCAAGCCCATCCAACACCGCCCACTCCCCAACCCCGTCCTACACTGCTCCCTCCCTCAAACCCATTCAACACCTCCTCCTCCCCAACCCCATTCAATACCGCCCCCTCCCCAACCCCGTCCAACACCGCCCCCTCCCAAACCCGTCTAACACTGCCCCTTCTCCCCAACCCGATCAACCACCGCCCCATCCAAAACACCGTCCAAGACCGCCCCTCCCCAAACCCATCCAACACTGCCACCTAAACAAACTACTTCCAACACGGCCCATTCCCCCAGCCGCGTTCACAAACGCCCCCACCGGAACTGCAAACATTTCCATTCACTCCATCAACACCATCCAACACCGCCCACTCCCCAAGCCCCGTTCAAAACTGCCCCTTCCACAACCCTGTCCAGCACTGCCCCTCCCCACAACCCTGTGCAACACTGCACCCTCCCCCCAACACCATCAAACACTGCCCCATCCCCAACCCCTGTGCAACACCACCCCCTCCACCAACATCATCCAACACCGCCCACTCCCCCAGCCACGTTCACAACCACCCCCTCCCCAACACCAGCCAACTCTGCCCCCTCCACCAAAACCATCCAACACCTCCCACTCCGCCATCCCATTCAAAACCGCCCCCTCCACCAACACCTTCCAACACTGCACACTCACCCAGCCCCGTTCAAAGCGGACCTCTCCCCAACACGGTCCAACCCGCCCCCACCCCAACCGTGTCAAACACTGCTCCCTTACCCCAACCCTGTCCAACAGCACCCCACCCCAATACCGTCCAACACCACCCAATCCCCAACCCCATCAAACACCACCCCAATTCTTAATACCGTCCAACACCGCCCCCTCCCCAACCCCATCCAACACCGCCCCTCCCCAATCCCATCCAACAACGGCGCCTCCCCATCCACGTCGAACACTGCTCCCTCCCCAACCCTTTCCAACAATGCCCCATCACGCACACCCCTTCAAACACGACCCCTCCCCAACCTCGTCCAACACCACCCGCTCCCCAACCCCGTCCAACACTGCCCCACACCGAACCCCGTCCAAAACAGCCCCATCCCCCACACTGTCCCACAACAGCCCCCAAACCCGTCCCACACCACCCCCTCACCAAACCCGTCCCACACCAACTCCTCCCCCAACATCGCCCCCTCCCCAAACCTGTCCAACACCGTCCCTCCCCCCAAACCCGCCCCACACCAACCCCTCCCCCAAACCTGTCCAACACTGCCCCCTCCCCCACCCCGTCCAACACCGTCCCTCCCAACCCCGTCAAACACCGCCTCCTCCACAACCCCCTCCAACACTGCCCCCTCCCCAACCCCGTCCAACACTGCTTCAGCCCCAATCCCGTACAACATTGCCCCATCACGCGCACCCCTTCAAACATGACCCCTCCCCAACCTCGTCCAACACCACCCCCTCCGTCAACCCCCCATGCCCCAACCCCATTCAACACTGCCCACTCCCCCAGTCCTGTTCAAATCCGAGCCCTCCCCAACCCCGTCCAACACTGCCCCCCAAACCCGTCAAACACAGCCTCCTCCCCTAACCCCGTCCAACACCTCCCCCTCCCACAACCCCGTCTAACATCGCCCACTCCCCCAACTCCGTCCAACATCGCACCCTCCACCAACCCCATCCAACACCGCCCATTCCCTCAGCCCGGTTCAAAACTGCCCCCTCCCCAAACCCATATAACACTGCCCCCTCCCCAACCTCGTCCAACACCGCCCCCTCCCTCAACCCCGTCCAACACCGCCACTTCCTCAACCTCGTCCAACACGACCCCACCCCTAACCCCGTCCATTTCTACCCCCTCACTCACCCTGTCACACAACACCCCCTCCCCAAACCCGTCCCACACCACCCCCTCCGCCAAAACCGTCCCACACCAACTCCTCCCCCAATAGCACCCCCTCCCAAACCCTGTCCAACACCGCACCCTCCCCCAAACCCGTCCAAAACATCCCCTCCCCAACCCCGTCCAAAACCATCCCCTCCCAAACCCGTCCAACACTGCATCCTCCCCCAACCCCGTCCAACATCGCACCCTCCCCCAACTCCTTCCAACACTGCTGCCTCCTCCAACCCCGTCCAACACCACACCCTCCCCAACCCCGTCGAACACTGCACCCTCGCTCAACCACGTTCAACACCGCCACCTCACCCCTATACCGTCCATCACTCCCACTCCGCAACTGCGTCAAACACCGGCCCCTCCCCAACACCATCCAACACCGCAACCTCCCCCAACCCCGTCCAACATCTTCCCCTCCCCAACCCCGTCCAACACTATGCCCTCCCCAACACTGTCAAACACCGCCCACTCCCCAACCCCGTCCAACATGGCACCCTCCCCCAACCAGGTACCACACAGCCGACTCCCCATCCCTGCCCAACACCGGACCCTCCCCAACCCTGTCCAACAACACCCTCTCCCCAACACCGTCCTACACCACCCATTCCCCAAACCCATTCCACACCAACCCCTCCCCTAATACCGTTCAACACCTCACCTTCCCCCTACTCCATCCAAAATCTCCCCCTCACCAAACCCGTCCAACACCACCCACTCCCCCAACCCCGTCCAACACCGCCCCTCCCCATCCCTGTTCTACACGGCACCCTCAGCCAACTCCGTCCAACATCGCATCCTCACCAAACCCGTCCAACACTGCCCCCCTCCCAACACCGTCCAATACCGATGCCTCCCCAACCCCATCAAACACTGGCCCCTCCCCACCAACGTCCGACACCACACACTCTCCCAACACTGTCCAACACCTCCCCCTCCCCAACACCGTCCAACACCGCCGCTCCCAAACCCCGTTTAACAGTGCACCTTCCCCTAACCCTGTCCAACACCGCCCCTCCCAAACCCCATTTAACAGCGCACCTTCCCCTAACCCTGTCCAACACCGCCCCTCCCCAAACCCGTCCAACACCTCACCATCCCCCAAACTTGTCCAACACCGACCCCTCCCCAACTCCGACAAACACTGCCCCCTTCCCAGCCCCGTCCAACACCACCCCTTCCCAATCCTGTGCAACACCGCCCCCTCGCCAACCCCGTCCAACAACGCCACCTCCCCTAACCCGTCCAACACGCCCTCTCCCCCAACCCCGTCCAACGCTGCCCCCTCCACAACACCGTTCAACACCGCCCCCTCACCCAACACCGTCAAACACCGAACCCTCCCGAACCCCGTCAAACACCGATCAATACCCAACCCCGTCCAACATGCCCCCCTAGATGCATCCATCACCGCCCCCTCCCTCCAGCCCCGTCCAACACTGTCCCCTCCCCAGCCCCCTCAAACACCTCCTCCTCCCCAACCCTGTCCAACACCGCCCCCTCGCCAACCCCGTCCAACAATGCCCCTCCACAACCCCGTCCAACACCGCCCCCTGCCCAACACCGTCCAACACCGCCCACCCAAGCCCGTCCAACACCACCCCCTCCCCAACCCCGTCCAACACCACCCCCTCCCCAACCCCGTCCAACACCACCCCCTCCCCAACCCCGTCCAACACCGCCCCCTCCCCAAACCCATCCAACACGGTCCCCTCACCAAACATGTCAAACACGGCCCCCTCCCCCACCTCCGTCCAACACTGCCCTCTCCCCAGCCCCGTCCAACACATCCCACTCCCCAACCCTGTCTGACACTGCCCCCTTCGCCAACCCTGTCCAACAACGGTCCCTCCACAACCCTGTCAAACAGCGACCCTTCCCTAATCCCGTCAAGCACCGACCAATACACAACCCCGTCCAACATGCCGCCTCCCCAGCTCCATCCATCACCTTCCCCTCCCTCCAGCCCCATCCAACACTGCCCCCTCCCCAACCCCATCTAAGAACGCCCCTACCACCATATCATCCATCACTGCCCATCTATCCGCAACGCCCTCCATCACTGCCCCTAACCCCAACCCCGTCCAACACCACTTCCTCCCCCAACCCCGTCCAACACCGCCACCTTCCCCAAACCCGTCCAACACCTCCCGTCCCCAAATCTGTGCAACTCCGCCCCCTTCAAACAACCCCGTCCAACACCACCCCATCCCCCCACTCGTGCAGCACCACCCCTTTCCAGAGCCCTGTCCAAAACCGACCCTCCACACCTGATCCAAGACCGCCCCCTGCCCAACCCCATCCAACACCGCCCTATCACCAACCCTGTCCAACATCACTCCCTCCCCATCCCCATCCATCACCGACCACTCCCCAAAACCGTCCAATACCACCCCCTCACCAACCCCGTCCAACACTGCCCCATCCCCAACCCCGTCCAAAACTGCTCCCTCCCCAACCCCATCCAACACCGCCCCCTCCCCAACCCCGTCCAACACCGCAGCCTTCCCAACCCTGTCCAACACTGCCCCTCCCTCAACTCTGTCCAACACCGCTCCTTCCCCAACCCCGTCCAACACTGCCCCTCTCCTCCATCCCCGTCCAACACTGCCCCTGCTACCAACCCCGTCCAACCCCGCCCCCTCCCTTCACGCCCTTCTTCACTGCACCCTCCCTCCAACCCCGTCCAACACATCCCCTTCCCCAAGACCCCGTCCAACACCACCCCTTCCCCAACCCCTTCCAACACTGCCCCCGCCCCAAACCTGTCCATCTCCGCCTCCTCCCTAACCGCATCAAACACCGCGCCCTACCCAACCCCATGCAACACCGCCAGCTCCCCCAATCCCGTCCAGCACCGCCCTCCCCCAATCCCGTCTAACACCGCCCCCTCCCCATCCCTGTCCAATACCACCCCATTCCCAACACTGTCGAATACCACCCCTCCCCAACCCCGTCCAACACCGCCCCTTCTACCAAACTCGTCCAACACCACCCCCTCCCATCCACATCCAAAACTGCCACCTCTCGCAAGCTCGTCTAACACCGCCCCCTCCCCAATCCCGTCTAACAGCGCCCCCTCGCCCATCCCCGTCCAATACCACCACCTCCCCAAACCTGTCCAAAACCACCCCTCTCACATCCCTGTCCAACACTGCCCCCTCCCCAAACCCATACAACACCGCCCCCTCACCCAAACTCGTCCAGCAACGCCCCCTCCCCAACCCTGTCAAACACCGCCACCTCCCCCAACCCTGTCCAACTCTTGCCCTCCACCAAGCCCGTCCAGTAGCGCCCGCTCCCCATTCCCCAGCCAACACCGCCCCCTCCCCATCCCTGTCCAATACCGCCCCCACCCCAACACTGTCCAACATCGCCCCCTCCGCAACCCCATTCAACACCGATCCCTCCCCAACCCCATCCAACACCACCCCCTCCCCAACCTCGTCCAGCACCACCCCGTCCCCAAACCTGTCCAACACTGTCCCTCCCCCAAACCCATTCAACAGCGCCCATTCCCCATTCCCCGGCCAACATCGTCCCCTCCCCAACCCGTCCAACACCGCCCCCTCCCACATACCCGTCCAAAACCACAACCTCCCCTAACCCCGTCCAACACCGCACCTCCGCCAACCCCATCTAACACCGCCCCCTTCCCCATCCCCGTCCAATACCATCCCCTCCCCAACACTGTCCAACACCGCCCCCTTCCCAACACCATCCAATACTTCCCCCTCCCCCAAACCCAAACAACACCACCCCCTCCCCAACACTGTTCAACACCGCCCCCCACACAACCACGCCCAACACCGCCCCTCCGCCATGCTCATCCAACACCGCCCCCTTCCCGAACCCCGTCCAACCCCGCCCCCTCCTCAACCCTGTCCAACGCCTCCCTCCCCAATCCATACAATAACGCCCGCTCCCCAACCCCGTCCAACACCGCCCCCTCCCAACCCCGTCCAACACTGCCCCCTCCCCAAACCCCGTTAAACACCGGCCCCTCGCCAACCCAGCCCAATACCGCCCTTATCCCCAACCCCATCCAACACTGCCCCCAACCACAACCCCGTCCAACATCGCCCTCCCAAAACCATCCAACACCGCCCCCCCAATCCCGTCCAACACCGCCACCTCCCCAACCCCGTCCAACACCACCACCTCCCTCAACCCCGTCCAACACCGCCCCCTTCCCGATCCCCGTCCAACACCTCCACCCCACCAACTCCGTCAAATACCGCCCCTCCCCTCAATCCTGTCCAACACCACCCCCTCCCCATCCCCGTCCAGCACCATCTACTCCCCCAACCCCGTCCAACACCGCCCCTCCCATCCCCGTCCAACACGGCACCCTCCCCCAAACCCCGTTAAACACCGTCCCCTCCCCAACCCCGACCTACACCGCCCCCTCTCCCCAACACCGTCCAACACCGCCCCCTCCCCAACCCCGTCCAACACCGCCCCCAAACTCAACTCCCTCCAACATCACCCCGTCCCCCAACACCGTCCAACACCATCCCCTCCCAACCCCGTCCAACACCGCCCCCTCTCCTCACCCCGTCCAACACCGCCCCCTCCCAACTCCGTCCAACACGGCCCCTGCACCAAACCCATCCGACATCGCCCCCTCCCAACTCCGTCCAACACCGCCCCCTCCCCAACCTCATCCAACACATCCCCTCCCCAACCCCATCCAACACCGCCCTTTCCCCATTCCCATCCATCACCGCCCCCTTCCCCAACCCCGTCCAACACCGCCACTTCCCAACCCCTCCCAACACCGCCCCCTTCCCAACCCAGTCCTTCACCGCCCCTCCCAACCCCATCCAACTCCACCCCCTCCCCAACCCCATCCAACAACCGCCCCCTCCCTATCCCCGTCCAACACCGCCCCCTCCCCAACCCCTTGCAACACCGCCCCCCTCCCCAATTTCCATCCAAGACCACACGCTCCCCCGATGACATTCAAAACTGTCCCCCTCTCTCTGTACCACTCTTTCTGTCCGCCGCTCGCTCTGTCACCCCCTCTCTCTGCCCCCCACACTCTTTATCCCCTCTCTGTCTCACATTCTCTGTCCCCACTCTTGTTCGCGCCCCTCTGTACTTCTATCTCTGCCCCCTCTCTCTGACCCCCACTCTGTCCCCTTCTGTGTATCCCTCTCCGTCCCCCCTCTCTCTCCCTCTCTCTGCCCCCCTCTCTCTGTCTACCCTCTCTGCCCCGGTCCCCATCTCTGACGCCACTCTCTCTGTCCCTCCATCCCCCCTCTCTCTTTGTGCCCATCTCTCTGTTCACTGTCTTTCTGACCTCCTCTATCTGCTCCCGCTTTCTCTGTCCCTCCTTTCTCTGTCCCCTTTCTCTCTGTCCCCTGTCTCTCTCTGTTGCCCCTCTCTCTCTGCCCCACAAGCCCCCTCTCTGTCGCCCCCTCTGTTCCCCACTCTCTGTCTCCATCTCTCTACCCCCCTCTCTCTGTTCCCCTCTCTCTCAGTTCCCCTTTCTCTGTCGCATTTCTCGCTGTGTCCCCCTCTCTCTGTCGCCTGTCTCTATGTCGCTCCTCTCTCTGATGCCTCTCTCTCTGTCCCCCCAATCCATGACCTCTTCTATCTCCCCCCGCTCTCTGTTACCCTCTCTCTGTCCTGAGCTCTCTTCCCCCTCTGTTCCCCTCTCTCACTCACCCCTCTCCCTGTTACCCCCCTCACTGTCCACCCATTCTGACCCCTCTCTGTCCCACCTCTCTTCCCCTCTCTCTTCCCCCGTCCTCCCTTTCTGTCCGCCTGTCTCTGTGCCCCTCTCTCTGTCCCACTCTCTCTGCCCGCCCGTACCTCCCCTCTCTGTGTTCCCCTCGTCCCCCCCCTCTCTGTACCCCTCTCTCTGTTCACTCGCTCTCTGTCCACTCGCTCTCTGTCCCCTCTCGCCGTCCCCCCTCTTTCTGTTCCCCCCTCTGTTAATCCCTTTCTCTGCTTCCCCACTCTCTGTCCCCGTCTCTCTCTGTCACTCCTCTTTATGTCCCCACTCCCCCATCGCGCCCTCTGTCTCCCCTCTCTGTCCCCATCTCTCTGTTCCCCTCTCTCTCTGTTCCCCTATCTGTTGCCCATCTCTATGTCGCCCTTCTCTCTGCCCCTTCTCTCAGTTTCCCCACTTCCTGACCTCTTCTATCTCCCCTCTCTCTGTTCCCATCTCTGTCCCCGCTCTCTTTCCTCCTCCTCTGTTACCTCTCTCTGTCCCCTTCTCTCTGTGCCCCCCTCTCTGTCCACACCTCTCTGTCCACCTCTCTGTCCCGCCTCTCTCTCCTGCTCTCTCTGTCCCCAATCTCTGTCCCCCTTCTCTGTCTCCCCTCTCTCTCCCCGTCTCGTTGGCCCACTCTCTCTCTCCCCTCACTGTTCTCATCCCCATCTCAATGTCACCCTATCTCTCTCCGCCTTTCTCTGTCCCCCTCTCTGTCCCCCTCTCTCTGTTCTCCAGCGTCCCCCTTTCTCTCTGTACCCCTCTCTCTGTTCACTCTCTCTCTGTTCCCCTCACTCTGTTCCCCTCCCTCTGTTCCATCTCTCTCTGTCTATCCCTTTCTCTGCCCCCGTCTCCGTCCCCCCTCTCTCTGTCCCCTGTCTCTCGGTCGTCCCTCTCTCTCTGTACACCCGCCCCCTCTCTGTCGCCCCCTCTGCCCCCCTCTCTGTCCCCATCTCTCTGACCCCCTCCCTCTCCCCTTTCCCGGTTCCCCTCTCTCTGTCGCCCTTCTCGCTGTTTCCCCCTCTCTGTGTCGCTCGTCTCGATGTCACCCCTCTCTCTGACCCCCCTCTGTCCCCCCACTGCCTGACCTCTTCTATCTCCCACCTCTCTCTTTTCCCCTCTCTCTGTCCCCCACTCTCTTTCCCATCTCTCTCCCCTCTATCTGTCCTCCCTCACTCTGGCCCCCTTTATGTCCGCCTCTCTATGTCCCCCTCTGTCTGTCCCCCTCTCTCTGTCCCCCTCCCTGTACTCCCTCTCTCTCTGATCCCACCCCTCTCTCACTCTGCACCCCTCTCTCTGTCCCCCACTCTCTTTCCCCTCTCTCTCCCCCTCTATCTGTCCACCTCTCTCTGTCCCCTCTGTCTGTCCCTCTTTCTCTCTCCTGCTGTCTCCGTCCCCCTCCCTGTACTCCCTCTCTCTCTGATCCCCCGTCCCCTCGCTCTGTACCCCTCTCTCTGTTCACTCTCTCTCTCTCGCCTTCCTCTGCCCCCCTCTCTTTGTTCCCCTAACTCTCTCTGTCCACCCCTTTCTCTGTCCCTCCTTTCTCTGTTCCCCTCTCTCTGTCCCCTGCCTCTCTCTGTCGCCACTCTCTCTCTGCGCCCGCCCTCCTCTCCGTCGTCCCCTCTGTCCCCCCTTTCTGTCCCCATCTCTCCTTCCCGCCTCTCTCTCCCCTCTCTCTGTTCTCCTCCCTCTCTCTTTTAACCTGTCTCTGTCGCCCTTCTGACTCTGTCCCCCTCTCTCTGTCGCCCGTCTCTATGTTGCCCCTCACTCTGATCCCCCTCTCTCTGTCCCCCCACTCCCTGAACTCTTCTATCTCCCCCTCTCTCTGTTCCACTCTCTCTTTCCCCCACTCTTTCTCCCCCGTTCATCTCTCTCTGCCCATCCTCTCTCTGTCCACACCTCTCTGTCCCCCTCTCTGTCCCGCCTCTCTCTCTCCCCCTCGCCCCCTCTCTCTGTCCCCAATCTCTGTCCCACCTCACTCTGTCTCCCTCTCTCTGTCCCCTATCTCTGTCCTCCACTCTCTGTCCCCCTTTTTCCCCCTCTATCTCTGTCACCCCCTCTCTGTCCCTTCCTTCTCTGTCCCCCGTCCCCCTCCCTCTGCCCCACTCTCTGTCCTGCCTCTCTCTGACCCCTCGCTCTCAGACCCCCTCTCTGTCACCCCCTCTGTCGCCCTCTCTGTCCACTCTCTGTCTGCCCACCTCTCTGTGTCCCCCACTCTCTTTCTCCCTCTCTCTCTGTGCCCCCTCTCTCTGATCCCCCTCTCTCTGTCCCCCCACTCCCTGACCTCTTCTATCTCCCCCTCTCTCTGTTCCACTCTCTCTTTCCCCCGCTCTCTCTCCCCCCGTTCCCCTCTCTCTGCCTACCCTCTCTCTGTGCCCACGTTCTATCTGTTCCCCCTTCTCTGTCTCTCCTATCTCTCTCCTCTCTCTCTCCCCCATCCCCACCTCTGTCAGCCTTTCTCTCCTCCCCCCACTCTATATCCTCCCACTGTCTGTCCCCCCACTCTCTCTCCCCCTCTTTGTCCCTCTCTCTCTGACCACCTCTCTCTGTCACTTTCTATCTCCACCACTCTTTGTCCCCCTCTCTCTGTCCCCCCTCTCTCTTCCCCCTTTTCTCTGTCCACATCTATCTGTCCCCCGCTCACTCTAACACCTCTCTGTCCCCTCTCTCTTTTCCCCCTCTCTCTTACACCCTTTCTCTTTCCCCCTTTCTCTGTTCCCCTCTCTCTGTCCCCAATCTCTCTGTCCCCCTCTCCCTGTCTCCCTCCCTCTGTCCCCCTCTTTCTGTCCTCCTCTCTCTGTCCCCACTCTCGCTGTTCCTCTCTATCTGGCCCCCGCTCTCTGCCCCCCTCTCTCTGTCCTCCTCTCTCTATCCCCACGCTCTGTCCTCCTCTCTCTGTCCTCCGCTCTCTGTCCCGCCCTCTCTCTGACCCCCATCTCTCTGTCCTCCTCTTTCTCTCCCCCGCTATCTCTCCCCCTATCTCTGACTTCCACTCTCTGGCCCTCTCTCTCTGTCCCCCTCTCTCTTTCCCCCTCTATCTCTGTCGCTCCTCTCTCTGTCCCCCTCTCTCTGTCCCCCTCTCTCTGTCCCCTACTGTCTGCTTATCTCTCTCTGTCCCCCGCTCTCTGTTCCTCTCTCTCTGGCCCCCTCTTTCTGACCCCTCTCTCATTATGTTCTCCCCTATTTCCCTCACTCTTCCTCCCTCACCATATCTCTGCCTTGCCTCTGTCTCTCTCTCTCTCTCTCTCTCTCTCTCTCTCTCTCTCTGTCTCTCTCTCTCTCTCTCTTTCTCTCCGACTCTCTCTCTCACACTCTTGCCCTGCTCCTTCACTCTCTCTCCACCTTCTCTCACTCTCGATTCCCCTATCTCGGTCTCTCTCTCTCCCCACCTTGCTCGGTATCTCTCAGACTAAATCTCTCTCCGTTCTGCCCCTCCCTCTCTCTCTGACACACTCTGTCTCTCTGACGTCTCGCTCGTCCACTAATCCAGATGGGGGTGGGGGATGGGGAAGGTTGGTGCTTTGGCTGCATGTGGTTGGATGGGTGGTTTTGATATGATAGAGAGATATGGGAGATGGGAGGAGGGGGAAAATGGAGTACAGACGGAATTGCGGGAGGGAGGCAGATTGCAGGAGAGAGTGAGTGCAGGGGAGGGGGAAAGGAAAGAGTGGAGGCAGGTGGAGAAATCAGGGTAAGTGGTGTGTGAGAGAGAGAGAGGGTGGACGAGGGAGAGTGAAAGGGAGAGGTGGTGAGAAAGAGAGAGTGTGCAGTGAGAGAAATGAGGAGAAAGAGTAGGGGAGAGGAAATGTGGAGGTCAGATTGGAGTGGGGGGACAGATGGAGTTAAATCCAGCTCCTGAGCTAAGGGCGCGGTGCCCTCCCCTTTCCTGAGGACCAGGACTTGAGGCTGGGTCTGTCTCTCTCCAGCTCAGCTTCTCCAACACAAAGACATACAACAACATCAGTCACTCTGCTGCTCGGCACGCTTTAATCAACATTTTTATTGTTTACAAATGGAAGTGATGGATAGAGTCAGTGGGATGGTACCTTTTGTCACTGGCCCCTGAGTTGTGAGAAACATTGAAATGTTTCCCTGTAACCCCACTGTGGGATAAGGATGGACAAACCAGCTCTACCCTCAGTCTGTTACCATAGCGACAGGCTGCTCCATCGCTGAAAAACTGAACTGAAATGAGAAAATCCCGGATGGATTGATTAATGAGGGAATTTGATGGATGGATGGATTTGGGTGAAGGGATATTTCAGCACATTCTTCAGCTGCTGCCTGAACCTAGTCTGGGTCACGGCATAAATCGCGGTGTTTGTGCAGCAACTGAGGAGCTGCAGCATGAAGCCCAATTCCTGCACAAAGGCATCGAGATACACAGACCGATACCCAATCCAATACATCCGGCTCCATATAGAATACAGCATTAACATTGACCATAACAGGATGAAATTGGCCGAGATCACAAACAGTAAAATGATGGATTTTTTTCGGTTTCTCATTTCAGTGTCTGACTGAGCGTCCCCATTGGTGTGAGCGCGGAGTCTCCTGCGGGCTCTGCTGGTCACTAAAATGTGTCTGATGGTGAGAACATTGAGCAGCAGAATCAGGAGAAAAGGGACACACGGGGTTAGAAGGTTGTGGAGAAACTCGATTGTGACCCAGACACTGGAGGATAAAGCAGCGTCTGTTACAGAACAAAACCAGGGCTGGTTCCACAGCCGATACCGAGCCGTAAGCATAAAATACCAGGAAATGTTCTTTAAACAGCTCAGCACAGTCACTGCTCCCAGAACCACAGCCGCCGTTTTCTCACTGCAATATTTACTTTTCAGCTTCTGGCAACAAATGGCCACAAACCGATCAAAGGTGAAAGTGACGGTGAACCAGACAGAACAGTCAGTGGCTGCATAAAGCAGGACGGCGTGGATATTACACACGGGGACGGAGTACATCAGGAAATAAAACTGTTCCTCATAAACAATGGGAATGTGTCTCAGGATCAGGTCGAGGATAATGACCAGGAGATCCGCCGCTGCCATGGCCCCCAGGTAACGTCTGACACATGGAGACAATCCACAATCTTTATAAAGCAGGACGTAGATGGTCACTACGTTAACTGTGAGGAAGGAAAACAAACACATTATCCATCAGCCTGGAGGTAAAGAGACCCGTTTGATCGGGGACCCAGTGAGATTTTCAAATGTGTCCCTCTATTCAGGGATTTATTAAAATAATTGGAGCTGGAATAACAAATGGGAAGTTCTGAAATACTGAAAAAATGTCAGTTTTGGAATGTTGGGGGCAGATCGTTCCAGGGAATGTCAGTTATAGAATATCGGGGGCAGAACGTTCCAGGATCTCTTTCAACAGTCCATCACCTTTCCCCTCTACCCACCCCACCAACATGATGTACTGTGCACAGGCTGCATATCTGTCCAGCACTGGGAGCTACACTGACCACATCATTGCATAATCGATAAACGTCAACCAGATAGTCTGTTCAGCACAGCGACCTGAACTAATCTGTAAACCAGGAGCAGTTACCCTCCCAGTACGTAGGACTGTGTACACCACACCCCAGTGCATTGATCTGTAAACCAGGAGCAGTTACCCTCCCGGCATGTAGAGCTCTGTGCACCAACCCATTGCATTCCTCAGTAACACTGTGTTAGATCCCTGCGCAGTGTGGGGAAACTTACAGCCCATGCTGGAAATGATAGGATGTACAGGCCCCACCAATTTACAGCTCCATCTCTCCATTGTTGCCCTGACAAGGGGGTGCTGTGGGTGTGAACATCACTGCCAGAGAGAGATGGCAGGGGAGTCAGTTTAAATGCCGCCACATGGGAGGGGTTTTGGGTATAGACAGAGAGGGGTAGACTGTGAGACAGTGTCATGGAAGGATGTGTTCCCAGGTTTCAGAATGCTGAAATGTAGACACCTCGATAGCATCCTGTAACATGAAACTGTCTTGACCGGAATGATGGGAAAAAAGGTGTGAGGCCAGATGAGCATTTGTTCTCCATCTTTGTTCGTGCAATTGATTTGAACCGAATCTATGACTCATTGGGAAGATTCTAACAATAATTTATCTTTGATTGATTTTTCTTGAGTGTGACAGAGGGTACGTCCGCACGAGGCTAAGCTAATTTCCTGGTGCTATCGTATCGGACTCATCTCATTAACTACCCAGCCCACCCCATGTTGTTCCTCTCATTCAATACCAGCCCGATTCTCCCACCCATCATGACGGGTGGTACTCACCATCGCCCGGATGCCCCGGGATATTCCGTGATCCGTGGCACTGGTGCCACCTTTAAAAGGCCAATGGGCACACGATTGAGCTTTCTCAGTTCGGAGCTGCCCTGCACAGTTTACCTCGAGCATGGCAGATCATGGGCAATTACACAGCGGTTTGTCGACAGGGGCACGGAGGTCCTGGTGGATGAGCCAGTACAGAATGAGACCATTCTCTTTCCAGAGGAGGCCACACCACCAGACCCACCAAGCATGGTCTGTGCTCACCACCCAGCTCAGTGCAGTATCTGCGGTCTGAAGAAATGCCCAGCAATACAGGACAAGCTTCAGTATCCTTCCCCTTCTTTCAAGATAAGTGTCACCGTATTCTCTCTGCTCCCTCACACTCACTGTATATCTATCATAACACCGAGCCCCGAACAAGACTAATGCTCCACCGCTCTCACTGCTGCATGCAGCACCTTCGCCCCCCCCCCACCTTCCCTCCACTTTACCCCATTCCGCGACACTAATAATGCTGCATGCATACAACACTGTTGACTGACTCATTCCAAACACCTCACCATGACACCGTCCCACACCTACACCAGCACTAACAGCAGGGCCACCCAATCCCACCCTCCCTCCTCCCTTTCTCCCATTCCAGGAGAAACAGCCTGGAATAGGACAGAAAGGGCCAAGCCGGGTTGTGGGGTGCCCAATATCCGTTCCCTCACCACCCCACCCCCCCCCCCCAGCCATGTGGGGAGGACCCTGGTAGGAGCCGGAGAGGACAGGGACGCCTCGTGTGGAGATTCTGAAACATCCACATCCCACCGACCGAGTAAGGAGCCATGTTCAGTGAAGGGCAATTCTCACTTTAAACCCACTGGCAGCTCCGTCCCACCCCGGCACAACTTAGAAGCCATGGCCCTGATGCCATCTTCCTTTTGTGTTGAGCTGGTACAAATGGAATCCCCACAGTCTCGGTGGGCAGGAGGGTGGGCTCACAACACATCATCACCACCACCTCCCAGGAAGGGAGCACCGAATTTCCCTCCTACGCCTCCCCCTGTAAACAGCTCAGATACTGAAACTAATCTGTGATAGTAACTGCTCTCCCCACTTGTCCTGACATCTTCAACAATCTGTGCTCATATACACGCAGCGCCCTCTGCTCCTGCACCCCCTATTTAACGGAATGGCCTGTTTTATATGGTCTTTTGTTGTCTTTCCTACCAAAGTGCATCACCTCACACTGCTCTGCGTTGATCCCCAGCTGCCATACACCTGAACACTTCACCAACGTGTGATTGTACTGTTAGAGTTCCACACTCTCCTCCATAGACTTCAGAGTTCTTGCAGGTTTGGTGCCATCTACAAACATTGAGATTGTTATAGCGTCACAGTTCCCATGCAACAACTGAAATTCTGCGACTCTCACTAGTGTGAGCAAGTGTAATACCGCTATATTCCCACAGACAGAGTCGAATAGTGACATGCTGTCAATGGAGCAACAAAATTCCTGATACAAACCAGATGGAGTAAATGAAATATTGACAAACCATAGAGAAGAGAATTCCAGATTGGCTCCAAATTTCTGTATTGACATCAGGATATTAATGTCATGAAATCGAAAGTGTGTATGTACTTTTAAGAGAGAGGGAAAGCTGTTCTGAACTGAGAGCTTCCAAGCACCTGTGATATGAGAGGATGGCAGACCCAGAGTGTGAATTACAATTGAAAATATGTCACATTTGGCTGTGAAATAGATCCCTGAGGTGGTTGCACCTTGGACAACATTTCGAATTTTACCAATCAGTTTAAATTATGCCACAGGATACTAAAACCAAATTAAGTTTGAATGTATTGGTTTTCAGAAGTTGAACCAATGAGATGATCCGACGTTGTGCATATTAAAAATGCAGGCATTTAAAAAATTGCAGACAGAGTAAATGCCATCAACACAGATCCAAGAGATTAGGAAACACTCTCTATCAAAGGTACCTCTTCACATGGAACATATTCGCAGTAAAAAGAAAGAAGGTGACCCAGGGAGATCAATGGCCACAAGAAGGCACACAAACAACAGCTGCTGTGTGATTTTGAAATTAAATGTGTGCAATTTTAATAAGTGTCATATTGAAACAGTATATCATTTTCGAGTTGGAGTGGGGTAATAAACAGTTAAGAGAAAGGGGATCTCAGATTTCAGAATGCTTGATGTAAAATGTTCACTATCAGAGTTAAAAAATAAATTGATGTTATTATGTAAACAGTGGAATTTGAGAGTTCTCTGTCACTCGTATTTTAACAGTTTACGAGGCAAATTGAGCATTCCTTTATGTTTAGTTTAATTTACCAGATGAGCTTCACGCCGCGCTCTGACAATTCCTGTGTGTGTGTGTATCTGTGTGTCTCTGTGTGGGGCAGATGTGGCAATCTCTGTGGTGCTTAAAGTAATGCAATGCCCCCCTCTGCTGGCCTCCTCACCCCACTGCACCGGCAGAGGGTGAAAACGAACAGAGATTCATTCAGAGAGGGGGCGGGAGAGGGCAGCTGCTCACAGCACCATCCAAACTGATGTCTTATCCATGGACTGATCTAAATGTCATTCAAACATTGTAACTGTCCCTGCTTTCACCACTTGCTCTGGGAGTTCATTCCACACATAAGGCAGATTCTGACGAAAATAATTACCTCTCAGGACTTCTGTAAATCTTTTTCCTCACACCGTAAAATATACCTCAGTTTTGAATCCCCAACTCACGGGAAAGGACACCAGCCCTTCAGCTTATCTGCACCCATCTTTATTTTAAAAACCTCTGTAAAGTTACCCCTTAATCTCATACTCTCCATTGAAAAGAGTCCCAGTCTACCCAGCCTCTTCTTATCGCTCACTCCCTCTATTTCCAACAACATCCAAGTTAATGTCTGCTCAATCCTCTCCAACTTAATAATATCAAGGTCAGTAATATCAAAGTGAATAATCAAGGTATTTTCTATGGGTGGGGAGATCAAAACTAGACGGTACAGGTTTAAGGTGATAGGGGAACATTTAAAAGTGACCTAAGGGGCAGCTTTTTTACCCAGAGGGTGGTGTGCCTGTGGAATGAGCCGGCAGGATGACCAGACTGGACACAGTATTCCAGAAGAGGCCTGACCAATGTCCTGTACAACCTCAACATTACGTCGCAATTCCAATACTCAAAGGTCTGACCAATGCAGACAAGTGTGTTAAACATCTCCTTAACCATTCTATCTATCTGAGATGCACATTTTAAAGAATTATACCTGATGGCTTTGGTCTCTGTACTACAACACTGACAAAGGCCCTGCTTTAAATTGTATAGGTCCTGCTCTGGTTTGATTTACCAAATCTAATGCCTCACACTAATTCAAACTAAACTCCATCTGCCAGCCCACAGCCCAGTGTGTGATAATACCACCTCCTCACTCTCCCCCTTTAAAATATCCTCCCCATCTCCAGGATACCTGCACACTCCGGCCTTGAGTTTCACAAAGACCCTGAGCTTGGGTTGCCTTGTGTGGTTTGGGGGAGGAGGGACAGATTGCAGACACAGTCAGTGGGGAGGATAGGCTGGACAGTAATCAGCGGCCTCGTGTCATTTCATTGTTTTAGGAAGAGGGCAGTTGCACGTTAGAGGTGGGTAATAGTGATCGATGTTTGGGACCAGAAATTATGCTTTTTCGTTGTCTGTGGTGTTCAGTGATAACATCTATTCGAAACCCTTCATTGGGCAGACTGTGACTGCAGGATTTCTTTCCTTCATATTGTAGATTACAGATAATAGCGATTGAAGACGTTCATAGTTAATTTCAGTAGCACAACACGTACACTCAATATCCTACAGTTGAGACAAATATCTTGCATTTATTTAACAATACAAAGTGTTTTGTGTAGTTCAGTAATGGTAAGCTGATTATAATAAATCCACACCGAGCAGAAAGCTGGCACTTAAAATATGACCCAAGTCTGGGTATGGTAGTGTAGTTGGTAGTGTCCCTGGCTCTGAACCAGAACTCTGGATTTGATTTAAATTCCTGAACTTGTGTGGTAGTGTTCCTAGCTCTGGACTAGTAGGACTGCATTCAAGTCCTGCCTGTTGCAGAGGTATGTCACAGCATGTCAGAACAGGCTGATGAACAAACACACAGGAGAATACTGTTACAGCTTTATGGGTATTGCCCAGTGATGCTAGTGTCCCTACCTCCGAGCGCAAAGGTCTCGGTGTAAATCCCACAGAAGTGTTTCATGATATATCTGAACAAACTGATTAAACTGGTTGTAGAATTGTGATCTGATGGAGAAAGAAGTGTCAGAATTGAATTTCAGAATTTAGGCTCAGAATGACTGAAAGCACAGCTATTCGTGTTGATTGGAGTCACATCTTGCAGCAGTAGAGGTTTATAAAATCAGAATGGTCATGGATAGAGTGAGTAGCTCGGGGTTTCCCCCAGGTTAGGGGCGTTCAAAACTAGAGGGCATTGGATGAAAGTGAGAGGGGAAAGGTTTTGAAGAGGCCTAAGAGGAACCTTTTCACGCAGAGGGTGGTGTGCATATGGAATAAGCTGCCAGAGGAAGTGGTGGAGGCTGGTACAACTACAGCATGTAAAAGGCATCTGGGTACTGACAGGCCTGCCGAGGTTTTCCAGCAATTTCTGTATTTCTTAAAATGAATGCATTTTTTAAACACAGGTATTCTAAATAAATTAAATATTTTATTTTTGTAATGACGCAGGGGCATATAAACATATTTTCAAATTGACCAAGACCATTTTCTGCTCAGGGTATGTACGAGATGGCAACAATGATGCATCGACATGGAAAAGGGAATGTGATGGAAACATAGTTTGGACATTATACAAGGAGACCTCACATGATCCAGTTTGGGAGAGGATGACATTATTGTGTGATTCAACTCAGAGAGGGAGACAATGTCATCTTCCTGAGAAGGAATGGCCTATCACACGCTCTCTCTCCCTCATTATTCCTCATCACAGCAATGTGTGTGAGCTAAAAAAAAACACCTATACAGTCATTACCATTCTCATTTTTAAAGAATTCGTGCAGTGTGGAAGCAAGCCCTTCGGCCAAACATGTCCATACCAAACAGTAATCTTGCCAGTCCCGTTCCCTGAGATTTAATTCTGACTAATGCACCTAACCTAGAAATCCCTGAATACGACAGACAACTTAGCATGACCAACCCACCTAATGTACACAGTTTGAGCTGTGGGAGGGAACTGGAGCACCTATTAGAAGCTCACGCAGTCAAAGGGAGAATGTACAAACCCCACACAGATAGTCGCCCGAGGCTGGAATAGAACCTCTGTTCCTAGTGCTGTGAGGTAGCAGTGCTAACCACTGAGCCACTGTGCTACCCTTTGGGTGATTACTGACCAGAATTCATTGGAATCTTCTCACTGCCTAATGCAAAGTGAATTCAGCCAAATCCAACTGTCCCAGGATGAAATCCCATTGCTCGCAGCTTGTGTGAGTAGAATATCTTCAGAAGCTGAATCACATTTTGGACAATCTCTCAATTTTTCATTTTGTCATAAGTTACATAAATATTTGGACAAAGTTCTTTCAACTTCAAATTGCAGAGATTATGTGTGTGTGTGTGTCTCAGCATTTTAAACAGGGAAGTTTTGATTATATATTTGCAATACTCAAAAAGTTAGCCATTCATCTTTCCATCATAGTTTGAGTAACATTGCTCTGGATCATAAACGTTCTATTTGAGCAGATTAAAGAAACTAGCCTGACTTGTTCCTAAAACTGACCCTGACCCAGTCTAAGACCTTTATCATCGGCCATATCACCAACCTGGTCACATTTAACATTTGTTGTGAGCAGTGGAGGGGTGGGACAAGAAAAGGAAACAGTGACCTAAAATGTCGGGGAACTATAGACCGGTGAGCCTGATGTCAGTGGTGGGTAAGTTGTTGGAGGGGATTCTGAAGGATAGGATTTACATTCATTTGGGAAGGCAAGGGGCTGATTGGGGTAGACAACGTGGCTTTCTGCATAGGAAATCATGTCCCATTGATTTGGTTGAGTTTTATAAAGAGGGAAAAAAGAAGATTAATGAAGGCAATTTGGTAGACATTGTCTATATGGACTTCAGCAAGGTATTCATAACATTCCAAATTGGTAGACAGATTAAAGGTTCGGTCACATGGGACACAGAAGAAGCTCGTCACAATTGTCTTGAAGGAAGAGGGATATTTTTCAGACTGGAGGCTTGTGACCAGCAGTATGCTGCAAGAATCAGTGCTCAGTTCACTGCATTTCATCATTTATGAAAAGAACTCAGATGTGGATATCGGGGCCATAGTTAGTAAGTTTACAGATGACATCAGAAATGTGGTATAGTAGATTATCTCAGAGTACAGCGAGACCACAATTAGATGGGACTAAGAGGCAAGGAGTCACAGATGAAGTTTATTTAGATAAATATAAGCTTTTGCATTTTAGGAAGAAATTAAACACTTAATGGCAAGGTGCTAGGGAGTGTTGTGGAACAAAGGGACCGAGGGCTGCAGGTACATTGTTCCTTGAAAGTGGAGTCGCAGGTAGACAGAGTGGTCCTGAACATATTTGGCACATTTGCCTTAATCAGACATAGCATTGAGTATAGGGTTTGTGGTGGCATGTTTCATCTGTCCACCGTGTTGGGAAGGCCATTTTAAGAAAAGTGCATACAACGCGGTTGTCTGCTGAAAAGATTTACACTGATGTCCCAGGGAGAGGTTGATTAGGTTGCGGTGTTTCTCCTTGGAGTGTCAGAGGCTGAAGGGTGACATTATAGATGTTTATAAAATCATCAGGAGAATGGATATTCTGAACAGCCACGTTCTGCTCTTCAGGGTAGAGGAGACCAGATTCAGAGGAATAGGTTGAAGGGGAGAGGGCGAATGATTTAGAAGGGACCTGAAGGTAAATGTTTCACACAGAGAGTGTTGTGTGTACAGAAAGTGCTGTCAGAGGAAGTGCTCAAGGCGGTTACGATCACACATTTAAAACGTATCTGGAAGAGGAGAGATATTGGCCAAATGCTGTCAAATGGGACTGGATCAGATTTGATATCTGATCGGAGTGAAAAAGGTTGGACTAACGGGTCTGTTTCTGTTCTGCATGACACTCTGATTCTCTAAGAGGAACGAGGAAAAATTCTAAAATTACCTTTCAAGTGGGAATGCTCTTCACTGGAAGTTTATCATGCCTCTATGTTCACATTGATTGAAAGCTGCATTACTAAATATTTGACAGGAAAGTAAGTCACGGATATTGGGATACAGACAGGAAAGTAGGGCTGAGTCCACAACTTGATCAGCCACAATCGTAGTTCCTGGTGGAGAAGGCTCAAAGTATCTAATGTTCCACTCCTGCTCCTCAGTCCCATGTTTCTGTGTTCCATTCAGCCCCTCATATCTGCTAGACAGTTGGAGGCCACTCACTCCTATAATCTGGTGCACAGAAACAGAGGAGACCATTCAGCCTCTCAAGACTGTCACACACGCTTTGAAGTGATTTGGGAAATGTAATTGGAAAATCCAGGCACAGGTATGAAAGAGGACCCTCATCTCTCCTCACAGAGCTTCCCCTCTCTGCAACTTGGGCTTCATTTGTTGGTCATGCTGTCGACGCAGACTGACTCTGAATACAGCCCATGTACTCACCAGAGATGGCTCACAAAATCATCTGGTCTCCCTGACCGCAATATTCAGTAATTGCATATTTATGACAATAATACTCACTAACCCTCCAATAACAGAATGTGAGAACATCAGAAACAGGGAAAGGTCGTTCACTCCCTAAGCCTGCCTTGCCCTTCACTAAGATCATGACTGATCTGCTGTTGGTCTCAAATCCTCTTTTATACCCAATTCTTCATCGCCCTCAACTCTCTGTCAGGTCCATACCCATCTACCTCTTCTTCAAATACTTTCAGTCGTCTTGCTCCCTAACATTCTTGAGAAGAGAAACCCTGACATTCAATACCATTTGTTTGTAGAAAACACGTGTTGTTCCTATACCATGGCCTATTGATATGGACAAAAGAAGTTGGCTCAAGGGTTCAGGTAAAAATGACTGGCCCAGATATCAAGGCAGTGGTTGGCTTTTGTTGACATCAAGGAGCTTAACAAAACTGGACTTAATGGGAATCAGAGTAACCTCTCCAGTGTTTGGAGTCAAACATGGCACAAAGGAAGATGTTCACCATCTCAGTCCTGAGTCACCTCTGTGCGAAATCCTCAGGGTAGCTTCCTCTTCACAAACAGCTTCAGCTGCTTCATCAATTTCTTCCCGCCCCCACCCTTCGCAAATTAAGATCAGAAGTGGGGATGGTCACTGAAGATTCCACAATGATCAGAACATTTGTCGCCTGTCAGCTCCTGAACCAGTCTCTGTCCATGTGCAGCAAGACCCAGACACCAGTGAGGTTTGTGCTGTTAAATGGTCTGTAACATTCATGTAACAGCACTGCCTGGCACTGCACATTGCCACAATGAAATAGAGTTCATTCAGCAGCTCACCCTGGTTTCACAGGAATATGTGGAAGTCATTCAGCCCATTGACAGTATTAGAGTAGAACAGGGACAGCACATTCAGTGCCTCCAGCCTATTACTCAGGAAGAGAAGGAGTCTAGAGACGGACCACACCCGAGCCCCTCGAAAATATTTGAAGGCGGTAGCCGAGACTCTAATGTTTTCGTATTTTAAAGGATACATGAACTGTCTGTTCCAGATACAATGTGACAGGTCAAACTACTCCGTGTAAAGCAAACGCCATTTAATTAAACACGGAAGATAAAATGAAACCAAAGAAAGAGGAATCGAGAATAACGTAATTCCATTGGGCAACTTAACAGAATAATAGACCGCGGAGCTATTACTAATGAACTCTTCCAATATAGGAAAATCCCATAAACACAGCCCTTGGCAAAAAGGAATATTCAGACACAGATCGTCACGAACATTTCTCCAATCCAGGAATTAACAACAGCAGCAAGAGAAAATTCAGAGAGAGTAGCAGCCAAGAGATAGTCACTGAAGCTTTCAACTCAGTGTAGGCCCGAATATTTTCTGATATTACTGAGAAAACAAAACCCAGAGATCCTAATCTGTGAGAGTTGGCCACACCCATTCAAGCTGCATTAAAATAAACCCAAGGATTCCCTTGCTGTTTACCCAGTGATCTTAACTAGCCAACTCGTTCAATCTCTCTCTTAAAAGAAACCAGGACAAAATAATCTCTTAAAGTTGCAGCAACATCACACTTGTCAGCATATCGAGCTGTCAAACAGGAACCAAGGGTAACTCAATCCGGCCCTTGGCCATGTCCAACCAGACAAGGAAGAAGTCATTCAGTCCTCTGAGTCAATTGCACAGAAACAGAATGAGGCCCTTCAGCACGTTGAGCCACTTATACGGGAACAGGTGGAGGCTATTCAGTCAGTTGAGCCACTTATATAGGAACAGTAGGAGGCCATTCCCACCTCAATGCACTGACACAGGGGCAGAATAGGGTAATTGATGCTGATCCGGATGAATGGCTTATGCACAAAACGTCGACTCTCCTGCTGTGCTTTTCCAGCACACCACTGTCTACTCTGATCTCCAGCATGGGCAGTCCTCACTGTCTCCTAATTGATGCTCTAACATGATGAACAATTGGAGCAGAGGCTGCACAGACAGACTGCTCCACGTTGCACCTCGTGGCGCCATCGCTCATGATACACACATGGGACTTTAACGTGGTTTACTCGCGGTGAGGAAGGAAGCCATATGTCTTGTGTGAAGTCTGATCTGCTGTGCTTTTCCAGCAATCGAGGTTCTACTCTGATCTCCAACATCGGCAGTCTTCAGTGTCTCCAGATTGATGCTCTAATTTGATGAACAAGTGGAGCAGAGGCTGCACAGACAGACTGCTCCACGTTGTTCCTCTTGGCTCCGTTGCTTATGATACACATGTGGGACTTTAGTTTTCTAGTGGTGAGGAGGGAAGCCTTATGTCTTGTGTGAAGTCTCAAGAAGGCATCTTCCATCTCCGAGGCGACAGCCTGGTGTTATCTATGTAGGGCGGAAGCTGGTGAGAATAGCTACCTGTTTCAGATGGAAGGTATTGTGGCTGCTGTTGGGGATTGTGAACAGTTTAACGTTCAGTACGGGTTCACACGCCGATTAGATTAGATCATTTACGGTGTGGAAACAGGCCCTTCGGAGCAACAACGCCACACTGAACCGCCGAAGTGCAACCCACACTGACCCATTCCCTACATTTACCCCTTCACCTACCACTGCGGGCAATTTAACTTGGCCAGTTCATCTAACCTGTACATGTTTGGACTGTGGGAGGAAAGCGGAGCACCTGGAGGAAATTCACGCAGACACGGGGCGAATGTGTCAACTCCACACAGAGAGTCGCTTGAGGCGATAATTGAACCTGCGTCTCGGGCGCTGTGAGGCAGCAGTGCTGACCACTGTGCCACCGTGCAGACTTCGCTTGGGGAGAGTTAATTAAGGCATATAAACTATTAGGAAAGTCACGTTCGTCTGATGAATGGACTCTCTAAGTTCAAAAAATGCTGATCTTATTCATGTTGATCTTGTCCAGTGCTTGTCCTATTCAGTGTAACCTGTGTGCCTTACTCTGTCCAAGTCTATTTCCACCCTATGATCTGTCTGGCCATGCTTACTATGATCTGCCTTCACTGCTCATAAATAAAGTGTTTCCCTGTACTGAGGTACACGTGACAATAAATCAAACCAATCAATCCTGGGTAAAGTATGGAATTTCTCACCCTATCAATGTCTCTTTTTGAAATAAGTGATCGCTGCCACTCCTCATGTTTCAGCATCACCATTTCTTCGTCTCTCACAGCTCGACAGATTAAACACTCAGCCAATGTGCCAAAAGCCTTTTTCACTGCCCTGTCTACCTGTGACTCCACTCTTAAAGAACCGTGCACTGAACACCAAGGTCTCTCTGCCCACTACACACTTTAAGACCCTTCCATTCACCATGAAATTCCTACCTTGATTTGAGTTTCCAACATTCAAGACCTCACACGTCTATATTAAACTCCATTTGACATTTCTCAACTTACATCCCCACCTGATAAAGGTCAAGCGGCAATTTCTGATAAACGACCTTCAGCTGGCATCTGTGGCTGTCCTTTCTATTCAGAAAAACCTGTTCTGTCTTAAAGTGACCGGACATGATTTCGGCTTCATAACACCTCCCCCATTCAGGAAAAAAAAAACATGAAACAGCAGAATGAAAAGATGGCTTCATTTCTTTTCCTCTAATTCTTAATCCCATTATTATGAATTACAAAAGTATTAATCTCGGCTATACCATACATATTAACTCTGCACACATAACTAACATTGCAATAAGTCAAATCTTATCTTAACTTTTTCCTTTAAATCTGCGATAACACAACTGCTATCACATTTTAGGAAACACAGCATGTACATTTTGTAAGTTTAAAGTCGGTAAAATAAGACTCCAATGAAATACTCTCATATTCTGTTTTTTAAATATTCAAAAAAATGCGAGAGGTTTGTCGTTGTCCACGATCATCTCTGACAATTTGTTTATCATATAAACATTAAAATATTGTCAGTCCAGTGCGAAACTTAGTCATTCTTTTTCAATAATGTAGATGTTGCATTTTTTTCTGGTGGATATTGAGTTTTTTTCGGCAAGTAGCTAATTGGCCATTCAATTCCATCATCATCTTACTGTATCAATACATCTCCGAGCCCTATATCCCGAGCATCAAATGCAATTTTGAAAGGGTTTGAAAATATTTGGTTCAGCTAAAACTGGTGCGGTGATTAATCCTGCTTTAAAATTCTCATAGCCTCCTGGCATTGTTCTGTCCACCACAATTCTGTGTTCTTCTTTAATAAATCCAGCAGTGGTGCCAATACGCTGCTGAATTTTGGAACAAACTTTCGATAGAATCCACACGGTTCCAAAAATTGAAGCACCTCTTTCTTCGAGGATGGTCGTGGAAATTCCTCAAAGCCCTTCGTCTTTGTGTTCCATGGGGTCAACCTTCCATGTCCAATGTAATGTCCCAAGAACGTCACCTCTGCCTTCAAGAATTCTGTTTTCTTTAAGTTTATTACCAAGTTTCCATCTTGTAATCGTTCAACATGGTCTGCCAACTGTAACATGTGAGCTTTCAATCACTTGCTAAAGAACACTACATCATACAGATAAACTACACAATTTGTACGTCTGGCTACAACTCTGTCCTTGAGTCTTAAATGTGTCTGGAGCATTATTCATTCACATGACGTACTCTAACTTTTTTTGTCATCTCCGGTATCTTTACCAGATAGTTGAACTGACTCAACACTTTTTTTTATTTAAAAGGAGCCACTAAACCTGGCTTTGAAGGGATTTCCTACCACTGGTGGCAATACTAACACGTCATCCCCACGGGAAATCGTCAAAGTTTCAGAGTTTTTATCTGCCACCTGCTTCATTCCATGCTATGTCCTCTTCAAGTGCTGTTTAGCTAACTCACCTACTCCATCTAATCTCTCCCCCACCTCAGATACATAATCCTGGTCTGAGATTTCCGATTTCGGTCCTATCAGTTTATAGTTAATTAATTTCAAAGGACCTCTCACTTCATGTACGAATATTAACTCAAAGCAAGTAAAGTGAGTATCTGGGGCATCTCTTTTTTTTTTACAGACATTTTTATAAGAGATTTAACATTTTTACAAGTTTACAAAAATAAACAAAACTCTCAAATACAAACATTGATATACAATTAAATCAAATATACAATAGCCAAAATTTAACAAAAGAAAAAATACCGAAAAAGGAAAAAAACAAAACTCAACTATCTACTAATCTAACCTACAACTAACAAGAGTGTATATTTAAGTCTCTTACATGCTCGGAATGTGTTAACATCAAATGTAACAAAATCCGTATTCGTGCGTGATTCCTCTTCTAAGAGGCCCCGGACCAGCCAGGTTTGTATTCTCAATTAAATAAAAGCCCTTGTTAGGATAGCCGAAAGATCTGTATTTAAGTAATTCAGGAAGGGCTGCCATATTTTATAAAATAACTCGGTCTTTCGGTGCACCATATTTGTAAGGATGTCAAGGGGAATACATTTCATTATTAATCTGTGCCAATTTGAAAGTCCAGGGGGGCCTTCAGCCACCCAGTTCACCAAAATATTTTTCCTTGCACAGAAAGAGAGATTAGAAAATCGTCTCTTCCCGTACATGTCCAGGGAGGGAAAGTTCGAAAAGCCCAAAAGGAGAGATACAGGGTTCTCTTTAATTTCCGTTCCCAAAATTTCTGTCAGGGTACTTGCTACTTTAGTCCAATATCTACGCATCTTATGAAAAGTCCATAGGCAATGTACAAGAGTACCCATCTCTATTTTACATTTGGGACACGTTGGAGATGCTCCTGCCTTAAATTTTGCCAATCGAACCAGTGCTATATGGGCCCTATGAAGTATCTTCCACTGGATAGCCTGGGTTCTGTTACAAATAGTCATTCTTCTAGCGTTTTCCCAAATATCATTCCATATTTCAATAGAGATTTCTAGTCCCAAATCCTGATCCCATGTTTTTAGCAGATTATCCATAACTCCCGATACTTCATCATGTAGTAATAGATAAATAGTACTGACGGAAGATACCCCCACTGGTCGTCGGACACTACATTCGCTATCTGATTTATAAAGACTGTCTAATAACGTAGTCTTCTTCTGTATATAATCTCGAATTTGAAAGTATCGAAAGAGGTCTCCATTTGATTATCCGAATTTCTGACGCAGCTGTTCAAAAGACATCAGGACCCCATCTTTAAATAGGTCCCCTATACATGAGATACCCCTGGATCTCCAGAGTTTAAAAGCGGCATCTGTAAACCCCGGTTGGAATTCCCATGCTCCCACTATCGGTGCATAGGGGGATGTTTTATGTGAATTACCCTCATTTTGCCGCATTATATTCCAAGCATTAATTGTGTTTAGTATTATTGGGTTTTTACAGTGATCTGTAATGAATTTCCTCTTGTCTGAAAATAAGAGGTTAATAAGTGGGTATTTTACTTGAGAGGCCTCGATGTCCAACCAGATTGATTGTGGATCAGACAAGACCCAATCGGCTTTGTAACATAATAGGGAACTTAACTGATATTTCCTAAAATCTGGGAAGTCCAATCCTCCCCTTGCCTGTGGAAGCTGTAGCTTCTTCAGCTTAATGAGGGGCCGTCTATGATTCCAGATAAAGGAACCCAGCCAGCCATATAATTTACATAGAGCCAGCCTCGGCAGCATCACCGGAAGCATTCTCATAGGATACAGGAGACGGGGCAGGACATTCATTTTAATTAGTGCTATTCTACCCAACCAGGAAATTGGAAGGTCACCCCATCGCTGGAGGTCATGCCTTATCCTTTCCAGTAAATGCACAAAATTAGCCTTATATAACTGACCAAATACTCGGGTAATAAAAATGCCTAAATATAAGAAGCCCTCCAGGGACCAACGAAAGGGAAAATGGGATCCGTCCACTAAGTGGGGTGTCATAGCAAGGCCACCCATTGGCATAGCCTCCGATTTTGAAAAATTAATTTTATAGCCTGAGAATGCGCTAAATGTATTAATAACTTGGATTAGGCGAGGTAGGGACATCAGAGGATTACTGAGGAATAGAAGAACATCATCCGCATAAAGGGTAATTTTATGTTTACCTGTACCAATCCTCGGGACTGTTATATTAGGATCAGCTCGTATAGCTTCTGCTAGTGATTTAATTATTAACGTAAATAACAATGGCGAGAGAGGACATCCCTGACGGCAGCCCCTACCCATTATGAAGCTATCCGAACCTAATCCATTGGTAACCACACTGCTTTTGGATCACTATACAATGGTGAGAGCCATTTGATAAATACCTGTCCAACGCCAAACCTTTCCAATGTGTAAAACAAATATGACCATTCAACCCTATCAAATGCTTTTTCCGCGTCTAATGAAACTACTACTCCTGGTATCTTTCCCTGATGACAGGCTTGAATCATATTCAAAACCCTTCTAATATTACTGGATGATCTACGGCCCTTAATAAACCCCGTTTGATCCTCCTTCATAATATGTGGCAGTACCCTTTCTAGTTTTAATACTAACGTTTTAGAAAGGATTTTAAAATCTACATTTAGCAAGGATATTGGTCTGTATGACGTGCAATCTTCTGAATCCTTTCCGTTTTTAAGGATAAGAGAGATATTTGCCTCTTTCAGCGAAGGCAGGAGACAGCCCTGACAATATGCATAGTTATACATGTCCATAAGTAGACCAGCCAATATTTCTGTGAATTCTTTATAGAATTCAGCTTGAAAACCATCTGGGCCCGGTGCCTTACTGCTCTGAAGTTGCCTAATTGCATCAAGTATTTCTTGGACTGTTAGAGGAGCATTTAGGACCGATACCTGTTTCGGAGTTAGGCCCGGAAAGGTCAAAATTTTTTAAAATGACTGCAGCCTCCTCGTCCTGTCTTCACAATCCTGCGATTTATATAACTCAGAATAAAATTCTCTAAAGATCGCATTAATCTTTTTATGATCTTGAGTCAAAATACCGGTACTTTCCTTGATAGACGTAATAGTCTGAGGGGCCTTTTTTTCCTTTGTGAGAAATGCTAATTATCTACCCGGTTTGTCGCCATATTCATATAACCTTTGTTTTGCAAATACTATTTCCCTCTTAGCCATTTGAGTAAGAGTAGTGTTTAGAGCTGCCTAACAGCCGTAATCATTTGCAATTTAATAATAGAAGGTCTATCAGTGTATGCTGTTTCAGCTGCTTTTAAGCAAGCTTCAAGCAGACGCTGTTGTTCTTCCTTCAATTTTTTCTGGGTCGCTGAATAGGAGATGATCAAACCTCGCATGTAAACTTTGATGGTCTCCCACATCATTGATGAGTTGCTAGCCGTACTTGAATTAATTTCTAAAAAAGTTCTAAATTCTTGAGAGAAGTACTTTGCAAATTTACTATCTTTCATTGGGAAGGGGTTCATACGCCAATGCCGAGGGGATGTCCCATTGTTCCTCGCCCTAGTTTCCATATATACAGCAGTGTGGTCGGAAATTGCTATACTGCCTATTTTACAGGATGATACGGAATTTAAAAAAAATCGAGGGTGCAAAAAACATATCAGTTCTGGTATGACATTAATGTGGATTGTAGTAGAAAGAAAAATCTCTGCCCTGTGGATGAAGACATCTCCATCGTAATTCTCTGTTCAGATCGACCAATTTTCTAGATCTGGGAGATACTTCTGCAGTACTGTTGGGAATCCTATCTATTTCCGGATCCATAATACAATTAAAGTCTCCCCCTATAATTGTATGACGGACACCAAAAGCCATCAATTTTGAAAAGGCTTCCGTTATAAATTTAAAGGGATGTGCCGGGGGGCAGTACAAATTTAAAATCCCATATTCCTCTCCATTTATAAGGGCTTTAATCAAAATATATCGTCCAGGTTCATCTTTTATCTGATTTAGGATTTTGAAAGGGAAATTCTTCCGAACGAGAATAAAAACTCCCCTGCTCTTTCAGCGAAAAGAAGAAAAAAAGGCCTGATCAAATCGACCCTGTCGTAATTTCAAGTGTTCTTTATCCGACAGGTGTGTCTCCTGTAGGAGAGCTATATCAATTCTCTCCTTCTTAAGATTTGATAATATTTTCTTCCTTTTGACTGACGAATTACTCCCCTTGACATTCCCGGAGCACCACTTAAACGACTGATCAGCCATAATCATCCGGGCAAATCCGAGACCCCTCGGGAGGGGAAACCCTATCCAGAACATCCCGAGCATAGAGCATATAAAATTTACAAAAATAGAGGCTCTTTAATACACTCACAACAGTATCCTAAAAAGCTATTTCTAAATAATAAAAAAAATTAAATCATATTTAAGTGGAGATATTCCCCCTTGTGCCCAGGGGGTGTCACTTCCTTTCCAAAAGTCCATCATGTCTTCTCCCAACCAATGCCCCACCGTTGACCCAGGCGCTCCTCAATAAAATGAGGAGAAAAAAGAAAAAAGTGGTTGGAGGGGATATCAACCAAAGCGGGGGGAAAGGCAAACTAACATCCATTATCTCTTACAATTTATCTAAGAGAGTCCAAGAATTCCTTAGCCTTTTCTGGCGATCCGAAGTTATACACGGATCCTTCATTGTTAAAGCACAGCGTCGCTGGGAAGCGTAAGGAGTATTGAATATTTAAGTCCCTTAAACACCTCTTCGCCTCCTCGAATGCCTTCCTATTTCGGACCAGAGCTGGGGAAAAGTCCTGAAATTACATGATCTTGGATCCTTTATCGGTCATAGCTTGGGGGTCCTTTCCAAGATTTCTAGAAGCCTCTACGAGTATCTGCCTCTCTCTATAGCTCTACAGCCAGAACATGACCGAGCATGGGCGCTGGTTCGAGCTGGGCCCGCGAATTGCGACCCAGTCGGCCCATTCCACCCTTACCTGGTCTGATTCAGCTACAAGATTTAAAAGCTGTGGTAGCCACTGCTCGAGGAATGCTGTAAGCTGGCCTTGCTATTCCCATTCGGGAAGGCCCAGCAAAGGAATATTTTTTCAACGACATCGATTATCGAGGTCGTCAATGTAATTCTGTAATGTCCGGACTCGCTGTTCCAGAGTCCGGACCTGATCCACGGCCGATTGTACTGTAGTTTCGGAGGTCGCGGCCTTTAGCTCTGCCCCTCCTATCGATTCGGCGCACGATTTCCTTAATGTCTTGGTCGTGCTTCTGCAGCGCGGCCGAGAGTGAGTCCCATCGATTTCGGGACTCCTCGCTAAAAGCGTCGATCTTCGCATCCAGCTTGGAGATCATCTCCACAAGGCTTGTCATTGTAGGTAAGTCCCCCAGGGCGGCTGTGGACGCCTCAGCTACAGCTGAGGAGGGTAGGGGAGGGGTTCCTGCTTGCTGAGAGCTGCGGGTCCCTTCCCTTTGGTCATTTTTACTAAATATTAGTCTGTTTAAATGTAATACTTAGCAACTAATTAAATTAAACAGCTATTATGAATGATTTGTTGAGTGTGGTGGGGGTGGGTGACCCACTTTACTCAAGTCTTGGGAAGAGCACTATAGACTCAGACTTGCTGGATCGCCGCCATCTTGGTTCCACCATTTGGGGCATCTCTAATGGAAAACAATATAATGAGACACCTTTATTCCAATCATTCTCTGCACCGTGAGAGTGTCAGTACTGATGGAGTGCTGCCCTGTCAGAGGGTCAGTGCTGCGGGATTGTCACACTGCCAGAGGGTCAATACTGAGGGAGTGCTGCACTGTCAGACGGTCAGCACTGAGGGAGTGCTGCAATGTCAGAGGGTCAGCACTGAGGGAGTGCTGCAATGTCAGAGGGTCAGTACTGAGGGAGTGCTACAGGGCCAGAGGGCCAGTAATGAGGGAGTGCTACACTGCTGGAGGTTCAGTAATGAGGGAGTGCAACACTGTCAGTACTGAGAGAGTGTTGAAATATAAAAGGGTAAGTACTGAAGGAATGCTGCACTGCTAAACGGTCTGTACTGAGGGAGTGCTGCAATGTCACAGGGTCAGCACTGTGGGAGTGCCACACTGTCAGAGGGTCAGTACTGAGATAGTGTTGCTCTGTCAGAGGGGTCATTACTGAGCGAGTGCCACACTGTCAGAGTGTCAGCACTGGGGGAGTGTCACACTGTGAGAGGGTCAGCACTGAGGGAGTGCTGCACTGTCGGAGGGTCACATTGAGGGAGTGCTGCACTCTTAGAGGGTCAGTACTGAGGGAGTGCTGCAATGTCAGCGGTCAATACTGAAGAAGTGTCACACTGTCAGAGTGACAGTATTGAGGGAGTGTTGCACTGTGAGAGAGTCAGTACTGAGGGAATGCTGCACTGTCAGAAGGTCAGTACTGAGGGAGTGTGACACTGTCAGAGGGTCAGTGCTGAGGGAGTGCTACACTGCCAGAGGGTCAGCACTGAGGGAGTGCTGCACTGTCAGAAGGTCAGCACTGAGGGAGTGCTGCGCTGTCAGAGGGTCAGTACTGAGGGAGTGCTGCACTGTCATAAGGTCAGTACTGAGGGAGTGCTGCGCTGTCAGAGGGTCAGTACTGAGGGAGCGTTCCACAATCAGAGGGTCAGTACTGAGGGAATGCTGCAGTGTCTGAGGGTTCAGTACTGAGGGAGTGCTGCACTGTCAGTGGATCAGTATGCAAGGTGTGCAGCATTGTCTGAGGGTCAGGACGGAGGAAGCACTGCAATGTCAGATGGTCAGTACTGAGGGAGTGTTGAAATGTCAGAGAGTCATTACTGAGGGAGTGCCACACTGTCAGAGGGGTCAGTACTGAGGGAATGGCACACTGTCAGAGGGGTCAGTACTGAGGGAGTGCTACAATGTCAGAGGGGTCATTACTGAGGGAGCGCTGCGATGTCAGAGGGTCGGTCCTGAGGGAGTGCTGCAATGTCAGAGGGTCAGTACTGAAGGAGTGCTGCACTGTCAAAGGGTCATTACTGAGAGAGTGCAGCACTGTCAAATGGTCATTACTGAGGGAGTGCTGCACTGTCAAATGGTCATTACTGAGGGAGTGCTGGACTGTCAGGGGGTCACTACTGAGGGAGTGCTGCCCTGTCAGGGGGTCAGTCTGAGGGAGGGCTGCACTGTCAAAGGGTCATTACTGAGGGAGTGCTGCACTGTCAAATGGTGATTACTGAGGGAGGGCTGCACTGTCAGGGGGTTACTACTGAGGGAGTGCTGCACTGTCAGAGGGTCAGTACTGAAGGAGTGCTGCGCTGTCTGGGGGTCAGTACTGAGGGAGTGCTGTGCTGTCAGGGGGTCAGTAATGAAGGATTCCTGCAATGTCAGAGGGTCCATATGGGTGCAGCGTTGCACTGTCAGAGGGTCATTACTGAGGGAGCGCTACACTGTCAGCGCATCAGTCTGTGGGATACCTGCATTGTAAGAGAGTCAGTACTGAGTGAGTGCCACACTATCAGATGGGCTGAAAGACCTAGTTTCTGCTCCCATGTCTTGTGGTCTAAGAGGAATATCTGAAATTGTTCAGTATATTTCTGCCTCTGCTTCCTACATACCCTGCTCAGCAATGATTCCCACGTCCAGATTCCAGAGACTATGTTCAAATAGAATATCTTTAATTGGTTATTGAACCTGAAGAGGTACCACCCTCTTTTCCCAGGGATCGAGTTTTTGTTTTATTCCTCAGTTTCCATGTGCTTATCCCAAATGAATCCCACTGCTCCACACTCAGCACAATTGTGTGTTCCTTATTTCTGAGCTTCCCAATGCTAATCCACATCCAGAATGACATCCCACACTCTTCCAAATCGTATCGCAGGCTAATTGCTTGGGAGAGAGGAGTGCTAAGAGGGGAAATAGAATTCTGAAAGTACCTTACAGTGACATTAAGGGTGAATTGCTAATGAGAGAAACACAGTGAGAATTTGTGCATGGACCCAGAGGCTACAGTGAATGGATGCATTTTGTCAATGCTCATTGGGACAGGGTTGATATGAAATCGTGGAGATGCTCTGTGATACAATTAAATGAATTAGCATATATATAGAGAGAGATGGTTCTGAGTGGTCTGGCCTTCTTAAAACCCAATAAATCTCCAAAGACGGTGGAAATCTATCTCAGTTTACCGAATGAGGTGATGGAGGAAGTAGCAGGTACACTTGCAAACATTTTCAAATCCCCTCTGGCCACAGGAGAGGTGTCGTCGGACTGACCATGTGGTACTGTTATTCAAGAAGGAGCATGAGACATACCAGGCAGCTACAGGCCAGTCAGGCTAATATCGTGGGTGGGACGTCTGTTGGAAGCAATTTTGGGAGAGAGAATTAATCAGCATTTAAAGAGACTGGAGTTCATGAAGAACAGTCAGAATGGTTGTGTTAAGGGGAGCTCAGGTCTGACCAATGGGATTGCACTTTTTATGGAGGTGACCAGGTGGGTAAATAAGGGCCATACTTTCCTGTCCCCTGCTTGGATGTCAGTAAGGCTTTTATCAGGATCCATATTGGAAACTGATAGTGAACATAAAAACTCAAGATCCAATGAATTTGGCGCAGAATGCTGAGTGGCAGGAAGCAGACAGTGATGGCCCAATTAGAAATCTCTGTCTGTTCATGTCTCACTGTTGGGGTCTTGCTGATGTGGTTGATAAAAAAGATTTCGATTTGAATGGTGGATGGTTAATCATTGGGTTCATGAATGATATGAAGATTGCTTGGGTGATAAATACTGAGGAGGATAGCCTTAGATTACAGAAGGATGTAGATGGCCTTGTCTGATGGACCGATCAGTGGCAACGGGTGAGGTACCTGAAGACTGGAGGGTGATTAATGATGTGCTATTATTGAAGTAAGGCTGCAAGGAACAGCCATTGAACAATGGAGCTGGGAGCCTGATGGCAGTGGTGGGTAAGCTGTTGGAGGGCATTCTGAGAGACAACTTACATGCATTTGGAAAAGCAAGGATTGATTAGGGATGGTCAGCTTGGCTTTGTTTGGAAATGATGTGTCCAACTTGATAGAGCTTTTGAACGGATGACCAAGGAGACAAATGAGAAGGTTTCACATTGGAGGTTGCTTCGTAAAAGTTAGATGAGTTGGCATCCAAGGAGAGAGGACAGCACAGTGCCTCAGTGGTTTGATTCTAACTCCCGGTGATTGTCTGTGTGGAGTTTACACATTCTCTCTGTATCTGTGCGGGTTTCCTCCGGGTGATACAGTTTCCTCCCACCGCCCAAAGATGCCATGGGAAATGCAGCATTACAGGGACAGAGTAGAGGATGTGAGTCTGGGTGCAAAGCTGTTCAGACAGTAAGTGTGGAGCTAATGGACGGAATGGCTTGCTTCGACACTTTAGGAATTCTAAAATTAATCGAGAGAGACAAGTAATGTTCTGGGGACCTGGGCTCCAATCTTGGACAGGGGTGGATGTGGGTCCTTACAGTCTGAAGGGGTTTGAACGCAATCTGAGGGGGGAGCTGGGCTGAGCCCTGAAGTGTTGAGGATGTGAATGTTTTGTGGAGCTACTGTCTACGGGGCTTTGGGGGTTAAACACAACAAAGTGATGCTTTCTTCGGTATTGAGGGAGAACTTTCTGAGGTACTGAGGGAGCACTTTCCGAGGTATTTAGGGAGTACTATCTGAGGTACTGAGGGAGCACTATCTGAGGCATTGAGGGAGCACTTTCTGAGGTATTGAGGGAGCACTTTCTGAGGTTTTGAGGGAGCAATATTTGAGATATTGAGGGAGCACTTTCTGAGGTACTGAGGGAGCACTTTCTGAGGTACTGAGGGAGCACTATCTGAGGAATTGAGGGAGCAATATCTGAGGTACTGAGGGAGAACTATCTGAGGTATTGAGGGAGCACTTTCTCAGATATTGAGGGAGCACGATCTGAGGTACTGAGGGAGAACTATCTGAGGTATTGAGGGAGTACTATCTGAGGTATTAAGGGAGCACTTTCTGAGGTATTGAGGGAGAACTATCTGAGGTATTGTGGGAGAACTATCTGAGGTATTGCGGGAGCACTATCTGAGGAACTGAGAGAGAAAAATGTGAGGTACTGAGGGAGCACTTTCTGAGGTATTGAGGGAGCACCATCTGAGGTACTGAGGGAGAACTATCTGAGGTATTGAGGGAGCACTTTCTGAGGTATTGAGGGAGCACTATCTGAGGTACTGAGGGAAAACTATCTGAGGTATTGAGGGAGTACTATCTGAGGTACAGAGGGAGAACTATCTTAGATATTGAGGGAGAACTATCTGAGGTACTGAGCGAGCACTTTCTGAGGTACTGAGGGACCACTATCTGAGGTACTGAGGGAGCACTATATGACGTATTGAGGGAGAACTATCTGGGGTAATCAGGGAGAACTATCTGAGGTATTGAGGGAGCACTGTCTGAGGTACTGGCGGAGCACTATCTCGTGGTACAGAGTGCAGAGGATAGAAAGGAACAGATGCAATTCCCTGATCATTTCGTCACAGTCCCTGAGGCGCTCTGGTGTCGTAATTTGAAATGGAAGCCACTCCCCATTTCAGAAGATTCAGATCATTTTAAACAATCAGTGAAAAATAACAGCAGCATGTGTCTGAAACATGGTTTGGGGGAAAACTTTCATCAATCTATTGTCAATTGTTGCTTGGAGACGTTTTAGAAAAGCAGGCACCCAAACAGACTAACGCTGTCGATGCAAGAGGTGGTGGACAGGAAGATCCAACAAGTCATCTGTAGCTGCTGTCTGTCTCCCTGGAGCAGTCATCATGTGAGATCAGGGTTCAGTCCTCGGAGAAATCATTTCTTCATCAATACCTCAACCATGCCTTTACAGCCGTGTGTGTGTGTGTGTGTGTGTAATACGAGTGAGGGTGTGTGTGAGAGAGTGTGTATGTGTGTGAGAGAGAATGTGTCTGTATGTCTATGTGTGTGTGTGTCTGTGTGTCTATGTGTCTGTATGTCTTATGTGAGAAATAGTGTGAATGTGTGTGTGAGAGAGTGTGTGTCTGTGTGCATGTGTGTGTGTCAGTGTGTGTGAGAGGGAGAGTGTGTGTCCATGTGTGTATGTGAGAGAGAGTGTGTCTGTGTGTGTTTGAGGGAGCGTGTGTCTGCGTGCGTATGTGTGTGTGAGAGAGAGTAACTGTGTATTTATGTGTGAGTGTGAGAGAGTGTGTCTGTGTGTCTGTCTGTGTGTATGTGTGTGAGAGAGAATGTCTATCTGTTTGAGAGACAGAGTGTGTGAGAGAGAGAGAGAGAGTGTGTGCGTGCGAGTGAGTGGGTGTGTGATATAATGAGAGAGTGTGTGTGAGAGTGTGTGTAAATGTGAGAGAGGGTGTCTGTGTGAGAGAGAGTGTATGTCTGTGTGTGCGTGAGAGAGAGAGTTCTGTGTGTGTGAGAGAGACTGTGTCTGTGTGAGAGAGATTGTGTGTCTGTGTGTGCGTGAGAGAGTGTGTCTCTGTGTGTGTACGTGTGTGTGAGAGAGAGAGTGTGTGTCCGTGTGTGTATTTGAGGGAGCGTATGTCTGTGTGTGTATGTGTGTGAGAGATATAGTGTGTGCTTGTGTGTGTATGTGTGTGAGAGAGTTGTGCCTGTATGGATGTGTGTGTGAGAGTGTATCTGTGTTTGTGTTTGAGGGAGTGTGTGTGTGTGTGTGTGTCTGTGTTTGAGGGAGCGTGTGTCTGTGTGTGAGAGAGCCTGTGTATGGCGGGGTCCTTTGTTTATGTGTGTGTGACAGTGTGTGTTTGAGGGAGTGTGTGTGTGAGCGTGTCTGTGTTTGAGGGAGTGTGTGTGTATGTGTGTGTGATTGTGTCTGTGTGTGTTTGAGGGTGTGTGTGTGTGTGTATGTAAATAACCAATCTTATTGGGTGCTCATGAATATAAAATCCAACTGCTGTTTCGGGTGAATTGGTCCTTGTGTCTCCAAAGACACAAAGGCTGCAAGAGTGAATTAACTGGGGGAAAGAGAGTGCTGTTCATTCCAGTGGGGATTCATCCAGTAAACCTTCCCCACACACTAACATCCCTCTGGCAATTCAGTGACTAGTCCTGCACACTGAGCTCTAGGTACAAACCAATGTAATGTTACCGTAGTCTTACCAGAGCATGGGACAGCTCCTCATTACAGAGCGGTGTGTGGTGTGGGAATTAAACACACGCTATTGGTTTTACTCTGCATTATAGACCAACTGTCCAGCCAACTGAGCTAACTGACTTCACTCCAGGGGCATGCCCTCTATAAACCAATCATAGCCAGCCTGCACCTCAATAAGAGCCAGGAGCAAGGCCATTCGGCCCCGACTCTAACCCAGAAGGGAGAGCACGGGAAGCTGATGAAGGAAACAAGCCCCTCCTATGTGGCCTTCTGAAATGGAGCTGGAGGACATGGCAGACCTGGCCTGCTGTTTGCTTCCCTGAGACTGGCCTGCTCCACCTTACAGTGAGAGACTGAGGGGAACCTCAAGGAGATTTCACTTCTCACTGAGAGGCTGCAACTCCAATCCAAATCAGGCTGGTTCCCTCCGAGACTCACGGAAGAGTGCAGCACTCTACAGATCAGGGCCTTGTGGAGTCATAACCTCCAGTGTGGGGGCCAAGAGCTGGGAGGTAGTGTTAAGAATATAAGACCATCCGAAATAGGAACAGGAGCAGACCATTCAGCCCCTCGAGCCTGCTCTACTATTCAATAGGATCGTGGATGATTTAGCATTTGATTTGGGATTGAAACCCGGACAGTAGAGAGACAGAGAATCAAATTATAATGCTATACGGAATCATCAGGCAGGAGCTGGAACCAGAGAGAGTGAACACACACACACACACACACACACACACACACACATTGTGGGATTCAGGCTGTCTGGGAATTTTACCACAAGATGTGAGCTCTACACTGAGGAGAGACAAAGGCACAAAATGCTAGAATGGGCAGCTGCACAGTCTGATCCCACCGATCTCACTGCTTCCCACTCCCATGAGAGCTCTTATGTATATTTCTGTGTTCCCAGCTGTATCTCCCACATTTTCCCTTCAATCCCTATCTCACACCATCCTCCATATCTCTGCCCTGTTGCCATTTCCCTGCAGATTCCCTTCCTCCAACACTCTGCCCCTTTCACACCCCATCATGTTTTTCAGGAATGTTTCATCATTCAATCTTCCCCAAAACCAACACCTTGCTCATCTCTCTCTGTATCTTTCTCTCAGCTCTGGGGGATCTTGCCGTTCTTGTCTGTAAATCATTCTCATTGCATCACAGCAGCCCCCCCCCCCCCGCCACACCCCCCACTCCACTCTCTCAGCTCTATGCTGCTGCTGCAACTCCTCTCTCTCTCGACCCTATATCTCTCCCTGGGTTTTCACTCTTTTGCTGTCTATTTGACCTTCACTCCCTGTCTTTGCCTCCCCTTTTCCCCCTTGTATCTGTCTGACATTGTATTTCTCTTCCTGGGGTTTTACACTCTCTCTCTCGCCCTTTCTCTCTCTGCCTCTCTCCTGCTCTTTTCAGTTCTTCTCACTTTCTCTCCCACCTTCTGCCTGCCCGTCTTTCTCTTATTCTCTCCCTCCCTCTCACTGTCTGTCTACCCATCTCTCTTTCTCTCTTGTAGTTTCTCTCCCTCTGTCTCCCTAGACCTCTGTCCCAGTGACTGGGGAAGGGACATGGGAAGAGTTTGTCTCTGTGTCCTTGGATGCTGTACAGTTAATGCGGGGGATCAACCTTTTCCTGTTCTCTCCCGAACGTTACCCCGACTGTGGGGAGGGGGTTAGTGTAAGGGACATAAAAGTACTTTTCTCATTGAGTCTGAAATGAAGAAAAAGAGAAGGGGAGGGTGACAAAAAGAGAAAGAGAGACATGGAGAGAGTGGGGATGGAGAAATTGAGGAGAGAGAGAGAGATGGACAGTGAGAAACAGGGAGAGGAAGAAGGACACATATGAAGGGAAAAGGACAGTGTGTGTGGCTGGGGAATGGTTGCAGAGTGGGATCTTTCTGTGCATGACAGCAGTCAGTCAAAAGGTGTGTTAGTCTCTGAACCATGTCCTCCAGCCCAGGAGCTGTGGGTCTACATGGGAAGGGGGAGATTGGGAGACAAGGGGGGAGTGGGACAGCCAGAGATGGGAGACTGTTTGATGGGGTTTTGGGGTTGGTGGAGAAAGGAGAGGCTACTGTGAGAGACAGAGAGATTGAGGGAGGGACAGCATGAGACGCAAAGTCTGAGACAGGATGGAGAAGAGGTGTTCAAAGTTTGTGAGAAGATTTGTAGCTCGGGTGCTCGTTGTTGTGATTCTGTTCACCGAGCTGAGAATTTGTGCTGCAGACGTTTCGTCCCCTGTCTAGGTGACATCCTCAGTGCTTGGGATCCTCCTGTGAAACACTTCTGTGTTGGTCTCTCCGACATTTATAATGGTTTGTCTCTACCGCTTCCGGTTGTCAGTTCCAGCAGTCCGCTGCAGTGGCCGGTATATTGGGTCCAGGTTGATGTGGTCAACAAAGTCAGACTAAGACTGAGGAGTTAAAACATGGACAGACTGAAGGGGTGACACTCGTTATTGTGTTTGTTAACACAGCAGACAGCTGGAACTGACAACCAGAAGCGGCAGAGGCAAATCAGTATAAATGTCGGAGGAAACAGCACAGAAGCGCTTCACAGGAGGCTCCCAAGCACTGAGGATGTCACCTGGACAGGGGACGAAACGTCTGCAACACAAATTCCTAGCTCGGCGAATAGAACCACAACATGGAGAAGAGATCTCCACAGAAAGGATAGTCAGTGAGGCCATTCAGGAGACAATCCTGAGGATCCTGAACAGGACCAGGATCATTTAATGGGGGAGGGGGGAAATGGGCAGAAAGGACTCCATCTGTGGTATAAGCCTTCTATAATTCTGGGACTGGGATCTTGCTGTGCATTTAAACAGCGAGAGGCCAGTCAGTCTACCCAGACTCATTTACCTGCGTGAGAAAGTGAGGACTGCAGATGCTGGAAAGTCAGAGTTACAAAGCGTGGAGCTGGGGAAGCACAGCGGGTCAGCCAGGAGAGTCGACGGTTCTGGCCTGACCTGCTGGGCTTTTCCAGCTCCACACTTTTCCACTCATTTCCCTCTGCCCCAGGGAGTGGGGCTCACAGCAATGTTGGGGGCAGCAAAATATTTGAGGGGAGCTAATTTGGTGAGGTAATTATTTGGGAGGGAAGATATTTGGGAAAGGGGATAAATTTGGGAGAACAGTGAAAATGAAGGGCATAGTATTTTTGAGGGGGGACAAAATTGGATGAGATCTTTAAGGTGATAAATAGCGAAAAACAGAAAGGGAGGGTGAGAAAAAGAGAGAAATGGAGAGTGGGGATGGAGAAGGGGATGGGAGAAAGATGGGCAGAGGTAGATAGGGAGAGGGAGGGAGTGAGAGAAAGAGTGTGTGTGAGAGAGAGACACGGACAGAAGGACAGAGAGAGGGAGAGGAGGGGAAGTCAGACTATGACTGAGGAGTTAAAACATGGACAAACTGAAGGGATGACACTCGTTATTCCAGTTGGTTCCAACTCTCTCTCTCAATGGATTTTCACATTCCCTCTCTCCCATGCCCCTGGGTTTTGCTTCAGCCTGTCTCTCTCTCTCTCTCTTTCTCTCTCTCTCTCTCTCTCTCTGATTCTGCTTCTGGGTCTGCAAAACTGTTATCTCTCGCCCTCTCTCTCTCTGGATGGTCAGATGGTCTCTGTCTCTTGCCATGCTGGTCTCCTCAGAAGGCCTCCAGAGATTCAGGCAATCAGTCTGCAGATAAACCCTGTTTTTGTTCATTTCTGGATGGTTTTCCGGAACATTCTATGTTGTGGCCAATTAGGAGAATCCGTTAATATTTTGAAGCATTGCCAATCATTTGGATGGCTTGTTGCTGTTAGTTTCTTTGTGTAGCTGGAGCCGGTGCCTTCCTGTCTGGGCCCTCATTTGTTTCGTGGATACGTCTGTCCAGAATAACTGTTGCCTTTTACATTATGCTGTGTTTGCGCTGTGCCTGGTGTGTGGGTTTTGTGATTTGGGAGATTTCCTTGGCCAATAAAACATGGCTGTCTCTCTGTGTTTTAGCCAGGAGGTTATGACATCTCCCCCAACTCATCCACTTGAATGGAAAGACAAGAAGCTTATGCAATAAATTACAAACCTAATTTTAAAAGCTGGTTATGCTTGTTGTCAGAGTAGCCAGCTGTCTTTGCAAAAGCAATTGTGTACGTTTTCCAAACTGATGGTCTTATAGCTGATAAGTGATATCATAAAATCTTGACAGAACAGAATCAGGCCATTCGGCCCACTGAGTCCACAATGACCCTCTGAAGAGATTCCAACTCAGACCCACTCCCCCAATGATATCCCTGAAACCCTGCATTTCCTATGGCTATTCCAGCTAGCCCGAATATCCCTTGACACCATGGGCAATTTAACATGGCCAATCTGTCGTAATGGCAACTATGGGCAGGAAATCAATACTGGCCCAGCCAGCAACACTCAAACACTGCAAATGAATGAAACTAAGGTGATCACCCGGGGAGTTCCATCTACCTTCCAGCCCCTGGGGGGTGTATCCAGGCATTATTCACCATGATCGTACCAATCTGTTAGAGCCTGCAATCCTAACCACCGGTATCCCGAGATATATCAAGGTGAGTGCGGTTAGGACCACAGCTGATGTGAGAGGAGCCGAATTCTTGGATAACAGACTATGGGAATGTCATGGTATGACCTGGTCCTTCCCATGTACGTAAATATGGTTCCTGTCAATGTTCCCTCTATCTCCACAATAAGTGGGAGGTAATCATGGTAGCCCATCCAAATACATTTTTGATACAACTCCGATAATTTGGACTTCGTCCGACCTTTGGTCACTTGGGTTAAGTGGAATCCCTCATACCAAGCCCAGGTGTCCCACCGACAGTGTCCTTACAGCTGTTATTAACCCAGCCATTGGTGAGCTGCTGTCACTGATAGTGAGAGACGTTGGTGTGGGTGTTCTCCTGGAACAAATATTTATGCTGTTTGTCAGTAACCCGGGATGGGACTTTCCCTTGGCTGGCCTGCCTGAGCTCCTCCCTCAGCTGTTCCATCATCCCGTTACTGCACAGGGTGTGGTTTCACTGCTCACCATAATCTCTGAATGGGCCGTGGATTATCTGGTTAATCGTGTTGGCGTGACCCTCCAGTTTGGTCACGAAGTGATGGTTAGCCTGATTCTCCACGAGTTGTCCCATGATCTCCTCTGGGTTTTCTGTATTAAGTCTTTCTCAGGCTCATTAGAGAGTTGTTGGGTCAGGATCCTGAGTTTATTCTCCAAATTAGCCAAGTCAGCGTACTGACCAGTAACACTCCTGCCCTGGGGGTGGACTCGTATACTGTGGTTCAATCATTAAGGAGTTCCCTTTTCTTTTGTCTGTTAATTACTTTTCTGGGTTCTGTGTTTTCCCTCAAATATCCCTGTCTTTTGTCCCATTATCCTGTGGGTCAGTTGGGAACATGACTATTTTAATGGGGAAGGACGCCACTCTGATTACTGTATCCCTGATACATTCATTATGATTAGTGTCAGTTTGTGATAAATGTTCGTGAACAAGGAATTCCCTGTGAGTTTAATGCCTAGTCCATTGTGAGAGCCTGGTATGTGTGGGACAAGCTGGGGGAGGAGCCTTCCCTCCTGGTCACAGCCCGTTTTAAATTTTGTTTCTGAGGAATTCTCCCTGGTGGGCCTCCTTGGATATCACTGTCTGAAAGTGACCCCGAGTCCAGGCAGGGTGCTTGGTATCCGACTACCATTCTCAGGCACACCCTACCAATCGCTTCTGATCCCTGAGCTCCTGTACCACAATGTGGAAATCCCTAAAGTCTATTTCGTATTCAGCAATTATTTAGCAGAGAGCCCAAGCCTCATTACGGGCGCGATATTGGGTCGAATCCCAGGTGTCCCTCCTCCTTTCTGAGACATGGGAGACAAAGGGTCTGGCCCTGTTTCTCATCGCTAAGAGAGGTGCAGGTCATAACCCCAAAAATCCAGACAAATTGGACCCAGAGTCTCCGGGTGAAGCTGACCGGGGGAGGGGAGGGGCATTCCCCTGGTTGTTGTTCTGCAGTTATGTAGCGCCTCTGCAGGATATGCCTTATCCTGCCCTCGAGCAGTGAGGATCGCTGCTTTCATCTCATCTTGGATGCCCCTCCCAAGCTATTGGCCCTCAGGGAGGGCTGAATGGCCTGCTGGACTAAGGCACATGGCGATTCATTTGGTTTGTCCCTCAGCGTCCACTCTGTGTATGACAGACTGTCAGTCAATCTCATCCAAACATGTATCTGGGTCAGAGACGGGATCTTTTTTGTGCTGCCCACCAGCTGGGTGGCTGGAATGGCTGTTGTGTACGGAGTGAGACCATAAGCTGCTTTACACTAGGTAACCACATGATTCATGGAATCTGAGTTCAGCTGTGGGTCAGGGCTGGGGACAAAAGGTGCAGTTACCTGGGAGACAGGCAGTTGGAGTCCCCATCTGTGAGCAGGTGTGGATGTGTCACTGTGGGGCCTGTCATTATCTCCCTGGGGAGGTAGAACCCCAAAAGCACACATTATCCCATTCTGGGAGGAGTCCTAATTCCCTAGGGATTGTATTTGCTCCTGGCACCTCCTACTAGGGCCTGATGTGTGTTGCTCCATGTTGCAGGTGTACAGGACCCATGCAGCTGCTTGGAGCTCATACACTGTCCTTCCAGTTTGTCAATGTATCCTGAGGCTGCCTCCCCATCCCCAGAGACCCTCCTTTCACTGGATTGGGCTCTGCCCAATTGGAACCGGAGTAGTCCCATGTGGGTGAGATTTTCCTGCACCCTTCTATCCTGCTCATTGTGTAGGAGACCTAGCTCGGTCACAGCCTGTAGTTTTCCCTGGGGTGACCGGATCCCAGCTGCCTTATCCCAGCCAGGGGTCCTCCAGGCTATCAGCAGTGGAGTGAGCTTTCCAGTTTCCTTCCCCAACTCTCTATGGGCATCTCACCACAGCTCCTGTACCAGGAATCCTTCATTGCAAGGCCAGGCTGGCTTCCTGCCAAATTCTGCAGGACTTTTTCACATTTGTACCGGCTCGTGTTCGTGTTGCATTGGCCGCTTCTGGATGATGGGACGCTTAGGTATGTTCATAGAGTTCTACAGCATGGAGACAGGCTCTTTGGCCCAAACTGGTCCATCCACACTAACCCCGTTTCCCTGCACTTGGCCCATATCTTTCCAATACGTTCCTCTCCATGTATTTGTCTAAGTGCATTTTAAATGTTATTAAATGTATCCTCCTTGACCACTTGCACTGGTAGTTCATTCCGTATGTGTACCACCCTCTGGGTAAAAGCATTGTCCCTCAGGTTCCCTTTTAATTGTTCCCCTTTCAACTTAAACTGATGCCCTTTCATCCTTGATTCCCCAAGCCTTGGATAAAGACTGAGTGCATTCACCCTATCCATGCCTCCCATGACCTTATACAACTCTATAAGGACACCCCCTCAGTCTCCTACACATGAAAGAAAATGACCTTGCTTGTCCAACTTCTCTCTATAACTCTAGTTGAGTTCTGTCAATATCCTTGTAAATTTGTTCTGCACTCTTTCCAGTTTAATAACATCCTTCCTATAGCAAGGTGGGTAAAACTGAACACAATATTCCAAGTGCGGCCTCACCAACATCCTGCCCAATTCCAACAGACCTTCCCACCTTCGATATTCCATGCCCTGACTGGTGAAGGGCTCAATGTGCCAAAAGCCTTCTTCACTGCCCTGTCTCCCTGAGTTCAGAGAGCCGTGCTCCTGGAATCCAAGGTCCCTCTGTTCCACCACACTCCTTCAGGCCCTACCATTCACCATGAAACCCCTGTCTTGATGTGACTTTCCAAAATGCTAGATCTCACACTTGTCTGTATTAAACTCCATTTGCCATTTCTCAGCCCAATTCCCCAGCTGATCAAGGCCCTGTTGCAATTTCTGAGAACCTTCCTCACTTATTTTAGTTTAATCTGCAAACTTACTAATCATGCCTTAAACATCCTCATCCAAATCACTGATATAGATGACAAACAGCAATGGGCCTAGCACTGACCAGCTCAGTGGCACAATGGCTCAGTGGTTAGCACTGCTGCCTCACAGCACCGTGGATCTGGGTTCAATTCCAACCTCACAGGATGGTCTGTGTGGGTTAGATCCTGTTCGGGTTAGATTTCCTACAGTATGGAAACAGGCCATTTGGCCCAACAAACCACACCGACCTGCTGAAAAATAACCCACCCAGATCCATTCTCCCTACCCAACATTTACCCTTAACGAATGCACCTAGCAATATGGGCAATTTAGCCCTGCCAATTCATCTGACCTGCACATTGTTGGAATGTGGAGGAAACCAGAGCACCCAAAGGAAACCCATGCAGACACAGGGAGAATGTGCAAACTCCACACAGTCACCCGAGGCTGGGGTCGAACCCCGGTCCCTGGCGCTGTGAGGCAGCAGTGCCAACCACTGAGCCACCATGCCAGACCAACTGAGTTTGTACGTTCTCCCCATGTCTGTGTGGGTTTCGTCTGGATGCACCGGTTTCCTCCCACAGTCCAAAGCTCTGCAGGTCAAGTAAATTAGTCATGCTCAATTGCCGAGAATGTTCCTGGATGTGTAAGTAAGTTGCATTACTCAGGGGAAAATGTAGAGTAATAAAGTAGGGGAATGGGTTTGGGTGGAATAAATTTCAGAGAGCCAGTGACTTGTTGGGCCGAAGGGCCTGTTTCCACAGAGGGGGGATTCTATGATTCAATGACCGCTGAGGCACACCACGAGTCACAGGCCTCCAGTCTGACTGTTACCCTCTGCTCCCTACCATCAAGCCAATTGTGTACTCAGCTTGCCAACGCCCCCTGGATTCCATGCGATCTAACCTTCCAGAGCAAGGTACCATGTGGAACCTTATTAAAGGCCTTCCTGAAATCTGTAGAGTCTACATGTACTGGCCTGCCCTCGTCAAACTTCCTGATCACTTCAATAAAGAACGCTAACAAATTTGTGAGGCATGGTCTCCCATGCACAAGGCTTTGCTGACGACTCCCAATCAAATGTTGTATTTCCAAATGCATGTCTATCTAATCTCTCAGCATCTTCTCAAGTAACTTACTTACCACGGATGTTAGGTTTACTGATCTATAGTTCCCAGGTTTATCTTTGCAGCCATTCTTGAATAAGGGCGCAACATATACTGTCCTCCAGTCTTCCGGGACCTCACCCGTGGCTAACGGTGAGGCAAAAAGATCAGCAGGGACCCAACAAGTACTTCCCTCGCCTCTTGAGGTGCAGTTCAATATGTTTGGTCAGGTCCAGGAGATTTATCCACCTTCATACATTCTAATGCATTCAACACATCCTCTCCTGTGATATGGTCTGACCACAAGAGATCATCACTAACTTTCCCAAGTTCCCAAGCCTTCATGTCCTTCTCCAAGGTCAACACAGAGGAGAAATAACTCCTGCGATTCTGCACAAACATGTCCACTCTGATCCTTGAAGGGTCCTATTTTCTCTCTAGTTATTCTTTTTTCCTTGGGAGGGGGAGATTGCAGTGTTGAGTAGGGATCAGTCAGGGGGGATATTGCAGTGTTGGGTAGGGATCAGTAAGGGAGGGGAGATTGCAGTGTTGGGTAAGGATCAGTCAGGGGGGATATTGCAGTGTTGGGTAGGGATCAGTCAGCGAGGGGAGATTGCAGTGCTGGGTATGGATCAGTCGGGGGGATAGTGCAGTGTTGGGTAGGGATCAGTAAGGGAGGGGAGATTGCAGTGTTGGGTAAGGATCAGTCAGGGGGGATATTGCAGTGTTGGGTAGGGATCAGTCAGCGAGGGGAGATTGCAGTGCTGGGTATGGATCAGTCGGGGGGATAGTGCAGTGTTGGGTAGGGATCAGTCAGGGAGGGGGTGAGTGCAGTGTTGGGTAGGGATCAGTCAGGGAGGGTGTGAGTGCAGTGTTGGGTAGGGATCAGTCAGGGCGGGGAGATTGCAGTGTTGGGTAGGGATCAGTCAGGGAGGGGGAGATTGCAGTGTTGGGTAGGGATCAGTCAGGGAGGGGGAGATTGCAGTGTTGGGTAGGGATCAGTCAGGGAGGGGGAGATTGCAGTGTTGGGTAGGGATCAGTCAGGGAGGGGGTGAGCGCAGTTTTGGGTAGGGATCCCAGAAATGTTCTCGTTCTCACAGTCTCTGGTTAGAGAATTCAAGACTTGACAGATTGCCCTCCTGGTCTCTGTACGTTGAGGTGTTTGTCATGTACAGATGTGTAGATTTAGAGTGCAAATATCACCACAGTGCAAACACTCCCTTGTTGTCACTAAGGGAGTCCTGAATGCTCTGATATACTGCACTTAGTCATAGAGATGTACAGCTTGGAAACAAACCCTTCGGTCCACCTCATTCATGCCAACCAGATATCCTAACCTCATCTAGTCTCTTTTTCCATCACCTGACCTGTATCCCTCTATTCATATACCTGTCCAGAGGCCTTTTAAATGCTGTAATTGTACCAATCTCCACTACTTCCTCTGGTAGCTCATTCCATACACACACCATCCTTTTTGTGAAAAAGTTGTCTCCTTAGGTCCATTTTATATCTTTCCCTCTTACTCTAAGCCTATGCACTCCAATTTGGGACTCTCTCACCCCAGGGAAAAGACTTTGTCCGATCCATGCCCCTCGTGATTTTATGAAACTTGAGAAGCCTCCGATGCTCCAGGGAAAACAGCCTCAGCCTATTTCAGCCTCTACCTATAGCTCAAATCCTCCACCCTGGCAATATCTTTGGAAATATTTTCTGAACCCTTTCAAGATTCACCACATTCTTCGTTTGGAAAGAGACCATAATTGCACATGGCCTAACCAATGTCCTGTACAGCCACAACATGACCTCATAATTCCGATACTCAATCATCTGACCAATAAAGGAATGCATGCCAAATGCCTTCTTCACTATCCTATCTGCCTGCAACTCTACTTACAAAGAACTATGAACTTGCACTCCAAGGTCTCTTTGTTCAGCAACGCACCCTTACCATTAAGTAGATATGACGTGCTCTGATTTGCTTTTCCAAAATGCAGTACCTCGTATTTATCTAAACTAAACTCCAACAGCCACTGCTCGGCCCATTGGCCCGTCTGATCAAGATCCCATTGTACTCTGAGGTAACCTTCTTCACTGTCCACTGCACCTCCAATTTTGTTGCCCCCTGCAAACTTGCTAACTATACCTCCTACGTTTGCATCCAAATCATTTATATAAATGATGAAAAGCAGTGGATTCAACACCGATCCTTGTAGCACATCAGTGGGCATAGGCGTCCAGTCTGAAAAGCAACTTTACACCAACACCTCTTGCCTTCGAGCCAATTCAAATGGCTATTTCTCCCTGTATTCCATATGATCTAAGCTTGCTAACCAGTATCCCATGGGAAACCTTGTCAAACACCTTACTGAAGTCCATACAGAACCCGTTCACCGTTCTGCCCTCATCAATGTTCTTTGTTACTTCTTCAAAACAATCAGTCAAGTTCGTGTGACATGATTTTCCACACACAAAACCATTGCTACTTTAAATTTAATCAAACTTTGGTCACTGGCCAGAAAGTATTCCCCCACTGACACCTCAGTCACCTGTCCTCAGTCTGTTATCATTGTGAGAGGCTGCTTCATTGCTGTGAATTTGAATTAAAATGAGAAAAACCTGGACTGACTGGACGCTGCTCCTCCATCAGGTAGCGAGTGGGGCAGGATCACAGGACACCGAATTTATAGTAAATTCTGTGTTCCATGATCTTGCCCCACTAACTACCCAATGAAGCTCTCGAAAGGTAGTATACTTCCAAATAAACCAGTTGGACTATAACCAGGCGTTGTGTGATTTTTAACTTTGGCCAGTCCAACACTGCCACATCTATGTCCTCATAGAATCCCTACAGTGTGGAAACAGGCCGTTCGGCCCAATAAGTACACACCAAATGAATTTGATTGATTCACTCATTGATTAGAGTGAAGGGATGTTTCAGCACCTTCTTCAGATGGTGCCTGAACTTTGTCAGGGTAAGGGCAAAAATACTATGCAGCAACTGAGAAACTGCATCATGAATCCCAATTCCAGCACAATTCATGTTGATTCGTAGACCAATAGCCTATCACAAACATTTGGCTCCATATTGAATACATTGTTAACACTAACAGTAACAAGATGGATTTACTTCAGCATTGCATTTCGGTGTCCCTGTGAGACTCTCCACTGGTCTCCTGTGGGCTCTGCTGGTCATTAACATGTGTCTAGTGATGAAATCATTGAGCAGCAGAATCGGGGAAATTGGAAAATCAGGTTTGAATGTGGTGGAGGAACTCAATTATGACCCAGTCTCAAGAGTAATAAACACCGATTGTTATATCACAAATCCAGGAGGTGTTATCCAGCCAATACCGAGCTGGGAGAATAAAATACCAGAAGATGTTCTTTAAACAGCTCAGCACAGTCGCTGTTCCCAGAACAGTTTTCTAACTGGAATATTTAAATTCAGCTTCTGGCAACAAATGGCCACAAATCAATCGAAGGTGAAAGTGATGGCCAACAAGACAGGACCGTCCGCCCCAATATAAAGCATTACAGCATAGATATTACACATCGGGACGCCCAAGAGGAAACTGTGGTGTTTTCAATCAACAATCAGAATGTGTCTCAGGATCAGATTGAGGATAACGACCAGTCGACCTGCCACTACCATGGCCACCAAGTAATGGGTATCACATCGAGACAATCCACATTCTTTATCAAGCAGCATGAAGATCATCACTACATTAACTGTGAGGAAGGCAAGCAAACAAGTTATACATTAATTTGGAGGTAAGGTTACAGTACCTTAATGGTTAGTCCTACTGCCTCACAGCGCCAGTGACGGGGCCTTGATTCCAGTCTGGGTCAACAGTCTGTGTGGAGTTTGTACATTCTCCCTGTGTCTGCATGGGTTTCTACTCAGTACTCCAGTCCGAAAATGTACATGTTAGATGATTGGCCATGGTGTATTTGTCCTAGAGTGACCAGTATTGTGCAGGTTCATTGGATTAGCTCTGGGAAATGCAGGGATAGGATGGGGTGCTGGGCTTGAGGTCAGTGAAGACTTGAGGGGCAACTTGGCATCTTGTGCACTGTAAGGATTCTATTCTGTAACTCTATGCCTCACAGCACATTGAGAAAAGCAGAAAAATCTCTTCATCTCTTTCGCCAATCAAAGTTGCCTAACTTCAGAGAAAACAACAAGTGCCCTCTAGCTATTGTCACAATTTTAATGTTTCTTGCAAGGAGTCACCCATGAAGGAAGCGTTGCTGTAGCTGTTCCCAGTTTTACTGAGATCGCAGCTGGAAGACTGTATGAGACTGTTTTTATCTCCTTGCCTCAGAAAGAATTTAATTACATGAGAAAGTGTATGGACACAGCTCACTTGGTTGATTCCTGGGATGACGAGTTCATCCCATGCGCAGTTTGGATGTATACCCTTTGAAGTTCAGCAGAAACAGACATGATCATACTGAGATATAACTGACCCTGAGAGGACTTCACAGGCTGGATGCTGAGATGATGCATCCCCACATGAGGTTGTGTCGAACTAGGGGAACTGGAGAATGTTTGAAAATGTAGCCTCTTCCATTTCAGACCGAGATAAGGATGTATCTGATAATGTGTTGCCCAGAGAGCAGTGAAGGCTGAATTTGATAGATATTTGATCAACTAGACAGCCAGTGCTTATGGGGGCCAGGTTTGAGGGGGTTGAATGGTCTATGTCTGTTCTGATTTGTTGTGCATCATGTCACAAATAGGAGGTGACTTGGTCCAAGGACAATCACTTTAAATGTAAGGGTGCTCCCATTTCAGATTGAGATGAGGATGCTCCTTTGTCCTGAGGGATGTGCTAACTGTGGCATTCTCATCTGCAGGGAGCAGTGCAGATATTCAAGGCTGAGCTCAGTAGCTCCTTGATAGTAAAAGGAGCCCGTGGCTATTGGGAACAGAGATGGACAGGGGGTTCAGCCACAGTCAGATCAGCTCTGGTCTGTCTGAATGGTGTATCAGAGACCGAATGGCCAACTGGTGCTACTACCTCCCGCGTAATGCCACACAACACGTCTCTGACAGAATTCCTCAAGGCTATTACTGAGGCACAGGAATAAACCATTCAGCCCGTCTAAAGAGTTGCATAGTTACTTGTATTCAGCACTTAGAACGTACTGCACAGTGTACCAAGGAGATGATTTAACTATTTTAAACAACTCCTCCTCATCTGACCAGATTCTGTGTATGTTTAGGGCTTGTCCATAGGGTCTGCATGTTTTAATATGTTGTGGGTGGAAGCTGGAGAAGAGTAGCATTGTGAGGTTATCTGTGGGTTTGCGGTAGAGTGAGGTGCCCATCCTTGATGGAGATACATTTGTCCAAGAATGAGACAGTAGAGATTAGTCCATTGTGAGTGTGATGGTGGGATAAAACTTGTTGATATCACTGTGTAGTTTTATCAGTGACTCCTCGCCATGGGTCCAGAGGAAGAAAATGTCATTGATGTACCTGGTGTATAGTGTTGGTTGGAGGTCCTGCGTAGAGAAGAAATCTTGTTCAAACATGTGCCTAAAGATGTTGGTATATTGGGGTGCAAATTTGGTCCCCATGGTTGAACCGTGTGCCTGGATGAAGAACCTGTTGTCAAAGGTGAAGACATTGTAATTGAGGATAAAACGGATGAGTTGTCGGACGGTGCTCGGAAATTGGCAGTTGTTGCTCGTCTTTAAAGAACTCCCAAACCGCAAACAGGTGAAGGGGTAAATGTAGGGGAATTGGTCGGTGTGGACTTGTTGGGCCGAAGGGCCTGTTTCCACACTGTAAGTAATCTAATCTAATCTAAACTATAGAGGAAACAGAGAGTAATGAATAACGAACAGTACAGCACAGGAACAGTCCCTTCAGCCCACCAAGACTGTGCTCACACTTGATGCCTTCCCAAATGAAAAACCATTTATCTTTTCATGGTCCATATCACTCGATTCCCTACCTATTCAAGAAATTGCAATTGTATCCACCTCCACCATTACCTTTCAGAAGCACATTTCAGGTAGCAATCACCATCGGTGTAAAAAAGCTGTCTCACATCTCCTTTAAACTTTCCCTTCTTACCTTAAATCTATGTCCCCTTGTAATTGAGATGAGTATCCTGGGAAAAAAGGCTCTGACTATCCACAGTAATAGCCTGGGGCTCTGATTGCAAGTGTAGTGATATTATCACAATCCCACTGACTCTCCTGAAGTCAGCACCTTTCAGGGAGAACACACAATATTTCTAGTCAAATTATTTGTGGCAGGAAGAGAATAGGAACCGTTGAATCTGGATAGAACAAAGGTGCAGATGATGGTTTATTCAGCAGCTAGACTGAGACAAAATGGTAGACCTGAGATATTGCGGAGTTGATAGTGAACAGGATTGGTGCAGGAGAGAATATGGAAATAGATATCAGCTTAGAGCCGAAGTACATGTTTGAGTTATACGCAGTTTGATTCCACTTCAGATATTGGCATTAAAATTGTTTGGTTAGGAATAGAGTTTGTGGACAGAAGTCATGGCAACAGCTTCCTTTTTTTCAGTATTTAAATTATGAGGACAGTAAGTTAGTTCAACAAAGTTTATTGAATTCATAGTCAGATAGAAAGACTTACCAGGAATAATAGTGAGGAGAGGATAGAAATCAGCTTGAATCAGCCAAAGCACTCTTAAGGTCCACCCAATCTTGAGGAAGTTTGTGAAGACCCAAATGTAAACCCCTGGTCAGTATTGGAACATTCCAGTCTATTGTTCTCATATTCTGGTCCATTGTTGGAACAATCCAGTGCATTGTTCTCAGACTCTGATCTCTTCTCTCCCTCACTCTTGAACTGTTGATCCTGGTTAGTGCTGCAAGTGAAGTTCCTACTGATACTATGTGATAATATTGTAAGACCCCTCCTTATTAATATGAAGTAAACCTTTTCGTGAAATAATTTGATGCATGGAGACTGACATTAACTACAGTCACTGAACGAGCAGGTTCACTTAACCCCATTCAAACCAATTTGTTCTATACCATGGTAAATTAATACATTTGCTCAGTCTGGATGGGATGTCTGAGTGTTTCTGAGGAATGGACACAACAGCAAAGTGATTGATCTTAACTATTTAATGCTCCATAGATAGGGAAGTGTTGTCAGAGGACTGAAGAGTTTTCAATTACCATCTCTTTTCATAAAAGAAGAGACAAACCCTGTAATAAAGAATAGCCAATATAATATAATTAAAATATTGAGGAGACTTCTAGAGTCTACCATTTGGGGAGAATAATTTGTTCCTCAGAAATATTGGATTTGCAAGAAGCAACTAGAATAGAGACACAAATAGAAAACACATGTATAGACAAGAAAGGTCAGTTTATTAAGCTAGTATCAGAGCAGATCAATGAAGATGGTCCTGTAAATTTTCTCAACTAAAATATAATCAAGGGTCATTGTCGTGGAAATTAAATCTACTCAACTATTAGCAGGAGCAAAGAAAGGATCCTTATTTTGAATCTTGCATCATTGACTCACTACGCTACGCCAGATGCCTTAATGCAAAGAGCACTGAAACATTGTACAGATGCTTGCCAGAAAGTGTTCCTTATCACACTCTCAAGGGCAACTCCCTGGTCTTTCAGACATAATGGTTCTTCAGCCTTCGCTGAGTTTTACTATTGCAAGGTCAAGTAGAATGTTTACAGAATTCACACTGAGTTAAGCTGACGGCAACCCTTCATCAAAGCATCGTTTACAAAGATCAGTACAGTGTTGAATTAAAGAAAAGCATTCTCTTTAAATTTCATAGTAAATGGATAATTAATTTCACAGTAAATGGATAATTTCCCATTTCATTTTCCCCCTTTTTGTCATTTTATGACATCAAGCCCAACTACAAAGAAATAAAGAGCCATAATAGCTATACATCAAAAAAAGTTTAGGAAACACCAGGCCTTTCCTCAGACACCACCTCCCCGAAACACAGCTTTGTGGTAGTATCTTCCCGTGCTCTGGTGTGCCCTGTACATAGCCCATGTGTGAGCTGCGGCAGCCCCATAACCGTATGAGACTTCTAATCACTACTTGCACTAAATTGGTTCTGGTACTGTCCGATATCTCCTCGGGCCCAGCTACACGCTTGTAATGCCTGGTGTGTACCCACGTGGCTCTTTCTGCGATCTTAACTGCTGTCTGTGTTACAAGGAGCACTTGAAACGGTCCAAGCCACCTGTTCGCCTTCCAGTTGTTCCTCCTGAAGTCTTTCACCACAGTCCAGTCTACAGGTTCGAGATCATGCAGCTTCCCTCCTGCTATCTGGGGTAGTTCTGCTTTCACTTGATTCTGTATTTGAGACAAAAGTGCAGCGAGTTTTATACAGTATCACAACATCTCATCCTCACAGCGGCCTGTTATCTGTCTTACCTTAGGTCTTGGGCCCATTCCTGTGTTGGGCGGTCTACCAAACAAAATCTCAAACGGTCTAGGATTAACTCTTCCTCTCCTCCTCGATCTCATATACATTAGCACAACCGGAAGTGCCTTTGTCCATGTCACCCCTAATTCCTCACAACATTTTGTCAATTTATTTTTTAGGGGAGCATTTTCACTCTCCCCTGCCCCACTACTCACTGGGTGGTAGGCACAGGGTTGTCTCATATATTTTACCAAATAATCACTGATCTGTTGTAAGACATTATTGACAAATGGTGTCCCATTGTCACTATTGATCCTTTCAGGGATGTCCCATCTCAGAATTATCTCAGTTAGCAAAGCCTTGCCTACTGCACTGACATCCTGTTTAGACGTGGGGAATGCTTCCACCCATTTGGAAAACATATCAACTATTACCAGACAATAGCTTTTCACTTCGCTGGGCGTTAGCTCAATGAAATCCGTCTGTAAATGTACTAAAGGTTTTTGGGGTTGGGGGTGTGCTGCATGACTTATCTGTTTTCCCCTTCCCATATTATTAGTGACACAGATAAAACAATATTTCTGGGATTAATAAGTAAATCCCTTAGTGTACCAGTGTGCCAAAATACTGTCGTACGCCCACCCTTTGGACACATGGTCCTTACCGTGTGTCAGTTTGGCATGTAATGGAAATAATGATAGTGGTAGACATAAGATCATTATTTTTTGTGTGAGCTTCACACTTACACACAGCGATTGATTTAGGCAACAGGGCTGCTTCCAGGAGGTCGCAAATCAGGTCGCGGTGTGTGATGGGCTTTCTGGTGGAGGCCAAGAATCCCCTGTGTTTCCACAGGGTTCCATAATCATGTACAACCCCAAAGGCATATCTGCTATCGGTGTAAATATTCACTGTCCTTCCCTCAGCCAACTTACAGGCCTCAGTCAAGGCAATCAGCTCTACTGCTGGCCCTGACAGATGAGAAGGGAGTGATCCCACTTTGACTACCTCGTAGATAGTCACTGCATCATACCCAACACAATCCTGGCCTGTCCCCTTGCTCCTGAATGCTGACCCAACCACAAACAAACTCCATGTCTGGATTCTGACATGGTCAATCCTGCAAATCTGGTCTGGGGCTACAAATTTCATTAGTTACAGCAACACAATCGCGTGGGTCTCTGTCTCCTTCTGTGGGGAGAAGGCTAGCAGGGTTAAGGGCGTTACATCGCTTTATTGTAATATTAGGCGTCTCCAATAACACAGTATTGTATCGGAGCCAACGTGCTGCTGACATGTGTGCGGTCTTTTGCTCGGACAGCAGTCAGGATCCTGCATGTGGGACCAGGAGGGTTAATTCACCACAGCCGACTATATCCCTGGATGCTACAACAGTCTTTTCAGCTGCGGCCACAGCTCACAGGCATTGGGGCAATCCTGCCACTACAGGGTCAAGTTTACCTGAAAAATATGCTACCGGCCTCAATCTTCCCCAATGATCCTGGAACAGCACAGATGTCATGCAGCCACGCTAATCATCTACCGTTTGTACAAAAGGCTGGTTTGGGTTCAGAATCCCCAGTGTAGGTGTAGTTTGGAGCGCCCCTTTTTAATTCAGCAAAGGCACTCTCGGCCTCTGGGGTCCACTCTGGTTCTGCAACCCTTTTCCATGGGCTATGTCACTTAGGAGACCCTCAAGGGTTGTGTAATGTGTGATAAACATCATACAGTAGGAGCACATACCCAAAAAGGAGAGCAATTGTCTCTTCGTGTGAGGCTTTGGAATACTTGCTGGATTGCTTGAACTCTGTCTTGACCAATAGCCTTCCCTTATTCAGATATTAGGTGACCTATGAACTTCACCTGTTGTTGCACAAATTGTAGCTTTGCGAGACTGGCTTTGTGCCCTTCCCGCGCTAGATGGCAGAGCAATGCAAAGGTCTCCTTCCACATTGTTCCTTTGTTGGTGCCGCAGTCAAGCAATCATCTCCATACTGCAGCAGCACTGACCCCGGGATTTGAACAAGAGTCTCCAGACTCCTGCGTAGAGCCACATTCTATATGGTGGGAGACTCGCTGTAACCTGGCGTGAAGGTATATGATTTCCTTTTGAATGAAAAAGTGAACCACAATTGACTATCTGGGTGTACCGGTACACTAAAGAAGGCATTTGTTAAATCCACAACAGGGAACCATTTCCTGTCCGGTGGAATTTGAGCCAATATAGTATAGGGATTGGGAACGTTTGGGGCATGTGGAACAACAGCGTCATTGACAGCCTGCAGGTCTTGAACAAATCTCCATTCCTCCGGTTCACCGGGAATGTTTGTCTTTTTGAACGGATAAATGGGGGTTCTCACCGGTGAGTTTTCACAGGGGATTATCACTCCAGCATTTAGGAGGGATTCAAAGACTGGAGTAATTCCTTCTATGGCTTTGGGTTTTAACAGGTATTGTGCTCTGCGAGGACGATACTCAGACTTTGGGGTTATCCTTATGGGCTCACAGCCCATATGAGCCCCATATCATGTTTGCCCTTTGTTCACAACACAGTAGGGACCATTTCTAATCTTGGGTTTGAGACTTCTATTTTCGGGAAACGCCAGGCTATCCCCCTCGGCTTCTCAGGGCGAGCGGGCGTTACCTGGACTGTCCTATCTGCCTGAGTTAGCCAATTTAATTTCTTCTTATATGTCCGCATATCTGCATTTAACCAGATACCCACATCGTCCCTGAAGACCCAACCTTTCATTCTTTGTGCCTTTAGCACTCATGCTCCTCAATCCTACCACCTGTCACTAGACGCCTTCGCCAGTGACACGTGAGACCAGAACTTTCCACATCAACAAGATAGGGTCTACTTGCCGTCACAGATACTTTAGATAAGTTCACACGGATTGCACATCTGTGATAACTCCAATAAAATTCACACAATAACAACTGATCTGGTTTCACCAATCTCCTGAAACCATCCTTCTCCTATGGTTCGTCAGGGCCATCACGGTGTATGTGTTCTTTGCAGTGCAGCATGTCTCCAGCAAGAAAATCGGTGTTAGTAGGATTAACATAGTTAATTGCTTCCAGGGTGAGTGAATTGCTGACTGAACTTTTCTCTCTCTGGATTAATAGCCACTTATAGACATGCATCAGGGGTCGTAGGTCATATTTTACAGCCTGCACTGGGTAAATCGTTTCTTTGAATTATCTGCAAGCCCGTTGGAGTACTGACCAAATCCAATCCCAGTCTCCGTATGAGATCCCGGCCCATCAAATTTAAAGGACAAAATTCCAATAACAAGAAGGAGAATTGGAATGTTTCCCCTTTACTAGAGCTGCAGAAAATCTCTCCCGCACCATGACTCCTGATGCACCCATTGTGTTCAGGAACCTTTCACTCATCTTTATTTGTGTCGATTGTCTAAACGGGCCTAATGTAAGGATTGAGTGTGTTGCCCCTGTATCTACCAAAAAGGGAACTGATGTACTTTCACATAAAACATAGAGGTGGGCATCGACTTATCCACATCATTGTGATATTGGACATACCATCCACACTTTGCAATCTCAGTGCTGAACATTGAGGTGTGGTATGTCTCAGTGTGTGAAAGGTTAGTAGAAGAGATTAGCAAAAGCGAGTCTTCGTTGCCAAGCATAAAGGAAAGAGGCTTACCTGTACCTTGTGGGCTGCCCACGCCTACCTCAGCCTTCCCCTGTTAGTCACCCTCATGTCCCACCTCTAGGGCCGAGTGAGGCTGTCTGTGTGGGCACCGTCTCACCCAGTGGTCCATTGCTCTGCAAACAAAGCACCCGCCAGATCTCCCTCTATCAGTGCCTCTTTTGTGACCTCTTCCTCTTCCGTGACCTCCCCGTCTGCCTCTCTCTCTTCCTGCAGCACCTCCCTCCAACAGCTGGGTGACCATTTGCATCATAGTAAGCTGAGCTTTATGCGTTTGCTGTTCCATCTTTAGTTTCTGATTATCCTTCTCTTGGGTAAGCAATATTTCAGCATGTATTGCATGTTGTTCTATCAAATTCAGCTTTCCCGTGTCCCAGGTCTTTTACCTTTTTCGCTATTTCTTCCTTCTTTCCATTGATGAAGCTGTTCCTCAGGTGTGCCTCATACAGTGTGATTTCTGCAGTCGTTATGTCCTCATGTCGTCTCAGTGCACTATGGGTGTTATGGACTTCAGTGAGGTACTGGGACACTTTCTCACATTCCCATTGTTTTCACATTGCTGTTTTGGTCATGTCTATTCGCACTGGGAATGCATCCCGACAGGCGGTTGCCAGCGCTGCAACAAAAGCATTAAAATCACCCTTCTCTTCCACTTGCGGGTTGGCTGCTCTTGCATGGACGTTTGCAGCTGGCCAGGTATCCTTGTGTTTGGTGACATTGGCACCTAGTTTTCGTCCCAGGAGACGTCTCATATCTTGTGATGTGGGACGGAACTCAGTACAGAACTTTGTCACTTCTTATTAGCTCCAACCTCGTGTGGGTCAGGCAACTGCCCACAGGCACTTTCCAGATCCGTCATGGTCCATGGCTGGTGGGCCAACACTGTGCGCCCTTCTGGACCTGCAACTTCAACCATTGGGGCTTGCAGAACGACCTGGTTAGATAATCGTACACCAGTGCACTCACGGACTCATCATCCGTCGGGGGGTGATCACGGACAGGCCTTGGATGCCTTTCCATCTTGGAGTGGTCGTCCTTCTTTTGGCCTTCTTGCTTCGGTCTGTTGCGGGTATGGTGGGCTATCGGTGATCTAGTAGGCCCTGAGGTGGTGGTCGCTGACGTGGAACTTTCACCTGGCAGATCCCGTTGGGGGGCTGCAGGTCTCGGAGGGAAGTCATCAAGGTCAGGGTCTGAAACAGATTTAAGACACTGTACAGCTTCTTTAGGTTGTTTCCCACATGGGCACTGGTGGTTGTACGTTTATTTGATCTATCCTTTACTTGAGAATTCCTTTCTCTGATATCAGCCTCAGAATTCCACATACAAGAAGCACTCCAATTCATAGCTTCGATCTTTCCGTCCCTTTTCTCCTTCTCTCTCTCCTCCTACCTCAACCTTCATATTTCCAGCTGATTTTTCCTAAAACGTCCTCCCTCCGGAAAACCACATTCCTTTATCCACGATTCTAACTGCTTTACACATTCTGGGCGGTACTTATTTAGCATGTATTGTATTTTTGGTTGGCTATTCCAAATTTTGTGAGGACTCCCCCTTTGTTTGCTCTTGCCAGAACCCATTTTTAGTGTAATTGGAAAAGTGTTCAGCTCTCTTTCTCTCTCTCTCTCTGTCTCTCACTCTCGTGGTACGGTTATCTTTTCCCTTTTGCCTTGCTTTTACCTCCAGAGTTTCCCCTCTCACAATGAGCACGTCCACCTCAAGGCCTTGGTTTTCGTAAACCAAGAAACCACATACCTGGTACGTCTTCGGTGAGTCCAACTCAGCCAGTGGTGGTTCCAAGTCTAAAACCACCCTTAACCTTGCTGTCTCCTAAACACTCTTCAGACAGCAATCCCCTTCCCTTGGGGTTTTACTCTAATACCACGTGAGAGTTCACTGGACCCTTTTCCTGCTGTATTTATTCTCTATGAATGACTCTCTATGTAGGATTATACAAACCATGACTCTTAACCGACCTTAATTGATTTGAAACCCCGGCGCTAGGGCAATCTACAGATTCCCAGTCCTCTCACGCAAAAGGGCCAATTCAGCGCTCGAGATGAAGTGAAAGACCTTCAAGGCGCTGGCACCTGCGCTTCCTGGGAATCTTCAGAATTTCATCCAATCGCGGGATCCCAGGACGAGCCCCCAAGTTTACTGTCATGGAAATTAAATCGACTTGACTCAATAATTAGCAAGAGCAAAGCAAAGGTCTTTATTAAAAATTTTACAAGATTGACCCATTACACTAAGTCAGATGCTCAATGCAATAAGTACCCAAACATTTACACAGACACCTGCCTTATAGCGTTCCTTACCACACTCTCAAGGGCAGAGACTGGGGAAACTCAAGTTGTTAACCTCTCATCCCCTGGTGCTAGATGTAACAATTATTCAGCTTTCGCTGAGTTCGACTATCGCAAGGTCGAGTTGAATGCTTACAGAATTCAAACAGAGATAAGCTAACTGCAACCCTTCATCAAAGCATCGTTTACAAAGCTCAACACAGCATTGATTTAAACAAAGCATTCCCTTTAAACTTTACAGTAAATGGATAATTAATTTCACAGTAAATGGGTAGTTTTCTATTATAGTCACAGTGTGTTCAGAGAGTCAGAGGGTGTCACAATGTGTCTCAGAGAGAGTCACAGTGAGTCAGAGTGTCATAGTGTGTCTCAGGGTGTGTCTTAGAGAGCGTCTCAGTGTGTCCCATTGTGTCTCAGAGAGTGTCACAGTGTTTCAGAGAGAGGCAGGGAATGTCATAGTGTGTCAGAGAGTGTCGCAGTGTGTCAGAGAATGTCACAGTGTGTCTCAAAGACAGTCAGAGAGTGTCAAAGTATATCAGAGAGTGGCACAGTATGTCCCAGACAATGCCAGAGAGTGTCACAGTAGGACTCAGAGATTGTCAGAGAGAGTCGGAGAGTGTCACAGTTCGTTACAGAGAGTGTCAAAGAGGGTCAGACAGTGTAACAGTGTGTCTCAGAGAGTGTCACAGTGTGTCTCAGGGAGTGTCAGAGAGTGTCAGGGAGTGCCACAGTGTGTTTCAGAGAGTGTCACAGTGTGTCTCAGAGAGTGTCACAGCATCTCAGAGAACGTCACCCAGTGTCAGAGAGTGTCACAGTGTGTTTCTGAGGGTCAGACAGAGAGACAGAATGTGTCACAGTGCGTCTCAGAGAGTGTCACAGCATCTCAGAGAACTTCACCGTGTGTCAGAGAGTGTCACAGTGTGTTACAGAGAGTGTCAAAGAGGGTCAGACAGTGTAACAGTGTGTCCCAGAGAGTGTCACAGTGTGTCTCAGGGAGTGACAGAGAGAGTCAGGGAGTGTCACAGTGTGTCAGGGATTGTCACAGTGTGTCGGAGAGAGTCAGAGAGTGTCACAGTGTGTCAGAGAGTGTCATAGTGTGTCTCAGAGAGTCAGAGAGTGCTTCATACAGAGTCAAACAGTATCACAGTGTGTCACAGTCTTTCAGAGAATGTCACAGTGTTTCTCAGAGAGTGACAGAGAGAGTCGGAGAGTGGCACAGTGTGTTTCAGAGAGTGTCAGAGAGAGTCAGAGAGAGTCAGAGAGTGTCAAAACTTGTCACAGTGTGTCACAGTCTGTCGGTGAGTGTCACAGTACGTTTCAGAGAGTGTCAGAGAGTGCCACAGTGTGTTTCAGATCGTGTCAGAGAGAGTCAGAGACAGTCAAAACTTGTCACAGTGTGTCTCAGTCTGTCAGAGAGAGCCACAGTGTGTTTCAGAGAGTGTCACAGTGTGTCTCAGAGAGTGTCACAGTGTATCAGAGATTGTCACAGTGTCTCACAGTCGGTCAGAGAGTGTCAGAGAGAGTCAGAGAGTATCACAGTGTGTCTCAGAGAGTGTCAGTGAGAGTCAGATAGTGTCACAGTTTGCCAGAGAGTGTCACAGTGTGTCTCGGAGATTTTCAGGGAGTGTCTCAGTGTGTCACAGTCTGTCAGAGAGAGTCAGTGTGTCTCAGAGAGTGTCAGGGAGAGTCAGAGAGTGTCACAGTGTGTCTCTGAGAGTGTCAGAGCAATTCAGAGAGTGTCACAGTGTGTACCAGTCTGTTAGGGAGTGTTACATCGTGCATCAGAGAGTGTCAGAATGTGTCACAGTTTGTCACAATCTGTCAGAGAGTGTCACAGTGTGTTGTGTTGTTCCTCAGAGAGTGTCAGAGAGTGTCACAGTGTGTTGTGTTGTTCCTCAGAGAGGGTCAGAGAGGGTCAGAGAGTGTCACAGTCTGTCTCAGATAGAGTCAGATAGTTTCACTTTGTGTCTCAGAGAGAGTCACAGTGTCACAGTCTGTTTCAGAGAGTGTCAGAGAGTGTCACAGTCGTCTCAGAGAGGGTCAGAGTGTGTCACAGTGTGTCACAGTCAGTCAAAGAGCGTCATAGTATGTCTTAGAGAGTGTCACAGTGTCACAGTCTGTCCGAGAATGTGACAGTGTGTTTCAGAGAGTGTCACAGTCTGCCTCAGAGAGTGTCAGAGAAAGACAGAGAGTGTCAGAGTTTGTCACAGTCTGTCAGAGAGTGTCACAGTGTGTTACAGAGTGCATCAGAGAGTGTCAGAGAGTGTCACAGTCTATCTCAAAGCGGGTCAGAATATGTCACAGTGTGTCACAACATGTCAAAGAGTGTCATAGTAGGTCTCAGAGTATGTCAGAGAGAGTCAGAGAGTGTTACAGTGTGTCTCAGAGAGTGTCACAGTGTATTTCAGAGAATCAGAGAAAGTCAGAAAGTGTCACAGTGTGTCTCAGAGAGTTTCACAGTATCTCAGAGAATGTCACAGTGTGTCAGAAAGTGTCACAGTGTGTCTCAGAGTGAGTCAGAGAGTGTCACAGTGTGTCACAATCTGTCAGAGAGAGTCACAGTGTGTCTCAGAGAGTGTGAGAGAGAGTCAGAAGATGTCACAGTGTGTCACACTCTGTCTCAGAAAGTGATCGAGTGTCTCAGAGAGAGAGGCAGGGAGTGTCACAGTGTGTGTCAGAGAGTGTCACAGTGTGTTTCTGAGGGTCAAAGAGAGAGACAGAATGTGTCACAGTGTGTCTCAGAGAGTGTCACAGCATCTCAGAGAACGTCACCGTGTGTCATAGAGTGTCACAGTGTGTTACAGAGAGTGCCAATGAGGGTCAGACAGTGTAACAATGTGTCCCAGAGAGTGTCACAGTGTGTTTCTGAGGGTCAGACAGAGGTAGAATGTGTCACAGTGCGTCTCAGAGAGTGTCACAGCATCTCAGAGAACGTCACCGTGTCTCAGAAAGTGTCACAGTGTGTTTCTGAGGGTCAGACAGAGAGATAGAATGTGTCACAGTGCGTCTAGGAGAGTGTCACAACATCTCAGAGAACTTCACCGTGTATCAGAGAGTGTCACAGTGTGTTACAGAGAGTGTCAAAGAGGGTCAGACAGTGTAACAGTGTGTCCCCGAGAGTGTCACAGTGTGTCTCAGGGAGTGACAGAGAGAGTCAGGGAGTGTCACAGTGGGTCACAGTCTGTCAGAGAGTGTTACAGTATGTCTCAGAGAGCGTCAGAGATTATCACAGTGTCTTAGAGAGGGATACAGTATGTCTCTGAGAGTGTCAGAAAGTGTCACAGTCTCTTAGAGAGTGTCACAGTGTGTCAGAGATTGTCATAGTGTGTCAGATAGATTCAGACAGTGTCAAAGTGTGTCAGAGAGTGCCACAGTTTGTCTCACAGAGTGTCAGAAAGTGTCACAGCGTCTCAGGGGGGGGTGTCACAGTGTGTCAGGGATTGTCACAGTGTGTCAGAGAGAGAGAGTCAACGAGTTTCACAGTGTGTCAGAGAGTGTCATAGTGTGTCTCAGAGAGTCAGAGAGTGCTTCATACAGAGTCAAACAGTATCACAGTGTGTCACAGTCTATCAGAGAATGTCACAGTGTTTCTCAGAGAGTGACAGAGAGAGTTGGAGAGTGGCACAGTGTGTTTCAGAGAGTGTCAGAGAGTGCCAAAACGTGTCACAGTGTGTCACAGTCTGTCAGAGAGTGTCACGGTGCGTTTCAGAGAGTGTCAATGATAGTCAGCGAGTGTCAGAGAGAGTCAAAACGTGTCACAGTGTGTCACAGCCTGTCAGAGAATGTCACCGTACGTTTCAGAGAGTGTCAGAGTGAGCCACAGTATGTTTCACAGAGTGTCACAGTGTATCAGAGATTGTCACTGTGTATCAGAGATTGTCATAGTGTCTCACAGTCGGTCAGAGAGTGTCAGAGAGAGTCAGAGAGTGTCTCAGTATGTATGAGAGTGTCAGAGAGAGTCAGAAAGTATCACAGTGTGTCTCAGAGAGTGTCACATTGTCTCAGAGAATGTCACAGTGTGTCAGAAAGTGTCACAGTGTGTCTCAGAGTGAGTCAGAGAGTGTCACAGTGTGTCACAATCTGTCAGAGAGAGTTACAGCGTGTCTCAGAGAGTTTCACAGTGTGCTACAGTCTGTCAGAGAAGGTTACAGTGTATTTCAGAGTGTCTCAGAGAGTGTCAGAGAGTGTCAGTGTTTGTCTCAGAGAATGTCACAGTCTGTCAGAGAGTGTTACAGTGTGTCTCAGAAAGTGTCAGAGAGGGTCAGCATTTGCCTCAGAGAGGGTCGCCATTTGTCACAGAGTGTTGCAGTGCGTCTCAGAGAATGACAGAGAGGTTCAGAGAGTGTCATAGTGTGACTCAGAGAGTGTCATAGAGGGTCAGAGAGTGACACAGTGTCTCTGAAAATGTCACCGTGTGTCAGAGAGTGTTGTAGTGTTTCACATGTGTTTCAGAGTGTGTCAGAGAGAGTCTGAGAATGTCATAGTGTGTCATACTATATCTCAGAGAGTGTCAGAGAGAGTCAGAGAGTGTCTCAGTATGTATGAGAGTGTCAGAGAGAGTCAGAAAGTGTCACAGTGTGTCTCAGAGAGTGTCACATTGTCTCAGAGAATGTCACAGTGTGTCAGAAAGTGTCACAGTGTGTCTCAGAGTGAGTCAGAGAGTGTCACATTGTGTCACAATCTGTCAGAGAGAGTTCCAGTGTGTCTCAGAGAGTGTGAGAGAGAGTCAGAAAATGTGACAGTGTGTCACACTGTGTCTCAGAGAGTGACCGAGTGTCTCAGAGAGAGGCAGGGAGTGTCACAGTGTGTCTCAGAGAGTGTCACAGTGTCTCTGAGAACATCACCGTGTGTCAGAGAGTGTCACAGTGTGTCTCAGAGAGTGTCACAGTGTGTCTCAGACAGTGTTGAAGCAAGTCAAACAGTGTTATAGTGTGTCTCAGAGTGTCAGAGAGAGTCACAGAGTGACACGGTGTGTCTCAGAGTGTCAGAGAGAGTCAGAGAGTCTCATAGTGTGTCTCAGACAGAATCAGAGAGGGCAGTGAGTTTCACAGTATGTCTCTGAGAGCGTCAGAGTGTGCCTCATAGTGGCAGAGTGAGTCAGAAAGTGTCACAGTGCGTCTCAGGGAGTTTCGCAGTCTGTCAGAGAAGGTTACAGTGTATTTCAAAGTGTGTCAGAGAAAGTCAGTGAGTATCACATTGAGTCGTACTGTGTCTCAGAGACTGTCAGAGTGGGTCAGCGTTTGTCCCAGAGTGAGTTGCAGTCTGTCAGAAAGTGTCACAGTGTGTCTCATAGGGTGTCAGGGAGAGTCAGAGAGAGTCATAGACTGTCACACTGAGTTTCAGAGAATGTCAGAGAGAGGCAGAGCGTGTCACAGTTTGTTACAATCTGTCAGAGAGTGTCACAGTGTGTCTCAGAGAGTGTCACAGTCTGTCTCAGAGATTGTCTGAGAGTGTCACTATGTGTCTCAGATAGTGTGAGAGAGAGTCATAAGATGTCACAGTGTGTCTCAGAGTCAGAGAGAGACAGAAAGTGTCACAGAGATTGTCATAGTCTCTCAGAGAGTGTCACAGTGTGTCTCAGTGAGTGTCAGAGAGAGTCAGTGAGTATCACAGTGTGTCTCAGAGAGTGTCAGAATGTGTCACAGTGTTTCACAGTCTGTCAGAGAGTGTCATAGAGTGTTACAGTGTGTCTCAGAGAGGGTCAGAGAGTTTTACAGTGTGTCTCAGAGAGTCAGAGACTGTCTCAGTGTGTCACAGTCTGTCAGGGATTGTCACAGTGTGCCTCAGAGAGTGTCAGAGAAAGTCAGCGAATGTCACAGTGTGTCATAGACTGTCAAAAAATGTCACAGTTTGTCTCAGAGCGTCAGAGAGAGTCAGAAAGTGTCGCAGTGTGTCTCAGAGAGTGTCACAGTATGTCACAGTCTGTCAGAGAAGGTTGCAGTGTATTTCAGAGTGAGTCAGAGAGAGTCAGAAAGTGTCAAAGTGTGTCATACTGTGTCTCATAGAGTGTCAGAGAGTGTCAGTGTTTGTCTCAGAGAGTGTCACAGTCCATGAGAGAGTGTGACAGTGTGTCTCAGAGATTGACAGAAAAAGTCAGAGAGTGTCACATTGTGCCTCAGTGTCAGAGAGTGTCACAGTCTGTCTCAGAGAGTGTCAGAGAGAGACAGAAGTTGTCACAGTGTGTCTCAGAGAGTGTGACAGTGTCGCAGATAATGTCACCATGTGTCAGATCGCATCGCAGTCGGGCAGAGAGTGTCAGAGAGTGTCACAGAGAGTGTCACAGTGTGTCAGAGAGTGTCAGAAAGATCAGAAAGTGTCACAGTGTGTCTAAGTGAGAAAATGTCACCGTGTGTCAGAGAGTGTCACAGTAGGTCAGATAGTGTCATCGTGTGTCTCAGAAATTGTCACAGTCTGTCAGAGAGTGTCACAGCATGCCTAAGAGAGTGTCATAGTGTGTCACAGTGTGTCTAAGAACCAGTCAGAGACTATCACAGTGTGTCTCAGAGAGAGTCAGAGAGTATCACAGTGTGTCACAGTCTGTCAGAAAGTGTCACAGTGTGTCTCAGAGAGTGTCATAGAGAATCAGAGAGCGTCACAGTGTGTCACAATCTGTCAGAGACAGTCACAGTGCGTCTCAGAAAATGTAAGTGAGTGTCAGATAGCGTAACAGTGTGTCTCAGAGAGTGCCACATGTGTTTCAGAGAATGCCCGAGAGCGTCAAAGAGTGTCATAGTGTGTCATACTGTGTCTCAGAGCGTGTTAGGGAGTGTCACAGTCTGTCTCAGACAGTGTCACAGTGTGTCTCAGAGTGTCAGATAGAGTCAATGAGTGTCATAATGTGTCTCAGACAGAGTCAAATAGGTCAGAGAGTGTCACAGTGTGCCTTTGAGAGCGTCAGAGTGTGCCTCAGAGTGGCAGAGTGAGTCAGAAAGTGTCACAGTGTGTCTCAGGGAGTGTCAAAGTTTGTCAGAGAAGGTTACAGTGCATTTCAGAGTGTGTCAGAGAGAGTCAGTGAGTGTCACACTGAGTCGGACTGTGACTCAGAGAGGGTCAGAGAGGGTCAGCGTTTGTCTCAGAAATTGTCACAGTCTGTCAGAGAGTGTCACAGCATGCCTAAGAGAGTGTCATAGTGTGTCACAGTGTGTCTAAGAACCAGTCAGAGACTATCACAGTGTGTCTCAGAGAGAGTCAGAGAGTATCACAGTGTGTCACAGTCTGTCAGATAGTGTCACAGTGTGTCTCAGAGAGTGTCATAGAGAATCAGAGAGCGTCACAGTGTGTCACAATCTGTCAGAGACAGTCACAGTGCGTCTCAGAAAATGTAAGTGAGTGTCAGATAGCGTAACAGTGTGTCTCAGAGAGTGCCACATGTGTTTCAGAGAATGCCCGAGAGCGTCAAAGAGTGTCATAGTGTGTCATACTGTGTCTCAGAGCGTGTTAGGGAGTGTCACAGTCTGTCTCAGACAGTGTCACAGTGTGTCTCAGAGTGTCAGATAGAGTCAATGAGTGTCATAATGTGTCTCAGACAGAATCAAATAGGTCAGAGAGTGTCACAGTGTGCCTTTGAGAGCGTCAGAGTGTGCCTCAGAGTGGCAGAGTGAGTCAGAAAGTGTCACAGTGTGTCTCAGGGAGTGTCAAAGTTTGTCAGAGAAGGTTACAGTGCATTTCAGAGTGTGTCAGAGAGAGTCAGTGAGTGTCACACTGAGTCGGACTGTGACTCAGAGAGGGTCAGAGAGGGTCAGCGTTTGTCTCAGAAAGTGTCACAGAGAGTGTCACAGCCTGTCAGAGAGTGTGACAGTGTGTTTCAGAGAGTGTCAGAAAGATCAGAAAGTGTCACAGTGTGTCTAAGTGAGAAAATGTCACCGTGTGTCAGAGAGTGTCCCAGTCGGTCAGAGAGTGTCATCGTGCGTCTCAGAAATTGTCACAGTCTGTCAGAGAGTGTCACAGCATGTCTAAGAGACTATCACTGTGTGTCCCAGAGAGAGTCACATTGTGCTTCAGAGAGTGTCAGAGAGAGTCTGAGTGTGTTACACTGTGTCTCAGAGCGTGACAGAGAGGGTCAGAGAGTGTCACAGTGTGTCTCAGAGAGTGTCAGAGTGTGTCACAGTCTGTCCGAGAAGGTTACAGTTTATTTCAGAGTGTATCAGACAGTGTCAGAGAGGGTCAGCATTTGTCTCAAAGAGGGTCACAGTCTGTCAGAGGGTGTTACTGTGTGTCTCAGAGAGAGTCAAAAGTGTCGCAGTATGTCTCCAACAGTGTCACAGTGTCTCAGAGAATATCACCGTGTGTCTGAGAGTGTCACAGTGTGTCAGAGTGTGTCATAGTTTGTCAGAGAGTTTCATAGTGCGTCATAGTGTGTTTCAGAGAGTGTCAGAGAGAGTCGGAGAGTGTCACAGTCTGTCTTAGAGAGTGTCAGAGAATCCACAGTATGTCTCGGAGAGCATCACAGTGTGTCAACGAGTGTCACAGTCTGTCTCAGAGTGAGTCAGATAGAGTCAGTGTCTCACAGTGTGTCACAGTCTGTCAGAGAGTGTCACAGGGTGTCTCAGTGTGTCAGAGAGAGTCACACAGTGTCACAGCATGTCGAAGACAGTGTCACAGAGCGTCAGAGAGTGTCATAGTGTGTCTCAGAGAGTGTCAGACAGAGTCAGAGAATGTAATACTGAGTCTCAGAGAGTGTCACCTGTCTCAGAGAGTGTCACAGTCTGTCAGAGAAGGTTATAGTGTATTTCCAAGTGTGTCAGAGAGAGTCTGAGAGTGTCATAGTGAGTCATACTGTGTCTCTGAGAGTGTCAGACAGGGTCAGCAATGGTCTCAGAGAATGTCACAGTCTGTCGCAGAGAGGATCACAGTGTGTCACAGAGAGTGACAGAATGAGTCAGAAAGTGTCACAGTATGTCTCAGAGAGTTTTTCCGTGTGTCACAATCTGTAAGAGAAGGCTACACTGTATTTCCGAGTGGGTCAGAGAGAGTCAGACGTTGGCATAGAGCGTCATACTGTGTCTCAGAGATTTTCCGAGACAGTCAGCATTTGTCTCCAAGAGGGTCACCGTCTGTGAGAGAGTGTTATAGTGTGTCTCAGAGAGTGAGAGAAAGGGTCAGAGAGTGTCACAGTGTGTCTAAGAGTGTGTCAGAGAAAGTCAGAGAATGTCACAATGTGTCACAGTCTGTCAGAGAGTATCATAGTGTGTTTCAGAGATTGTCAGAGAAAGTCAGAGAATGACACACTCAGTCACAGTCTGTCAGACATTGTTACAGTGTGTTTCAGAGAGTGTCAGAGAGAGTCAGAGAGCATCACAGTACATCGTACTATGCCTCAGAGGGAGTCAGAGTGTGTCACAGTCTGTCTCAGAGAGGGTCAGAGAGTGTCACACTGTCTCAGAGTCTGTCACAGAGTGTCGGAGTGAGTAACAGTGTGTCTCAGAGTCAGTCAGAGAGTGCCACAGTGCGTCTCAGAGCGAGTCAGAGAGAATCAGAGAGTGTCACAGACTGTCAGAGAGTGTCACAGTGTATCTCAGAGAGAGTCATTGAGAATCCGAGAGTGTCACAGTGTGTCACAGTCTGTCAGGGCGTGTCACAGTGCATCTCAGAGAGTTTTATTGAGAATCAGAGTGTCACAATGTGTCACAGTCTGTCAGGGAGAGTCAGTGTGTGTCTCAGAGAATGGCAGACAGTGTCAGATAGAGTCACAGTTTGTCTCAGAGAGTGTCACAGTGTGTCATACTGTCTCTCAGAGCGTGTCAGAGTGTGTCACAGTCTGTGTCAGAGAGTTTCAGAGGGGGTCCGAGTGTGTAACAGTGAGTCACAAAGTGTCCGAGAGTCAGAGAGAGTTACAATGTGTCTCAGAGAGAGTTAGAGAGTTTCACAGTGTGTGTCAGAAAGTGTCAGAAAGTGTCACGGTCTGTCAGAGAGTGTCATAGCGTGTCTCAGAGCGTGTCAGAGAGGGTCAGAGAGTGTCACAATGTGTCTTAGATAGACAGAGATAGTCAGAAAGTGTCACAATTTGTCTCAGAATGTGTCAAAGTGTGTCTCAGAGAATGTCACAGTGTTTCACAGTCTGTAAGAGAAGGTTACAGTGCATTTCAGAGTGTATCTGAGAGAGTCAGAGAGTGTGACATTGTGTCATACTGTGTCTCAGAGAGTGTCAGAGAGTGTCAGCATTTCTCTTAGAGAATGTCACAGTCTGTGAGAGAGTGTCTCAGTGCGTCTAAGAGTGTTAAATAGAGTCACAGTGTGTCTCAGAGAGAGTAAGGGAATGCCACAGTGTGTCTCAGAGATTGTGAGAGAGATTCAAAAAATGTCACAGTGTGTCTCAGAGTGTCAGAGATAGACAGAGAGTCTCACAGTGTGTCTAGGAGAGTGTCACAATGTGTCAGAGAGTGTCAGAGTGTGCCTCAGAGAGAGTGAGATAAAGTCAGAGAATGTCATAGTGTGTCTCAGAGAGTGTCAGAGAGTGTCACAGTGTGTCACAGAAAATGTCACAGTCTATCACAGTGAGAGAGTGTCACAGTGTCTCAGAGAATGTCACCATGAGTGAGAGAGTGTCACAGTTGGTCAGAGGGTGTCACAGTCTGTTACAGAGAGTGTCACAGTCCGTCACAGTCTGGCAAAGAGTGTCACAGTGTGTCTCAGAGAGTCAGAGAGAGTCAAAGAATGTCACAGAGTGTCACAGTCTGTCAGAGAGTGTCACAGTGTATCTCAGAGAGAGTCAGAGAGAGTCAGAGATTGACACACTCAGTCACAGTCTGTCAGAAATTGTTACAGTGTGTTTCAGAGAGTGTCAGAGAGAGTCAGAGAGCATCACAGGGCATTGTACTATGCATCAGAGGGAGTCAGAGTTAGTCAGAGAGTGTCACAGTCTGTCTCAGAAAGGGTCGGAGAGTGTCACACTGTCTCAGAGTATGTCACAGAGTGTCGGAGTGAATGACAGTGTGTCTCAGAGTCAGTCAGAGAGTGCCACAGTGCGTCTCAGAGCGAGTCGGAGAGAATCAGAGAGTGTCACAGTCTGTCAGAGAGTGTCACAGTGTATCTCAGAGAGTGTCATTGAGAATCAGAGAGTGTCACAGTGTGTCACAGTCTGTCAGGGAGTGTCACAGTGCATCGCAGAGAATGTCATTGAGAATCAGAGAGTGTCACAGTGTGTCACAGTCTGTCAGGGAGAGTCAGTGTGTGTATCAGAGAATGGCAGAGTGTGTCAGGTAGAGTCACAGTTTGTCTCAGAGAGTGTCACAGTGTGTCATACTGTCTCTCAGAGCGTGTCAGAGTGTGTCACAGTCTGTGTCAGAGAGTTTCAGAGGGGGTCCGAGTGTGTGACAGTGTGTCACAAAGTGTCCGAGAGTCAGAGAGTGTTACAATGTGTCTCAGAGAGAGTTAGAGAGTTTCACAGTGTGTGTCAGAAAGTGTCACAGTTTCTCAGAAATTGGCAGAGAGAGTCAGAGAATCTCATAGTGTTTCTCAGAGAGTGTCAGAGAGTGTTACAATGTGTCCCAGAGAGTGTCATATTGTTTCCCTAAGAGTTTTACACTGTGTCTCAGAGAGGGTCAGAGTGAGTCAGAGAGTGTCATATTGTGCCCCAGAGAGTGTCAGGGAGAGAGTGAAAGGGTCACACGGTGTCTCAGAGAGTGCCAGAGAGTGTCATAGTGTGTCTGAGTGTCAGAGCGATTCAGAGAGTGTTACAGAGTGTCTCACAGAGTGTCAGAGTACGTCTCAGAGTGTCAGAGATAGTCAGAGAGTGTCACAGTGTGCCTAGGAGCGTGTCACAGTCTGTCACGGTCTGTCAGAGAGTGTCACAGTGCGCCTCAGAGAGAGTCAGAGAATGTCACAGAGTTTCATAGTCTGTCAGAGAATGTCATGCTTTGTCATAATGTGTCTCAGAGCGTGTCACAGAGTCTTACAGTGCGTCTCAGAGAGTGTCAGAGAGTGTCAGAAAGTGTCACAGTCTGTCAGAGAGTGTCGCAGTGTGTCACAGAAAATGTCACAGTCTATCACAGTCGGTCAGAGAGTGTCCAAGTGTGTCAGAGAGTGTCACAGTGTCTCAGAGAATGTCACCATGTGTGAGAGAGTGTCACAGTCGGTCAGAGAGTGTCACAGTGTGTCTCAGAGTGTGTCAGAGAATGTCACCGTGTGTAATCGTCTGTCAGAGAGTGTCATAGTGTGTCTCAGAAAGGGTCAGAGAGGGTCATAGAGGGTCATAGTGTGTCTCAGATAGACAGAGATAGTCAGAAAGTGTAACAGTGTGTCTCTGAGAATGTCACAGTGTGTCACAGTCTGAAAGAGAAGGTTACAGTATATTACAGAGTGTATCAGAAATGTGTGAGAGAGTGTGACAGTGTGTCATACTCTGTCTAAGAGAGTGTCAGGCAGGGTCAGCATATGGCTCAGCGAATGTCACTGTCTGTGAGGGAGTGTCACAGTGCATCTCAGAGAGTCAGAGAGAGTCAGAAAGTGTGTCACAGTGCATCTCAGATTGTCACAGAGTGCCACAGTGTGTCTCAGAGAGTGTGAGAGAGAGTCAAAAAATGTCACAGTGTGTCTCAGAGAGTGACCGAGTGTCTCAGCGAAAGAGACAGAGAGTGTCACAGTGTGTCTCAGAGAGTGTCACAGTGTGTATCAGAGTGTCAGAGAGGAAAGGTAAGTGTCACAGTGAGTCTCAGAGAGTGTCACAGTGTCTCAGAAAATGTCACCGTGTGTCAGAGTGTAACAGTGTGTCAAAGAGTATCACAGTGTGTCAGAGAGAGTTAGAGAGTGCCACAGTGTGTCTCAGAGAGTGCCAGAAAGTGTCATAGTGCATCTCAGAGAGACTCAGAGAATGTCACAGTGTGTCTCACAGAGTGTCAGAGTGTCATAGTGTGTCTTAGTGAGTGTCAGAGCGATTCCGAGTGTGTTACAGCGTGTCTCAGAGAGGTTCAGAGAGTGTCACAGCGTGTCTCAGAGTGTCAGAGAGAGACAGAGACTGTCACAGTGTCTCAGAGAATGTTACCATGTGTGAGAGAGAGTCTCAGTCAGTCAGAAAGTGTCACAATGTGTCTCAGAGAATCAGAGAATGTCACAGTGTGTCACAGTCTATCAGAGAGTGTCACAGTGTGTCGCAGAGAATCAGAGAATGCCACAGTGTGTCACAGTCTGTCAGAGCGTCTCACAGTCTGTTATGAGAGCGTCACAGTGTGCCTCAGAGAGTGTCAGAGAATGTCACAGCGTGCCAAAGTCTGTCAGAAAGTGTCATGGCATGTCTCAGAGAGTGTCAGAGAGGGTCAGAGAGTGTCACAATGTGTCCTAGATAGACAGAGATAGTCAGAAAGTGTCACAATGTGTGTCAGACCGTGTCACAGTGTGTCTCAGAGAGTATCACAGTGTGACACAGTCTGGAAGAGAAGGTTACAGTGTGTTTCAGAGTGTATCAGAGAGAGTCAGAGAGTGTGACTTTGTGTCATACTCTGTCTCATAGAGTGTCAGACAGGGTCAGCATTTGTCTCAGAGAATGTCACAGTCTGTCAGAGAGTGTCACAGTGCGTTAAGAGTGTCAGAGAGAGTCACAGTGTGTCACAGAGAGAGTAAGAGAATGTCACAGCATCTCTCAGAGATTGTGAGAGAGATCCAGAAAATGTCACAGTGTGTCTCAGAGTGTCAGAGATCGACAGAGAGTGTCACAGTGTGTCTAGGAGAGTGTCACAGTCTGTCACAGTCTGTCAGAGAGTGTCAGCGTGTGCCTCAGAGAGAGTGAGATAAAGTCAGAGAATGTCATAGTGTGTCTCAGAGAGTGTCAGAGATTGTCACAGTGTGTCACAGAAAATGTCGCAGTCTATCACAGTCAGTCAGAGAGTGTCTCAGTGTCTCAGAGAATGTCACCATGAGTGAGAGAGTGTCACAGTTGGTCAGAGGGTGTCACAGTCTGTTATAGAGAGTGTCACAGTCCGTCACAGTCTGGCAAAGAGTGTCACTCAGAGAGTTAGAGAGAGTCAAAGAATGTCACAGTGTGTCACAGTCTGTCAGAGAGTATCATAGTGTGTTTCAAAGATTGTCAGAGAAAGTCAGAGATTGACACACTCAGTTACAGTCTGTCAGAAATTGTTACAGTGTCTTTCGGAGAGTGTCAGAGAGAGTCAGAGAGCATCACAGTGCATCGTACTGTGCCTCAGAGGGAGTCAGAGTGTGTCACAGTCTGTCTCAGAGAGGGTCAGAGAGTGTCACTCTGTCTCAGAGTATGTCACAGTGTGTCGGAGTGAGTCACAGTGTGTCTCAGAGTCAGTCAGAGAGTGCCACAGTGCGTCTCAGAGCGAGTCAGAAAGAATCAGAGATTGTCACTGTCTGTCAGAGAGTGTCGCAGTGTATCTCAGAGAGTGTCATTGAGAATCAGAGAGTGTCACAGTGTGTCACAGTCTGTCAGGGAGTGTCACAGTGCATCTCAGAGAGTTTCATTGAGAATCAGAGAGTGTCACAGTGTGTCACAGTGTGTCAGGGAGAGTCAGTGTGTGTCTGAGAGAATGGCAGAGAGTGTCAGATAGAGTCACAGTTTGCCCCAGAGAGTGTCACAGTGTGTCATACTGTCTCTCAGAGCGTGTCAGAGCGTGTCACAGTCTGTGTCCGAATGTTTCAGAGAGGGTGCGAGTGTGTGACAGTGTGTCACAAAGTGTCCGAGTGTCAGAGAGTGTTACAATGTGTCCTAGAGTGAGTTAGAGAGTTTCACAGTGTGTGTCAGAAAGTGTCACAGTTTCTCAGAGAGTGGCAGAGAGAGTCAGAGAATCTCGTAGTGTTTCTCAGAGAGTGTCAGAGAGTGTTACAATGTGTCTCAGAGAGTGTCGTAGTGTTAAGAGTGTCAGAGAGAGTCACAGTGTGTCACAGAGAGAGTAGGAGAATGTCACAGCGTGTCTCAGAGATTGTGAGAGAGATCCAAGAAATGTCACAGTGTGTCTCAGAGTGTCAGAAATAGTCAGAGAGTGTCACAGTGTGTCTAGGAGAGTGTCACAGTGTGTCACCGAGAGTGTCACAGTGTGTCTAGGAGAGTTTCACAGTGTGTCACAGTCTGTCAGAGAGTGTCACAGTGTCTCTCACAGGGTGTCAGAGAGTGTCACAGCAAATTCACAGTCTATCAGTCAGTCAGAGAGTGTCACAGTGTCTCAGAGAATGTCACCATGAGTGAGAGAGTGTCACAGTTGGTCAGAGTGTCACAGCGTGTCAGAGAGTGTCACAGTTTGTCACAAAGAGTGTCACAGTCCGTCACAGTCTGTCAAAGAGCATCACAGTGTATCTCAGAGAGTCAGAGAGAGTCAAAGAATGTCACAGAGTGTCACAGTCTGTCAGAGAGTGTCACAGTGTATCTCAGAGAGAGTCAGAGAGAGCCAGAGATTGACACACTCAGTCTCAGTCTGTCAGAAATTGTTACAGTGTGTTTCAGAGAGTATCAGAGAGAGTCAGAGAGCATCACAGTGCATTGTACTATGCCTCAGAGGGAGTCAGAGGGAGTCAGAGAGTGTCACAGTCTGTCTCAGAAAGGGTCGGAGAGTGTCACACTGTCTCAGAGTATGTCACAGAGTGTCGGAGTGAGTAACAGTGTGTCTCAGAGTCTGTCAGAGAGTGTAACAGTGTATCTCAGAGAGTGTCATTGAGAATCCGAGAGTGTCACAGCAACTTCACTGTCTATCAGTCATTCAGAGAGTTTCACAGTGTCTCAGAGAATGTCACCATGAGTGAGAGGGTGTCACAGTTGGTCAGAGAGTGTCACAGCGTGTCAGAGAGTGTCACAGTTTGTCACAGAGAGTGTCACAGTCCGTCACAGTCTGTCAAAGAGTGTCACAGTGTATCTCAGAGAGTCAGAGAGAGTCAAAGAATGTCACAGTGTGTCACAGTCTGCCAGCGTGTGTCACACGATGTTTCAGACAGGGTCAGAGATTTTCACAGTGTGTCTAAGATAGATTCAGAGAGAGATTCAGAGTGTGTCACTGGGTGCCACAGTCTGTCAGACAGTGTCACAGTGTGCCTCAAAGAGAGTCAGAGATTGTCTCAGCGTGTCTGAGAGTGTCAGAATGAGTCAGAGAGTGTCACAGTCTGTCAGAGAGTCTCACAGTGTATTTCAAAGAGTGTCAGAGAGAGTCAGAAAGTGCCACAATGTGTCATACCGTGTCTCAGAGAGTGTCAGTGAGGGTAGGCATTTGACTCAGAGAGGGTCCCAGTCCGTGAGAGAGTGTCACAGTGTGTCTCAGAGAGTATCAGAGTGAGTCAGAGAGGGTCACAGTATGTCATACTGTGCCTCAAAGAGTGTCAGAGAGTCAGACTGCATCACAGTGTGTCTCAGAGAGTGTCAGAGAGTGTCACAGTGTGTCACGGCGTGTCACAGTCTGTCAGAGAGTGTCACATTGTGCCTCAGAGAGTGTGACAGTGTGTCACAGTCTGTCAGAGAGGGTCACATTGTGCCTCAGAGAGTGTCACAGTGTGTCACAGTCTGTCAGAGAGGATCACAGTGTGCCTCAGAGAGTGCCAGAGAGAGTCAGAGAGTGTCACAGTATGTCATACTGTGCCTAACAGAGTGTCAGAGTGGGATAACGAGTGTGACAGTGCGTCACAGAAAGAGTCAGAGAGTCAGAGCAGATCAGAGAGTGTCACAGTGAGTCTCAAAGAGTGTTACAGTGCGTCTAAGAGAGTGTCAGAGAGAGTCAGAGAGTGTCACAGTCTGTCAGAGAGTGTCACAGTGTACCTCAGAGAGTGTCGCAGTGTGTCTCAGAGAGAGACAGAGAGTGTCACAGTGTGTCACAGTGTGTCACAGTCTGTCAGAGTGTCGCAGTGTGCCTCAGAGAGTGTCACAGTGTGTCTCATAGAGTGTCAGAGAGTGTCACAGTGTGTCACGGCGTGTCACAGTCTGTCAGAGAGTGTCACATTGTGCCTCAGAGAGTGTGACAGTGTGTCACAGTCTGTCAGAGAGTGTCACATTGTGCCTCAGAGAGTGTCACAGTGTGTCACAGTCTGTCAGAGAGGATCACAGTGTGCCTCAGAGAGTGCCAGAGAGAGTCAGAGAGTGTCACAGTATGTCATACTGTGCCTCACAGAGTGTCAGAGTGGGACAACGAGTGTGACAGTGCGTCACAGAAAGACTCAGATAGTCAGAGCAGATCAGAGAGTGTCACAGTGAGTCTCAAAGAGTGTTACAGTGCGTCTAAGAGAGTGTCAGAGAGAGTCAGAGAGTGTCAAAGTCTGTCGGAGAGTGTCACAGTGTACCTCAGAGAGTGTCGCAGTATGTCTCAGAGAGAGACAGAGAACGTCAAAGTGTGTCTCAGAGAGAGTTAGTGAGTGTCACAGTGTGTCTAAAAGAGTGTGAGATAGAGTCACAGAGTGTCGCAGTGTGTCTCAGAGAGTCAGAGAGAGTCAGAAAGTGTCAAAATGTGTTTCAGAGAGAGTCAGAGAAGGTCACAGTGTGTGTACGTAAGTGTCAGAGAGAGTCATAGAGTGTCACAGTCTGTCAGCGAGTGTCACAGTGTGTCTCAGAGAGTCAGAGATGGTTAGAGTCTGTCTCAGAGAGGTTCACAGTCTGTGAGAGAGTGTCACAGTGTGTCTCAGAGTGTGTCAGAGTGAGTCAGAGAGTGTCGTAGTGTGTCATACTGTTTCTCACAGAATGTCATACAGAGTCAGACTGTATCACAGTGTGTCTCAGAGAGCCAGAGTGTGTCACAGTCTGTCTCAGAGAGTGACACCGGGGGTCACGGTCTGTCATAGAAGGCTGCAGTATATTTTCGAGTGAGTCAGAGGGAGTCATAAAGTGTCACAGTCTGTCTTTGAGAGTGACAGTGTGTCACAGTCTGTCAGAGAGTGTCACAGTGTGTCTCAGATAGGATAAGAGAGTGTCACAGTGCATCTCAAATTGTCAGAGTGAGTCAGAGAGTGTCCCACTGTGTCTCAGCGAGTGTCAGAGTGTGTCGCAGTGTGTCACAGTCTGAAAGAGCGTGTCGCAGTGTGTTTGAGAGAGTGTCAGACAGTGTCACAGTGTGTCTCAGAGTGTGTCAGAGTGTGTCTCAGAGAGTGTCCGCGTGTGTCACAGTGTGTCTAAAAGTGTCAGAGAGAGTTAAAGAGTGTCTCAGGGTCAGCGAGCATCACAGTGTGTCTCAAAGTATCAGAGAGAGTCAAAGAGTGTCACAGTGTGTCTCTGAGAATGTCAGATAGGATCAGAGAGTGTCACAGTGCATCTTAAAGTTTCAGAGAGTGTCAGAGAGGGTCACAGTGTGTAATAGCCTGTCAGAGAGTGTCACGGTGTGTCTCAGAGAGTGTCTCAGTGTGTAACAGCCTGTCAGAGAGTGTCACACTGTGCCTCAGAGAGTGTCAGAGTGTGTCACAGTCTGTCAGACAGTGTCACAGTGTGTTTCAAAGAATGTCAGAGAGAGTCACAATGTGTCTCAGAGAGTGACAGAGTGTGGCAGAGTGTGTCACAGTCTGTCAGAGAGCATCACACTGCGTCTCAAATTGTCAGAGAGGGTCCCAGTGTGTCTCAGAGAGTGTCACAGTGTGTCGGAGTACGTCACGGTCTGTCAGAGAGTGTCACAGTGGGTCTCCATTTGTCAGAGAGGGTCCCAATGTCTCAGAGAGTCTCAGAGAGTGTCACAGTGTGTCACAGTCTCTCAGAGAGTGTCACAGTGTGTCACAGTCTGTCAGAAAAGGCTACAGTATATTTCAGAGTGAGTTAGAGAGTCAGAAAGTGTCACAGTCTGTCTTTGAGAGTGCCTAAGTGTGTCACAGTCTGTCAAAGAGTGTCACAGTGTGCCTCAGAGAGTGTCCGAGAGAGTCAGAAAGTGTCACAGTCTGTCTTTGAGAGTGTCTCAGTTTGCCACAGTCGTTCAGAGAGTGTCATAGTGTGTCACAGAAATTGTCTCAGTCTGTCAGAGCGTGACACAGTGTGCCTCAGAGAGTGACAGAGAGAGTCAGAGAGTGTCACAGTGTGTCTAAGAGAGTGTCAGAAAAATTCAGAGAATGTCACTGTTTGTCACAACCTGTCAGAGAGTGTCACGGTGTGTCGTGCTGTGCCTCAGAGAGTATCAGAGAGTGTCACATTCTGTCTCAGAGAGTGTCAGAGAGAATCAGTATGTGTCTCAGAGAGTCAGAGAGTGTCACAGTGTGTCACAGTCTGTCACAGAGTGTCTCAAAAAGTGTCATAGAGTCTCACAGTGTGTTTCAGAGAGTCAGAGCGTGCCCCAGTGTGTCTCAGGGAGTGTCAGAGTGTCACAGTCTGACAGATCATGTCACAGTGTGTTTGAGAGAGTTTCAGAGAGTGTCACAGTGTGTCTCAGCATTTGTCGGAGAGTGTCACAGTGTGTTTCAGAGAGAGTCAGACAGTGTCACAATGTGTCTCAGAGAGTGTCACAGTGTGTTTCAGAGAGTGTCACAGTGCCTTGCAGAGAGAGTCAGCGAGTGTCACAGTGTGTCTCTGAGAATGTCCGATAGGATCAGAGAGTGTCACAGTGTTTCTCAAAGTGTTAGAGTGTCAGAGTGTCACAGTGTGTAACAGCCTGTCAGAGAGTGTCACGTTGTGCCTCAGAGAGTGTCACAGTGTGTCACAGTATGTCAGAGAGTGTCACCGTGTGTTTCAGAGAGAGTTAGAGAGTGCCACAGTGTGTCTCAGCATTTGTCGGAGAGTGTTACAGTGTGTTTCAGAGAGAGTCAGAGAGTGTCACAGTGTGTCTCAGAGAGTGTCACAGTGCCTTTCGGAGAGAGTCAAAGAGTGTCACAGTGTGTCTCTGAGAATGTCAGACAGGATCAGAGAGTGTCACAGTGCGTCTCAAAGTGTCAGAGAGTGTCAGAGTGTCACAGTGTGTATCAACCTGTCAGAGAGTGTCACAGTGTATTTCAGAGAGAGTTAGAGAGTGTCTCAGTGTGTCACATTCTGTCAGAGAGTATCACAGTGCTTTTCAGATAGTGTCGGAGTGTGTGACAGTGTGTCTCAGAGAGTGTCGGATAGGATCAGAGAGTGTCACAGTGAGTCTCAAATTGTCAGAGAGGGTCTAAATGTATCTCAGAGAGTGTCACAGTGACACAGTCTCTCAACGAGTGTCACCTTGTGTTTCAGAGAGAGTCAGAAAGTGTCACAGTCTGGCTCAGAGTGGGTCACAGTGTGTCACAGTCTAGCAGAGAAGGCTACAGTATATTTCAGAGTGAGTCAGAGAGAGTCAGAAAGTGTCACAGTCTGTCTTTGAGAGTGTCTCAGTGTGTCGCAATCTGTCAGAGAGTGTCACGGTGTGTCTCAGAGAGTGTCAGAGAGAGTCAGAAAATGTCACAGTCTGTCTTTGAGAGTGTATCAGTGTGTCACAGCCGTTCAGAGAGTGTCATAGTGTGTCCCAGAAATTGTCTCAGTCTATCAGAGCGTGACACAGTGTGTCTCAGAGAGTGACAGAGAGAGTCAGAAAGTGTCACAGTCTGTCTTTGAGAGTGTCAGAGAAAGTCAGAGAATGTCACAGATTGTCACAACCTGTCAGAGAGTGTCACAGTCTGTCATGCTGTGCCTCAGAGAGTGTCAGAGTGTCACATTCTGTCTCAGAGAGTGTCACACTCTGTCTCAGAGAGTGTCAGAGAGAATCAGCAAGTGTCTCAAAGATTCAGTGTCACAGTGTGTCACAGAATGTCATAGTGTGTCTCAGAGAGTGTCAGAGAGTGTCACATGGGGTCTCAGAGAGACAAAGAGTGTCCCAGTGTGCATCAGAGAGTGTCAGGTAGGATCAGAGAGTGTCACAATGCATCTCAGAGAGTGTCAGATAGGATCAGAGAGTGTCACAGTGTGTCTAAGAGAGAGCCAGAGAGTGTCACAGTGTGCCTGAGAGTATCACAGTATGTCTCAGTGAGTGGCACAGTGTGTCTAAGAGAGTCTCAGAGAGTGTCAGAGAGAATCAGCAAGTGTCTCAAAGAGTCAGAGTGTCACAATGTGTCACAGTCAGTCACAAAGTATCACAGTGTGTCTCAGAGAGTGTCAGAGAGTGTCACAGTTTGTCTTTGAGAGTGTCACAGTGTGCCACAGAGAGATTAAGAGAGAGTAAGAGAGTGTCTAAGAGAGAGTCACAGCGTGTCTCAGAGAGAGTCACAGTGTGTCTCCGAGAGTGAGAACGTGTCACAGTCTGTCTCATAGAGTGTCACAGTGTGTCACAGTCTGTCAGAAAAGGTTACATGTATTTCATAGTGTGTCAGAGATTGTCACAGTGAGTTCTACTGTGTCTCAGAGAGTGCCAAAGTTGGTCAGTGTTTGTCTCTGAGAGGATGACAGTCTGTGAGAGAGTGTTATAGTGTGTCTCAGAGTGACAGAATGACTCAGAAAGTGTTACAGAGTGTCTCAGAAGGGTGTCAGAGAGTGTCAAAGTGTATCTAAGAGAGTGTCAGAGAAAGTCAGAGAATGTCACAGATTGTCACAACCTGTCAGAGAGTGTCACAGTGTGTCGTGCTGTGCCTCAGAGTGTCAGAGAGTGTCACATTCTGTCTCAGAGAGTGTCACATTCTGTCTCAGAGAGTGTCAGAGAGAATCAGCAAGTGTCTCAAAGAGTCAGTGTCACAGTGTGTCACAGTCTGTCACAGAGTGTCATAGTGTGTCTCAGAGAGTGTCAGAGAGTGTCACACGGGGTTCCAGAGAGTCAAAGAATGTCCCAGTGTGCCTCCGAGAGTGCCAGGTAGGATCAGAGAGCGTCACAATGCATCTCAGAGAGTGTCAGATAGGATCAGAGAGTGTCACAGTGTATCTAAGAGAGTGTCAGAGAGAGCCAGAGAGTGTCACACTGTGTCAGAGAGTATCACAGAATGTCTCAGTGAGTGTCACAGTGTGTCTAAGAGAGTCTCAGAGAGTGTCAGAGAGAATCAGCAAGTGTCTCAAAGAGTCAGAGTGTCACAATGTGTCACAGTCAGTCATAAAGTGTCACAGTGTGTCTCAGAGAGTGTCAGAGAGTGTCACAGTCTGTCTTTGAGAGTGTCACAGTGTGCCACAGAGAGATTAAGAGAGAGTAAGAGAGTGTCTAAGAGAGAGTCACAGCGTGTCTCAGAGAGAGTCACAGTGTGTCTCCGAGAGTCTGAACGTGTCACAGTCTGTCTCATAGAGTGTCACACAGTCTGTCTCATAGAGTGTCACAGTGTGTCACAGTCTGTCAGAAAAGGTTACATGTATTTCATAGTGTGTCAGAGATTGTCACAGTGAGTTCTACTGTGTCTCAGAGAGTGCCAGAGTTGGTCAGTGTTTGTCTCTGAGAGGATCACAGTCTGTGAGAGAGTGTTATAGTGTGTCTCAGAGAGTGACAGAATGACTCAGAAAGTGTTACAGAGTGTCTCAGAATGGTGTCAGAGAGTGTCAAAGTGTGTCTAAGAAAGTGTCAGAGAAAGTCAGAGAATGTCACAGATTGTCACAACCTGTCAGAGAGTATCACAGTGTGTCGTGCTGTGCCTCAGAGTGTCAGAGAGTGTCACATTCTGTCTCAGAGAGTGTCACATTCTGTCTCAGAGAGTGTCAGAGAGAATCAGCAAGTGTCTCAAAGAGTCAGTGTCACAGTGTGTCACAGTCTGTCACAGAGTGTCATAGTGTGTCTCGGAGAGTGTCAGAGAGTGTCACATGGGGTCTCAGAGAGTCAAAGAGTGTCACAGTGTGCCTCAGAGAGTGTCAGGTAGGATCAGAGAGTGTCACAGTGTATCTAAGAGAGTGTCAGAGAGAGCCAGAGAGTGTCACAGTGTGTCAGAGAGTATCACAGAATGTCTCAGTGAGTGTCATAGTGTGTCTAAGAGAGACTCTGAGACCTACAGAGAGAATCAGCAAGTGTCTCAAAGAGTCAGAGTGTCACAGTGTGTCAGAGTCAGTCACAAAGGGTCACAGTGTGTCTCAGAGAGTGTCAGAGAGTGTCACAGTCTGTCTTTGAGAGTGTCACAGTGTGCCTAAGAGAGTGTCAGAGAAAGTCAGAGAGTGTCACAGTGTGTCTCTGAGAGTGTCACAGTGCGTCACAGTCTCTCAGAGAAGGTTACAGTATATTTTGGAGTGAGTCAGACAGAGTCAGAGAGTGTCACAGTTTGTCACAATCTGTCAGAGAGGATCACAGATGTCGTGCTGTGCCTCAGAGAGTGTCAGGGAGAGGCAGAGAGTGTCGCGGTCAGTCTCAGAGAGGGTCAGAGTGTGTCACAGTGTGTCACAGTCTGTCAGAGTATGTCAGAGAGTTTCACAGTCTGTGAGATAGTGTCACAGTGTGTTTCAGAGAGTGTCTCAGTCTGCCTCAGAGAGTGTCAGAGAGAGTCAGAGAGAGTCACAGTGTGTCAAAGAGAGAGTCACAGCGTGTCTCAGAGAGTCAGAGAGAGTCGGAACGTGTCACTGTCTGCCTCTGAGAGTGTCACAGTGTGTCACAGTCTGTCAGAGAGTGTCACAGTTTGCCTCAGAGAGTGTCACAGTGTGTCTCAGAAAGTCAGAGAGAGTCGGAACGTGTCACAGTCTGTCTCTGAGAGTGTCACAGTATGTCACAGTCTGTCAGAGAAGGTTACAGTGTATTTCGCAGTGAGTCAGAGAGGGTCAGAAGTGTTACAGTCTGTCAGAGAGTGTCACAGTGTGCCTCAGAGAGTGCCAGAGAGAGTCAGAGAGTGTCACAGGATGTCATACTGTGTCTCACAGAGTGTCAGAGTGGGTCGCATTTCACAGTGCATCTCAGAAAGTCAGAGAGTCAGAGCAGATCAGAGAGTGTCACAGTGTGTCTTAAAGAGTGTTACAGTGTGTCTAAGAGAATGTCAGAGAGGGTCAGAGAGTGTCACAGTGTGCCTCAGAGAGTGTCACAGTGTGCCTCAGAGAGAGTCAGAGAGTGCCAGAGCGGGTCAGAGAGTGTCACAGTGTGCCTCAGGGAGTCAGCGAGAGACAGAAAGTGTCAAATACTGTCTCAGAGGGTGTCACAGTGTGTCACAGTCTGTCAGAGAGTGTCACAGTGTGCCTCAAAGAGTGTCAGAGAGAGACAGAAAGTGTCACAGTCTGTCTTTGAGAGTGCCTCAGTGTGTCACAGTCGTTCAGAGAGTATGCAAGTGTGCCTTAGAGAGTGTCAGAGAGAGTCACAGAATGTCAATGTGTGTTTAAGAGAGTGTCAGAGAGGGTCACAGTGTGTATCAGACAGTCAGAAAGAGTCAGAAAGTGTCACAGTATTTCTCAGAGAGTGACACTATGAGATACAATCTGTCAGAGAATCTTACAGTGTATTGCAGAGTGTCTCAGAGAGAGTCAGAAAGTGTCACAGTATGTCTCAGAGATTCAGAGGGAGTCAGAAAGTGTCACAGTCTGTCTCAGAGAATATTACAGTGTGTCACAGTGTGTCAGAGAGTGTCATAGCGTGTCTCAGAGAGTATCAGAAAGTGTCACAGTGTGTCACCGACAGTAAGAGCGCGTCACAGTGTGTCGCAGAGATTCAGAGGGAGTCAGAAAGTGTCACAGTCTGTCTTTGAGAGTGTCTCAGTCTGTCAGAGAGTGTCACAGTGTGTCTCAAGAGTGTCAGATAGGATCAGAGAGTGTCGCACTGCGTCTCAGTGAGCGTTAGATAGGAACAGTACGTGCCACAGTGTGTCTAAGGGAGTGTCAGAGAGTGTCACAGTGTGTCACAGTCTGTCACAGAGTTCCTCAGAGAGTGTCCGATAGGATCAGAGATTTTCACAGCGTGTGTCAGTGTGAGAGTCAGAAAATGTCACAGTCTGTCTTTGAGAGTGTCACAATGTGTCACAGTCTGTCAGAGAGTGTCACAGTGTGTGTCAGAGACTGTCACAGTCTGTCAGTGAGTGTCAGAGCGGGTCAGAGAGTGTCACAGTGTGTCTCAGAGAGAGTCACAGTGTCTCAGAAAATGTCACCGTGTCTCAGAGAGTGTTACAGTCGTTCAGAGAGTTGCATAGTGTGTCACAGAAATTGTCACAGTTTGTCAGAGCGTGACACAGTGTATCTCAGAGAGTGACACAGAGAGTTAGCGAGTGTCACAGCGTGTTTAAGAGACTGTCAGAGCGGGTCAGAAAGTGTCACAGTGTGTCTCCGAGAGAGTCAGAGAATGTCACAGTGTGTCTAAGAGAGTGTCAGAGAATGTCACAGTTTGTCACAAACTGTCAGCGTGTGTCACAGTGTATTTCAGAGTGAGTCAGAGAGTGTCACAGTGTGTCTCAGAGAGTGTGAGATAGACTCAGAGAGTGTCTCAGTCTGAGTGTGCCTCAGGCAGAGTGTGCCTCAGAGAGTGTCAGAGAGTGTCACAGTGTGTGTCAGGGAATCAGAGAGGGACAGGAAGTGTCACAGTGTGTCTCGGAGAGAGTCACAGTGTCTTAGAAAATGTCACCGTGTGTCAGAGAGTGTCACAGTCGTTCAGAGAGTGTCATCGTGTGTCACAGAAAGTGTCACAGTTTGTCAGAGCGTGACACAGTGTATCTCAGAGGGTGACAGAGAGAGTCAGAGAGTGTCACAGTTTGTCTAAGAGAGTGTCAGAGAATGTCACAGTTTGTCACAACCTATCAGAGTGTGTCGCAGTGTGTCATGCTGTGCCAAAGAGGCTATCAGAGAGAGTCAGAGAGTGTCACAGTCTGTCTCAGAGAGTGTCAGAGAGAGTCAGCGTGTGTCTCAGAGAGTCAGAAAGTGTTACAATGTGTCACAGTCTGTCACAGAGTGTCACATAGTGTCTCAGAGAGTTTCAGAGAGCATCACAGTGTGTCTCAGAGAGAGACAGACAGGATCAGAGAGTCACAATTTATTTCAGCGTGTCAGACAGGATAAGAGAGTGTAACAGTGTGTCTAAGAGAGTTCAGAGAGTGTCACAGTGTGTCACAGTCTCTCAGAGAGTGTCACAGTGTATTTCAGAGAGAGTCAGAGAGTGTCACAGTGTGTCTATGAGATTGTCAGAGAGTGTCACAGTCTGTCAGAGAATGTCACATTGTGTCTCAGTGAGTTTCACCGTGTGTCTCAGAGAGTCAGAGAGAGTCAGTGAGTGTCACAGTCTGTCTCAGAGAGTATCACAGTGTGTCACAGCCTGTCAGAGAGTGTCATAGTGTGTCTCAGTTAGTTTCACATTGTGTCTCAGCGCGACAGAGAGAGTCAGAAAATGTCACAGTCTGTCTCAGAGAGTGTCACAGTGTGTCAGAGCGTGGCACAGTGTGCCTCAGAGAGTGTCAGAGAGTGTCACAGTGTGTCTATTATAGTCTCAGATAGAGTCAGAGAGTGTCACAGTCTGTCAGAGATTGTCTCAGTGTGTCTCAGTGACTGTCACGTGTGTCTCAGAGAATCAGAGAGAGTCAGAAAAAGTCACAGTCTCTCCCAAAGAGTATCACAGTGTGTCACAGTCTGTCACAGAGTGTCACAGTGTGTCTCAGGGTGTGTCAGAGAGCATCACAGTGTGTCTCAGAAGGTGACAGGCAGGATCAGAGAGTGTCACAATGCATCTCAGAATGTCTGACAGGATAAGAGAGTGTCACAGTGTGTCTAAGAGAGTTCAGAGAGTGTCACAGTGTGTCACAGTCACTCAGAGAGTGTCACAGTGTATTTCAGAGAGAGTCAGAGAGTGTCACAGTGTGTCTATGAGATTGTCAGAGAGTGTCACAGTCTGTCAGAGAATGTCACATTGTGTCTCAGTGAATTTCAGAGAGTGTCACAGTGTGTCACAGTCTGTCAGAGAAGTCTACAGTATATTTCAGAGTGAGTCAGAGAGAGTCAGAAAGTGTCACAATCTGTCTTTGAGAGTGCCTCACTGTGTCACAGTCTGTCAGAGAGTGTGACAGAGTGCCTCAGAGAGATTAGATTACAGATTAGATTAGATTACTTACAGTGTGGAAACAGGCCCTTCGGCCCAACAAGTCCACACCGCCCCGCCGAAGTGCAACCCACCCATACCCCTACATCTCAGAGATTGTCACAGTGTGACACAATCTGTCAGAGAATCTTACAGTGTATTGCAGAGTGTCTCAGAGAGAGTCAGAAAAGTCACAGTGTGTCAGACTGTGCCTCAGAGAGTGTCAGCATTTGGCTCAGAAACAGTCACAGTCTGTGAGAGAGTGTTACAGTGTAATTCGCAGTGAGTCAGAGAGGGTCAGAAGTGTTACAGTCTGTCAGAGAGTGTCACAGCGTGCCTCAGAGGGTGGCAGAGAGAGTCAGAGAGTTTCACAGTGTGTCATACTGTGCCTCACAGAGTGTCAGAGTAGGTCAACGAGTGTCACAGTGCATCTCAGAAAGAGTCAGAGAGTCAGAGCAGATCAGAGAGTGTCACAGAGAGTGTCTCAAAGAGTCTTACAGTGTGTCTAAGAGAGTGTCAGAGCGAGTCAGAGAGTGTCACAGTGTGCCTCAGGGAGTCAGCGAGAGACAGAAAGTGTCACAATCTGTCTTTGAGAGTGCCTCACTGTGTCACAGTCTGTCAGAGAGTGTGACAGAGTGCCTCAGAGAGATTAGATTACAGATTAGATTAGATTACTTACAGTGTGGAAACAGGCCCTTCGGCCCAACAAGTCCACACCGCCCCGCCGAAGTGCAACCCACCCATACCCCTACATCTACCCTTACCTAATACTGCGGGCAATTTTGCATGGCCAATTCACCTGACCTGCACACCTTTGGACTGTGGGACGAAATCGGAGCACCCGGAGGAAACCCACGCAGACACGGGGAGAATGTGCCACCGTGCCGCCCACTTGCCAGAGTGTCAGAGAGAGTCAGAAAGTGTCGCAGTCTGTCTTTGAGAGTCTCTCAGTGTGTCACAGTCTGTCAGAGAGTGTCACAGAGGGTCACAGTGAGTCTGAGAGTTTCACAGGCTGTCTCAGAGTGTCAGAGAGAGTCAGAAAGTGTCACAGTTTTTCTCAGAGATTGTCACAGTGTGACACAATCTGTCAGAGAATATTACAGTGTATTGCAGAGTGTCTCAGAGAGAGTCAGAAAAGTCACAGTGTGTCAGACTGTGTCTCAGAGAGTGTCAGCATTTGGCTCAGAAACAGTCACAGTCTGTGAGAGAGTGTTACAGTGTGTCTCGGAGAAAGACAGAGAGTGCCACAGTGTGTCATACTGTGTCTCAGAGAGTGTCAGAGTGTCAGCATTTGGCTCAAAGATGGTCACGGTCTGTGAGAGAGTGTCACAGTGTGTCTCAGAAATGTCAGAGTGAGTCAGAGAGTGTTACAGTACGTCATACTGTGCCTCAGAGAGTGTAATAGAGAGTCAGACGGTATTCCAGTATGTCTGCGAGAGTGTCAGATAAGATCAGAGACTGTCACAGTCCATCTCAGAGAGTGTCACAGTGTGTCACAGTCCATCAGAGAGTGTCACAGTGCCTCTCAAATTGTCAGGGAGTGTCCCAGTGTGTCTCAGAGAGTCCCAGAGAGAGTCAGAAAGTGTCGCAGTCTGTCTTTCAGAGTGTCTCAGTATGTCACAGTCTTTCAGACAGTGTCACAGAGGGTCACAGTGAGTCTAAGAGAGTTTCACAGTGTGTCTGAGAGTGTCAGAGAGAGTCATAAAGTGTCACAGTGTGCCTCAGAGAGTGACACAGTGTGTCTCAGAGAGTCAGAGAGAGTCGGAACGTGTCACAGTCTGCCTCTGAGAGTGTCACAGTATGTCACAGTCTGTCAGAGAAGGTTACAGTGTAATTCGCAGTGAGTCAGAGAGGGTCAGAAGTGTTACAGTCTGTCAGAGAGTGTCACAGCGTGCCTCAGAGAGTGTCAGAGAGTGTCACAGTGTGTCTATGATAGTCTCAGAGAGAGTCAGAGAGTGTCACAGTCTGTCAGAGATTGTCTCAGTGTGTCTCAGTGACTGTCACGTGTGTCTCAGAGAATCAGAGAGAGTCAGAAAAAGTCACAGTCTCTCCCAAAGAGTATCACAGTGTGTCACAGTCTGTCACAGAGTGTCACAGTGTGTCTCAGGGTGTGTCAGAGAGCATCACAGTGTGTCTCAGAAGGTGACAGGCAGGATCAGAGAGTGTCACAATGCATCTCAGAATGTCTGACAGGATAAGAGAGTGTCACAGTGTGTCTAAGAGAGTTCAGAGAGTGTCACAGTGTGTCACAGTCACTCAGAGAGTGTCACAGTGTATTTCAGAGAGAGTCAGAGAGTGTCACAGTGTGTCTATGAGATTGTCAGAGAGTGTCACAGTCTGTCAGAGAATGTCACATTGTGTCTCAGTGAATTTCAGAGAGTGTCACAGTGTGTCACAGTCTGTCAGAGAAGTCTACAGTATATTTCAGAGTGAGTCAGAGAGAGTCAGAAAGTGTCACAATCTGTCTTTGAGAGTGCCTCACTGTGTCACAGTCTGTCAGAGAGTGTGACAGAGTGCCTCAGAGAGATTAGATTACAGATTAGATTAGATTACTTACAGTGTGGAAACAGGCCCTTCGGCCCAACAAGTCCACACCGCCCCGCCGAAGTGCAACCCACCCATACCCCTACATCTCAGAGATTGTCACAGTGTGACACAATCTGTCAGAGAATCTTACAGTGTATTGCAGAGTGTCTCAGAGAGAGTCAGAAAAGTCACAGTGTGTCAGACTGTGTCTCAGAGAGTGTCAGCATTTGGCTCAGAAACAGTCACAGTCTGTGAGAGAGTGTTACAGTGTAATTCGCAGTGAGTCAGAGAGGGTCAGAAGTGTTACAGTCTGTCAGAGAGTGTCACAGCGTGCCTCAGAGGGTGGCAGAGAGAGTCAGAGAGTTTCACAGTGTGTCATACTGTGCCTCACAGAGTGTCAGAGTAGGTCAACGAGTGTCACAGTGCATCTCAGAAAGAGTCAGAGAGTCAGAGCAGATCAGAGAGTGTCACAGTGTGTCTCAAAGAGTCTTACAGTGTGTCTAAGAGAGTGTCAGAGCGAGTCAGAGAGTGTCACAGTGTGCCTCAGGGAGTCAGCGAGAGACAGAAAGTGTCACAGTCTGTCTTTGAGAGTGCCTCAGTGTGTCACAGTCGTTCGGAGAGTATGAAAAGTGTGCCTTAGAGAGTGTCAGAGAGAGTCAGAGAATGTCAATGTGTGTTTAATAGAGTGTCAGAGAGGGTCACAGTGTGTCTCAGAGAGTCAGAAAGAGTCAAAAAGTGTCACAGTATTTCTCAGAGTGTGTCACTGTGAGATACAATCTGTCAGAGAATCTTACAGTGTATTACAGAGTGTCTCAGAGAGAGTCAGAAAGTGTCACAGTCTGTCTCAGAGAGTGTCACAGTGTGTCATAGTGTGTCAGAGAGTGTCTCAGAGAGTATCAGAAAGTGTCACAGTGTGTCACCGACTGTAAGAGCGTGTCACAGTGTGTCTCAGAGATTCAGAGGGAGTCAGAAAGTTTCAAAGTCTGTCTTTGAGTGTGTGACAATGTGTCACAGTCTGTCAGAGAGTGTCACAGTGTGTCTCAGAGAGTGTCACATAGGATCAGAGAGTGTCACAGTGCTTCTCAGAGAGTGTCAGATAGGCTCAGAGAGTGTCGCAGTGCGTCTCAGAGAGCGTTAGATAGGAACAGTGCGTGCCACAGTGTGTCTAAGGGAGTGTCGGAGAGTGTAACAGTGTGTCACAGTCTGTCACAGAGTTCCTCAGAGAGTGTCCGATAGGATCAGAGATTTTCACAGCGTATGTCAGAGTCAGAGTCAGAAAATGTCACAGTCTGTCTGTGAGAGTGTCACAATGTGTCACAGTCTGTCAGAGAGTGTCACAGTGTGTCTCCGAGAGTGTCAGAGAGAGTCACAGCGTGTCACAGTCTGTCGGAGCCTGTCACAGTGTGCCTCAGAGATTCAGAGGGAGTCAGAAAGTGTCACAGTCTGTCTCTGAGAGTGTCACAGTGTGTCAGAGAGTGTCATAGTGTGTCTCAGATAATATCCGAAAGTGTCACAGTGTGTCACAGTCTGTCAGAGCGTGTCACAGTGTGTCTCAGAGATTCAGAGGGAGTCAGAAAGTGTCACAGTCTTTCTTTGAGAGTGTCACGGTGTGTCACAGTCTGTCACAGAGTGTCACAGTGTGTCTCCCAGAGTGACAGATAGGATCAGAGTGTGTCACAGTGCATCTGAAATTGTTAGAGGGAGTGAGACAGTGTCCCAGTGTGTCTCAACGAGTGTCAAAGTTTTTCACAGTGTGTCACAGTCTGTCAGAGCGTGTCACAGTGTGTTTCAGAGAGAGTCAGAGAGTGTTACAGTGTGTCTCAGAGATTGTCAGATAGGATCAGAAAGTGTCTCAGTGCATCTCAAAGTGTCAGAGAGAATCAGACCCTCTGACAGTGTGTCTCAGAGAGTGTCAGGTAGGGTCAGAGAGTGCCACAGTGCGTCATAAAATGTCGCAGTGTGTCACAGTCTGTCAGAGAGTGTGCCAGTCTGTCTCAGAGCATGTCAGATAAGATCAGACAGTGTCACAGTGCGTCTCAGAGAGTGTCTCAGTGTGCCTCAGAGAGTCTCAGAGAGAGTCAGAAACTGTCAGTCTGTCTTTGAGAGTGTCTCAGTTTGTCACAGTCTGTCAGAGAGTGTCACAGAGGGTCACAGTGAGTCTAAGAGAGATTCACAGTGTGTCTCAGAGTGTCAGAGAGAGTAAGAAAGTGTCACAGTTTTTCTCAGACATTGTCACAGTGTGACACAATCTGTCAGAAAATCTTACAGTGTATTGCAGAGTGTCTCAGCGAGAGTCAGAATGCGTCACAGTGTGTCATACTGTGTCTCAGAGAATGTCAGAGTGTCAGCATTTGGCTCAGAGATGGTCACAGTCTGTGAGAGACTGTCAGTGTGTCTTAGAAATGTCAGAGTGAGTCAGAGTGTTACAGTACGTCATACTGTGCCTTAGAGAGTGTAATAGAGAGTCAGACTGTATTCCAGTATGTCTGCGAGAGTGTCAGATAAGATCCAAGACTGTCACATTCCATCTCAGAGAGTGTCCCAGTGTGTCACAGTCCATCAGAGAGTGTCACAGTGTCTCTCAAATTGTCAGAGAGTGTCCCAGTGTGTCTCAGAGAGTACCGGAGAGTGTCACAGTGTGTCACAATCTCTCAGAGTGTCAAAGCGTGTTTCAGAGAGAGTCAGAAAGTGTCACAGTCTGTCAGAGAGTGTCACAGTGTGCCTCAGAGAGTCCCAGAGAGAGTCAGAAAGTGTCGCAATCTGTCTTTCAGAGTGTCTCAGTATGTCACAGTCTTTCAGAGAGTATCACAGAGGGTCACAGTTAGTCTGAGAGAGTTTCACAGTGTGTCTCAGATTGTTAGAGGGAGTCAGAAAGTGTCACGGTTATTCTCCGAGAGTGTCATAGTATGACACAATCTGTCAGAGAATCTTATTGTGTATTGCAGAGTGTCTCAGAGAGAGTCAGAAAGTGTCACAGTGTGTCATCCTGTGTCTCAGAGAGTGTCAGAGTGTCAGCATTTGGCTCAGAGATGGTCACAGTCTGTGAGAGACTGTCAGTGTGCCTCAGAAATGTCAGAGTGAGTCAGAGAGTGTAACAGTACGTCATACAGTGCCTCAGAGAGTGTAATAGAGAGTCAGACTGTATTCCAGTATGTCTGCGAGAGTGTCAGATAAGATCTGAGACTGTCACATTCCATCTCAGAGAGTGTCACAGTCCATCAGAGAGTGTCACAGAGCCTCTCAAATTGTCATACTGTGCCTCAGAGAGTGTCAGATAGAGTCAGACTGTATCACAGTGTGTCTCAGAGAAAGTCAGAAAGTGTCACAGTGTGTGTCAGAGACTGTCACAGTCTGTCAGTGAGTGTCAGTGCGGGTCAGAGAGTGTCACAATGTGTCTCAGGGAGTCAGAGAGAGACAGAAAGTGTCACAGTGTGTCTCAGAGAGAGTCACAGTGTCTCAGAAAATGTCACCGTGTCTCAGAGAGTGTAACAGTCGTTCAGCGAGTGTCACAGTGTCTAAGAGAGTGTCAGAGAATGTCACAGTTTGCCACAACCTGTCAGCGTGTGTCACAGTGTATTTCAGAGTGAGTCAGAGAGTGTCACAGTGTGTCTCAGAGAGTGTCAGATAGACTCAGAGAGTGTCTCAGTCTGAGTGTGCCTCAGGCAGAGTGTGCCTCAGAGAGTGTCAGAGAGTGTCACAGTGTGAGCCAGAGAATCAGAGAGGGACAGAAAGTGTCACAGTGTGTCTCGGAGAGAGTCACAGTGTCTAAGAAAATGTCACCGTGTGTCAGAGAGTGTCACAGTTGTTCAGAGAGTGTCATCGTGTGTCACAGAAAGTGTCACAGTTTGTCAGAGAGTGACACAGTGTATCTCAGAGAGTGACAGAGAGCGTCAAAGAGTCACAGTTTGTCTAAGAGAGTGTCAGAGAATGTCACAGTTTGTCACAACCTATCAGAGTGTGTCACAGCGTGTCGTGCTGTGCCTCAGAGGGGATAAGAGAGAGTCAGAGAGTGTCACAGTCTGTCTCGGAGAGTGTCAGAGAGAGTCAGCGTGTATCTCAGAGAGTCAGAGAGTGTCACAATGCGTCACAGTCTGTCACAGAGTGTCACAGTGTGTCTCAGAGAGCATCAGAGTGCATCACAGTGTGTCTCAGAGTGACAGGCAGGATCAGAGAGTGTCACAATGCATCTCAGAGTGTCAGACAGGATAAGAGAGTGTAACAGTGTGTCTAAGAGAGTTCAGAGAGTGTCACAGTGTGTCACAGTCTCTCAGAGAGTGTCACAGTGTATTTCAGAGAGAGTCAGAGAGTGTCACAGTGTGTCTATGAGATTGTCAGAGAGTGTCACAGTCTGTCAGAGAATGTCACATCGTGTCTCAGTGAGTTTCACCGTGTGTCTCAGAGACTCAGAGAGAGTCAGTGAGTGTCACAGTCTGTCTAAGAGAGTATCACAATGTGTCACAGTCTGTCAGAGAGTGTCATAGAGTGTCTCAGTTAGTTTCACAGCGTGTCTCAGAGCGACAGAGAGAGTCAGAAAATGTCACAGTCTGTATCAGAGTGTGTCACGGTGTGTCAGAGCGTGGCACAGTGTGCCTCAGAGAGTGTCAGAGAGTGTTACAGTGTGTCTAAGATAGTCTCAGAGAGAGTCAGAGAGTGTCACAGTCTGTCAGAGAGTGTCTCAGTGTGTCTCAGTGACTGTCACGTGTGTCTCAGAGAATCAGAGAGAGTCAGAAAAAGTCACAGTCTCTCCCAAAGAGTGTCACAGTGTGTCACAGTCTGTCACAGTCTGGCACAGAGCATCACAGTGTGTCTCAGAGAGTGACAGGCAGGATCAGAGAGTGTCACAATGCATCTCAGAGTTTCAGGCAGGATAAGAGAGTGTCACAGTGTGTCTAAGAGAGTTCAGAGAGTGTCACAGTGTGTCACAGTCTGTCACAGAGTGTCACAGTGTGTCTCCCAGAGTGACAGATAGGATCAGAGTGTGTCACAGTGCATCTGAATTTGTTAGAGGGAGTGAGACAGTGTCCCAGTGTGTCTCAACGAGTGTCAAAGCTTTTCACAGTGTGTCACAGTCTGTCAGAGCGTGTCACAGTGTGTTTCAGAGAGATTCAGAGAGTGTCACAGTGTGTCTCAGAGATTGTCAGATAGGGTCAGAAAGTGTCTCAGTGCATCCCAAAGTATCAGAGAGAATCAGACACTCTGACAGTGTGTCTCAGAGCGTGTCAGGTAGGGTCAGAGAGTGCCACAGTGCGTCATAAAATGTCGCAGTGTGTCACAGTCTGTCAGAGAGTGTGCCAGTCTGTCTCAGAGCATGTCAGATAAGATCAGACAGTGTCACAGTGCGTCTCAGAGAGTGTCTCAGTGTGCCTCAGAGAGTCTCAGAGAGAGTCAGAAACTGTCAGTCTGTCTTTGAGAGTGTCTCAGTTTGTCACAGTCTGTCAGAGAGTGTCACAGAGGGTCACAGTGAGTCTAAGAGAGATTCACAGTGTGTCTCAGAGTGTCAGAGAGAGTAAGAAAGTGTCACAGTTTTTCTCAGAGATTGTCACAGTGTGACACAATCTGTCAGAAAATCTTACAGTGTATTGCAGAGTGTCTCAGCGAGAGTCAGAATGTGTCACAGTGTGTCAAACTGTGTCTCAGAGAATGTCAGAGTGTCAGCATTTGGCTCAGAGATGGTCACAGTCTGTGAGAGACTGTCAGTGTGTCTTAGAAATGTCAGAGTGAGTCAGAGTGTTACAGTACGTCATACTGTGCCTCAGAGAGTGTAATAGAGAGTCAGACTGTATTCCAGTATATCTGCGAAAGTGTCAGATATGATCCGAGACTGTCACATTCCATCTCAGAGAGTGTCCCAGTGTGTCACAGTCCATCAGAGAGTGTCACAGTGTCTCTCAAATTGTCAGAGAGTGTCCCAGTGTGTCTCAGAGAGTACCGGAGAGTGTCACAGTGTGTCACAATCTCTCAGAGTGTCAAAGCGTGTTTCAGAGAGAGTCAGAAAGTGTCACAGTCTGTCAGAGAGTGTCACAGTGTGCCTCAGAGAGTCCCAGAGAGAGTCAGAAAGTGTCGCAGTCTGTCTTTCAGAGTGTCTCAGTATGTCACAGTCTTTCAGAGAGTATCACAGAGGGTCACAGTGAGTCTGAGAGAGTTTCACAGTGTGTCTCAGATTGTTAGAGGGAGTCAGAAAGTGTCACGGTTATTCTCCGAGAGTGTCATAGTATGACACAATCTGTCAGAGAATCTTATTGTGTATTGCAGAGTGTCTCAGAGAGAGTCAGAAAGTGTCACAGTGTGTCATCCTGTGTCTCAGAGAGTGTCAGAGTGTCAGCATTTGTCTCAGAGATGGTCACAGTCTGTGAGAGAATGTCAGTGTGCCTCAGAAATGTCAGAGTGAGTCAGAGAGTGTAACAGTACGTCATACAGTGCCTCAGAGAGTGTAATAGAGAGTCAGACTGTATTCCAGTATGTCTGCGAGAGTGTCAGATAAGATCAGAGACTGTCACATTCCATCTCAGAGAGTGTCACAGTCCATCAGAGAGTGTCACAGAGCCTCTCAAATTGTCATACTGTGCCTCAGAGAGTGTCAGATAGAGTCAGACTGTATCACAGTGTGTCTCAGAGAAAGTCAGAAAGTGTCACAGTGTGTGTCAGAGACTGTCACAGTCTGTCAGTGAGTGTCAGTGCGGGTCAGAGAGTGTCACAATGTGTCTCAGGGAGTCAGAGAGAGACAGAAAGTGTCACAGTGTGTCTCAGAGAGAGTCACAGTGTCTCAGAAAATGTCACCGTGTCTCAGAGAGTGTAACAGTCGTTCAGCGAGTGTCACAGTGTCTAAGAGAGTGTCAGAGAATGTCACAGTTTGCCACAACCTGTCAGCGTGTGTCACAGTGTATTTCAGAGTGAGTCAGAGAGTGTCACAGTGTGTCTCAGAGAGTGTCAGATAGACTCAGAGAGTGTCTCAGTCTGAGTGTGCCTCAGGCAGAGTGTGCCTCAGAGAGTGTCAGAGAGTGTCACAGTGTGAGCCAGAGAATCAGAGAGGGACAGAAAGTGTCACAGTGTGTCTCGGAGAGAGTCACAGTGTCTAAGAAAATGTCACCGTGTGTCAGAGAGTGTCACAGTTGTTCAGAGAGTGTCATCGTGTGTCACAGAAAGTGTCACAGTTTGTCAGAGAGTGACACAGTGTATCTCAGAGAGTGACAGAGAGCGTCAGAGAGTCACAGTTTGTCTAAGAGAGTGTCAGAGAATGTCACAGTTTGTCACAACCTATCAGAGTGTGTCACAGTGTGTCGTGCTGTGCCTCAGAGAGGATAAGAGAGAGTCGGAGAGTGTCACAGTCTGTCTCGGAGAGTGTCAGAGAGAGTCTGCGTGTATCTCAGAGAGTCAGAGAGTGTCACAATGCGTCACAGTCTGTCACAGAGTGTCACAGTGTGTCTCAGAGAGTGTCAGAGTGCATTACAGTGTGTCTCAAAGTGACAGGCAGGATCAGAGAGTGTCACAATGCATCTCAGAGTGTCAGACAGGATAAGAGAGTGTAACAGTGTGTCTAAGAGAGTTCAGAGAGTGTCACAGTGTGTCACAGTCTCTCAGAGAGTGTCACAGTGTATTTCAGAGAGAGTCAGAGAGTGTCACAGTGTGTCTATGAGATTGTCAGAGAGTGTCACAGTCTGTCAGAGAATGTCACATTGTGTCTCAGTGAGTTTCACCGTGTGTCTCAGAGAGTCAGAGAGAGTCAGTGAGTGTCACAGTCTGTCTCAGAGAGTATCACAATGTGTCACAGTCTGTCAGAGAGTGTCATAGAGTGTCTCAGTTAGTTTCACAGCGTGTCTCAGAGCGACAGAGAGAGTCAGAAAATGTCACAGTCTGTATCAGAGTGTGTCACAGTGTGTCAGAGCGTGGCACAGTGTGCCTCAGAGAGTGTCAGAGAGTGTCACAGTGTGTCTAAGATAGTTTCAGAGAGAGTCAGAGAGTGTCACAGTCTGTCAGAGAGTGTCTCAGTGTGTCTCAGTGACTGTCACGTGTGTCTCAGAGAGTCAGAGAGAGTCAGAAAAAGTCACAGTCTCTCCCAAAGAGTGTCACAGTGTGTCACAGTCTTTCAGAGAGTGTCACAGTGTATTTCAGAGAGAGTCAGAGAGTGTAACAGTGTGTCTATGAGATTGTCAGAGAGTGTCACAGTCTGTCAGAGAGTTTCACAGTCTGTCAGAGAATGTCACATTGTGTCTCAGTGAGTTTCACCGTGTGTCTCAGAGAGTCAGAGAGAGTCAGTGAGTGTCGCAGTCTGTCTCAGAGAGTATAACAGTGTGTCACAGTCTGTCAGAGAGTGTCATAGTGTGTCTCAGTGAGTTTCACAGTGTGTCTCAGAGCGACAGAGAGAGTCAGAAAATGTCACAGTATGTCTCAGAGTGTGTCACAGTGTGTCAGAGCGTGGCACAGTGTACCTCAGAGAGTGTCAGAGAGTGTCACAGTGTGTCTAAGATAGTTTCAGAGAGAGTCAGAGAGTGTCACAGTCTGTCAGAGATTGTCTCAGTGTGTATCAGTGAGTGTCACAGTGTGTCACAGTGTGTCACAATCTGTCAGAGAGTGTAACAGTGTATTTCTGAGAGAGTCAGCGAGTGTCACAGCGTGTCTCAGAGAGTGGCACAGTGCCATTCAGAGAGAGTCAGAGTGTCGCAGTGTGTCTCAGAGAGTGTCACAGTGTGTCTCAGAGTGTGTCAGATAAGATCGGAGAGTGTCACACTGCATCTCAAAATGCCACAGTGTGTCACAGTCTGTTAGAGAGTGTCACAGTGCGTCTCAGAGAGTGTCTCAGTGTATCTAAGAGAGTCTCAGAGACTCTCACACTCTCACAGTCTGTCAGAGAGTGTCACATTGTGTCTCAGAGAGTTCAGTGTGTCACAGTCTGTCAGCGAGTGTCACCGTTTGTCACAGTCTGTCAGAGAGTGTCACAGTGCTTTTCAGAGAGTGTCAGAGAGTGTAACAGTGTGTCTCAGAGTTTGTCAGATAAGATTAGAGAGTGTCACAGTGCATCTCAAAATGCCACAGTGTGTCACAGTCTGTTAGAGAGTGTCACAGTGCGTCTCAGAGAGTGTGTCAGTGTATCTGAGAGATTCTCAGGGACTCTCACACTCTCACAGTCTGTAAGAGAGTGTCACATTGTGTCTCAGAGAGTTCACAGTGTGTCACAGTTTGTCAGAGTGTGTCACAGTCTCTTTCAGAGAGTGTCACAGTTTGTCACAGTCTGTCAGAGAGTGTCACAGTGCTTTTCAGAGAGTGTCAGAGAGAGTCACAGTGTGTCTCAGAGTGGGTTGGATAGGATCAGAGAGTGTCCCAGTGCATGTCAAATTGTCAGAGAGGGTCCCGCTCTGTCGCAGAGTGTGTCACAGTCTGTCAGAGAGTGTCACAGTGTGTTTCAAAAATGTCAGAGTGTCACAGTGTGTCTTATAGAGAGTCAGAGTGTGTTACAGTGTGTCACTTTCTGTCAGAGAGTGTCACAGTGCATCTCAAAATCTCAGAGTGTCCCAGCATGTCTCAGAGAGTCTCAGAGAGTGTCACAGTGTGTCACAGACTTTCAGAGGGTGTAACAGTGTGTTTCAGAGAGAGTCAGAGAGTGTCACAGTGTGTCTCAAAGAGAGTCAGATAGGATCAGAGCGTGTCATAGTGCGTCTCAAAGTGTCAGCGAGAGTCAGAGAGTGGCACAGTGTCTCTCAGAGAGTGTCAGAGAGTCAGAGAGTGTCAGAGAGTGTCACAGTGTGTCTAAGAGAGTGTCAGAGAGAGTCAGAGCGTGTTTCAGTATGTCTCAGTCTGTCAGAGAGTGTCACAGTGTGCCTCAGATAGAGTCAGAGAGTTTCACAGTCTCTCTCAGAGAGTGTCACAGTGTGTCACCGTTTGTCAGAGAAGTTTACAGTATATTTTAGTGTGAGTCAGAGAGAGTGTGTCACACTCTGTCTTTGAGACAGTCTCAGTGTGTCACAGTCGGTCATAGAGTGTCACAGCTTGCCTCAGGGAGTGTCAGTGGGAGTCAAAACGTGTCACAAACTGTCTAAGAGAGTATCACAGTTTGTCTCAGAGAGTCAGAGAGAGTCCAAAAGTGTCACAGTGTGTCTACGAAAGTGTCAGAGAGTGTCACAGTGTATCACAGTCTGTCAGAGAGGGCCACAGTGTGCCTCAGAGAGAGTGCGATAGGATCAGAGAGTTTCACATTGTGTGTCAGTGAGACAGGGAGTGTCAGAAAATGCCACAGTCTGTCAGAGAGTGTAATATTGTGTTTCAGAGAAAGTCAGCGAGTGTCACAGTGTGTCTCAGAGACTGTCACAGTGTGTTTCAGAGAGTGTCAGAGTGCATCACAGTGTGTCTCAGAGAGTGACAGGCAGGATCAGAGAGTGTCACAATGCATCTCAGAATGTCAGACAGGATAAGAGAGTGTCACAGTGTGTGTAAGAGAGTTCAGAGAGTGTCACAGCGTGTCACAGTCTCTCAGAGAGTGTCACTGTGTATTTCAGAGAGAGTCAGAGAGTGTCACAGTGTGTCTATGAGATTGTTAGAGAGTGTCACAGTCTGTCAGAGAATGTCACATTGTGTCTCAGTGAGTTTCACCGTTTGTCTCAGAGTCAGAGAGAGTCAGCGAGTGTCACAGTCTGTCTCAGAGAGTATCACAGTGTGTCACAGTCTGTCAGAGAGTGTCGGAGTGCGTCTCAGTGAGTTTCACAGTGTGTCTCAGAGTGACAGAGAGAGTCAGAAAATATCACAATCTGTCTCAGAGAGTGTCACAGTGTGTCAGAGCGTAGCACAGTGTGCCTCAGAGAGTGTCAGAGAGTGTCACAGTGTGTCTAAGATAGTCTCGGAGAGAGTCAGGGAGTGTCACAGTCTGTCTCAGAGAGTGTCCCAGCATGTCTCAGAGAGTCTCAGGGAGTGTCACAGTTTGTCACAGTTTCTCGGAGAGTGTCACAGTGTGTTTCAGAGAGAGTCAGAGAGAGTCACAGTGTGTCACTTTCTGTCAGAGAGTGTCACAGTGCATCACAAAAACTCAGAGAGTCCCAGCGTGTCTCAGAGGGTCTCAGAGAGTGTCACAGTTTGTCAGTTTCTCAGAGAGTGTCACAGTGTGTTTCAGAGAGAGTCAGATAGGATTAGAGAGTGTCATAGTGCATCCTAAAGTGTCCGCGAGAGTCAGAGTGTCACAGTGTGTCTAAGAGAGTGTCAGAGAGAGTCATAGCGTGTTCCAGTGTGTTAGTCTGTCAGAGTGTCTAGTGTGCCTCAGGGAGAGTCAGAGAGTGTCACAGATTTTCATACTGTGTCTCAGAGAGTGGCAGAGAGTGTCAGCATTTGGCTCAGAGATGGCTACTGTCTGACAGAGTGTCTCAGTGTGTCTCAGAGATGTCAGAGTGAGTCAGCGAGTGTCAAAGTACGTCATACTGTGCCTCAGAGAGTGTCAGATAGAGTCAGACTGTATCCCAGTGTGTCTCCGAAAGCGTCAGATAGGAACAGAGAGTGTCACAGTGCTTCTCAAAGTGCCGGAGAGTGTCAGAGAGCATCACAGTGTGTCACAGTCTGTCTGAGAGTATCACAGTGTGTGTCAGAGAGTGTCAGATAAGATCGGAGAGTGTCACAGTGCGTCTCAGAGAGTTTCTCAGTGTGTCACAGTCTGTCAGAGATTGTCACATTGTGTCTCAGAGAGTGACAGACTGTATCACAGCATGTGTCAGAGATTCTGAGAGAATCTGAAAGTGTAACTATCTGTGAGAGAGTGTCACAGTGTGTCACAGTCTGTCAGAGAGTGTCACAGTGCTTTTGAGAGAGTTTTAGAGAGTGTCACAGTTTGTCTCAGAGAGTGTCAGATAGGATCAGAGAGTGTTACAGTGCGTCTGAAATTGTCAGAGAGGTTCCCAGTGTGTCTTAGAGAGTGTCAGAGTGTGTCACAGTTTGTCAGAGAGTGTCACAGTGTGTATCAAAGAATGTCAGCGAATGTCAGTGTGTGTCAGAGTGTGTCACAGTCTGTCAGAGAGTGTCACAATGCGTCTCAAATTGTCAGAGAGGGTCACAGTGTGTCTCCGAGACTCTCAGAGAGTGTCACAGTGTGTTTCAGAGAGAGTCAGAGAGTGTCACAGTGTGTATCAGAGAGTGTCATAGTGCATCTCAAAGTGTCAGCGAGAGTCAGAGAGTGTCGCAGTGTGTCTCAGAGAGTGTTGGATTGGATCAGAGAGTGTCCCAGTGCATGTCAAATTGTCGGAGAGGGTCTCGCTGTGTCGCAGAGTGTGTCAGAGTGTGTCACAGTCTGTCAGAGATTCTCACAGTGTGTTTCAAAGAATGTCAGAGAGTGTCACAGTGTGTCCTATAGAGTGTCAGGGTGTGTCACAGTGTGTCACTTTCTGTCAGAGAGTGTCACAGTGCGTCTCAAAATCTCAGAGAGGGTCCCAGTGTGTCTCAGAGAGTCTCAGAGAGTGTCACAGTGTGTCTCAGCATGTGTTGGATACGATTAGAGAGTGTCCTAGTGCGTGTCAAATTGTGGGAGAGCGTCCCGCTGTGTCACACAGTGTGTCAGAGTGTGTCACAGTTTGTCAGAGATTGTCACAGTGTGTTTCAAAGATTGTCAGCGTGTGTCACAGTGTGTGTCAGAGTGTGTCACAGTGTGTCGCAGTCTGTCAGAGAGTGTCACAGAGCGTCTCAAATTGTCAGATAGGGTCCCTGTGTGTCTCAGAGAGTGTCATAGTGTATCACTGTCTCTCAGAGAGTGTCGCAGTGTGTTTCAGAGTGAGTCAAAGAGTGTCACAGTGTGTCTCAGAGAGTGTCAGATAGGATCAGAGAGATTCATAATGCGTCTCAAAGTGTCAGCGAGAGTCAGAGAGTGGCACAGTGTGTCTAGGAGTGTGTCAGAGAGAGTCATAGCGTGTTTCAGTGTGTCACAGTCTGTCAGAGAGTGTCACAGTGTGACTCAGAGAGAGTCAGAGAGTGTCACAGTGTGTCATACTGTGTCTCAGAGAGTGTTAGCGAGTGTCAGCATTTGGCTCAGAGATGGTCACAGTCTGTGAGAGAGTGTCACAGTGTGTCTCAGAGATGTCAGAGTGAATCAGAGAATGTCTCAGTACGTCATTCTGTGCTTCAGAGAGTGTCAGATAGAGTCAGACTGTATCCCAGTGTGTCTCCGAGAGTGTCAGATAGGATCAGAGAGTGTCAAAGTGCGTCTCAAAGTGTCAGAGAGTATCAGAAAATGTCACAGTGTGTCTCAGAGTGTGTTTGATAGGATCAGGGAGTGTCATAGTGCGTGTCAGATTGGCAGAGAGGGTCCCCGTGTGTCGCAGAGTGTGTCGAGTGTGTCACAGTCAGTCAGAGAGTATCACACTGTGTTTCAAAGAATGTCAGAGAGTGTCACAATGTGTGTCAGAGTGTGTCAGAGAGTGTCACAGTGCGTCTCAAATTGTCAGAGAGGGTCCCAGTGCTTCGCAGATAAAGTCAGAGTGTGTCACAGTCTGAGTATCACTGTGTGTTTCAAAGAATGTCAGAGAGTGTCACAGTGTGTCTTATAGAGTGTCAGAGTGTGTCACAGTGTGTCACCTTCTGGCAGAGAGTGTCACAGTGCATCTCAAAATCTCAGAGTGGGTCCCAGTGTGTCTCAGAGAGTGTCACAGTGTGTCACAGTCTGTCAGAGAGTGTCACAGTGTGTTTCAGAGATAGTCAGAGAGTGTCACAGTGTGTCTCTGAGAGTGTCCGATAGGATCAGAGAGTGTCACAGCGCAACTCAAAATGTCAGAGAGTATCAGAGAGTGTTACAGTTTGTCTGAGAGAGTGTCAGGTAGGATCAGAGAGTGTCACAGTGCGTCTCAAAGTGTGAGAGAGTGTCAGAGAGTGTCAAAGTGTGTCACAGTCTGTCAGAGAGTGTCACAGTGCTTTTCAGAGAGTTTTCTGAGAGTGTCACAGTGTGTCTCAGAGAGTGTCAGATAGGATCAGAGACTGTTACAGTGCATCTCAAATTGTCAGAGAGGGTCCCAGTGTGTCGCAGATAGTGTCAGAGTGTGTCACAGTTTGTTAGGGAGTGTAATAGTGTGTTTCAAAGAATGTCAGATAGTATCTCAGTGTGTGTCAGAGTGTGTCAGAGTGTGGCACAGTCTATCAAAGAGTGTCACAGTGCTTTTCAAAGAATGTCAGTGAGTGACACAGTGTGTGTCAGAGTGTGTCACAGTGTGTCACAGTCTGTCAGAGAGTGTTACAGTGCGTCTCAAATTTTCAGAGAGGGTCCCAGTGTGTCTCAGAGAGTCTCAGAGAGTGTCACAGTGTATCACAGTCTCTCAGAGAGTGTCGCAGTGTGTTTCAGAGAGAGTCAAAGAGTGTCACAGTGTGTCTCAGAGAGTGTCAGATAGGATCGGAGAGTGTCACAGTGCGTCTCAAAGTGTCAGCGAGTGTCAGAGAGTGTCGCAGTGTGTCTCAGAGAGTGGCAGATAGGATCAGAGAGTGTCACAGTGCGTGTGAAATTGTCAGATAGGGTCCCGGTGTGTCGCAGAGTGTGTCAGAGTTTGTCACATTCAGTCATAGAGTGTCACAGTGTGTCTTATAGAGTGTCAGATTGTGTCACAGTGTGTCACTTTCTGTCAGAGTGTGTCACAGTGCATCTGAAAATCTCAGAGAGGGTCCCAGTGTGTCTCAGAGAGTCTCAGAGAGTGTCACAGTGTGTTTCAGAGAGAGAGTCACAGAGTGTCACAATGTGTCTCCGAGTGTGTTAGATAGGATCAGAGAGTGTCACAGTGCATCTCAAAATGTCAGAGAGAGTCAGTGTGTTACAGTGTGTCTGAGAGAGTGTCAGAGAGAGTCAGAGAGTGTCACAGTACGTCATACTGTGCCTCAGAGAGTGTCAGATAGGATCAGAGTATCATAGTGCGTCTCAAAGTGTCAGAGAGGGACACAGTGTGTCTAAGAGAGTGTCAGAGAGAGTCAGAGCGTGTTTCAGTGTGTCACAGTCTGTCAGAGAGTGCCACAGTGTGCCTCAAAGAGAGTCAGAGAGTGTCACAGTGTGTCATACTGTGTCTCAGAGAGTGTCAGCATTTGGTTCAGAGATGGTCACAGTCTGTGAGAGAGTGTTACAGTGTGTCTCAGAGATGTCAGGGTGAGTCAGAGAGTTCACAGTACGTCATACTGTGCCTCAGAGAGTGTCAGATAGAGTCAGACTGTATACCAGTGTGTCTTAGAGAGTGTCAGACAGGATCAGAGAGTGTCACAGTGTGTCTCAAAGTGTCAGAGAATGTCGCAGTGTGTCACAGTCTGTCAGAGAGTGTCACAGTGTGTCTCAGACAGTGTGAGATAAGATCAGAGAGTGTCACAGTGCGTCTCAGAGAGTGTCACAGTTTGTCACAGTCTGTCAGAGAGTGTCACAGTGCTTTTCAGAGAGTGTCAGTGAGTGTCACAGTGTGTCGCAGACTGTGTTGGATAGGATCAGAGAGTGTCCCAGTGCGTGTCAAATTGTCAGAGAGGGTCCCGCTGTGTCGCAGAGTGTGTCACAGTCTGTCAGAGATTGTCACAGTGTATTTCAAAGAATGTCAGAGAGTGTCACAGTGTGTGTTATAGAGAGTCAGAGTGTGTCACAGTGTGTCACTTTCTGTCAGAGAGTGTTAGCGAGTGTCAGCACTTGGCTCAGAGATGGTCACAGTCTGTGAGAGAGTAACACAGTGTGTCTCAGAGATGCCAGAAGAGTCAGAGTGTCTAGGTATGTCATTCTGTGCCTCAGAGAGTGTCAGATAGAGTCAGACTGTATCCCAGTGTGTCTCCGAGAGTGTCAGATAGGATCAGAAAGTGTCACAGTGTGTCTCAAAGTGTCAGAGAGTGTCAGAGAATGTCACAGTGTGTCACAGTCTGTCAGTGAGTGTCACAGTGTGTCTCAGAGTGTGTTGGATCGGATCAGAGAGTGTCCCAGTGCGTGTCAAATTGTAAGAGAGCGTCCCACTGTGTCGCAGAGTGTGTCAGAGTTTGTCACAGGCTGTCAGAGATTGTAACAGTGTGTTTCAAAGAATGTCAGAGGGTGTCACAGTGTGTCTTATAGAGTGTCAGAGTGTGTCACAATGCGTCTAAGAGAGTGTCAGCGAGAGTCAGAGCGTGTTTCAGTGTGTCTGAGAGAGGGTCAGAGAGTATCACAGTGTGTCTCAGAGAGCGGCACAGTGTGTCACAATCTCTCAGAGAGTGTAAAAGCGTGATTCAAAAACAGTCAGAGAGTGTCACGGTGTGTCTCAGAGTGCCAGAGAGAGTCAGAGAATGTCACAGTGTGTCTCAGTGAGTGTCACAGTGTGTCTCAGAGAGTCAGGGAGAGTCAGAAAGTGTCGCAGTCTGTCTGAGAGAGTGTCACAGAGTGTTTCAGATGTGGTAGAAGGTGTCGCAGAATGTCACAGAGAGTGTCACAGTGTGTTTGAGAGTGTCAGAGAGAGTCACAGTGCGCCTCAGAGAGAGTCAGAGAGTGTCACAGTGTGTCTCAGAGAGTGTCACAGTGTGTCTCAGAGAGTCAGAGATAGCCAGAAAGTGTCACAGGCTGTCTCAGAGAGTGTCAGATAAGATCCGAGAGTGTCACAGTGTGTTGGAGAAAGTGCCAGAGACTGTCACAGTGTGTCTCAGCATGTGTCAGAGAGTGTCACAGTGTGTCTCAGAGATTCAGGGAGAATCAGAAAGTGTCACAATCTGTCGGCGAGTGCCACAGTGTGTTTCAGAGAGAGTCAGAGAGTATCACAGTGTGTCTCAAAGCGTCAGATAGGATCAGAGAGTGTCACAGTGCGTCTCAAAGCGTCAGATAGGATCAGAGAGTGTCACAGTGCGTCTCAAAGTGTCATAGAGAGTCAGAGAGTGTCACATTGTGTCTCAGTGAGTCTCACAGTGTGTCTCAGAGAGTGAGAGAGAGAGAGACAGAAAGTGACACAATCTGTCTTTGAAAGTGTCTCAGTGTGACCCAGTCTGTCAGAGAGTGTCACAGTGTATCTCAGAGAGTCAGAGAGAGTCAGAAAGTGTCACAGTTTGTCTCAGAGAGTGCCACATTGTGACAGTCTGTCAGAGAATGTTACATTGTATTTCAGAGTGTGTCAGAGAGAGTCAGAAAGTGTCACAGTGTGTCATACCGTGTCTCAGAGAGTGTCAGAGAGTGTCAGCATTTGGCTCAGAGAGGGTCACAGTCAGTGAGAGAGTGTCACAGTGTGTCTCAGAGAGTGTCAGTACGAGTCAGAGAGTGTCACAGTATGTCATACTGTACCTCAGAGAGTGCCATAGAGAGTCAGACTGTATCACAGTGTGTCTCAGAGAGTGTCAGAGAGTGTCACAGTGTGTCTCAGAGAGTGTCAGAGTAAGTCAGACAGTGTCACAATATGTCATACTGTGCCTCAGAGAGAGTCAGTGAGTGTCACAGTGTGTCTCAGAGAGAGTCAGAGATTGTCACAGTCTATCTCAGACAGTGTTGCAGTGTGTCTCAGAGAGTGTCACAGTGTCGCAGAAAATGTCACCGTGTGTCAGTGAGTGTCACAGTAGGTCAGAGAGTGTCATCGTGTGTCTCAGATATTGTCACAGTCTTTCAGAGAGTGTCACAGTGTTTCTCAGAGAGTGTCAGAGAGCGTCACAGTGTATCTCAGTGTGTCAGAGAGAGTCACATTGTGTCTCAGAGAGAGTCAGAGCGTCAAAAAATGTTGCAGTGTGTCTCAGAGATTGACCGAGTTTCTCAGAGAGTCAGAGAGAGACAGCAAGTCTCACAGTGTGTCTCAGAGAGTGTCTCAGTGTCTCAGAAAATGTCACCATCTGTCAGAGTGTCACAGTGTGTCAGAGAGTGTCTCAGTGTGTCCCAGAGAGTGTCGTAGTCTTTCAGAGTGTGTCACAGTGTGTCTCAGAGAGGGACAGAGAGTGTCATAGTGTGTTCCAGTGTGGCAGATAGAGTCACAGAGTGTCACTGTGTGTCACAGTCTGACTCAGAGAGAGTCAGATAGTGTCACAGTGTGTCTCAGACAGTGTCAGAGAGAGTCAGGAAGTGTCACAGTGTGTCTAAGAAAGGATGACAGTGTGTCTCAGAGAGTTTCAGAGAGTCAGAAAGTGTCACACTTTTTCTCTGAGAGTGTCACATATTGACAATCTATCAGAAAATGTTACATTGTATTTCAGATTGTGTCAGAGAGATTCAGAAAATGTCACAGTGTGTCATACTGTGTTTCAGAGAGTGTCAGAGTGTGTCAGCATTTGGCTCAGAGACGGTCACAGTCTGTGATAGAGTGTCACAGTGTGTCTCAGAGAGTGTCAGAGTGTGTCAGAGAGTGTCACATTATGTCATACTGTGCCTCAGAGAGTGTCATAGAGAGTCAGACTGTATCACAGTGTGTCTCAGAGAGTATCAGAGAGTGTCACAGTGTGTCTCAGAGAGTGTCAGAGTAAGTCAGAGAGTGTCACAGTATGTCTAAGAGAGTTTCAGAGAGAGTCAGAGAGTGCCACTTTGCGTCTCAGTGAGTGTCACAGTGTGTCTCAGAGAGTCAGAGAGAGTCAGAAAGTGTCAAAGTTTGTCTCAGAGAGTGTCACATTGTGACAGTCTGTCAGAGAATGTTACATTGTATTTCAGAGTGTGTCAGAGAGAGTCAGAAAGTGTCACAGTGTGTCATACCGTGTCACAGAGAGTGTCAGAGAGTGTCAGCATTTGGCTCAGAGAGGGTCACAGTCTGTGAGAGAGTGTCACAGTGTGTCTCAGAGAGTATCAGAGTGTGTCAGAGAGTGTCACATTATGTCATACTGTGCCTCAGAGAGTGTTATAGAGAGTCAGACTGTATCACAGGGTGTCTCAGAGAATGTCATAGTGTGTCTCAGACAGTGTCAGAGTAAGTCAGAGAGTGTCACAGTATGTCATACTGTGCCTCAGAGAAAGTCAATGAGTGTCACAGTCTATCTCAGAGAGTGTCACAGTGTGTCTCAGGGAGTCAGAGACAGACGGAAAGTGTCACAGTGTGTCTCAGAGAATGTTGCAGTGTCGCAGAAAATGTCACCGTGTGTCAGAGAGTGTCATAGTAGGTCAGAGAGTATCATCGTGTGTCTCAGAAATTGTCACAGTCTGTCAGAGTCTGTCAGAGAGTGTCACAGTGTTTCTCAGAGAGTGTCAGAGAGCGTCACAGTGTATCTCAGTGTGTCAGAAAGTCACATTGTGTCTCAGAGAGAGTCAGAGAGTGACACAGTGTGTCTCAGAGAGTGTGAGAGAGAGTCTAAAAATGTTACAGCGTGTCTCAGAGAGTGACCGAGTGTCTCAGAGAGTCAGAGAGAGACAGCAATTCTTACAATGTGTCTCAGAGAGTGTCACAGTGACTCAGAAAAAGTCACCGTATATGAGAGAGTGTCACAGTTTGTTTCAGAGAATGTCAGAGAGTGTCACAGTGTGTCTCGGAGAGTGTCAGAGAGTGTCTCAGTGTGTCACCGTCTGTCAGAAAGTGTCACAGAGCATTTCAAATGTGCTTGAAAGTGTCACAGTATGTCACAGAGAGTGTCAGAGTGTGACACAGAGTGTCTCAGAAAGTGTCACAGTGTGTTGGAGAGTGTCAGAGAGTGTCACATTGTGTCACCGTCTGTCAGAGATTGTCATAGTGTGTTTCAGAGAATGTCAGAGAGTGTCACAGTGTGTCTCAGAGAGTGTCAGAGAGGGTCACAGTGTGTTTCAGTGTGTCGCAGTCTGTCAGAGAGTGTCACAGTGTGTCTCAGTGAGTGTCACAGTGTGTCTCATAGAGTCAGAGAGAGTCAGAAAGTGTCACAATCTGTCTCAGAGAGTGTCAGATAGGATCAGAGAGTGTCACAGTGTGTTTGAGAAAGTGCCAGAGTGTCACAGTGTGTCTCAGCGTGTGTAAGAGAGTGCCAAAGAGAGTTTCAGAGAGAGTCATAGAGTGTCACAGTGTGTCTTAGAGATTCAGGGACAGTCAGAAAGTGTCACAATCTGTCAGTGAGTGTCACAGTGTGTTTCAGAGAGAGTCAGAGAGTGTCACAGTGTGTCTCAGAGAGTGTCAGAGAAAGTCAGAGAGTGTCACAGTGTGTCTGAGAGAGTTTCAGAGAGAGTAAGAAAGTCTCACATTGTGTCTCAGTGAGTGTGACAGTATGTTCCAGTGTGGCAGATAGAGTCACAGAGTGTCACAGTGTGTCTCGGAAAGGATGACAGTGTGTCTCAGAGAGTCCGAAAGTGTCACCGTTTGTCTCAGTGAGTGTCATATTGTGACAATCGGTCAGAGAATGTTACACTGTATTTCAGAGTGTGTCAGAGAGAGTCAAAATGTGTCACAGTGTGTCATACTGTGTTCAGGGAGTGTCAGTGAGTGTCAGCATTTGGCTCAGAGACGGTCACAATCGGTCAGAGAATGTTACATTATATTTCAGTGTGTCAGAGAGAGTCAGGAAGTGTCACAGTGTGTCATAGTGTGACTGAGAGAGTGACATAGAAAGTCAGACTGCATCACAGTGTGCCTCGGAGAGTGTCAGATCGAGTCAGAAATTTTTACAGTATGTCTGAGAGAGGGTCAGAGAGTGTCACAGTGTGTCTCAGAGAGCGGCACAGTGTGTCACAATCTATCAGAGAGTGCAACAGTGTGTTTCAAAAACAGTCAGAGAGTGTCACGGTGTGTCTCAGAGTGCCAGAGAGAGTCAGAGAGTGTCACAGTGTGCCTCAGAGAGTCAGAGAGTGTCACAGTGTGTCTCAGTGAGTGTCACAGTGTGTCTCACAGAGTCAAGGAGAGTCAGAAAGTGTCGCAGTCTGTCTGAGAAAGTGTCACAGAGTGTTTCAGATGTGGTAGAAAGTGTCACAGTATGTCACAGAGAGTGTCACAGTGTGTTGGAGAGTGTCAGAGAGTGTCACAGTGCGCCTCAGAGAGAGAGAGAGAGTGTCACAGTGTGTCTCAGAGAGTGTCACAGTGTCGCAGAAAATGTCACCGTGTGTCAGTGAGTGTCACAGTAGGTCAGAGAGTGTCATCGTGTGTCTCAGAAATTGTCACAGTCTGTCAGAGAGTGTCACAGTGTTTCTCAGAGTGTCAGAGAGCGTTACAGTGTGTTTCAGTGTATCACCGTCTGACAGAGAGTGTCACAGTGTGCCTCAGAGAGTCAGAGAGTGTCACTGTATGTTTCAGTGAGTGTCGCAGTGTGTCTCAGAGAGTCAGAGAGAGTCAGAAAGTGTCACATTGGGTCTCTGTGAATGCTAAAGAGTGTCTCATAGAGTCAGAGAGAGAGAGTCAGAAAGTGTAACAATCTGTCTTTGAGAGTGTCTCAGTGTGACACAGTCTGTCAGAGTGTGTCACAGTGTGCCTCAGAGAGTGTCAGAGAGTGTCACAGTGTGTCTAGGAGAGGATGACAGTGTGTCTCAGAGAGTCAGAGAGAGTCAGAAAGAGTCACAGTTTGTCTCAGAGAGTGTCACATTGTGACAGTCTGTCAGAGAATGTTACATTGTATTTCAGAGTGTGTCAGAGAGAGTCAGAAAGTGTCACAGTGTGTCATACTGTGTCTCAGAGAGTGTCAGTGAGTGTCAGCATTTGGCTCAGAGAGGGTCGCAGTCTGTGAGAGAGTGTCACCGTGTGTGTCAGAGAATGTCAGAGTGAGTCAGAGAGTGTCACAGTATGTCATACTGTGCCTCAGAGAGTGTCATAGAGAGTGAGACCGTGTCACAGTGTGTCTCAGAGAGTGTCAGAGTAAGTCAGAGAGTGTCACAGTATGTCATACTGTGCCTCAGAGAGAGTCAGTGAGTGTCACAGTGTGTCTCAGATAGAGTCAGAGAGTGTCGCAGTCAATCTCAGAGAGTGTCACAGTGTGTCTCAGGGAGTCAGAAAGAGACGGAAAATGTCACGGTGTGTCTCAGAGAGAATCGCTGTGTCGCAGAAAATGTCACCGTTTGTCAGAGAGTGTCACGGTAGGTCAGGCAGTGTCATCGTGTGTCTCAGAAATTGTCACAGTCTGTCAGAGAGTGTCACAGTGTTTCTAAGAGAGAGTCAGAGAGTGACACAGTGTGTCTCAGAGAGTGAGAGAGAGAGTCAAAAAATGTCACAGAGAGAGGCAAAGAGGGTCACATTGTCTCTCAGAGAGTATTACAGTGTGTCTCAGAGAGTCAGAGAGAGACAGAAAGTGTGACAGTGTCTCTCAGAGAGTGTCACAGTGTGTCTTAGAGAGTGTCACAGTGTCACAGAGAATTTCACGCTGTGTCAGAATGTGTCACAGTCGGTCAGAGAGTGTTTCTATGTGTCAGGGAGTGTCACAGTCTGTCACAGTCTGTCAGAGAGTGCCACATTGTGTTTCAGTAAGTGACAGAGGGAGTCACAGAGTGTCACAGCCAGTCTCTGAGTGTCAGAGAGAGACAGAGAGTATCACAGTGTGTCTCAGAGTGTCACAGTGTCATAGAGAATTTCACCATGTGTCAGAGTGTGTCACAGCCGGTCAGAGAGTATTACAGTGTGTCAGGGAGTGTCACAGTCTGTCACCGTCTGTCAGAGAGTGCCACATTGCGTTTTGGAGAGTGTCAGAGAGAGAGTCAGAATCACAGTGTATCACAGTGTGTCTTAGAGTGTCAGAGAGAGACAGACAGTATCACAGTGTGTCTCAGAGTGTCACAGTGTCACAGAGAATTGCACAATGCGTCAGAGTGTGTCACAGTCGGTTAGGGAGTTTTACAGTGTGTCAGGGAGTATCACAGTCTGTCAGAGAGTGCCACATTGTGTTTCGGAGAGCGTCAGAGAGAGTCACAGTGTATCACAGTGTGTCTCAGAGTGTCAGAGAGAGACAGAGAGTGTCACAGTGTGTCACAGTTTGTTAGAGAGTGTCACAGTGCATCTCAGAGAGTGTCACAGTTGTCCCAGAGAGTGTCACAATGTCTCAGGAAATGTCATCGTGTGTCAGGGAGTGTCACAGTCAGTCAGTGTAACAATGTGTCAGAGAGTGTCGAAGTGTGTCTCAGGGAATCAGAGAGAGAGATGGAACGTGTCACAGTGTCACAGAGAGCATCTCCGTATCGCAGAATATTTCACCATGTGTCAGAGAGTGTCACAGTCTGTCAGAGTGTCACAGTGTGTCTCAGAGAGTGTCAGAGAGAGTCAGAGAGTGTCACCGTGTGTCTAAGAGTGTCAGAGAATGTCATAGTGTATCACAGTCTGTCCGAGAATGTCACAGTGTGTTTCAGAGAGAGTCAGAGAGTGTGACAGTGTGTCTAAGAGAGTGTCAGAGAGTGTCACAGTGTGTCTAAGAGAGTGTCAGAGAGCATCAGAGAGGGTCACAGTCTGTCTCAGAGAGGGTCAGACTGCGTCACAGTGTGTCACAGTCTGTCAGAGAGTCTCACAGTTTGCCTCAGAGGGTGTCAGAGAAAGACAGAGAATGTTAGAGAGGATCATAGTGTGACTCAGCGATAGTCAGAGAAAGTCAGAGATTGTCACAGTGTGTCTCCAGGTGTCAGAGAGAGTCACATACTGTCACAGTGTGTCTCAAAGTGTCAGAGAGAGTCAGAGAGTGTCACAGTGTGTCACAGAGAGTCTCACACTGTGTATCAGAGAGTGTCACAGTGTGTCACAGTCTGTCAGAGAAGGTTACAGTGTATTTCAAAGTGTGTCAGAGTGAGTCACAGTGAATCATACTGTGTCTCAGAGAGTGTCAGAGAGGGTTAGTGTTTGTCTCAGAGAGGGTCACAGTCTGTCAGAGAGTGTTATAGTGTGTCTCAGAGAGTGACAGAAAGAGTCAGAAAGTGTCACAGTTTTTCTCAGAGACTGTCAGAGAGTGTCAAATTGTGTCACAGTGTGTCTCAGAGTATCAGAGAGTGTCACTATGTGTCAGAGAGTGTCACAGTCTGTCGCAGAGAGGGTCAGAGTGTGTCATTGTGTGTCACAGACTGTCAGAGAGTGTCACAGTGTGTCATAGTCTGTCAGAGAGAATTATAGGGTGACTCAGAGATAGTCAGCGAGTGTCACAGTGTGTCTTAAAGAGTGTCACAGTGTCACAGAGAATTACACCATGTGTCAGAGTGTGTCACAGTTGGTCAGAGAGTGTTATAATGTATCAGGGAGTGCCATAGTCTGCCACAGTCTGTCAGAGAGTGTCATATTGTGTTTCGGGGAGTGTCAAAGCGAGTCAGAGAGTGTCACAGTGTGTCTCAGAGTCTCAGAGAGAGTCACAGAGTGTCACAATGTGTCTCAGAGTGTCAGAGAGAGACAGAGAGTGTCACAGTGTGTCTAAGAGAGTGTTACAGTGTGTCTGAGAGCGGGTCAGAGTGTGTCACAGTCTGTCAGAGAGTGTCACAGTGTGTCATCGCCGGCCACACACCGGCGCCTGCCTGACCCTCACTGCCGTCCACACACCACACACAGCCTGATGCTCACCGACATCTACACACCGCCCCCGGCCTGACCCTCCCTGCCATCCGCAAACCGCTCCCAGCCTGACCCTCACAGCCATTCACAAACTGCCCCCAGCCTGACCCTCACAGCCATCTACACACCGTTCCCAGCCTGACCGTCACAGCCATCCACAACTGTCCTCAACCTGACTCTCACCGACGTCCCGCACAACCCCAGCCTGACCCTCACCACCATCCACACACCACCACCAGCCTGACTCCACCGCTGTCCACCAACTGCCTCCAGCCTGACCCCCACCACCATACAACACTGCCACAGCCTGACCCACACTGTCGCCCTTACACTGCTCCTAGCCTGACCCTCACCACCTCCACACACCGCCACCAGCCTGGCCCTCACCGCCACCCACACAATATCTCAAGCATGACCCTCATTGCTGCCCGCACACTGCTCCCATCCTGAACCCCACTGCCGTCCACACACCGCACCCAGCCTCACCCTCACTGCTTTCTACACACTGCTCCCAACCTGACCCTCACTTCCGTCCACACACCGCTACCAGCCTGACCCTCATCACCGCCCACACACTGACTCCAACCGGACCCTCAACATCACCCACACACCATCCCCAGGCTGACCCACATTGATGCCGAACACACCATCCCCAGCCTGACCCTCACCACCTCCCACACATCCACCCCAAATTGACCCTCACCGCCGTCCAACACCGCCCCAGCCTGAACCTCACCACCATCTACACACAACCTTCAGCCTGACTACTGCCGCTGTCCACCCTCTGCGCCAAACCTGATCCCCACCACTGTCCACACACCGCAACCAGCCACACCCTCCCCGCCGTCCACACATCGCCCCTAGCCTTACCCTCAACGCCATCAACACACCACCCCCAGCCTGACCCTCACCACCGTCCACCAACCGCCCCCAGCCTGACCCTCACCGCTCTCCTCACACCCCCCCAGCCTGGAATTCACCACCATCCACACGCCGCCCGCAGCCTGACCCTCACTGCCGTCCACACACTGCCCCCAGCCTGAACCTGACCACCGTCCACACGCCGCCTCCATCCTGAACCTGACCACCGTCCACACACTACCCCGAGCCTGACCCGCACCATCGTACACACACCGCCCCAGCCTGACCCTCACCACCATCCACTCACCACCCGCAGCCTGACCCCCACCATCGTTCACACGCTGCCACTAGCCCGATTCTCCCTTCCGAACACACAGCAACACCTGCCTGACACCCATCGTCACACAACACCGCCCCCAGCCTGACACCCACCGCAACACAACACTGCCCCTAGCCTGAACCTCAAAGCCACCCACCCACCACCCCCAGCCTGACCCTCACTGCAGTCCACACAATGCCCCCAGCCTGATGCTCACCGCCATCTACATACTGCCCTCATCCTGACCCTCACCGCCGCCCACACACCGCCCCCAGAATGATCCTCGCCACCATCCAGACACCGTTCCCAGCCTGACACTCAACGCCGTTTACACACCGCCCCCAGCTTGACCCTTAATGCCATCTACACACCACCCCCAGCCTGACCTACTCTGCCGTTTACACGCCCACCCCAGCCGGACCCTCACCGCTGTCCACCAACCGCCCCCAGCCTGACACCACCGTCGTCCAACACTGCCACAAGCCTGACCATCACGGCCGCCCACACACCGGCCCTAGCTTTATCCTCATGCTGTGGCCCAACGCACCACCAACAGCATGACCATCACCGAGAACACACAACGCCCCGAGCCAGACCCTCACCACCGCTCACACGCCGCCCCCAGCCTGATGCTCACCACCGTCCAACACTGACCCAAGCCTGACCCTCACCACAGTCCACACGCCGCCTCCAGCCTTTCCCTCACTGCCGTCCACACGCTGCCCCGAGCCTGTCCCTCACTTCCATCCACACATCGCCACCAGTCTGACCCTCAATGCCATCCTCACACCGCCCCAGCCTGACCCACACTGCTGTCCACACACCGTCCCCGGGCTGACTCTCACCGCCATCCAGCACCGCTCCAGCCTGACCCTCACTGCCGTCAACACACCGCCACCAGCCTGTCCCTCACCACCATCCACACACCACCCTCAGCCTGACCCTCACAGCCACCCACACACCGTCACCAGCCTGACCCCCCCACTGTCATTCACACATTGACCACAGCCTGACCGTCCCCTTCAAACACACACCACCCCCTGCCTGACACCCATCGCCACCCAACACCGCCCCCTGCCTGAAACTCACCGCCGCCCACACACCACCCCCAGACTGAACCCCACCACTGTCCACACACCGCACCTAGCCTGACACCCACCGCCACCCAACACCACCCCCAGCCTGAACCTCACAAACACCCACACACCATTCCCAGCCTGACCCTCACCGCAGTCCACACAACGCCCCCAGCCTGAAGCTCACTGCTGTCTACCTACCACCCCCAGTCTGACCCTCACCGTTGCCCACACACTGCCCCGAGAATGACCCTCACCACCGTCTAGACACCGCCCCCAGCCCGACACTTAATGGTGTTCCCACACCGCCGCCAGCCTGACCCTGAAAACCATCTACACGCCACTCCCAGCCTGACCTTCATTACCATGTATATGCCGACCCCAGCCTGCCCCTCACTGCTGTCCACCAACCGCCCCCAGGCTGACACCACCGCCGTCCAACACTGCCACAAGCCTGACCCTCACGACCGCCCACACAACGCCTCTAGCTTTATCCTCACTGCTGTCCACACACCACCCACAGCATGACCCTCACCACAAACACACAACACCCCGAGCCAGACCCTCACCACCGCCCACACGCTGCCCCGAGCCTGACGCTCACGGCCGTAGAACGCTCACCCAAACCTGACCCTCACCGCCGTCCACACACCACACCCAGCCTGACCCTCATCGCTGTCCACACGCCACCTCCAGCCTTTCCATCACCGCCGTCCACACACCGCCCCCAGCCTCACACTCACAGCCGTCCACACGCTGCCGCCAGCCTGACCCTCACTGCCGTCCACACACCGCCTCCAGCCTGACCCTCACTGCCATCCATACACTGCACCCAGACTGTCCCTCAATGCCATCCGCATACCGCCCCCAGCCTGACACTCATTACTCTCCACACACCGTCCCCAGGCTGACTCTCACCACCGTCCAGCACCGCCCCAGCCTGACCCTCACTGCGGTCAACACACCGCCACCAGCCTGTCCCTCACCACAGTCCAACACCGTCAGCAGCCTCTCGCTCAGCACCATCCACACACCACCCACAGCCTGACCCGCACCACCATCCACACACCACCCCCAGTCTGACCCTCACCGCCACCCACACACTGTCAACAGCCCGTCCCTCACGGTCACCAACACACTGCCCTCACCCTGAACCCCACTGCCATCCACACACCGCACCCAGACGTACCCTCACTGCTGTCTACACACCGCATCCAGCCTGACACTCTCCACCGTCCACACACTACCCTAGCCTGACCCTCACCACCACCAACACACAGCCCCCACAATGACCCTCAGTACCGTCCACACACCACCACTAGCCTGACCCTCACCGCCATCGACACACCACCCCAAGGCTGACCCTCAGCACTGTCCACACACTGTCTCCAACCTGACCCTCACCAACATCCACACACCGTCCACAGCCTGACCTTCTCCGCCGTCAACCAACCGCCCCAGCCTGACCCTCACTGCCGTCAACCAACCAGCCACCTCCTGATCCTCACTGCCGTCCAATAACGCACCAGCCTGATCCTCACCACTGTCCAATAACTCCCCAGCCTGACACTCACTGCCGTCCAATAATGCCCCAGACTGACCCTCGCCACTGTCCAATAATGCCCCAGCCTGACCCTCGCCACTGTCCAATAATGCCCCAGCCTGACCCTCGCCACTGTCCAATAATGCCCCAGCCTGACCCTCGCCACTGTCCAATAATGCCCCAGCCTGACCCTCGCCACTGTCCAATAATGCCCCAGCCTGACCCTCGCCACTGTCCAATAATGCCCCAGCCTGACCCTCGCCACTGTCCAATAACGCCCCAGCCTGACCCTCACCACCATCCAATAATGCCCCAGCCTGACCCTCGCCACTGTCCAATAATGCCCCAGCCTGACCCTCGCCACTGTCCAATAATGCCCCAGCCTGACCCTCGCCACTGTCCAATAATGCCCCAGCCTGACCCTCGCCACTGTCCAATAATGCCCCAGCCTGACCCTCGCCACTGTCCAATAACGCCCCAGCCTGACCCTCACCACCATCCAATAACGCCCCAGCCTGACCCTCACCACCGTCCAATAACGCCCCAGCCTCACCCTCACCACCGTCCAATAACGCCCCAGCCTCACCCTCACTGCCGTCCAATAACTCCCCAGCCTGACCCTCACTGCTGTCCAATAACGCCCCAGCCTGACCCTCACTGCCGTCCAATAACTCCCCAGCCTGACCCTCACTGCTGTCCAATCACGCCCCAGCCTGACCCTCATTGCAGCCCACACACCGGCCCTAGCCTTATCCTCACAGCCGTTCACACTCCACCCCCAGCCTGACCCTCACCTCCATCCACACACCGCCCCAGCCTAACCCTCACTGCCATTCACCCACCGTACCCAGCCTGACACTCACCGCCGTCCACACGCCACCACCAGTCTGTTCCTCACTGCCATCCACAAACCGTCTGGCACCGCCCCAGCCTGACCCTCACCACCTTCCACACACCTCCACCAGCCTGTCCCTCACCGTCGTCCCGCACTGCCCCAGCCTGATCCACACCACCGTTCATCAACCACCCACAGCCTGACCCCACCGCTGTCAACCAACCACCTGCAGCCTGACCTCCATCGCCCCCCAACAGTACCACAGCCTGACACTCAACTCCGCCCATACGCCTCCCCTAGCCTGACCCTCAACACTGTCCAAACACCACCACCAGCGTGACCTGCACCGCGTCCACACACCACCCAATTCTGACCCTCACCACTGCCCACACACTGCCCACAGCCTGACCCTCACCGCCACCCACACACCACATCCAGCCTGACCCTCACCCCTGTCTACACACCGCCCCTTAGCCTGACACTCTCCACCGTCCACACCCCACCCCCAGCCTGAACCTCACTGCCATCCAATAACTCCCCAGCCTCAGCCTCACTGCTGCCCACACACTGGCCCTAGCCTAATCCTCACAGCCGTTCACACTCCACCCCCAACCTGACCCTTACTGCCATCCACACACCGCCTCCAGCCTGTCCCTCACTGCCATCCACACATCAACCCAGCCTTAGCCTCACCACCGTCCAACACCATAACAAGCCTGTCCATCACCGCCGGCCACACGCCAACCCCAGTCTAACCCTCAGCGCCATCCACACGCCGCCACCTGTGGGTCCCTCACTGCCATCCGCACACCTCCCCCACCCTGATCCTCACTGCCATCCACAAACCGTCCCCAACCTGACTCCCACCGCCGTCCACACACCGCCACCAACCTGACCCTCACCACCATCCAACAACCATCCCCAGCCTGACCTCACTGCTGTACACCAACCGCCCCCAGCCTGTCCCCCACCGCCGTCCAACACTGCCACAGCCTGACACTCGCTGCCACCCTCACACCACAACTAGCCTGACCCTTACCACCGTCCACACACGACCACCAGCCTGACCCTCACCGCTGTCCCACACCGCCCCAACCTGACCCACACCACCGTCCACCAACCATCCCCAGCCTGACCCCATCGCTGTACACCAACCGCCCCCAGCCTATCCCCCACCACCGTCCAACACTGCCACAGCCTGACTCTCACTGCCACCCTCACACCGCAACTAGTCTGACCCTCACCACCATCCACACACCACCACCAGCCTGACCCTCACCGCTGTCCCACACCGCCCCAACCTGACCCACACCACCGTCCACCAACCATCCCCAGCCTGACCCCATCGCTGTACACCAACCGCCCCCAGCCTATCCCCCACCGCCGTCCAACACTGCCACAGACTGACTCTCACTGCCACCCTCACACCGCAACTAACCTAACCCTCACCACCGTCCACACACGACCACCAGCCTGACCCTCACCGCTGTCCCACACTGCCCCAGCCTGACCCACACCACCGTCCACCAAGCACACCCAGCCAGACCGACTGATGTACACCAACTGCCCCCAGCCTGACCCCCACTGCCGTCCAACACTGCCACACCCTGACCCTCACTGCCGCCCACACACCGCCCCGAACCTGACCATCACAACCGTGCACACACCGCCACCAGCTTGATCCTCACTGCTGTCCACAGACCACCCCAAGGCTGACCCTCGCCACTGCCCACACAGCGCCCACCGCCTGACCGTCACCACCACCCACACACTGTCTCCAGCCTGACACTCACTGCCACCTGTACACTGCCCCCAGCATGAACCCCACCGCTGACCACACACCACACCCAGCCTGATGCTCACCGCTGTTGACACACTGCGCCAAGCCTGACACTCTCCACCGTCCACACACTGCCCCTCACCACCGTCCACACACCGTCTCCAGCCTGACACTCACTGCCATCCAACAATGACCCCAGCCTGACCACCACCACCGACCACACACCACCCCCAGCCTGACCACCCCCCCCACCGTCCAACACTGCCACAAGCCTGACCCTCACTGTCGTCCACACAGTGGCCCTAGCCTTATCCTAACAGCCGTTCACACACGACCCCCAGCCTGACCCTCACCGCAGTCCACACAACGCCCCCAGCCTGATGCTCACTGCCGTCTACATACCGCCCCAGCATGACCCTCACTGTCGCCCACACACTGCCCCCAGAATGATCATCACCACCGTCCAGACACCGCCCCCAGCCTGACCCTCACTGCTATCCAAACACCGCCCCCAGCCTGATGCTCACGGCCGTCCATACGCCGCCCACAGCCTGACCCTCACCACCATCCAGTCACCACTGCCAGCCTGACCCTCACTGCTATCCACACACCGACCCGGCCTGACTCTCATCACCGTGCACACACACCACCTGCAGCTTGACCCTAACCACTGCCCAATACAGCCCCAGCCTGACGTCACCACTATCCACCAACCTCGCCCTGCCTAACACCCACTGCCGTCCAACACTGCCACAAAACTAACCCTCACCACCGTCCAACACTGCCCCCTGCCTGACCCTCCCCACTGTCCACAGACCCCCCGCAGCCTGACCCTCACCACCGTCCAAACACCGCCCACAGCCTGACAATCATTGCCGTCCACACACCGCACCCAAACTGACCCTCACTGCCATCCACACACCGCACCCAGACTGACCTTCACTGCCATCCGCACAGCGCACCCAGACTGACCCTCACTGCCATACACACAGCGCACCCAAACTGACCCTCACTGCCGTCCACACACCGCACCCAGACTGACCCTCACTGCCATCCACACACCGCACCCAGACTGACCCTCACTGCCATCCACACACCGCACCCAGACTGACCCTCACTGCCATCCACAAAACGTACCCAGACTGACCCTCACTGCCATCCACACACCGCGCACAGACTGACCCTCACTGCCATCCGCACACTGCACACAGACTGACCCTCACTGACATCCACACACATCACCCAGACTGACCCTCACTGTTGCCTACACACTGCCCCCAGCCTGACCCTCCTCTCCGCCCATGCACCACACCCAGCCAGATGATCACCACCTTCCACACGCTGCCCACAGCCTGATGCTCACCACCATCCACACACCACCCCAAGTCTGATCCTCAATGCCGTCAAACACAGCACCCCACCTGACCCTCACTGCCGTCTGCACACCGCCCCCATCCTGACCCCTCTGCCGAACACGCACCACCCACATCCTGACCATCACTGGCGTCCACACACCGCCCAGCCTGACCCTCATTGATGTCAAACATACTGCCCCCAGCCTGACCCTCACTGCCGACCACCAGTAACCCCAACCTGACCCTCACCACAGTCCACCAACCGTCCACAGCCTGAACCCCACCACCGACCAAAACTGCAACAAGCCTGATCCTCACTGCCGACCTCACACCACCCCCAGCCTGACCCTCACTGCTGTCCACACACGGCACCCAGGCTGACCCTCACTGCCATCCCCAAACCGCACGCAGACTGACCCTCACTGCCATCCACACACCGTACCCTGACTGACCCTCACTGCCATCCACACACCGCACGCAGACTGACCTTCACTGCCATCCACACACCGCACCCAGATGGACCCTCAATGCCGTCCACACAACGCACCAAGACTGACCCTCACTACCATCCGCACACCGCACCGAGACTGACCCTGACTGCCATCCGCACACCACACACAGACTGACCCTCACTGCCATCCACACACCACACCCAGACTAACCCTCACTGCTGTGCACACACCGCACCCAGACTGACCCTCACTGCCGTCCGCTCACCACACCCAGACTGACCCTCACTGCCATCCACACACCGCACCCAGACTGACCCTCACTGCCATCCACTCACCGTACCCAGACTGACCCTCAATGGCGTCCAAACACCGCACCCAGACTGACCCTCACTGCCATCCACACACCTCACCCAGACTGACCCTCACTGCTGCCTACGCACTGCTCCCAGCCTGACCCTCCTCTCCGCCCATGCACCGCACCAAGCCAGTTGATCACCACCTTCCACACGCTGCCCACAGCCTGACGCTCACCTCCGTCCACACACTGCGCACAGCCTGATGCTCACCACCATCGACACATCACCCCCAGTCTGATCCTTAATTCCGTCAAGCACAGCACCCCACCTGACCTTCACTGCCGTCTGCACACCGCCCCCATCCTGACCCCTCCGCCGTCCACACACCCCCCCAGCCTGACCCTCATTGTCTTCAAACACACTGCCCCCAGAATGACCCTCACTGCCGTCCACACACCACACCCAGACTGACCCTCATTGCCATCCGCACACCACACCCAGACTGACCGTCACTGCCGTCCACACACCGCACCCAGAATGACCCTCACTGCAATCCGCACACCACACCCAGACTGACCCTCATTGCCATCCGCACTCAGTACCCAGACTGACCCTCACTGCCGTCCACAAACCGCACCCAGAATGACCCTCACTGCCGTCCACACACCACACCCAGAATGACCCTCACTGCAGTCCTCACACCGCACCCAGACTGACCCTCACTGCCGTCCACAAACCGCACCCAGAATGACCCTCACTGCCATCCGCACACCGCACCCAGAATGACCCTCACTGCCGTCCACACACCGCACCCAGACTGACCCTCACTGCCATCCACACACCACACCCAGACTGACCCTCACTGCAATCCGTACACCACACCCAGACTGACCCTCACTACCATCCACACACCGCACCCAGACTGACCCTCACTGCCATCCACACACTGTACCCAGACTGACCCTCACTGCCATCCACACACCGCTCCCAGACTGACCCTCACTGCCGTCCACACACCACACCCAGAATGACCCTCACTGCCATCCACACTCCGTACCCAGACTGACCCTCACTACCATCCACACACCGCACCTAGACTGACCCTCACTGCCATCCACACACCGCACCCAGACTGACCCTCACTGCCATCCACACACTGTACCCAGACTGACCCTCACTACCGTCCACACACCGCACCCAGACTGACCCTCACTGCCATCCACACATCATACCCAGACAGATCCTCACTCCTGTCCGCACTCCGTACTCAGACTGACCCTCACTGCCATCCACACACTGCCCCAGCCTGACCCTCACCACCATCTGCAAACCACACCAAGCCTGACCCTCACCTCCAACCACACACCACCCCTAGCCTGGCAATCACCACCATCTACACACCACCCCGAGCCTGACCCTCACCACCGCCCACACAAGCTCCCCAGCCGAACTCTCACCACCGCCCACACACCACTCCCAAAATGTCACTCACCGCCGTCCACATAACACCTCCACCCTAACCGTCATTGACGTCAAACACAACACCCCCAGCCTAACCCCCACCACCGTCCACCAACTGCCCTGGCCTGAATCCCACCGCAGTCCAACACTGCCACAAGCCTGGCCTTCACCGTCATCCAATCCCGCCATAGTCTGACCCTCATCGCTGCACACACACCGCCCCTAGACATACCCTCACCATCGTCCACACACCACCCACAGCCTGACCCTCACTGCCGACAACACACCTCCCCTATCCTGACCCTCACCTCCACCCACACACCGCCCATAGCTTGACGTTCTCTGCCATCCAACAATGACCAAAGCCTGACCTCATCGCCATTCACATGCCCTCCCCAGACGGACACTCACCGCCATCTGCCCACTGCCACCAGCCTGACTCTCACCACTATCCACACACTGCACCCAGCCTGACTCTCACCGCCATCCAGCATCGCACCTGGCCTGACCCTCACTGCCATCTACACACCGCCATCGGCCTGATCCTCACCATCGCCCACACACCACCCCAGACTGACCCTCATTAATGTCGAACACACTGCCCCCAGCCTGACCCTCACTGCAATCCAACAATGACCCCAGCCTGACCGTCATCGGCATCAAACACACCGTCACCAGCCTGACCCTCACCATCGTCCAACCACCGCCCCCAGCCTGACCCACATCACTGCCCACACACTGCCCTCAGCCTGACCCTCACCATCGCCCAAACACTGTCCCCAGACTGACCCTAATTGAAGTCAAACACACTGCCCCGAGTCTGACCCTTCACCGCCGTCCACCAATGACGCCAGCCTGACGATCTCCACCGTCCACACACAAAACCTCAGCCTGACCATCATCGACATCAAACGCACTGCCCACAGCCTGACCCTCACCGCTGTCCACCAACCGCCCCCAGCCTCACCCCCACCACCGTCCACCAAACGCACCGGCCTGAAACCCACTGCTGTCCTACACTGCCACAAGCCTGACCCTCACTGCTGCACAATACCGCCCCAGCCTGACCCTCACCGCCGTCCACCAATGATCGAAGCCTGACCATCTCCACCGTCCACACACAACCCCTGCCTGACCATCATCGACATCAAACACACTGCCCCCAGCCTAATCCCCACCACCGTCCACCAACTGCCCCCAGCCTGATGCCCACGGCTGTCCACCAACCGCGCCCTGCCTGACACCCACTGCCATCCAACACTGCCACAAAAGTGACACTCACTGCCATCCAATACTGCCCCCGCCTGACCCTCATCACCGCCCACAGACCACCCCCAGCCTGACCCCCACCGTCATTCACACACTGACCCCAGCCTGACCGTCCCCTCAAAACACACAGCGCCCACAGCCTTCCCCCCACCACAGTCCAACAGTGCCCCCAGCCTGAAGCTCACCGCTGTCCACACACTGCCCCCAATCTGACCCTCATCACCGACCACAGACCGCCTAAAGCCTGATCCTCACCACCGCCCACACGCAGCCCCCCGCCTGACCCTCACTGCTGTCCAACACCGCCCCAACCCTAACCCTCACTGCCGTCAACACACCGCCCCAGCCTGACCCTCACCACCGTCACACACTGCCCCCAGCCTGACCCTCACTCCCGTCCAACACCGCCCCAACCCTAACCCTCACTGCCGCCCACACCTGCCCCCAGCCTGAACCTCACGGCCGCCCACACACCGTCCCAGCCTGACCCTCACCTCTGTCCATACACCGCTCCAAATCTGACCACGACTGATGCCCATTCGCCGCCTCCATCCTGACCCACACCACCGCACAACACCACCCCAAGCTGACCCTCACCACCGTACACACAACGCCCCCACCCTGACCTTCAACGCCATCCAACACCACCCACAGCATGAACCTCACTGCCCCCCAACACACTGCCCCCAGCCTGACCCCTACCACCGTCCAAACCTGCACCCAGCCTGACTCTCACCAGCATTCAACACCACTCCCAGTCTGACCCTCACTGCCATCCACACACCTCCCCCAGTCTGACCCTCACCACCGTCCACACAGCACCCTCATCTTGACTCACTACCGTCCACACACCACCCCCAGCTTGATCCTCACTGCTGTTCACACACAACACCCAGCCTGACCCTCACCGCCATCCACACACCGCCCCAGCCTGACTTTCACCACCGTCCACACATACCACAGCCTGACCCTCACCGCCGTCCAACATGAGTCCCGCCTCCCGCACTCAGCACCACACCCCACACCCAAACCCATGCCCGCTGCTCCCATCCAACACTGCTACCCTGCCACGAATCCACTCCCCAACTCCGTCCATCACCGCCATCTCCCCTACCCCGTCCAACACTGCCCCCTCCCACAACCCTGTCCAACACAGCCCCCTAACCCAAACACATCCAACACTGCCCTCTCCCATAACCCCATCCAACACTGCCCCCTCCCACGTCCCCGTCCAACACCGTCCCTTCCCCCAATCCCATCAAACATTGCCCCCTCCCCAAACCCGTCCAACACCGTTCCCTTCCCCAACCCAATCAAACACTGCCTCCTTCCCCCAACCCCGTCCAACACCACACCCTCCCCAACCCAATCCAACACCACGCCCTCCCCAAACCCGGCCAACATCGCCCCCTCCCCAATCTCATCCAACATTGCCCCCTGCCTCAACCCCCTCTCTCACACTCCCTCTCCCCTCTCTCCACCCCTCTCTCCCCCTCTCGCTCTTCCCTCTCTCTTCCCCTCTCTCTCTCCCCCTCACTCTCTCGCCCCCCTCTCTCTCACCCACCTCTCTCGCCCACACTCGCTCTTGCCCTCTCTCTCTCGACCCCCTCGCTCCCCTCTCTCTCAACCCCCTCTCTCTCTCTCCACCCCGTTTCTCCCTCTCTCTCAACTCCCTCTCACTCTCTCGTCCTCACTCTCTCTCACTCGCCCCCCACTTTCGCCCCCCTTTTGCCCCCCTTTCGTCCCCCTCTTTTGCCCCTCCTTTCGCCCCCCTCTCTTTCGCCACACCCTCTTTTGCCCCTCCTTTCGCACACTCTCTCTTTCACTCCCCCTCTCTTTGCCCCCCCCTCTTTCGAGCCCCTCTCCTTTCGCATCCCCTCTTTTGCCCCCTCTCTTTCTTCCCTGTCTCTTTCGCCATTCCTTGCCTCCGCTCTCTCTCGCCCCCCTCTCTCTCTCGCCCCCTCTCTCTCGTCCACTCTCTCTATCATTCCCCTCTCTCTTGCCCTACTCTCTCTCTGCCCCGTCTCGCTTGCGCCCCTCTCTCTCCCCCTCACTCTATCTCTCCCTGCTCATTCACTCTCCCTGCACATTCTCTCTCTCTCGCCCACTCTCACTCTGTCGCTCTCTACCCACCATCTCGTCCCTCTGTCTGTCTCTCTCTATCTCTTTCTCTCTCTGTCACTCTCTCTCTCTCTTTCTCTCTCACTTTCTCTCTCTCTCTGGACCCATCACCCCCTTGCTCATTCTCTCTCTCTCTCTCAAGTCACTATCGCCTCATCTCTCTCTCTCTTTCCCCCCTTCTCTCTCTCGTTATCGCCCCCTGTCTCGATTTCACTTGCTACCATCCCCTCCCTCTCTTGCCCCCCCCCCACCGTATTGCTCAGCTCCTCTCTTTCTCTCGCTCAGCCTCTCTCTCTCAATCTCTCTCTCTCTCATTCTCTGTCTCACCCTCTCTCTCTCTACTGTTCGCCTTCTGTCTGTCCTTCTCTCTCGCTCTCTCTCCTTGCATGTCTCTCTCTCACTATCTCCCTCTCTCAGCTCCTCTCTCTTGCCCCACTTTTTCGCTCCCTGGCTCCCACCCTCTCTCTTCCGCTGCCCCCCTCGTCCCTTCTCTCTCACTCTAGAAAACCCTCTCGCAGACTTCTCTCCTTCTCACCCATCCTCTCTCTTTCCTCTCTCTCACCATCGCTCCATAATTCTCTCACTCGCCCTGTCTCTTTATCTCTCCCCTAACTCATTCTCTCTCTTTACCTTGCTCTCGCTGACTCTTCGGTCCCCTTATTCTCTCTCTCCCGTTTCTTTTCTCCCTCTTTCTCACTCTGTCTCTCTCTCTTTCTGTCTCTCCCTGTCTTGCCCCTGCGCTCTCGCTGTCACCCTTTCTCTCTCCCACCCCCTCTCTGTCACACCCCCTCTCACGGAGACCTCTCTGCTTCTTGACCTTCCTCTCTCTCTCTCGTCTCTCTCTTGCCCTCGCTCTCTCCCAACAAAACACTCTCTCTCTTGTCCTCTCTCTCTCGCGCGCGCGCCCTCACTCTCTTTCATGCCCTCGCTCTCTTTCTTGCCCTCGCGCTCTCTCTCGACCCCTTTCTCTCTCCCTCGCACCCTCTGTCTTACCCCCTCTATCTCTCTTTTGCCTCCATCTCTCTCAAACCCCGTTACTCTCTCTCTTGCTCCTTCTGTCTCTCTTGCTCCCTCTCCCTCTCTCGCCCCTCAATCTCTGTTACTTTTCTCTCTTTCTTGATCTCTTAATGCCTCCCCCTCTCACTTCTTCTTTCTCTCACTGCCCTGTCTCCTTGCCCCTCCTTCTCTCTGTCTTGCCCTCCCCTCTCTCACTCCCTCTCTCTCACCTCTATGTCTCTCTCATCCCGTTTTTCTCTCTCACTCATCTCATCATTCTCTCACCCACTCTAACTCTCTCTTGCCCGTTTTCTCTCGCCCTCACAAACTCTCTCTCACTCGCCCTCTCACTCACTCTCCCGCCTGCTTCCTTGCCCCTCTCTCTCTCGATCCCCTCCTCTCTCTCTAGATCCCCTCTTTCTCGACCCTCTCTCTTGCCGCCTCTATCTCTCTCAACCTCCCACTTTTTTGCCCCTCCCTATATCTCTCACCCCTGCCTCTCTCTCATTCTCTCAGCCCTCATTTTCTCTCTCTCTTCCCTCTCTCCTCTTCTCTCTCTCTCGCCTCCCCATCTCTCTCATCCACTTTCTCTCTCCTTTTCCCTTCTCTCTAAGACTTGCCACTTTTCTCTCTCGTTCCTTCCCTCGCACCTCTCTGTCTCTCTCTCTCTCTCTTGCCTTTGTCTCTCGTTATCTTCTCCCCTGTCTCTCTCTCTCCCTACTTCCCCCTATCTCTCTCTTGCCCCCTGCTCTCTCCCTGCTCCTTCACTCTCTCCCCGTTCTCTCACACTCGATCCCCCGCCCTCGGTGTCTCTCTCTCCCCACCTCCCTCAGTTTCTCTCTGACTAAATCTCTCTTTCTTCTGTCCCTCCCTCTCTCTGACACAATCTGTCTCCCTGGTCCTTCCCTCTCCCTCTAACCCAGAGACTGGGGGTTGGTCGGGAGTCTGCGTGTGGGAGGTGTGGTGAGATGATAGAGAGAGGTGGGAAATGGCAGGAGGGGAAAATAGGGTAGAGACGGAATTGCGGGAGGGACACAGAGACGGCAGGAGAGAGAGAGTAAGGGTGAGGGGGAGAGGGAAGAGTGGAGGCAGGTGGAGTATCTCGTGTTGGGGGTGTGAGAGGGAGAGGGGGAGGGTAAGGGAGAAACAATATTTAAGGCAGGTGGAGAAATCGGGGTTGAGGGGTGTCTGACAGGGGACAAGAGAATGAAAGGGAGAGGAGGTGAGAAAGAGACTGTGCAGAAAGAGAGAGAGAGGGAGAGAAGTGATGAGAAACAGTAGGGGAGAGGAAATGGGAAGGCCAGGTTAGAGTGGGAGGGGGCAGAGGGAGTTGAACACAGCTTCTAAGCTCAGGGCGCGGTGCCCTCCCCTTCACTGAGGACCAGGACTTGGGGCTGAGTCTGTCTCTCTCCAGCTCAGCTTCTCCAACACAAAGACACACAACAACATCGGTCACTCTGCTGCTCGGCACGCTTTAATCAACATTTTTATTGTTTACAAATGGAAGTGATGGATACAGTCAGTGGGATGGTGCCTTTTCTCACTGGCCCCTGAGTTGTGAGAAACATTGAAATGTTTCCCTGTAACCCCACTGTGGGATAAGGATGGACAAACCAGCGCTACCCTCAGTCTGTTACCATATCGAGAGGCTGCTCCATCGCTGAAACATTGAACTGAAATGAGAAAATCCTGGATGGATTGATTAATGAGGGAATTTGATGGATGGATGAATTTGGGTGAAGGGACATTTCAGCACATTCTTCAGCTGCTGCCTGAACTTAGTCTGGGTCACGGCATAAATCGCGGTGTTTGTGCAGCAACTGAGGAGCTGCAGCATGAAGCCCAAGTCCCCCACAAACCAATCGAGATACACAGAGTAATACCCAATATCATACATCCGTGCCCATATAGAATACAGCATGAACGTTGACCATAACAGGATGAAATTGGCCGAGATCACAAACAGTAAAATGATGGATTTTTTTCGGTTCCTCATTTCAGTGTCAGACTGAGCGTCCCCATTGGTGTGAGTGCGGAGTCTCCTGCGGGCTCTGCTGGTCACTAAAATGTGTCTGATGGTGAGAACATTGAGCAGCAGAATCAGGAGAAATGGGACACACGGGGTTAGAATGTAGTGGAGGAACTCGATTGTGACCCAGACACTGGAGGATTGAACAGCGAATGTTAACTCACAAAACCAGGGGGCGTTATCCAGCCGATACCGAGCCGTGAGCATAAAATACCAGCAAATGTTCTTTAAACAGCTCAGCACAGTCACTGCTCCCAGAACCACAGCTGCCGGTTTCTCACAGCAATATTTACTTTTCAGCTTCTGGCAACAAATGGCCACAAACCGATCGAAGGTGAAAGTGACGGTGAACCAGACAGAGCAGTCAGTGGCTGCATAAAGCAGGACGGCGTGGATATTACACACGGGGACGGTGTACATCAGGAAAGAAAACTGTTCCTCATAAACAATGGGAATGTGTCTCAGTATCAGGTCGAGGATAATGACCAGGAGATCCGCCGCTGCCATGGCCCCCAGGTAACGTCTGACACATGGAGACAATCCACAATCTTTATAAAGCAGGACGTAGATGGTCACTACGTTAACTGTGAGGAAGGAAAACAAACCCATTATCCATCAGCCTGGAGGCAAAGGGACTGTTTGATTGGGGACACAGTGATATTTTCAAATGTGTCCCTGTATTCAGGGATTTATTAAAATAATTGGAGCTGGAATAACAAATGGGAAGGTCGGAATTACTGACAAAAATGTGACATAAACCACAAAAAACCCTTCTCCCCCCAAAAAAGAGACACATCCATTAGGACAGATGGTTTCTAGAACATTCCAACACTCTCCATCACTCGAGAGCAGACACAGGTCACTCCTCCCCAGTTCCTTATACAGAGGGTGGGAATTTTGCTGTCCTGAAGGATTCTCTCCCAGTTTCCTGAAGACAAACGGAGTTTGGGAATTTCTGTATTTTGGTCTAATTTGTGGTCGATCCTGTGTCGTGAAGAAATGTAAACGCAGGGAAAATGTATTCAACCCTTTAACTGCCTGAGGGGCGTTCGGAACAGTGTCTCCTTCTCTCTGAAATGGGATCTCTTCCCTCGGGATCTTATCGTTTGTTCAATTCACTGACGTCCGGACGTTCACAAACAATGTCAGGGACAGAACGTTCCGGGGAATGTCAGTTATAGAATTTCGTGGACAGAACGCTCCGGGGAATTGCAGTTATAGAATGTTGGGGACAGAACGTTCCGAGGAATTCCTTGACCTGTACATGACCTTTCCCCCATCCATCCCACCAACATGATGTACTGTGCAAAGGCTACTTATCCATCCGGCGTGGGGAGCTGCACTGACCACATCATTGCATTCTCTATCAACCGCAGATAGTCTGACCAGCACAGCAGGATGTGCAGTGATCGCACGGGAATTAATCTGCAACCCAGGAGCAGTTACCCTCCCAACATGTAGGACTGTGTACACTACCCCAGTGCATTGATCTGTAAACCAGGAGCAGTTACCTTCCCAAAATGTAGGACTGTTTACCCCACCCCAGTGCATTGATGTGTAACCCAGGAGCAGTTACCCTCCCAGCATGTAGGACTGTGTATCCCACCCCAGTGCATTGATCTGTAAACTAGGAGCAGTTACCCTCCCAGCATGTAGGACTGTGTATCCCACCCCAGTGCATTGATCTGTAACCCAGAAGCAGTTACCCTCCCACCATGTAGAGCTCTGTACACCACCCCAGTGCATTGCTCTTTAACACTGTGTGAGATCCCTGCCCAGTGTGGGGAAACTTGCAGCCTTGGCTGGAAGTGACAGGATGTGCAGCTTCCATTCATTTACAGCTCCATATCTCCATTGTTGCCATGACAAGGGGTGCTGTGGGTGTGAACATCACTGCCACTGAGAGGTGTCGGGGGAATCAGTTTAAATATCACCACATGGGAGGGGTTTAGGAAATAGACAGAGAGGGGGAGACTGAGAGACAGTGTCATGGAAGGATGTGTTCCCAGGTTGCAGAATGCTGAAATGTAGACACTTTGATAGCATCCTGTAACATGAGCCTGTCTTCCCAGGAAAGATGGGAAAAAAGGATCTTGGTGTGAGGTCAGATGAAACAACAGCTGCTGTGTGGGTTTGAAATTACGTTTATGTAATTTTAATAAGTGTCTTTTTGAAACAGTACATTGCTGTAGAGTTGGAGTAGGGTAATAAGCAGTTAAGAGAAAGGGGGTCTCAGAATTGTGAATAGTTGATGTAAATTGTTCAGTTTCATAGTTAAAAAAATAAATTGATGTTTTTATTTAAACAGTGGAATTTGAGAGTTCTCTGTCACTCATATTTTAACAGTTTACAAGGCCAATTGAGCATTTCTTTATATTTAGTTTATATTACCAGATGAGCTCAATGTTGTGTCCTAACAATTGCTGTGTGTATCCGTGTGTCTGTGTGTGGGCAGGTCTGGCAGTCTCTGTGGTGCTTAAAGTGATACAATGCCACCCTCTGCTGTCCTCCACACGCCACTGCGCAGGCATTGGCAGAGGGTGAAAACCAACAGGGATTCATTCAGAGAGGGGGAGGAAGAGGGCAGCTGCTCACAGCACCATCCAAACTGATGCCTTATCCATGGACTGATCTAAATGTCCTTTAAATGTTGTAACTGTCCCTGCTTTCACCACTTCCTCTGGAAGTTCATTCCACACCCAAGCCAGCTTCTGTCTAAAATATTTACCTCTCGTTACTTTTGTGAATCTTTTTCCTCGCACCTTAAAGTATCCCTCAGTTTTGAATCCCCAACTCTAGGAAAAAGACGTCAGCCCTCCCTTCAGCTTCTCTGTACCCCCCCTTATTTTATAAACCTCTGTAAAGTTGCCGCTTAATCTCATATTCTTCAGTTTAAAAAAATCCCAACCGATCCAGTCTCTCCTTATAGATCAATCCCAGCAACATCCAGGTTAATCTCTTCTGAACCCTCTCCAGCTTAATAATATCAAGGTCAGTAATATCAATATGAATAGTCAAGGTATTTTCTTAGGGTACGGGGAGACCAAAACTAGCGGACATCGGCTTAAGGTGAGAGGGGAAACATTTAAATGTGACCTAAGGGACAGCTGTTTCACCCAGAGGGTGGTGTGCCTATGGAATGAGCGGACAGAATGACCAGACTGGACACAGTATTCCAGTAGAGGTCTCACCCATATCCTGCACAACCTCATCATGACGTCACGATTCCGATACTCAAAGGACTGACCAATGAAGACAAGTGTGCTAAACACCTTCTTAACCACGCTATCAATATGAGATGCAAACTTTAAAGAATTAGACCTGACGACCTAGGTTTCTGTTCTACAGCACTGCCAAAGGCCCTGCATTTAATTGTATAGGTCCTGCTGTTGTTTGATTTACCAAATCCAATGCCTCGCATTAATCCAAACGAAACTCCATCTGCCACCCCTCAGCCCAGTCTGTGATATTACTGCCACCTCACCCTCCCCCTTCAATTTTAAAATGCCCATCCCCCTCTCCAGACGGCCTGCACACTCTGGCCTTGATTTTCACAAAGACCCTGAGCTTGGTTTGCCTTGTGTGGTTAGGGGGAGGAGGGACAGATTGCAGATACAGTCAGTGGGGAGGAGAGACTGGGCAATAATCAGCGGCCTGGTATCATTTCATGGTTTTAGGAAGAGGGCAGTCGCACTTTAGAGGTGCGTAAGAGTGATCGGTGTTTTGGGGTCAGAAATTAAGCTCTTCCTTCGTCTCTGGTGTTCAGTAATAAATATCCATTTGAGACCTTTCATTGTGCAGAGTGTGTCTGCAGGATTTCTTTCCTTAATATTGCAGACTTCAGGTAATAGCAATTAAAGATGGTCATACTTAATTTCGATAGCATAGCATATACACTCAATATCCTACAGTTGAGACAAATATCTTGCATTTGTTTAATAATACAAAGTGTTTTTTGTAATTCAGTAATGGCAACCTGATTATAATCATCCACACCGAGCTGAAAATGGGCACTAAAATATGACCCAAAATCTGGGTATCGTAGTTGTATTGGGTAGTGTCCCTGTCTCTGAGCCAGAGCTCTTGGATTTTATTCCAATTCCTGAACATGTGTGGTAGTGTTCCTAGCTCTGGACCAGAAGGCCTGGATTTGAGTCCTGCCTGTTGCAGAGATATGTCCCAGCATGTCAGTGCAGTCTGATGAACAAACACACAGGAGACTACTGTTACAGCTTTATGGGTATTGCTGAGTGATGCTAGGTTAGGTGGCAGTAATATTACACATTGGGCTGAGGGGTGGCAGATGGAGTTTAGTTTGCATTAATGCGAGGCATTGGATTTGGTAAATCAAACAAGAACAGGACCAATACAATTAAAAGCAGGGCCTTTGGCAGTGCTGTAGTACAGAAAACCTAGGGCCGTCAGGTTTACATCTTTAAAATTTGCATCTTTTATAGATAGTGGGGTTAAGAAAGTGTTTAACACACTTGTCTTCATTGGTCAGACATTTGAGTATCGGAATGGGGACGTCAATGTTGAGGTTGTACAGGATATTGGTGAGACCTCTTCTGGGCACAAAGGTCGAGGTGTAAAACCCACAGAAATGTCTCAGGATACATCTGAAAAAACTGATTAAAATGGATTTAGAATTGTGACCTGATGGAGAAGGAAGAGGTGTCAGTATTGCATTTCAGAATTTAGGCCCAGAATGACTGAAAGTACAGCCATTCGTGTTGATTGAAGTCACATTTCGCAGCAGTAAAGGTTTATATAATCAGAATGGTCATGGATAGGGTGAGTAGTCAGGGGTTTTTCCCCAGGTTAGGGGCGTCCAAAACTAGAGGGCATTGGTGGAAAGTGAGAGGGGAAAAGTTATGATGAGGCCGAAAGGGCCCCTTTTCACACAGACGGTGGTGTGCGTATGGAATGAGCTGCCAGAGGAAGTGGTGGAGGCTGGTACAACTACAGCATGTAAAAGGTATCTGGATGCTTACAGACTTGCCGAGATCTTCCAGCAATTTCTGTATTTCTTGAAAAAATGCATTCATTTTAACACAGGTATTCTGAATAAATTAAACATTTTTATTTTTTAATGACACAGGGACATATAAACATATCTTCAAATTGACCGAGACCATTTTCTCCTCAGGGTATTGCTCTGTGTATGACAGCAGCAATGATGCACCTACATGGAACAGGGAATGTGATGGAGACATAGTTTGGACAATGTACAAGGAGACCTCACATGGTCCAGTTTGGGAGAGGATGACATTACTGTGTGATTCAACTCAGAGAGGCAGAAAATGTAATCTGCCTGAGAAGGAATGGCCTATTACACTCTCTCTCCTTCATTGTTCCTCATCACAGTAATATGTGCGAGCTAACAAAAACTCTAAAGTCATCGTTACCATTCTTATTTTTATGGAATCCCTACAGTGCTGAAACAGGCCCTTCGGTCCAACAAGTCCATACCAACCTTCCCAACCCATTTCCCTATATTTACCCCTGACTATTGCACATAACCTAGAATTCCCTGAACACTACAGACAATTTAGCATGACCAATCCACCTAACCTACATAGTTTGTGGTAGGAAACTGGATCACCCATTAGAAGCTCACACAGACAAGGGGAGAATGTGCAAACTCCACACAGACAGTCACCCAAGGCTGGAATCGACCCCAAGTCCCTGGTGCTGTGAGGTAGCAGTGCTAACCTTTGGGTGATCCCTGACCACAATTCACTAGAATCTCCTCACTGCCTAAAGCAAAGGGAATTCAGCCAAATCCAACTCTCCCAGGATGAAATCCCATTGCTAGCAGCTGTGTAAGTACAATATCTTCAGAAGCAGAATAACGTTTTGGCCAATCTTGCAATTTTTCCTTTGTCACGTGTTCCAATAATATCTGGACAAAGTTCTATCAAGTTAAAATTGCAGAGATTTTGTGTGTGTGTGTGTTTAGAAAGGGAAACATTGATTACATATTTGCGAAACCCAAACAGATTGCCGTTCATCTTTCCATCATAGTTTGAGTAACATTGCTCTGGATCATAAACGTGTTGTTTTAGCAGATTAAAGAAACTAGCCTGACTTTTTCCTAAAACTGACCCTGACCCAGTCTGAGACAAATATCATCGGCCATATCACCGACCTGGTTACATTTAACATTTGTTGTGAGCAGTGGAGGGATGGGACTAGAAAAGGAAACAGTGCCCAAAAAGCCAGGGAACTATAGACGGGTGAGCCTGATGTCAGTGGTGGGTAAGTTGTTGGAGGGGATTCTGAGGGACACGATTTACATACATTTGGGAAGCCTAGGGCTGATCGGGGTAGACAACGTGTCTTTCTGCATGGGAAATCATGTCTCATTAATTTGATTGAGTTTTTTGAAGAGGTGACAAAGAAGATTGATGAAGGCAGTTTGGTAGACATTGTCTATATGGACTTCAGCAAGGTGTTCATTTAAAGAACAAAGACCAAAGAAAATTTACAGTCCAGGAACAGGCCCTTCGCCCTCCAAGCCTGAACCGATCCAAATGTACAGTCTAAACCTGTCGGTCAATTCCTAAGCAACTGTATCCCTCTGCTCCCCACCTACTCATGCATCTGTCCAGACGCATCTTAAATGAATCTACCGGGCCTGCCTCTACCACCTCTGCTGGCAACGTGTTCCAAACGCCCACCACCCTCTGTGTGAAGTACTTACCGCGTGTATCCCCCTTAAATATTCCACCTCTCACCTTGAAAGCACGACCTCTCGTTATTGAAGAATCCTTCACCCTGGGAAAAAGCTTGTCTCTATCCACCCTGGCGATACCCTTCATGATTTTGTAAATCTCAATCAGGTCTCCCCTCAATCTCCTTTTTTCTAGGAAAATAAACCTAACCTACTCAGCTTCTCTTCATAGCTAGTATTTCATTCTGACTGGTAGACAGATTAGTAAGTTTCAGTCACATGGGATACAGAAGAAGCTCGTCACAATTGGCTTGAAGGAAGAGGGGTATTTTTCAGACTGGAAGCTTGTGAGCAGCAGTGTGCTGTAAGAATCAGTACTGAGTTCACTGGATTTCATCATTTATGTAAAGTATTTAGATGTGTATATTGGGGCAATAGTTAGTAAGTTTACAGATGACATCAGAAAGGTGGTGTAGTAGATTATCTCAGAGTACAACAAGACCGCAATTAGATGGGACAAAGGGGCAAGGATGGGCAGATGAAGTTTGATTTAGATAAAGACGAGGTTTTGCAGTTTGGGAAGGTAAATCAGGGCAGAAATTATACACTTCATGGTGAGATCCTGGGGAGTGTTGTGGAAAAAAGGGACATAGGGCTGCAGGTATATTGTTCCTTGAATGTGGAATCGCAGGTAGACAGAGTCGTGCTGAACACATTTAGCACATTTGCCTTAATCAGTCAGAGCATTGAGTATAGGAGTTGTGGTGGTATTTTGTATCTGTACAGGATGTTAGTGAGGCCACTTTAAGAATACTGCGTACAATTCGGTTTTCTGCAGAAATAACTTACCCGGATGTTCCAGGACTGGAGGTTTGAGCTTTAGGGAGAGGTTGATTAGTTTGAGGTGCTATCTCCTGGAGTTTCAGATTTTGAGGGGTGACATTATAGAGGTTTATAAAATCATCAGGGGCATGGATATTCTGAAAAGCCACACTCTGCTCCACCAGGATAGGGGGTTCCAAAACAAGAGGACATAGGTTGAAGGTGAGGAGGATTGATTTAGAAGGGACCTGAAGATAAATGTTTCACACGGAGAGTGGTGTGTGTACAGAAAGTGCTGTCAGAGAAAGTGCTGAAGGCGGTTACAATCGCACATTTAAAAAGTATCTGAGTGAAGGGATATTGACCAAATGCTGGCAAATGGGACTAGATCAGATTTGATATCTGATCGGAGTGGACAGATTGGACTAACGGGTCTGTTTCCGTTCTGCATGACTCTCTGAGTCTATAAGAGGGATGACAAAAAATTCTGAAAGGACCTTTCAAGTCATAATTCTCTTTGCTGGAAGTTTATCGTGCCTTGATGTTCATGTTGATTGAAAGCTGCGTTAGGTAAATATTTGACAGAGAAGTCAGTCATGCATAATGGGATGGAGACAGGAAAGTGAGGCTGAGTCCACAACCTGATCAGCCACAATCTTAGTGCCAGGTGGAGAAGGCTCAACGTATCTAATGCCCCACTCCTGCGCCTCAGTCCCATGTTCCTGTGTTCCATTCAGCCCATCAAACCTACTAGACAGGAGCAGTTGGAGGCTATTTACTCCTATAACCTGGTGCACAGAAGCAGAGGAGACCATTCGACCCTTCAAGACTGTCCCACACGGTTTGACATGATTTGGAAAATGTAATTGGAAAGCCCAGGCTGGGTATGAAAGGGGCCCGTCATCTCTCTTTACAGAGCTTCTCCTCTCTGCAACTTGTGCTTCATTTGTTGGTCATGTTGTAGACCCAAATTCACTGTGAATACAGCCCCCATGCCTCACCCAGAGATGGTTCACAAAATCCTCTGGTCTCCGTGACTGCAACATTCAATAACAGAACATCCATGAAAATAACACCCACTAACTTTCCAATAACAGAATGGGAGAACATCAGAAACAGGGGAAGGTCATTCACTCCCCAAGCCTGCCTTGCCCTTCACTAAGATCATGGCTGATCTGCTCTTGGTCTGAAATCCTCTTCAATACCCAATTCTTCATCGCCCTCAACTCTCTGACAGGTCAATATCCATCTCCCTCCTCTTCAAATACTTTCAGTCGTCTTGCTCCCTAACATTCTTGAGAAGAGAAACCCTGACATTCAATACCATTTGTTTGAAGAAAACACGTGTTGTTCCTATACCATGGCCTATTGATATGAACAAAAGAGGTTGACTCAAGGGTTCAAAAAAAATCAGACTGGCCCTGATATCAAGGCAGTTGTTGACTTGTATTAACATAAAGGAGCTTAACAAAACTGGAATTAATGGGAATCAGAGTAACCTCTCCAGTGTTTGGGGTCAAACATGGCACAAAGGAAGATGTTCATCATCTCCGTCCTGGGTCACCTCTGTACGAGATCCTCAGGGTAGCTTCCTTTTCACAAACATCTTCAGCTGCTTCATCAATGTCTCCCCACCGCCACCCTCCCCACCATAAGATCAGAAAGTGGGGATGGTCACTGAAGATTCCACAATGTTCAGAACATTTTGTCCCCCGTCAGCCCCTGAACTGGTTTGTGTCCATGTGCAACAAGACCCAGACTCCATTGAGGCGTGTGCTGTTAAAATGTCCACAACATTCATGTAACAGCACTTCCTGACACTGCACATTGCCACAGTATAACAAGAGTTCATTCAGCACCTCACGCTGTTTTCACAGGAAGCCATTTAGTCCATTGAAACTGTTGGAGAAGAACAAGGACAGCCCAATCAGTGCCTCCAGCCTATCACTCAGGAAGAGAAGGAGTCCAGTGTGATGGTCCACACCAGCGCCCCTCGAAAATATTTGAAGGCGGTAACCTAGACTCTAATGTTTTCTTATTTTAAAGGAAATATAAAGTGTCTGTCCCAGATGCAATGTGACTGGTCAAAATACTCGGTGTGAAGAAAACGACATTTATTTAAACACGGAAGATAAAATAAAACCAAATAAAGAGGAATTTAGAATAACGTAATTGTATTGGGCAACTAAACAGAATAATCGATTTAGGAGCTATTACTAATGAACTAGTCCAACATAAGAAATTCCCATAAACACAGCCCTTAGCAAAAAGGAAAATTCAGGAATTGAAAACAGCATCAAGAGAAAATTCAGATAGAGTAGCAGCCAGGAGACATTCCCTGAGGCTTCCAACTCTGTCTAGACCACTATAGTTTTTGATGTTACTGAGAAACCAAAACCCACAGATCCTAATCTGTGAGAGCTGGCCACACCCATTCAGGCTGCATTAAACTAACCTAAGGCCTCCCTAGCTGTTACTCAAGTGGTCTTAACTAGCCAGCTTGGTAACGATCGTTAAATCTCTCTCTTAAAAGAAACCAGGATAAAAATAACCTCTTAAAGCTGCAGCATTGTCACACTTGTCAGCACATCAAGCTGTTAAACAGGAACCAGGGGTAACCAGTCAGGCCCTTGGCCCTATCCAATGGACGAGGAAGAAGCCAGTCAGTCCCTTGAGTCACTTATACAGGAACAGCAGGAGGCCATTCCCACCTCAATGCACTTACACGGGCGCAGAATGAGGTAATTGATGCTGATTCCTGATCAATGTCTTATGCCCGAAACATCGATTCTCCTGCTTCTCGGATGCTGCCTGAAGTGCTGTGCTTTTCCAGCAATCGAAACTCTACTCTGATCTCCAACATCGGCAGTCTTCAGTGTCTCCAGATTAATGCTCTAACTTGATGAACAAGTGGAGCAGAGGCTGCACAGACAGACTGCTCCACGTTGTTCCTCTTGGCTCCGTTGCTTATGATACACACGTGGGACTTTAGTTTTCTAGTGGTGAGGAGGGAAGCCTTATGTCTTGTGTGAAGTCTCAAGAAGGCATTTTCCATCTCCAAGAAGACAGCCTGGTGTTCTTTATGCAGGGCGGAAGCTGGTGGGAATGGCTACCTGTTTCAGACGGAAGATATTGTGGCTGCTGTTGGGGATTGTGAATAACCTGATGTTCAGTACAGGGTTCACACGCCGACTGCACAATAACGTGGGGAGAGTTAATTTAGGCATATAAACTATGAGGAAAGTCACAATAGACTGATGAATGGACTTTCTAAGTTCAAATAATACTGATCTTGTTCATGTTGATCTTGTCTAGTGCATGTCCTGTGCAGTTTAACCTGTATGCCTTACTCTGTCCAAGTCTATTTCCACCCTATGATCTGTCTGGCCATGTTTACTGTGATCTGTCTCCACTGCTCATAAATAAAGTTTTTCCCTGTACTGAGGTACACGTGACAATAAATCACACCAATAAATCCTGGGTAAAGTATGGCATTTCTCACCCTATCAATGTCTCTTTTCGAAATAAGTGATCGCTGCCCCTCCTCGTGTTTCAGCATCACAATTTCTTCATCTCTCACAGCTCTACAGGTTAAACACTCAGCTTATTCACTCTATCCTCATGTTACCATCACCCGTGTCTGTGGTAAGGAGATCATGCCTTACAAAGAAGATCAAATCTGTACAGAGTGCCCCAAATGCTCTCTCAGCAACGTTCTACAACAGCAGGAAGATGGCTTTACTTATGTACTCGAATCATCTTCCAATGAAGGACAGCATACCATTGACTGCACCCATTACTTGCACAGGGTTTGATTCGGAGGAATCAGCATAGTCTCGTGAGTGGGAGACCATGCTTCCCAAATTTCATAGAGTCCTTTGGTGAAGTGACCAAGAATGTTGACGAGGGCAGAGCGGTTAACGTAGTCTCTATGGATTTCAGGAAGATCTTTGATCAGCTTCCACATGGCAGGCTGCTCTGGAAGGTTCCATCACGTAGAATACTGGGGGGAACTGGCCAATTGGATACACAGTTGGCTTGTTGATAGGAAGCAGAGGGTTTAGTGGAAGGATGCTTGTTACACTGGAGGTTGGGTCCATAGCTTTTTGTTATCGATGATTTGGTTGAGAATGTACAAGGCATGATTAGAAAGTTTGCAGACGACAGTAAAATAAGTGGGAGCATGATCAGTGAGGAAGTTTATCAGAAATTGCAGCAGGACCTTAATCAGGTGGGAAAGTGGGCCGAGAAATGGCAAATGGAATTTAATATAGATGTGTGAGGTCTTGCAGCTTGGAATCTCAAATCAAGGTAAGAGTTTCACGGTGAAGGGGAGGGCCTTAAGGGGTGTAGTGGGCAGAGAGACCTTGGTGTTCAGGAGCACGGTTCCCTGAGGTTGGAGTCACAGGTAGGCAGGGCAGTGAAGAAGGCTTTTGGCACATTGGCCTTCATCAGGTAGGATATTGAGAATAGCTGTTGGGAATTTATGTTGCAGTTACACAGGACTTTGGTAAGGCCGCACTTGGAGTATTGTGTTCAGTTTTGTCACCTTGTTATAGGGAGGATGTTATTAAATTAGAAAGAGTGCAGAAGAAATTTACAAGGGTATTGCCAGGACCCAATGGTCTGAGTTATAGGGAGAGGTTGGACAAGCTAGGACCTTTTCTTTAGATTGTAAGAGACTGAGGGGGGACCTTATAGAGCTGTATAAGATCATGAGGGATATGGATGGGGTGAATGCTCTCAGTCTTTTCCAAAGTTTAGAGAATCGAGGACGAGAGGGGATCGGTTTAAGGTTAAAGGGGAAGGAATAAAAGGGAACCTGAGGTAACACTTATTTACATAAATGGCTGGTACGTGGATGAGCTGCCAGAAGATGTAGCTGAGTGGGGTACATGAACAACATTTCAAAAGCATTTGGATAAATATGTGGATAGGAAAGGACTGGAAGGATGTGGGCCAACTGCAGGGAATTGAGGTTAGCGTGGATGGATATTTACAATGTGGAGTCGAACCTCTCTGTTAATTAAAATAAAACACCCAGAAAAGCTCACCTCACATTGAATGTTAACATACGACTGACACAGATCTCCTACGTTCCACTATTGAAACAAAAATTAGCAAGTTAGTTTCTTAACTTTAATAGTGAACACTAAACAAAAACTATTCGCAAACACAAGCCCCTCTTTTCTTAGCTACTTACTATCTGACTCCAACTCTGTAAAAATATGCTGTTCCAACAACACACATATTAATCGTTACAATCTCAAGACCACACAGTCTCTATCTTCTCCGCTGTCTTCACTCTTTCAGCTGCTGATCTCCCTGGGTCATTTTCTTATTGCAAATAGGTTTACATGAACATGTGTCTTTGATGGAGAGTGTTTGAGATGGTCAGTTAGCACTCCTGCTCTACAGCAGTTACTCTGCTGTTGGATGGCAGTGGCTCTCCCTCTAGAGTTCAAAATGCTGGAATTATATACTTCCCATGATACAATAATTCTCATACTTTGATTGTTTTCCAAGTGTACAAACAATAATATTCAAATTCCATTGGCTTCTGGTATCCTGAGCGTTATTTCAACTTTTTGGTTGCATTTGAATTGCTGTCAAAACAGCAACCAAAACTCAGGCTTCAATTTCGCAGCGAATTGTTATATTTGGAACAGTCTGACCTTTAACTGGCATCTGCGGCTGTACTTTCGATTCAGCAAAACCCGTCCTATCTTAAAGTGAACAGATATTGATTAGATTCCAGGCAGTAACACACCCCGGGCTGTCCGTTATTCTGTATACTAACCTCCTTGAACCCCTCGATTAGATTCCAGGTTGTAACACACCCCAGAATATCTGTTATTCTGTTTATAAACCACCCTGAACACCTCGATTCGATAGCAGGCTGTAACTCACTCCAGCGTGTCTGCTGTTCTGTATATAAACTACCCTGATCCGCACAATTAGATTCCAGGCTGTAACTCACTTCGGGCTATCTGTTATTCTGTATATAAACCACCCTGAACCCCTAGATTCGATTCCAGGCTGTAACTCACTGCGGGCTATCTGTTATTCTGTATATAACCCACCCTGAACGCCTCGATTCGATTCCAGCCTGTAACTCACTCCGGGCTATCTGTTATTCTGTATATAAACCACCCTGAACCCTGCGATTAGATTCCAGGCTGTAACTTCCTGTCAGGGTTGAAAGGGAAGGCTGGTAGTTATAGGGAATGCTGGCTGACTAAAGTAATTGAGGGTTTCGTTCAGAAAAAGAAGGAAGCATATATCAGGTATAGACAGGATAGATCTAGTGTATCCTTTGAAGAGCATAAAGGAAGTTGGAGTATTTTAAGAGGGAAATCAGGAAGACAAAATGCGGACATGAGATGGCTTTGGCAAATAGAATTAAGGAGGATCCAAAGTGCTTTTACAAATATATTAAGGACAAAGGGTAACTAGGGAGAGAATAGGACCCCTCTAAAATCAGTAAGGCGGCCTTGGTGTGGAGCCACAGAAAATGGGGGAGATACTAAATGAATATTTTGCATCAGTATTTACTGTGGAAAAGGATATGGAAGATATAGGCTGCAGGGAAATATATAGTGACATCTTTCAAAATGTTGCAGATATACAGAGGAGGAAGTTCTGGATGTCTTGAAATGGTTAAAGGTGGATAAATCCCCAGGACCTGATCAGGTGTACCTGAGAACTCTGTGGGAAGCAAGAGAAGTGATCGCTGGGCCTCTTTCTGAGATATTTGTATCATCGATTGTCAGAGGTGAGATGCTGGAAGACTGGAGTTTGGCAAATGTGGTGCCACTGTTTAAGAAGGGTAGTAAGGACAAGCCAGGGAACTATAGACCGGTGAGCCTGAACTCGGCGGTGGGAAAGTTTTTGGAGGGAATCCTGAGGGACAGGATGCACATGAATTTGGAAAGGCAGGGACTGATTCGGGATAGTCAACATGGCTTTGTACTTGGGAAATCATGTCTCACAAACTTGATTGAGTTTTTTGAAGAAGTAACAAAGAAGATTGATGAGGGCAGAGCAGTGCATGTGATCCATATGAACTTCAGTAAGGCGTTCAACAAGATTCCCCATGGGAGACTGATTAGCAAGGTTAGATCTCATGAAATACAGGGAGATGTAGCCATTTGGATACAGAACTGGCTCAAAGGTAGAGGGTGGTGGTGGAGAGTTGTTTTTCCAGACTGGAGGCCGGTGACCAGTGGAGTGCCACAAGGATCAGTGTTGGGCCCTCTACTTTTTGTCATTTATATAAATGATTTGGATGCGAGCATAAGAGGTAGATAGTAAGTTTGCAGATGACACCAAAATTGCAGGTGTAGTGGACAGGGTTTCCTCAGATTACAACAGGATCTGGACCAGATGGACCAATGGGCTGAGAAATGGCAGATGGAGCTTAATTCAGATAAATGCGATGGTGCTGCACTTTGGGAAAGCAAATCTTAGCAGGACTTATACACTTAATGGTAAGGTCCTAGAGTGTGTTGCTGAACAAAGACACCTTGGAGTGCAGGTTCATAGCTCCTTGAAAGTGGAGTTGCGGGTAGATAGGATAGTGAAGAAGGAGTTTGATATACTTTCCTTTATTTGGTCAGAGTACAGTGTACAGGAGTTGCGAGGTCATGTTGTGGCTATACAGCACATTGTTTAGGTCACACTTCGAATATTGTGTGCAATTCTGGTCCCCTTCCTATCGGAAATATGTTGTGAAACTTGAAAGGGTTCAGAAAAGATTTACAAGGATGTTACCAGGGTTAGAGGATTTGAGCTACAGGGAGAGGCTGAACAGTCTGGGGCTGTTTTCACTGGAGTGTCGGAGGCTGAGGGGTGAACTTATCGAGGTTTACCCTGGGGTAAGGGAGTGCAGAATTAGAGGGCATAGTTTTAGTTTGAGAGGGGAAAGATATAAAAGAGACCTAAGGGACAACTTTTTCATGCAGAAGCTGGTACGTGTATGGAGTGAGCTGCCAGTGGAAGTGGTGGAGGCTGGTACAATTGCAACATTTAAAAGGAATTTGGATGAGTATATTAATAGGAAGGGTTTGGAGGGACATAGGCCAGGTGCTGGCAGGTGGAACTAGATTGGGTTAGTATATCTGGTCGGCATGGACAGGTTGGACAGAAGGGTCTGTTTCCATGCTGAACATCTCTATGATTCTCTGACTCTATAACTCACTCCGGGCTATCTGTTGTTCTGCATATAAACCACCCTGAAACCCTCGATTAGATTCCAGTCTGTAACTCACTCTGGGGTTTCTATTATTGTACACATAATCGTACCGCATCCCCTTGATAAAATTCAAATCTGTAACTGACTTCCAATTTTAAGGGACTCTGTACATTAGCCACCTCAATCCTTTGATTAGATTCCAGTCTGTATCACACTCCTGGGTATCTGTTAGTCTGCATATTAACCATCCAATCCAAACCCTGTTAAAATTGCCCATGGTATTCAGGGATGTGTAGGTGAGTTGCATTAGTCAGGGGTAAATGTGGGGAAATGGGCCTGGATGGGTTATTGTTCTGAGGGTCAGTGTGGTCTTGTTGGGCTGAAGGGCTTGTTTCCCCACTGTCAGGATTTTATGAATCACCTGGAACCCTCTCGATTAGATTCCAATGTGTAACTCACTTCCATCTATGTGTGACTGGCATGTTTCAAAAACACCCCAAAACCTTCAATTCTATTCCACTTGATGGAATTTGATTTCGATAAACCCGAGGTGCTGCATTTTGGGAAAGCAAATTTGAGCAGGACTTATACCTTAATGGTCAGGTCCGAGAGAGAGAGTTGCTGAACAAAGAGACTTTGAAGTGCAGGTTCGTAGCTCCTTGAAAGTAGAGTGGCAGGTGGATAAGAAAATGAAGGCAGCGTTTGGTATGCTTTCCTTTAATGGTCAGAGTTTTGAGTATAGGCATTGAGAGGTCATGTTGTGGCTGGACTGGACATGGGCTAGGCCACTGTTGGAATATGGCGTGCAATTCTGGTCTCCTTCCTATCGGAAGGATGTTGTGAAACTTGGAAGGGTTCAGAAAAGATTTACAAGGAGGATGCTAGGGTTAGAGGATTTGAGCTGAAGTGGCTGAATAAGCTGGGGTTGTTTTCGGTGAAGCATCAGAGGCTGAGGGGTGACCTTATCGAGGTTTATACAATCATGACGGGCATGGATAGGATAAATAGACAAAGTCTTTTCCTTGGGGTGGGGAGTCCAGAACTAGAGGGCATAGGTTTAGTGTGAGAGGTAATATGAAAGAGACCTAAGGGGCAACTTGTTCACTCAGAGGGTGGTATATGAATGGAATGAACTGTCAGAGGAAGTGGTGGAGGCTGGTACAATTGCAACATTTAAAATGCAGCCCAATGGGTATATGAATGGGAAGGTTTGGAGGGAGATGGGCCAAGTGCTTGAACAAGAAAGACTAGAGTAGGTTAGGATATCTGGTTGGCATGGATGGGTTGGACCAAAAGGTCTGTTTTCATGCTGTACATCTCTATGACTGTATGACTCCGCGATTTTGTGACTCACTACTTGTTATCTGTTATTCTGTATGTAAACCACCTCAAACCTCTCGATTAGATTCCACTCTATCCCTCACCCCTGGGTGTCTCTTATGCTGTATGTAAACCCTAAACCCCTCAATTAGATTCCAGGCTGTAACTCACTGCTGGGGATCTGTTATTGGATCTGTGAAGTGATCCTTGTTGGATGTTAGACTGAAGATAACATAAACTAAATGGTCAAATGTTACATTGGGAGCAGGAACACAGAAAGCTGCTGGTTCATTTCTGTTCTGTTACATATCTCCAAGTTTCAGATTGGGGCTGAATTTCTGTCACAATGGGGAAAGTCTCAAAAGCTGTTTACTGTCCTGCATGAATGCATCATCATAACATGAATCCCCTTGCAAGAAAGGAAATGGAGACAGCTTCTGGAAGGTGTCTGTATCCCTGTGTGTGTGATTCTATGTGTCTGCGATTCTGTGAGCATGTTCAATGTTTTCTTTATTTTCAAACTGTATTGATGTTGCCAGTCTCTCTTGCTTTTCCTTATTTATAAACTCAATGTCATCGTTTTGTTGATATACAATGATGGCTGTGGACAAATCTAAAATGTCTGCCTGACTGTTTTGTGTCAGGAATACTTCAGCAAGGGAGAGGGGGCAATGTGTCAAAAGCCATTTCAATTCATTGATGCTAGCAGAGATAGGCAATGGAGACAGCTCTTTGAAGGTGATTAAAATGCAAATCCCAGAACCTGTTTACAGTGAATGCGGAGAGACAATGTGACATTCCAGTAAGGTCTGCCTTACTTTCCAAGCTCCTAATATATGAGAGAAACATAATATACAAAACCTGAAAGATCTCAGACACTGAATTGTAGATTTGGAGCATTGGATCAGAATAATGCCTGGCGAGGCGTTATCCCAAATTGAAGGGTTTCTCAAATCCCACACTGACCTTCTGTGGATTCAAATTGTGTTTTGTCTACAAATAAAAGAAAATAATGCACCTGCAATTGAACAAATCTCTTTCTGGAACTTTGTATGTCTGTTGGTTTAAGTATGTTTCAACAGGATTGAAGATAAATGAGACAGTGAGAGATAGGTAGCACTGTAACCAGAATGGCAGTGCATTATAAATGATATATTAATATTTTCAGTGAAAGGGGAAACAGAGGAGGATAGTCCTCAAACTAGGAAAGTTGGGAGTCAGTAAAGTTGTGTAGTTTGTGACTGCATTGTGTTTATGTAAGTCAAGATTTGAAACCACTTAGCCAATAGTACACTTTGTGACTCACTCCCAGTTACAAGTTATTTCACATAAAAAGGTTAACATATCCCTTGATTGGATTCCAGGCTGTAACTCACTGCGGGCTACCTGTTATTCTGTATATAAACCACCCTGAATTCCTCGATTAGATTCCAGGCTGTAACTTACTCCGGGCTATCTGTTATTCGTATATAACCCACCCTGAACCCCTTGATTAGATTCCAGATTGTAACTCACTCCAGGTTATCTGGTATTCTGTATATTAACCACCCGAACCCCTCGATTAGATTCCAGTCTGAAACTCACTCCGGGCTATCTGTTATTTTGTATATTAACCACCCTGAACCCATTGATTTGAATTCACTTCCTGACATGTTAAGCTCATGTTCCCAACACAATCTAATCTCAATAATGATCAATGTATCACTAGTCCTCCTATCTGCTGGCACTACCATCATGTTAACTTTCTGATGTTTATGTACATGATTACCTGTAGCAGTGAGTCGCAGGTAGATCGAGTGGTGCTGAACACATTTGGCACATTTGCTTTAATCAGTCAGAACATTGAGTATAGGAGTTGTGGTGGCATGTTGAATCTGTACAGGATGTTGGTGAGGCCAACTTTAAGAATACTGCGTACAACTCGGTTTTCTGCAGAAATGACTTACACGTATGTTCCAGGACTGGAAGTTGAGCTATAGGGAGAGGCTGATTACGTTGAGGTGTTTCCCCCGGAGTGTCAGAGGTTGAGAGGCAACATGATAGAGGTTTATAAAATCAACAGGGGCATGGATATTCTGTACAGCCATGCTCTGCTCCCAAGGATAGGGGAGTCCAGAACAAGACAGCATAGGTTGAAGCGGAGAGGGCGAATGATTTAGAAGGGAGCTGAAGGTAAATATTTCACACAGAGAGTGGTGTGTGTACTGAAAGTGCAGTCAGAGGATGTGGTCAAGGCGGGTACAATCACAGGAGGATTATTGGCCAAATGCTGGCAAATGGGACTAAATCAGATTTGATATCTGATCGGAGTGAACAGATTGGACTAACGGGTCTGTTTCCATTCTGCATGACTCTCTGATTCTCTAACAGGGATGACGAATAATTCTGAAAGGACCTTTCAAGTCGGAATTCTCTTCAGTGGAAGGTTATCGTGTCTCTATGTTCACATTGATTGAAAGCTGCATTAGTTAAATATTTGACAAAGAAGTGAGTCACGGATAACGGGACGCAGACAGGAAAGTGGGGCTGGGACCACAACCTGATCAGCTACAATTTTAGTTCCTGGTGGAGAAGGCTCAAAGTATCTAATGACCCACTCCTGCTCCTCAGTCCGATGTTACTGTGTTTCATTCAGACCCTCAAACCTGCTAGATAGGAGCAGTTGGAGGCTACTTACTCCTATAACCTGTTGCACAAAAACACACGAGACCATTCAGCCCCTCAGTACTGTCGCACACGGTTTGAAGTGAATTGGAAAATATAATTGGAAAACCCAGGCTGGGTACGAAAGACGGCCCTCATCTCTCTTCACAGAGCTTCCCCTCTCTGCAACTTGTGCTTCATTTGTTGGTCATGTTGTACACCCAGATTCAGTGTGAATACTGCCCCCATACCTCACTCAGGGATGGCTCACAAAATCCTCTGGTCTCCCTGTCTGCAACATTCAATAACTGAACATTCATGAAAATAACACCCACTAACTTTCCAATAATAGAATGGGAAAACATCAGAAACAGGGGCATGTTGTTCACCCCCCAAGCCTGCCTTGCCCTTCTTTAAGATCATGACTGATCTGCTCTTCATCTCAAATCCTTTTTCATATCCAATTCTTCATAGCCCTCAACTCTCTGACAGGTCAATTTCCATCTACCTCCTCTTCGAATACGTTTAGTCATCGAGCTCCCCGAACACCCTTGAGGAGAGAAATCCTGACATTCAATCCCACATGTTTGAAGAAAACACTTGCTGCTCCTATATCATGGCTTATTGATATGAACAAAAGAGTTTGAGACAAGGGTTCAGATAAAAACTGACGGGCCCCGATATCAAGGCAGTGGTTGACTTCTGTTGACATCAAGCAGCTTAACAAAACTGAACTTAATGGGAATCAGAGTAACCTCTCCAGTGTTTGGGGTCAAACATGGCACAAAGGAAGATGTTCATCATCTCAGTCCTGGGTCACCTCTGTGCGAAATCCTCAGGGTAGCTTCCCCTTCACAAACATCTTCAGCTGCTTCATCAATGTCTCCCCTCCCCCACCCTCCCCACCATAAGATCAGAAGTGGGGATGGTCACTGAAGATTCCACAATGTTCAGAACATTTTGTCCCCCGTCAATTCCTGAACTGGACTTTGTCCGTGTGTAGCAGGATCCAGACTCCATTGAGACTTGTGCTGTTATATGGTCCATAACGTTCACGTAATAGCACTGGCGGGCACTGCACATTGCCACAGTAAAACAAGAGTTCATTCAACACCTCACGCTGGTTTCACAGGAATATGAGGAAGTTATTCAGCTCATTGACACTATTGGACAAGAACAGGGATAGCCCATGAAGTGCCTCCAATCTATTACTCAGGAAGAGAAGGAGTCTAGTGTGATGGGCCACACCAGAGCCCCTCGAAAATATTTGAAGGAGGTAGTCTAGACTTTTATGTTTTCTAATTTTAAAGGAAATGTAAAGTGTCTGCTCCAGATGCAATGTGACTGGTCAAACTACTCTGTGAAGCAAAACACCATCTACTTAAACATGAAAGAGAAAATGAAACCAAAGAAAGAGGAATTTAGAATAACTTAATTCTATTAGACAAGTTAACAGAAAAATAGATCTAGGAACTATTACTAATGAACTGTTCCAATACAGGAAAATCCCATAAACACAGCCCTTGGCAAAAAGGTATATTCAGACACAGATTGTCACAAACATTTCTCAAATCCAGGAATTAAAAACAGCATCAAGAGAAATTTCAGAGAAGGTAGCAAACAGGAAAGATTCACTGAAGCTTCCAACTCTGTGGAGACCCCAATAGTTTCTGAAGTTACTTAGAAACCAAAACCCAGTGATCCTAATCTGTGAGAGCTGGCCACACCCATTCAGGCTGCATTAAAATAAACACAAGGCCTCCCTAGCTGTTACTCAAGTGGTCTTAACTATCCAGCTTGCTAATAATCGTTCAATCTCTCTCTTAAAAGAAACCCGGACAAAATAACCCCTTAAAGGTGCAACGTTGTCACTCTAGTCAGTGCAATGAGCTGTTAAACAGGAACCAGGGGTAACCAGTCAGGCCCTTGGCCCTGTCCAATCGGACGAGGTTGAAGCCAATCACTCCCTTGTGTCACTTACACAGGAACAGCAGGAGGCCATTCCGAACTCAATGCACTTACATGGGGGGGCAGAATGAGGTATTTCTTTCTGATTCCTGATGCTGCCTGATCCGCTGTGCTTTTCCAGCAATTGATGCTCTACTCTGATCTCCAGCATCGGCAGTCTTATGTGTCTCCTAATTGATGCTCTGACATGATGAACAAGTGGGGCAGAGGCTGCACAGACAGACTGTTCCATGTTGTTCCTCCTGGCTCCGTTGCTTATGATACAGACGTGGGACTTTAACGTGGTTTTCTAGTGGTGAGCAGGGAAACCGTATGTCTTGTGTGAAGTCTCAAGAAGGCATCTTCCATCTCCAAGAAGACAGCCTGGTGTTCTCTATGTAGGGCGGAAGCTGGTGGGAATGGCTATCTGTTTCAGACGGAGGTATTGTGGCTGCTGTTGGGGATTGTGAACAACCTGACGTTCAGTACAGGGTTCACACGCCGACTGCACAATAACGTTGGGATAGTTAATTTAGGCATATAAACTCTTAGGAAGGCCACGTTGGACTGATGAATGGACTCTATAAGTTCAAATAATGCTGATCTTGTTCATGTTGATCTTGTCGAGTGCACGTCCTGTTCAGTGTAACCTGTGTGCTTTACTCTGTCCAAGTCTATTTCCACCCTATGATCTGTCTGGCATTTCTTACTATGATCTGCCTCCACTGCTCATAAATAAAGTGTTTCCCTATACTGAGATACAAGTGGCAATAAATCAAGCCAATCAACCCTGGGTAAAGTATGACATTTCTCTCCCTACCAATGCCTGTTTGGAAATAAGTTTTCGCTGCCACTCCTCGTGTTTCAGCATCACAATTTCTTCGTCTCTCACAGCTCTACAGATTAAACACTCAGCTGATTCACTCTATCCTCATGTTACCATCACCCGTGTCTGTGGTAAGGAGATCATTCCTTACAAAGGAGATCAAATCTGTACAGAGTGCCCCAAATGCTCTCTCAGCAAGGCTCTACAACAGCAGGAAGATGGCTTTACTGATGTACTCGCATCATCTTATAATGAAGCACAGCATACCATTGACTGCACCCATTACTTACACAGGGTTTGATTCGGAGCAGTCAGCATAGACTTGTGAGTAGGAGATCATGCTTCCCAAATTTCTTTGAGACCTTTGATGAAGTTACCAGGACGTTTGATGAGGGCAGAATGGTAGACGTAGTCTCTATGGATTTCATTAAGGCCTTTGATAAGGTTCCACATAGCAGGCTGCTCAGGAAGGTAACAACTCGTAGAATGCGGGGGGAATTGTCGAATTGGATACACAGTTGGCTTGATGGTAGGAAGCAGAGGGTTGAGTGGAAGGATGTTTGTCAGACCGGAGGCTTGGTCCATTGCTGTTTGTTATCTATGATTTGGTTGAGAATGTACAAGGTATGATTAGTAAGTTTGCAGATGACACTAAAGTAATTGGGAGCATGATCAGTGAGGAAGTTTATCAGAAATTGCAGCAGGACCTTAATCAGGTGGGAAATGGGCCGAGAAATGGCAAATGGAATTTAATATAGAAGCGTGAGGTCTTGCATTTTGGAAACTCAAATCAAGGTAGGAGTTTCATGGTGAATGGGAGGGTCTTAAGGGATGCAGTGGGCAGAGGGACTTTGGTGTTCAGGTGCACGGTTATCTAAGAGTGGAGACACAGGTAGACAGGGCAGTGAAGAAGGCTTTTGGCACATTGGCCTTCATCAGGCAGGATATTGAGTATAGAAGTTGGGACGTTATGTTGCAGTTAAACAAGACTTTGGTAAGGCCGCACTTGGAGTATTTTGTTCAGTTTTTGTCACCTTGTTATGGGGAGGATGTTATTAAATTAGAAAGAGTGCAGAAGAAATTTACAAAGACGTTGCCAGTACCCAATGGACTGAGTAGGGTGGACAAGCTAGTACCTTTTCTTTAGCGTGTAAGAAACAGAGGGAGTCCTTATAGAGCTGTATAAAGTCATGAGGGGTGTGGATAGGGTTAATGCTTTCAGTGTTTTTCCAAGGTGTAGAGAATCGAGGATTAGAGGGGATCAGTTTAAGGTTAAAGGGGAAGGAATAAAAGGGAACCTGAGGGGCCAAGTCTTTACACAGACGGCTGGTACGTGGATGAGTTGCCAGCAGATGTGGTTGAGGGGGTACATTAACAACATTTCAAAAGCATTTGGATAAATATGTGGATAGGAAAGGACTGAAAGCATATGGGCCAACTGCAGGGAATTGAGGTTAGCGTGGATGGATATTTACAAGGGGAGTCGAACCCCTTTGATAATTAAAACCAAACACCCAGAAAAGCTCGCCTCACCTCGTAATCTGTTAATATATGAACGACACAGATCTCCTACATTCCACTATTTAAACAAAAAGTATCAAGTTAGTTTCTTTACTTTAATAGTGAACACTGAACAACAACTATTCGCAAATACAAGCCCCACTTTTCTTAGCTACTTACTATCTGACTCCAATTCTGCAAAAATATGCTGTTCCAACAACCCACATATGAAACATTACAATCTCAAGACCACATAGTCTCTATCTTCCCCGCTGTGTTCACTCTTTCAGCTGCTGATCTCCCTGGGTCATTTTTTTTATTGCAAGTAGGTTTACATGAACATGTATCTTTGTTAGAGAGTGTTTGAGATGGCCAGTTAGCACTCCTGCTCTACAGCAGTTACTCTGCTGTTGGATGGCAATGGCTCTCCCTCTAGTGTTCAAAATGCTGGGTTTATATACTCCCCATGATACAATAATTCTCATAATTTGATTTCTTTCCATGTGCCCAAACGATAATATTCAAATTCCGTTGGCTTCTTTATCCTTTGGTTGTATTTGAATTGCTGACAAAGCAGCAACCAAAACTCAGGTATCCATTTCCCAGCTAATTGTGACATGTGCAACAGACTAATCTTATATACTCCCCATGATATAATAATTCTCATAATTTGATTGCTTTCCAGGTATCCAAACAATAATATTCAAATTCAGTTGGTTTCTGGTATCCTGCGCATTATTTAAACTCTTTGGTTGCATTTGAATGGCTGTCAAAACAGCAACCAAAACTCAGGTATCCATTTCTCAGCTAATGGCGACATGTGGAACAGTGTGACCTTTAGCTGGCATCTGTGGCTTTAATTTCTATTCAACAAAAGCCATTCTGTCTTAAAGTGCCCATACATGTTTTTGGCTTCATAACATCTTCCTGCTTCAGAAAAGAAAATGAACCAGCAGAATGAAAAGATGGCATCATTCCTTTTCCTCTAATTCTTAATCCCAATTATATGAAATACAAAAGCATTAATCTCAGTTATATCATTCATATTAATCCTGCACACCAATACAACACTGGAATAAGTCAAATCTTATCTCCACTGCTTTCCTGTAAATCCGCGAAAACCCATCTGCTATCACATTGTAGGAGCCACAGCATGTACATTTTCTGAGGTTAAAGTCGGTAAGGTAAGACTCCAATTAAATAGTCTCATATTCTGGTCTTTAAATATTCCACAAAATGCGAGAGATTTGTCGTTGTCCACAACCAACTCCGCCAATTTCTTTGTCAGGCCAGTGTGAAACTTAAACATTCTTGTTCAATAATGGAGATTTTGTATTTTCTTTCTGGTGGATATTGAGTTTTTTCGACAAGTAGCCAATTAGGCATTCAATTCCATCATCCTCTTTCTGTATCAATACATCTCCGACCCCGATATCCCGAGAATCAAACACAATTTTCAAAGGGTTTCAGAATATTTGGTGTAGCTAAAGCTGGTGTGGTGATTAATCCTGCTTTAAAATTCTCAAATGCCTCCTGGCATTGTTCTGTCCACCACAATTCGGTGTTCTTCTTTAATAAATCCATCAGTGGTGCCAATACGCTGCTGAAGTTTGAAACAAACTTCCGATAGAATGCACTCAGTTCCAAAAATCGAAGCACCTCTTTCTTCGAGGATGGTCGTGGAAATTCCTTAAAGCCCTTCGTCTTTGTGTTCCATGGGGTCAACTTTCCATGTCCAATGTAATGTCCCAAGAACGTCACCTCTGCCTTCGCGAATTCTGTTTTCTTTAAGTTTATTACCAAGTTTGCTTCTTGTAATCGTTCATCATGCTCAGCCAAATGTAACATGTGAACTTTCAATCACTTGCTAAAGGTCACTACATCATACAGATAAGCTGCACAATTTGTTCATCTGGCCACAACTCTGTTTCTGAGTCTTAAATGTGGCTGGTACATTATTCATCCATATGAAATACTCAGTAAAGTTTTTTGTCATCTCTGGTATCTTTACTAGATAGCTTAACTGACTCCACGTTTTTTTTTAATTTGAAAGGGGCCACTAAACCTGGCTTTGAAGAGATTTCTTACCAGTGGTGGCAATACTAATACGTCATCCCACGGGAAATCTTCAAAGTTTCAGTGTTTTTATCTGCCACACACTTCACTCTATGCTGTGCTCTTCAGATACTGTTTAGCAATCTCACCTACTCCATCTGCTCTCTCCTTCACCTCATACACATAATTCAGGTGTGAGATTTCTGACTTCGGTCCTGTCAGTTTATATTTAATTAATTTCAAAGGACCTCTCACTTCATGCATGAATATTAACTCAAAGGAAGTAAAGTGAGTAGATTTATTTGGGGCATCTCGAATGGCAAACAATTTAATGGGGCACCTTTATCCCAATCATTTGGCCAACCCTGAAAGTACGCTATTAACATGGTCTTCAGCATCTGATGCTTACTTTCCAAGGCTCTCTGGGATTCAGGATGGGATGCACTTGATTTGACGTGCTGTCTGCCTAAGCCATCCATTACTTCCTTAAACATCTGAGCGGTAAAATGAGACCCACTGTCTGACTGAATCTCTCTGGGCAGCCCACAGCGAGTCAAGAAAGCTAACAACTCCTCCACCTCCCTTTTTGCCTTGACATTCCAATAATGAAATTTCCTCTGGAAATCTGGTAGACACATCCATTATGGTCAGCAAATATTGGTTTCCACTTTTACTTTAGAAAGGGGAGCTACACAATTAATCATAACCCACGTGCAAGGTTCTTCGAATGCAGGAATTGGCAAGAAAGGTGCTGGTTTTATTACTGCCTGTTACTTACCTACTATTTGGTGTGTATGTCATGTACAACAAAAATGAACAGCGTCCTTGTGCATCCCAGGCCAGTGGAAATGCTTCTGTACCTTATCCTGAGTCTTCTGTACACCTAGGTGACCGCCTGCAGTTAGTTTATGAGCTCCCCATAACACTGTACGTTACTGCTAACACAATCTGGTGCACTTCGGCCCATTTCCCTTCTGCAGTAACCTATGGGGGTCTCCATTTTAATTTTATGATTCTATCTTTAAGTTAATAACATTCAACAATATATTCTGATTCCTTTTCTGTGTGTGTGTGTGTGTATGTGTGTGTGAATGTGTGTGTATATATCTGTTGTAAGTCCATTACCCTTTCTGGACTAAACCTCCCTGCCTGATCCTCTGCCTGTTCAGGTTTTTCCTGCACCATTACATAAAACAGGGGGTCAGTTCACTGAGCATCAACCCATTCGTCTTTTTCGTACGTTTTTCCTTCCTGCTGTAACTTATGACAGTGGGATCTTGTTACTTCACAGTCTGGAAAAATTCCTGGGTAATTTTCTTTTAAATCACCAATTCCCTATACTTCCTTTGGCTTCTCCACCATAAGGGGTGCCTATCCCACCTCGCCTCCTGCTAAATCGTTCCCAAGAACAAACTGTATTCCTGGAACTGCCGCTCTGTTACTCACTGTCACTGTTACTTCCCCAACCTTGATTTGCATTCCAAGGGATGTTCCGCAAGGCAATGCTTAATTTCTGTCCCCATTCCACAAATTAACACACTCTTGATTAACATGCCAGAAAGAGTGAAAAAAACTTTCATCTCTTACTATTAGAGGCCGAGAGAAAGTGAGGGCTGCAGATGCTGGAGATGAGAGTTGAAAAGTGTGGGGCTGGAAAAGAACAGCACGTCGGCAGCATCCGAGGGGTAGGAGCGTTGACGTTTCAGGCATAAATCCTTCATCAGGAAAGTGGGAGGTAAGGGAGCGGGAAGGAGGTTGAGAAATAAATGGGAGGGTGGGGTTGGAGCTGGGGTGGAAGGGAGCTTGGGGTGCAAGATGCAAGTGGGGTGTGATGGTGGTAGGTCAGAGAGGAGGGCGATAGGACTCCTATCGGTGGTAGGATAGCTGGAACCCTCAAACTGTACAGCATCAACGTTGACTTCACCAAATTCCAAATCTCCCCTCCAACAAACTCTCCCGGATCCAACCGTTCAATCTAGCACTGCCCTCTTGGACTGCCCTAACTAGCCATCTTTCTTTCCACCTACCTTCCGACATATCACTATCACTCCCACCTACATCTTCTTATTGCCTTCCCAGTGACCCTCCCACCAGCTCAGCTACTACCCTCGTATTTATCTTTCAGCCCCCTTGTCCCCCCACCATGTTCCTGACGATGGGTTTCTGCCTGATATTCGATTGTCCTGCTGTCTGGATGCTGCCTGATCTGTTGTGCTTTTCCGGCGCCTCACTTCTCAACTATTAGAGACTGAGCAGATCCCGTATCTCACAAAATTATAACTTCTTGTCGTTCTCCCCCTGTTCTTTCTGAGTAAACTTTATCTACAGAGGTGAATTCTTTAGAGAGATCAGGCACTGCCTCCGTACCCAGCCCTGGCCTAGGCTGTGCAATTTCCTGCAGCTCCTCGGCTCCACTTGGGGTCTCCTTTACCAGTTTCACTAATGCCACTGGGCTTAGCCTCTTCTACTGCATCTTTCCCCAAAGTGTCTTCCTTTCACGCCCAGCACGGTGTGTCCCAGGTTAGTGCAGTGAAAACAACTTTTTCCCTGTGCCTTTCTTAAACCACCAACACTGCAATTTTATGTGTTCTACTCCCTTATAGTGAGAGCACCTGAGGCCTTTCACCACCTTTCAACCCCCTTGGGCTTCTTTCTTCACCTGTGGTAAAATATTGTGATCTACTGTTCGCTTTGTAATGTGTGATCGTCCCTTCTCCCAATTTCTATCCCTCACAGGATGAAATTCCTGCCAGAAGATAAATTTCGTCACATGCCACAATGCATATTTACCTGCCATTTCTGCCGCGCTTCTCACTTCTTGAACTTTCTATTCATTCACATGAATTCTTACTATCTCTGGAAGTAAGTCTTTTAACTTCTCCAGCAGATTAATCTCCCTTCAAGCCTCACAGGTCTTATCCATTTTTAAGGCCAGCACCCACCTGTCAAAATGACTGTGGTTAATTCTTTCAAACTCAATATAAGTCTGACCTGTTTCCATCTCTATTTTTCTGAACTTCTGTCTATGTGCTTCTAGTAACAATTCATAACCAATCAAAATAGTCAATTTGATAATCTCTTGATCCCTCATCGGACAGCGCTGTAAATACCTCACCAGCTGTGCCCACCAGCTTAGTCTGAACTCGCATTACCCACAAGTTGACTGGACACGTCATCTGACTCGCCATTTTTTCAAATGAAATAAAAAAGGTTTTGACCATTTTCTCACCGAAGTATAGCAAGTTACTAACCTAGTTGTATACATCCCTACGTTCTCCCTTCATCTCCATCCTGTTAATTTAAATTTCTTGTCTAATTCCCAACTTCTGAATTTCAAATCCCCTCTCTCTTTCTTTTTCCTCCCTTTCTCTTTCGTCTCTCTCTGTTTCCGTCCCTTTATTTGTCTTCTATCTCCAGTTGCCACATTTGCAATTTAAGTTTTTATAACTCTACTGCAATTACCTATTTCTCTGATACATCAAAGTGCTTAACCAACTCCATTACAATTTCAGCTTCCCTTTTCTCCCTGGTTAAACCCAATTCCAACCTATCTGCTAATTCTAAAAAATGTCCTCCTTCTGTCTTTCTAAACTTCCTTGGAAAATTTGGGACCCTCTTTAGTTATGATAAAAACCATTTCCCTCACTTTTCATTTAACTAACCACAAGTAACAAAATTAAACGAACTTTCCCACTGGTTTTATTTGAAGATCAAAATCAGTAATTGCAATGAGTTGGAATTTGCTGTGACTTGTATCTCAAATCTGTTCAAGTCGGTCCAAGTGCCACACGACAAGGCCCAAACTGTTATGACATCAATGTCGAAGCCCTCTGTTAATTAAAATCACACACCTAGAAAAGGTCATCTCAGACCATAATCTATCAAAACATGAGCGACAGAGAACTCCTAAATTCCAGTAATAAACAAAAAATAACAATTTATATGTGTGCAAGTTAGCTCGCTGAGCTTGAAGGTTTGTTTTCAGTATTTCGTCACCATGACTAGGTGTCATCATCAGTGAGAGTATCTGCTGAAGTGCTCGTGGGATGTCCCACCTCTCTATTTATAGGTCTTGGTTCCTTAAAGTGGGTGATGCCATTTCCGGTTATTTTAACAAGAGAATGTAGACAGGATCTAATTTGTTACATTTATTGATGGACTTCTGGTTAGAATACCATTCCTCTAAAAACGTCCTTGCGTGTCTTAGTATGTGTGTGTGATTTGTCCCAGGCAAAGTGGTGTCCTTCTTTGTCTGTATGTATGGAACATAGTGATAGTGGGTCATGTCTTTTGGTCGCTAGTTGGTGTTCATGTATCCTCGTAACACGACAACAGGACAGTTTCAATGGTGGAAAAATGATTTTATATACACTGTTTAATCAATGTGTGTGTGCAGATAAGTCGCATTTTTCAAATGTGCACAGCACATTGTAAATGAACAACAGAGACGCAGTTAAAGAAAAATGATGCATATGATGTATAAAATTGATAAAAGATTAAAACATGATTTGATCCCCTCAACGAACCCTCCTTTCCTGGGATTCCCAACTCTAATCTCTCATTCTTACCAGGATGTGTGCTCCAGATTCTTGATTCTGGTGTCACAACTTATTTCAGTTAATCCCCTTTCTACCAGGACTTCAGTATGTTGGCCTACTGGGTTCTTTCCAAAGCTTGTGTCTGTCATATTATTGGAAATAAATATTCTGGCATCAGACTCAGCATTTGAACATATTACTCTGTTGTACATGCACGGTACAACGGACCACAGCACACAGGCATTGCCAAAAAATTGGGGGATGTTCATCTACTTCTTTCCATAATGTAGTTTTCTCATTTTCCACATCTCCATATCTCTATCCTCTCTCTCGTTCTCCCTTTGTATCTAGTTAAGAAATCCACCAATTATTCTTCGTGTCCCATCTCCCAAAACTCCTTCTTTCAGTTTATATCTAACGCTCTCTTCAAGATGTAATGTGGTTATAATTAAGCAATGTAACTATAAAGACATGCGGGCGTAGTTGGCCAGAGTTAATTGGAAGGGGAGATGAGCAGGAAAGACCATGGAGCAGCAATGGGAGGAGTCTGGGGATAATTCGGAAGGTAATACCAGAAGTGCAACCCAAAGAACTTGAAGCATACTCATGGGAGAACAAGGCAGCCATGAGTGATAAGGCATCAAAACAAAAGAGAAAATATACAATGTGGTGAAGATGATTGGGAATCCAGAGAATTCATTGGCTCTGAAACTACATAACGCTGGCATTACTGACACTACAGAGCTCTTAATCATGGTCAGGGAAAGAAACAGAGGAAAAACATTCACTTTAAACACAGAAGATGGTATTTCTCACGGAAAAAGTTTCAGGTGAATTAAACATTTGAATTAAGATCAGTTAAATGCTTTTGCGGAATGTGTCAGGTTGAAAGCAAGACCCGGGGAGACAGATCCTCAGCAGAATGAGAGTGTGAAAATGGAAGTATTGCCACATCAGAAACCAGGTTAGGTCACTGAGTGCAGGGCTGATGGGTGAATGGGTCTCAGTGAGAATTGGGGAACAGACAGCAAAATTGCAATGCAGATATTGCAGCTCGAAACTGCGTATTCATGTAGGCTGTAGACCACAGCAGCAGGAGAAGCAGACGTGCATTCAACCACAATCTGTAACCTTTTGCCAGGGTAACACCTCAGTCTGTCATTGCCATCAACACCATCTATGGCTCAGTGACGAGTGTGGGTGAAGATGTCAGGGTCAGAATCACATGAACTTTAACCTAATGCTAACTCATTAAAGCTACCAGACTTGACCAACAGATTTGTTCGAAGCCCTGCAGTCCTGTCACATTCAGTCATAAATGATGATGGACGATTAAACAAATGACTGGAGGAGAGGGCTCCAAAAACATTCCCACCCTAAATAATGGAACAGACCTGCACATCAGTGTAAAAGGGAAGGATGTTTTATCTTTTATCTGGCACCATCTTCTGCCAGAAGTGTTGAGTCGATGATACACCTCACCCTCATCATGATGCCCAAAAAATCACAGATGCCAGTCTTCAACTAATTTGATTCACTGCACGTGACATAAAGAAACAGGTGAACACAGTAGATACGACACAGAGGATGGGTCCTGACCCCATTACTGCAACAGGACTGAAGACATGTACTGCACAGCAAGCCGTGTCCCTGGGGAAGCTGTTTCATTCCAGCTCCAACTCTGACATCTCCCTGGCAATGTGGAAAATTACTCAGCTAAGTCCCGTCCCCTAAAACGGGAATAATTACAATCTGACCAATTACCACCTCCTCAGTCCCATCATGACAGTCACATTGGTGGGAGTTCTTTTTGACAGAGCTGTCAAGCAGCACAGAAATAACCTGCTCAGTATAGTTTTTGACAGGTCCCCATGTGGAGATGGTGCTGTTGTGGAAATGTTACTGGATTACTAATCTAGACCAGGCTAATGATCTGGCAGCAGGTGAAAGTTAAATACAATTAATAAAATATCGAGATCTAAAATCTGGGGTCAGTAACAGTGACCTTGAAGCCAATACCGATTGTAAACAGAATTTCCTTCTCCAATGTACTTTTAGGAAGTGAATCTCCCATGATTTCCTGGGCTGGGCTAAAAGTGACTCAAAAGACGCTGACATGTGAGAAACATTTCAATGGTTTCTGAAATTGCCAAGCAAGGGCACTCATTTGTATCAAACTACTCGGAGGTCTGAAAGGATGAAACCGGACAGAACACCCGGCCTCAGCATCAATGTCGGAAAAGGGAATGGGAACACAGTACTGTCGACCCTGCAGAAACCTCCTTCCTAACATCTGAGAGCTTGTGACAACATTTACAGAGCTTTCCCACAGACTGCACAGAAACATCGGGAATGGAAAACACATTGAGCTTCCCCATACTAGTTCATGGAAAAAAATCTCCTCAATGCACTTACCCCACACGATATACATATCCGTTAATGTGTGTAACCTTGGGAAGTTATAAAATAGGAAGTGCAGTAGTACGTTTGGTCCATCGAGTTTGCTAACCAATTCAATATAATGTTGGTTGGCCCTTCATTTCCATACCATACTCCTGCTCTCCCACCATCCCTTAACTGTCTCTAAATCCTCATTTATAATCAGTGTCTCGGTGTCCAGGTGCGAGCGAATTCCCCCGGTTCCCCAGTCAGCGACAGCAGACATTTATTATCATCTCAATGCAGAGTGACTGCCTGTACCTAACATTGTGGCCCCTTGTTTTAGACGTCCCAGCCAGGTGAATTATCATCCCTGCTTTCAATCTGTCTCACCCTGTCAGAGTTTTGTATATTTCACTGAGATCTCCACTCATTTTCCTAAACCCTATGGAATACTGGCCAAGTCACCCCAACTCTGCTCCCAAAACAAGCCCGTCATCACAGAGGTCAGTCTGGTCATCCTTCACTGCTCTCCATCAATGTCAGGTTTGTCCTTTATTAGGTAAAGAGGCCAAAACTGCCCACAATAATGCACAATGTTTGAGATGGGGTCTCTCCAAGGGCCTGTACAGCTGCAGTAAGTCACCCTTTCTCCTGGACTCACATCCCCCTGAATTGAAGGTCCACACACCATTTATCTTCCTCACTGCTTTCTGTTTCTGAAATATTGCTTTCAGTGATTTGTGTACAAGGAGATGCAGATCCATTTTAGTGTTATAGCTCCCCACTTGCTGGTTCTATATACACTGGTCAGCGTGGCAATGTCATTCCTAGTATTGAGTTCTGGTTGCAGAACTCGCTGCGCTGCAGGGTCCTCAGAGGTTTATGCAGAACGAAACAACAGAAAGGAACATACGTCCCTTTGTAGATCAACATGTTTCAACTAATCCCTTTCAAATGGTAGGCTGCCAATTTATCGTTTCCACCAAAGAGCACACCGTCACCTCTATCCACATTGTTCTCCAACTGTCACATATTTACCCATTCACTCCACTTGTCTTCGTCTTCTTCGTGCTTTTTTACATCTTCCTCATCCACTCACAATCCCACATCCGTGAGTGCTGTCAGCAGGCTGGGATATATTGTATCTGATTCCAGCATCCAAATGTTTAAAAGGCATTGTGGACAGCTGGGCCCCAAGCACCGATCCCTGCGACACCTCAGCAACAGCCCTCTGTTAATTTCTATTTATTTATTTCGTGAATCTGTGTGTCATTGGCTGGGCCAGCATTTATTGCCTGTCACTATTTGCCCTTGAGAAGGTGGTGGTGAGCTGCCTTGTTGAACGCTGCAGGCCATCTGCTGTGGTTGACCTCCAATGCCATTAGGGAGGGGATTCCAGGATTCTGACCCAACGACTGTGCAGGAGCGATGATATATTTTCAAGACAGGATGCTGAATGGCTTGGAGGGAAAACTAAAGGTGATGGTTTTTCCATACATCTGCAGCCCTTGTCCTTCTAGATAGACGTAGTCGTGATTGGGAAGATGGTACCTTAGGATCTTTGTTGAATCATTTCATAGCAGCATGTCGATAGTAAAACACTGCTGCTGCTGAGCGTTGATGGTGGAGCATTGTGGATGAAGGGACAGTCAAACAGGTTGCTTTGTCCTGGATTGTAAAAAGCTTCTTGAGTGTTGTTGGGGGCTGCACTCATCCAGGCAAATTGGGAGTCGTCTATCACACTTCTGACTTATGCATTGTAGATGATGGACAGACTTTTGGAAGTCAGGATGTGAGTTACTCGCCGCAGTATTCAAAGTTTCTGACCTGCTCTTATAGTTACTGTGTTTATGTGGCGAGACCAGTGAGTTTCTAAGCAATGATTACCCACCAGGAATTTGAGACAGGAGGATTCAGTGATAGTAACACCATTGAATGCCAATGGGATTTATTGGTGATGGTTATGGTCTGGCATTCGTGTGGCCTGAATATTACTTGCCACTTGTTAGCCTGGATACTTTCCAGATCTTGTCGCATTTGAACATGGACTGCTTCAATATCTGAGGAGCCACAAATGTTGCAGAATATTGTACAATCATTAGCGAACATCCCCACTTCTGACCTTAAAATGGAGGGAAGGTCATTAATGAAGCAGCCTTGAAGAAGTTTTCGGCCACTGCTCGAGGGACTCCTACAGACTTGTCCTGGAACTGAGTTGACTGACCTTCATCAACCATGACCATCCTCCTACGTGTCAGGTATGATTCTAACCAGCGGGGAGTTTGCCCCTGATACACATTGATTCCAGTTTTGCTAAGGCCCCTTAATGATACACTTGGTCGAAGGCAGCCTCGTTTTAAAGGGCTGTCGCTCTCACCCCACCTCTGGAATTCAGCTCTTTTGTCCATGTTTGAACCACGGTAATGAGGTCAGGAGCTGAGTGGCCCTGGTGGAGCCCGAACTGGGCGTCATTGACCAGGGTATTGCAGAGCACGTGCTGCTTAAAAGCACTGAGACCTTCCACCACTTTACTGATGATCGAGAGTAGACTGATGGAGTGGGAATACCATCATCTTTAGGTTCCCCTCCAAGCCATTCACCATCCTGACTTGGAAATATATTTGCGTTTTATAAACAGGAGATACTTGGGGTAATTTTCCACATAATCGGGGAAAGCCATTGTTGTAACTGTATTGATACAGTTTGGCTTGGGGAGTGGCAAGTTATAGAGCACAGGTTTTCAGTACTATTGCCAGAATGTTGTCAGAGTATGGACCCTTTGGAGTATCCAGTGTCTCCAACTGTTTCTGGATATCACGTGGACTGAATCGAATTGGTTGATGACTGGTAACTGAATCGCTAAGGACTACTGGAGGAGGCCGAGATAGATCATCCACTCAGCCTTATCTTATACACTGAAGTGCTGGGCTCTTCCATCATGGAGGAAGGGTTTATTTGTGGAATCTCTTCCTCCAGTGAATTGTTTAATTGTTTAATTGTTTAATTGTCCCCAACGTTTCTCGACTAGATGTGGAAGGACTGCAGAGCTTAGATCTGATCCTTTGCTTGTGGGATCACATAGCTCTGTCTATCACTTACTGCTTCTGCTGTTTGGCGCACACGTTGTCCTGTTTGGTGGCTTCACCAGGCTGACACCTCATTGTCAAGTATGGCCAGTTCTGCTCCTGCCATCCTGCACACTCCATTGAACCAAGGTTGATCCTCTGGATTGATGGTAATTGTTGTGAGGGGGATACGCCAGGCCATGAGGTTGTGTGGGTGTACAATTCTGCTCCTATAGATGAACCACAGCACCTTATGGACACCCAGACTTGAGCTGCTAGATCTGTTCGAAGTCTGTCCTATTTAGAACCGTGATAGTACCACCCAAATTTTTGAGGTTATTCTCAATGTGCAATTGTGACTTTGTCTCCACAATGGACTATGCGGTGGCTACTTTTACCGATACTGTCATGGACAGATACTTCTGCAACTGGCAGATTAGTAAGTCTGTGATCAATATGTATTTTCCTCTTGTTTGTTCCTTCACCATCTGCCACAGTACCAGTCTTGCAGTTATATCCTTTCGGACCCGGCCAGCTCGATCAGTAATGCTGTAGCTGAGATACTCTTGGAGGTGAACATTGAAATCCTCCACCCAGAGTACATCTTGCATCCGTGCTACCCTCAGTGCTTCCTCCAAATGTTGGTCAGCATGGAGGAGTACTGATTCTTCAGTTGAGAGGGGCTGGTACACGCTTATCTGCAGGAGGTTTCCTTTCCCATGTGTAAACTAATGCCATGAGACTTCATGGGATACGCAGTCAAGAGCAATTCCCTTCCAACTGTATCCCAATGTGTCGCCACTTCTGCTGTGTCCGTCCTGCTGATGAGACAGGAGATATCCGGGGAAGGTGATGGGGAAACTGGGACATAGGCTGAAATAGATCATCCACTCAGCACTTCTGACTGAAGATTGTTGCGAATGAATCAGCCTTATCTTATACACTGATTTGATGGGCTCTTCCATCATGGAGGAAGGGGTTATTTGTGGAATATTTTCCTCCAGTGAATTGTTTAACTGTCCCCAAAGTTTATTGACTAAATGTGGAAGGACTTATACCTTACAGGATATACCTTACAGACAATGTCAGGCTGTTGCTTGACGAGTCTGTTTATTTCTATTCACTGTTTCCTGCCAGCTGTCCCATTCTAGAAACATGCCCATACATTAGCCCCAATCCACTCAGATTTGATTTTGCAAACTGGACTTGGAGCTTCACCAAAACTTTTCTAAAAATCAAAATGTTTAACATCCATTGCTTCTCTTTCAATTCTCTCCCAGTCTGTTTCTCAAACATAATTCCCATTTCATAAATCTATGTTAGTGTTGTCTATGAGAATTACTTTCAGTCCCAATAATTTCTCCGAAACCATTTCCTTACTATGTTCTATGTTCCATGTACTCTATCATTTCCCCACACCAGACTTGGTTTTCCTTGTGTTGTTTGAAAGTTCTGTGAAGACAGAACTGAAGTAGTAGCTTCATAGTTCTGCCATTTCCCTGTTCCCCATTCTCCATTCTCTGGTTTCAAACTGTAAGGAAACTGCACTTGTTTTCTCATATTTCTCATATTGACATGATTTATCAAGTTATTACAGATCACTCTTATAACCCTTGCGAATACACTCTTCAGAAATTCATCAATTCCTGCCTTAAACTGCTCAATAATTGACCTTCAACACCATACACTCACAGGAGCATAGACTCTGTGCCAACAGAAATACAACACGATCTATATTAGTCCCACTTTCCTACAGCAGGCCCATAGCCTGGAATGTTATGACAAAGTGCTCGTCCAAGTACGTTTTCACGATTGTGAGGTTACCCGTGATAATTCCCCTCTCAGGAAGTAATCCCAGAACACAACACCCTCTAGGTGAAAAAAAAGTTTAACTCCTCTCTAAACCTCAGACTTTTCACTTTAAAAGTGTGATCCTTTGTTCTGTACCCTCTGATTAAAAGGAGCAGCTGCTGTCTATCCACCCTGTCCATGTCCCTCATAATCTTATCCTTCTGAATCACGGACCCCTCAGCTTTCTCTACTCCATTCTGAACAACCTGAGCTTATCCAGCCTCTCTCCATAACTGATATGCTCCATCCCAGGGAACATCCTGGTGAATCACCTCTGCACCCTCTCCAGTGCAATCACATCCTTCCTGCAATGTGGCACCCAGAGCTATATACAATACTCCATTTTGGCTGAACCAGAGCCCTGAAAGCTCTTATAATCTACGCCCTGATTAGGAATCACAACACCCAAGGTCCAATTCTTAACTAGTCCATTAACCTGTCCAGTCACATTCAGGGATGTGTGGAGAAGCACAATCTGAACTTCCCAGTGTGCTGCCATTCATTGAGTCCTCCCCTGCCTGGTTCCTTCTCCCAAAGTGCATCACCTCACATTTATCAGGGTTACATTCCATCTGCCAGTGATCTGCTCATCTGACCATTCCATCTGCATCTTCCTGTAACTTAAGGCCTTCCTCCTCACTGCTAACCACCCAGCCAATCTTTATGTCAAACATACACTTACTTGTCACACCTCCCCCACACTCCACCAAACCCCCTCCACATTCAGATCTATATTTTGTTATTATTAACACAAACAATAAGGGACACAGCACTGATCCCTGTGGCACACCAGGGGACACTGGTCTCCAGTCACACAAACAGCCTTTTCCCACCACCCTCTGTCTCCTGCTAATCAAATAATTTTCGTTATAACTTGTCAAGTTACCCTTCATATTGTGAGATTTTACTTTATTTTTCAGTTTCCCAGGTGGACATTTGTCAAAGGCCTTCCTACAAAACTAAATAATCCACCTCCTCAAACTAATTCAATCAAATCAATTGGATGTGACTTCCTTCTGATAAAGTCATGATAATTATCCCTGATCAAACCTTGCGACACTAATTGGAGTTCGATTTTCTCCTTCCCTATTTTCTCCTGTCGTTTCCTTAACAGTGATCTAATACTCGCTCTTCTACAGTTCCCTGGTCTATCTCTCCCACCCTTACTGTGAAGTGAAATCATATTAGGTGTTCTCCAGTTCTCTGGCACCTCCCCTATGGTCAGATTCGAATTAAAATATTCAGTCAGGGTGTTTCCTCCCTTGGCCCCAACAGCCACCTGTGATACAACTCATTCAGACATGGAGATTGGTCCACATTTATACAGAACAAAGCCTCAAATCCCTGCTCATATTTTACATCCATCTGTTCAAGAGTTTCCCCGTTCATCTTCTTGAATTCTGTACCTGCATCCTCCTACTCCCAAGTAAACTGGATGTGAAGGTCTCATGTAACAATCCATCAATGTTCTCCAGCTTGTCATTCAGATTGCCCCTTTGGTTTCTAATGGACACTAACTGTTTGCTGATTATTCTGTTCGACTTGTCCGTGTAGAATATCGTGGGATTCTTCCTGATCTCGCGTACTTGTACTTCTCCATGTCCTTCTGTTATTCAGTCCCCTTATGTTTCTATATTTCACTGCAATCACCTATTATGTTTTGAAACTCGAGATCACAGGCTGATTTTCCACATCAGACAATCTTGCCATATTAGGGATTAATCTGGATAATACATTTTGCAGTTCCTCTGTAGTCAATATATTCTTTCTTAGATTGGGACACCAAACGATACAAAATACTCTAATTGTAGTCTCATGAACACTCGATACAACTGATGCACGACATCCTCTATATTCCAATTACATTCACATGAATGTAAACCTAATTTTTACTTTCCCATTTGCATATATTCTTCCTAATACCTCTCGCTTTAACTTTTCTTATGAGCTTACTGTGTGAGTTCTTTGAAAAAAAAGCTCATGAATATCCAACTATACGTTATGCATTGGTTCTTCATTGCCTATGTCCACAAGAATCATCTTCAAACCATTCCAAAAAAATGTTTGCCACTTCTGGTTTTCCTTTCATCGGTACATTCTCACACTCCCCAGTTATGTTATTGCCTTCTATATATCTAGTAGCATGTTCTTTGTAATGGAGTCCAACAGATACCTGACGGTGGATGACAAGATAACTGGTCTGTAGGTCGCCATTCACCAAATTAACCTTTTCTTAACCTGTTAGATAATACTTGTAACCTTATCCAGATTGGCTAAATGCCTTTCGGGAAGGTGTTGGAAAATAAAGTGAAAATCCACGATGCACTCAACATGTCTATTGCTGCTTCCTCTGAAATTCTTGTATGAAGTACATATAGTCTGTCAGATTTATAAATACTCAATCCAGCTTTCTTTTCAAAGATAACCTCAACACTGATAATAATGATGTTAGAATTTACTTACACAAGTCCCATGGTCATTTGGTATTTCTGGAAGATTTTCTGGACATTCTTCCATGAAGATAGACACAAAGAAACTGTTTCTATTCCCTGCGATTTCTCTGTTCTCTGCAATAAATTATCCTGTACGCACACCAACTGATCCACATTTGACCTTGTTTTTATTTTTTTTTCATACATTGATAGACGCTTTTTAGCAGTCTTTATGTTTTTCTTTCGTTTGCACGCTTTATCTCTTCTTGATTTTCTTCTCAGTTTCTTGGTCATCCTTTGCTGGGTCCTACATTTCTCTGAATCCACTGGCTTGCTACAACCCTTGGCATTTTTCTAAGCTGCCTCCTTTCGTCTAATAGGAAGATGAAGGTGGAGTTGAAAGTGATAGTCGGAGGGGTGGGTGGACCAGACTGATAGGAAGGAAGATGGACACACAGGAACGTTCAAAAGGGCGGTACTGACTTGGAGGTTTGGAGCGAGATAAGATGGGATTAGGGGAAATGGGGAAATGGGGAAATCCACTATGATCCCCTATGGTTGGAGGGTCCCAAGGCAAAAGAGAGGCTTTCTTCCTACAGGCTTCTGGTGGCTCAGATTTGGTGATAGAGCATGTCTAGGACCCTCATGTCATTGTCAGAGAGGGAACGGGAGTTAAAGTGCTCAGCCACAAGGCGATGGAGATGTTAAATGTGGCTGTCCCAGAGATGTTCTCTGAAATGTTCCACAAGTTGACATCCTGCCTCGCCAATGTAGAGAAGGCCACATTGGTTTTAATGGATGCAGCAGATGAGGCGTTCTCTCTCCCTTAATCACCTATCACTTTCAACCCCACCGTCATCTACCTACTGCAATCCCAGCTACCTCCCCCTGTCACACCCCTTTCTCATTTATCTCTCAGCCCTCTTGGCCCATAAGCTTCATTCCTGATGAACGGCTTATGCCCGAAACATCAATGTATCTGCTCTTAGTATGGTGCCTGACTGTGCTTTTCCAGCACCACATTTTTTGACTCTGATCTCCAGCATCTGTAGTCCCCACTTTCTCCTCACACTTTCATGGCTTGCATGACTCAGATTTATCACGGTTACTTCAAATAAAACAAAAACTGTCGTGTACTCAAACAGCGTAAAAGAAAACCAATACATTGTGGTCACTGTTCCCAAAAGATCCTTTCCAGCAAAAGTTTCAATTAGCTCTTCTGATCACTCAACACCAATTCCTAAATAACCTGATCTCGAGCTCAGTGTTCACCATAATGTTAACAAAAACCATCTCACACGTGGTCATGAAATCCATTTTTCCCAGCATCAGCATTCAATTGGGTTAACAAAGTTTAGATATAATTTAAACAGTACATTATTACTGAAGTATCCACAAATGTGTATATATCATTTCCTGTTTTATAACATGTCCAGCATTTATACTGCAGCTTTTACTTTGAAATATAACTCCCATCAAATTTTAATCCTCTTTGCTGTTTACTAGATAACTTCTTAATAGATTCCGTGGAATCTGAGCGACGTGGGCTCTGGGGAGATTAATGGTGGATATCATCTCGCTACATCATTTCTGATCTTCTCAAACTTTAATTTCTCCAGATCTCCCGTTATGCTGATGGAGTAGAGAAGGACAATGATCTTCCAACAATGCTCTGTATTCCCCCAGAGAGCTGAGACTGCTCTAACCTGGGTGGGAACCTTACAACAGGCTGGTAAAGTGTTGCTGCCGCTGTACAGGGTCTTAGTGAGATCACATCTGAAGTAGTGTGTACAGATTTAATCTCTTCAATGAAGAAAGGATGTTGTTATATTGGAAGCAGCTCAGAGATGGTTCCCTCAATTGATTCCTGCAATGAAGGTGCTAACGTATAACAAAAGGATGATCAGGTTGAACCAGTAGCCATTGGAGTTTACAAAAATAAAGGATGATCCTATTTCAACATAGATGACAGAAGTAGTCAACAAGTGAAGTGAATTACACAGATAGTGGAGGAATCCATTCCGTTCTCCAGCCTGTTATACAGGAACAACAGGAGGATATTCAGGCCTTCGAACCTGTTACACCAAAAAAGGACGAGGCTAGTCAGCCCCTGGAGCCTGATATACATTTAGAGAAGGAGGCCAATCAGCCACTCGAGCCTATAACAGTAGGCCATGCTGCACCAGTATCCTGTTAAACAGCAACAGGATCAGTCCTTTCAGCCTCCTCAAGTCTGTAACATAGGAACTGGAAGAGGTCACACAGTGACTGGGGGTTGTTACACTGGGATAACAGGAGGCCATTCAGACCCACCGTGTCTATTGTAAGGGAATTGGATAAGGATAAAAACTATCTGAGACTTCTTTCATGAAAAAGGAAGAGGTAATTTAGACACATGTCTTTTGTATGGGAACAAGAGAAGACCAATCAATCCCTCGGTCCTATCTCCGGGATACATGAGGAGACTGTTCAGTGTTTCCATATGTTATGGAGAAATATGAGAAGACCCATCAGCTCCTCAAAATGTTAGACAGCAACAGGAAGATTCCATAATCTCACAATCCTCTAAAACATCAACAGGAGGAGGTCATTCTGGCTTTGGAAATGACAACATGGGAACACCAGAAAGACATCAGCCCATCGATTTTGTACATGAGCAGGATGATGAGTCCATTCAGCCATACATGACTCTTACACAGTAATTGGAGCAGATCTCTTTAAAACGTTTGTCCATTACATAGGAATTCAAAGAAAACGCAAAGGGTTTCGAAAGGAAAGAACTTATAATAATGGTATACATTACTAAAGTGTGACAATAAACTATTGTAATTTAAGGCAAATTGTTAGAGTCCATTGTTCAGGATATTTGCAAAGTTAAACCACAATCCATCAGAGTCAACATGGTTTTACGAAGGCTAAATCATGTTTGAATTGTTTGCTTGAGTTATTTGAAGATGTCACAAACAATATGGATCGTGGGAATCCTGGAGATGGAACATATCTAGTGTTCCTGAAGGAATCGGATATGTCTATTCTCCAAAGAGTAAGTGATAAGATTAGACAACTTGGGTTTAGGAGTAATTTATTAGCTTGGATGAAGGATTGGTTAATCAACAAAATGGAGTCAGTTGGAATAAATGTGTCATTTTTCTTGTGGCAAATGCAATTTGTGGCGTGCCATTGATTTCAGTACTCATGCCTCATACATTTGCGATCGATGGTATTACTGTACTCGGTTGATGGGATAGAAAATGCAATGTCACATTTTCAGATGAGACTAACATTGGTTGGGAAATTACTTCGGAATGATGATGCAAGAGATTTAAAACTGTATGGATAGATTGGATGAATGGACCAACATTTAGCAAGGAAAATTAAAGTGAATAAATATGGGCTATTCAAGTTGGCCAGTATAATAGAAAGACAAATTATTATCTAAATGGAGAGAAAGATCAAAGTGCTTAGGTGCAGAGGGATCTGGGTGTCTGCTTGCATATCACAGAAAACCTGCCTGCGGGTACTGCAAGTAATGCAAGCATAATTTCAGTGTTTATTTATAAAAGGATAGAGTAGAAAGGGAGGGAGTGTTGCTGTAGCTATGCAAGGCATTAATGAGGCTGCAATTGGAGTACAGTTTGGGTATCCTGCAGAATGAGGTATTTCCATTGGAGGCAACTCAGAAGAGCTTCATTAGATTGATTCCATATTGGAAGTGTTTGTCTTATGAAGAGAAATTGAGCAGTTTAGGCCCATACTCTCGAGTTGAAAAGAATAAAAGGAGGTCTCATTGAGGTCTGTAAAATGCTAAAAGTAATTGACAGTGTAGCTGTGGAGTGTATTTTTCTCATGTGTCGCAATCTCCAACAAGAGTCTAGAGTTTTAGGATGGAGAGATAGCAGGAAAGTGGAACAGAGGCGGTGTTGACATCAGTCTCATTGAGGGGTTGGATTCCTCACAGATGCTCCGTGTTCTTCTTCAACCCTACGACTGTGTTGGACAGGAATGGGGGAGGACTGGGTATCATACAGGAAGCAGGCACTCAGGATAAATCAGTCTCAATCAGTTAGAGAGAATGTAACCAGTAGGGTCACACAGTGACCAGCGCCGGGTTCTCAACTATTTACAATCTATATTACTGATCAGGAGGATGGAACAGATATACAGGTGCTGAGTTTGGTGATGTCGCTGTGGTAAGCAAGAGATTAAATAATCAAGAGAGGGTGGACAGTCAGCAAATAGATTTAGAGAGGTAAAGGCAATAGATAATAGTTTGGCAGGTGGAATTTAACATGATATAACCTGTCATTTATTTTACAAGAATAGCCTGTCATTTCTTTTACAGAAAGCAATATGTTACTGAAATAGAGAGGGCTTACAGGACTTAATGATACTGTTACTGGGGGGTTCACTCAGATCCGTTCAGACATGGGAGGTTTTGCTGATCGTCAGCTCCCAGGCACCCCAAGTGACCCTTTTGCTCTCCGTACACATGGAATACTTTGATGTGGTTGATTGGCGGTGGGGGTGGTGTTTTGAAATGTACATCAAGGGGACGTCCTTTTTCCAAGATATATTCAATTCTTTCTACGTGAAGACCCAATGACGATGGGAATGGCTGATTGCTCCTAAAACAAGAGGCCGTGACTGCTGCCAGGGCAGGGGATATTCACCAACATGATGTACTGTGCATGGATACACTGTAACATTAATAGAGAGAGATAGAGAGAGAGAGCTCCTTCAGTTCCTCTACCTCTCGCCATTGACAAGGATACTCCGCAGATGCCATGCACACCATCGGGAATTCCACTATACTGAATACACCCGGGAGCTCCCTGCTGTAGGAGAAACAATGCTTCTCATCCATCATATATATCCTCCATCACCGAATGGTGACATTGATGTTGAGATACTGGAAGATGATGGATATGTCACCTAGTCCTGCCTGGAAAGTTCCAGATCATAGAAGCTGAATGAAACAGTAACCCTAACAGCCACTGGCACCACCATCTTCCCCCTAGTGTGAAGCTGCAGGTCGTATTGAAGGAGGTGATACCGTTCTGTGACCAGCTCCTTGTTCAGTCAGGGTCCCCTCACACTCTGCTCCTGGGTTAAGTGGAGCTTGGGAAGCTGGTGCTGGAAAACTCGGGGTGGACACAGCAGATCCCTTTCCTCACACACACTCACTGCGTGGTTTCAGAGCTTCCCCTCTCTGCAGCCTCTGCTCCATTTGTTGTTCATGTTACAGACCCAGATGTTGTAACTACAGTCGCCATGCGCCATCCAGAGTTGGGTCGCCAAATCCTCAGGTCTCCCTGAATGTCTGAGGCAACTTACAGCACAACCTCCAGCAAACCATCCCCTGCCCCTCCACTAAATTTTCAAATACAGGAGCCAGTCAGAAACCCCTCGGTACAAGTGTTGTGAACCAGACCAGATCCCTGCAAAATATTTTAAGAAGGCTGTTTAGATCCAAACCTTTCCTTATTTTGAATATAGATGGGAAGTGTGCTTTACAGATATGTTGTGACTGGTCAAACCACTCGACATTAAGCAAACTATAATCTATTCATATGCTGTAGTTAAAATAAAATCAAATAAAAGAACATTTTGGATAGCTTATATGTTGGAACACTTACACAAACATTAGATACCGTACCTTCTTGGTATAGACCGCTTGGCACAAAGATATATTCAAATACAGATCCTTACAGCAGTTTTCCAATCCAGGAGGAAACAACATGAACAGAGATCTCAGAGAGACAAGCAGGTGGGGATCATTTATCGTAACTTCCAACTCTTTTGGGATCCCAAGCAGCTTCTGAATGCTGCAGCAAAAAACAAAATGAGAAAAACTGGTCTGGGAGAGCTGAAGCTCTGCCCTTCCATCGTTACTACCGTTTTAATGAAACCTAAAATCTCAGTTATTTACTTAAACTGTTTTCAGACAGCAGTTCTGCACCTCTACCTTTAAAACCTCTCTTCAAAAAAAAAACACCCAGAGACAATAACCTTTTTACAGTGATAGTATACTCACAACCCCATCTTTAATACAATAATCCATCAATATACAACGGTGGATTCATTTTAGACCTCCTAATCTTCCTCTATTAGTAGACTGAAATGCATATGCATTAACTTGACTGTGAGCATATAAATGTTCACAACTAGTTTCGATTTCAATCATTTTATTCCGGCCAAGTCTCCACAACCTGTCAAAACGTAGGTTTTCTCGCCCTGTCACCTGTATAATTTCAAACTGAATGGCAGCAATAATAAGCTCAATCGAAACAGACTGGTATTTTTCTCCTTAGACTTCTGCAAAAACTTTACCGGGTCAAGATCAGTGATAAAGGTTTGTCTCATGTATGTTATTCGCAATTGAATTGCTGAAATGTTGCAACACCAACACTAAGCTCAAGGCCTCCTTCCCCATTGTGGAATAAATCTGTTGGTGTTTCCACTGGACACTCCAAAAACACGTTACATAATGTAGCACTTCTCATGTTTCCAACAGTCCTTCTGAAAGACATAGCTCCACATGTCTCAGCATAAAAGAGTTACATACTTCTGTACCGCTTAATGCTCTAACCTCTTTACCTGCTACTCCTGGCCTATGCCAGTTAATCTTACTCTCACAGGTATATGTTTTAAGAAGATCTCGCACATTCTTCTCAATCCCTCACAGAAACCAGCCTTTGATTTCTGAACCAAATCATTATCATCAGCCATTTCAGCTTCTAATCTTGCCATTGTAACTCTCTGTTCTTCCACACGAGTTCTCACGACTGCAGGAAGTGAATTATTGAACTTCTCCAAAATAAGAATCTCTCTGAGAGTGTCATAGGTTTGCTCTGTTTTAATACCCTTTTCCACTTTTCTAAATTACTTTGTTTGATCCTTTCAAACTCAATGTGCGTTTAACCAGGGAAACCTTTTTAGACTCCTGAAATGCTCTCTATCGGCTTCTGGCACAAGCTCATATGCACTTCAGATGGCTTTCTTCACCACCCCATACTAGCCAGATACCTCCCCCGATAGGGATGCAAATACCTATCAGCTTTGTTTGGATAAACTAAATCCACATGGTCACTGGTCACTGCATTTGTTTAGCCACTTTCTCAAATGAAATTCAAAAGGCTTCCACATCCTTTTCATCAAATTTAGATAATGCCTGAATGCATTTAAACAGAACCCCATTAGTCCATTGGTAACAATAGGGTTGTTCAGCCTCACTATCCTCCTCATCCAGCCGACCGTCTATCTTCATCTCCGCCTTCTATGTCAAATTTCCTCTCTAATTGCTAACTTTTTAAGTTAAAACTCTCTGTTTTTCTTCTGTCCTGTTCTCTCTTTCTTCTTTATTTCCTTTTCTTTTATTTCTACTTTTCATCATAATTCAAACTGTTTCAATTCCTTCTCATGTTCAAAGTGCCTCATTTGAAATTGAATTCCTCCCGTTTCCAAAGAGTCTGATGGCAGTTCTACCAAATGTAATTGCCAAGCTCGAGCTGTAATTATCTCTCATTTTCTCACAGACAAAAGCAACCCCAACTCCACCTTGTCTGCCAATTCCTACAGCTTTGCCTTCATTACCTTTTGTAAAACCCCCAACTTCACTTCCTCCACACCCAGAGAACTCTTTATGACTGAAAGAATCTTTATACACAAAACACTGTTTAAACCAACCGAATTTAACATCCACAACAAAAGACACTAACAGCGACCATACACGACCTTTGAACCCAATAGTCTCCCGGTGCATACTCTCCAGTGTCTGCATGAGCTTATTCTGGATTCTCTGGTTTCCTCCCACAATCCAAAGATGTGCATGTCAGGTAAATTGGCAATGCTAAATTGTTCATAGTTTTCAGGAATGTATAGGTTAGGAGCCTTAGTCGGGGTAAATGTGTAATAATAGGATAGACGAATGGGTCTGGGGAGGTTCCTCCTCGGAGGGTCGGTGTGGACTTGGTGGGTCGAATGGCCTTTTGCACACAGTAGGGATTGCAATTCTAAACCCAATTTGGTATTATCGATTTAGAACCAGACAAGAATCCCCAAGTTGCCATAGACCAACCAGACTGCATCAAACTATTTTAAGAGGGTCGCTTGGATGCCAACCTTTTCTTATTTTAAAGGTAGATGTGAAGTTCGTGTTCCAGATGTGATGTTATTAGTCAAATCACTCACCATTAAGCAAAACACAATATATTTAAACACTCTAATGAAAATCCATTCAAAATGACGAGAAATTAGAATAATTTAACTATTGGAAACCTTAACTGAATAATGGATACAGTACCTTCTACAGATGAACTGTTCCAATATACTAACATCCCATAAACGCACCCCTTGGCAAAAAGGAACATCCAGACATGCATTCTTGCTTACAGTTCTCCAATCCAGGAGGAAACAGCATCAAGTGAGGTTTCAGAGAGAGTAGCAGCTGGGGATAAGTTACTCGGCCATTGCTACAACTATTTATTAAAAACCCTAAAAGCGTCGTAAGTTATTTACTTGAACCGTTTTCAGCAGGCAGTTTGGCCTTTAAGACTTCTTATTTTAAAAAAAGGAGAAAATAACTTTTTTTTAAAGTGACAGCATTGTCACACAATTTAGATGCCTGGTCCTTTTTCTAGGGGCTTCCTCGTGCTACTGATCGCAAGGTCACCTGAGAGGGACAAATTCAGCTACAGAACAAGTTACAAGGATGTGTCTCACAACTTCTGAAACACACCTGTCCATGGACCATGCATGGGACATACCGGGAAGTGAACAACAGCCTGACACACACCATTTCAATGTTTCTCAGCTTCACAATGATTGCACTCGATACACTAGGGAGCCAAAAGCAAAGGCCAAGGAAAGATACAGAGGGACAGAAAGATTCACACTAAAGACAGAAACAGACAGTTAATTAACTGAAAAGATGTTGTGGAAATATGGGGAAAAAGACAGGGCAGTGGGACTAATTGAAAAAATGAGATCTTCGACAGAAAACTTACAAGAATGAGAACATTGAATAAAAGCATTGTCAGATCAGCTGGAATGGTTTGTTACATCAAATTCTGAATCTGCTTGACAGAACACAACAAACAACATAAACTGGGAGATGATAACAGCCCAGCATGGAGAGCTGTGCAGAGCATGCTAGTGTGTTGCTCAGTAAACTGCACTATCTGCACAGCATGAGAGCATTGCAGACTTTACTATCATATTCTAACCATACTCGCATCAGATTACGGCCGACAATGGGAAGATTTGCTGCGTGTGTGTGTTCATCAGAAACTGAGGGAGAGTGCGTGTGTGTGTATGATAGGCGAGGTTGAATGCAAAACTCATTGTTTGAGAAGGAACGCACATGGAGGAAATTATTTTAAATAAGAACAACTAGCAGGCTTTTTATTAATCAACAGAGAGAACGAGAGAAATTTCATGGACAAATGAGATAAAGTGTTTGAGAATGTCAAAATAAAGGCATTGCCAGACACAATAGCAATATACATCGGCGTGCACATGAATGACAGATGGATGGGAGTTTGGTGTGAGTTCGAATCAGATTTGCTTCGGCAAATTTTGGCTTCCTTAAGCCTGTATTTCATAGCTCAAGTATCAAACAGGAGATGGAATAAGCCAGTGAGATATATTCTGGAATGGTGAGTATTTCAAGTTAGAAATAGTCAGGGTATGGTGTCAGGAATCAGCTCATGGTCAAAGGGATCACCCACAGTTGTGATTTGTCTGCTTCAGTCGCAGATATTGGCCAGGGATGGGAGGGAAACAGTGGAAGGAAGTGGAGTTTGTATCCAGAACATTAGAGAATGATCTCCATGCTGTTAATACTTCACTAACAAGGGCAATGATACAATAAATTGTAGTTCTCCGCTGAAACTGAGTAGGTCAACATCGAGACCAATGAGTAACACTGCCAGAGCGGAGAGGGAGACAGGAATGGCACACATTCCTTGATGTAGTTAGTAGTAGTGTGTAGAGTGAATCTATGGATTGAGAGTTTCAACAGGAAGATAATAGGGACAAGACGTGTAGACGATATAAAAGAACTGTAATACATCATAACCGCTTTATAGAAAGAAAAATCCGGACAGTGACACTCACCAGGAACACCAACGATAGCCAGGAAAGGATAATAAAAATATTGAATAATGAGAAGAGCGTAATAGATCCACAATGATAATGACAACCAATTAAATGCAGAAAGATACCAAACATAATTGGATAAACTCCTGTCTGTTGTTGGAACATGCCAGTCTAATGTTCCCAGATTCTGATACATTTTTGGAACATTCCAGTCTAATGTTCTCAGATTCTGATCTCTCCTCGCCCTCTCTCCAAATCTGCTGATCCCTGTCAGTGCTGTCGGTGATGCTCCCGCTCATGTTATGGGATACCACATTGAACGGAGCCCAATTATCATTTAAAGATGGAAACCCTCCACTGGAATAATTAGAATCCATGGAGATTGGCATTAATCACAGTCACTGAACAAACACTGGGTAACCGAGCAAAGGCTACGACAACAAATGAATGGCCACCGCACAACAATCAACAGACAGGAGGGTTCCCTCCCAGTTGGTGAACACTTCAGTGGTCTAGGATCTTCAACATCGGGCCTTCTGGTGACCAGCCTCCAAGGCGGACTTCAGGACAGGCAGCAGCAAAAGTTTCGGTAGACGTAGGGAGGGCCTCAACCGGGACCTTGAGTTCATGTCACATTACAGGTGACCACCATTGCACTATACACACACACACAGACACTCCTATACACACACATACATACGGACACACATGTATGCAGACACGCACACAGACACTCACACACACCCTTACAGACACACACACTGCCAAACTCACACGGCATCCTCTCAGAGACTGGGACCACTCTACACTCATGCACACGCATATACACTCTCTCTCACTGATAGTCAAAACCCCCCATCCCAGACACGCACACACACTCCCACACTCACACATGCACCCCGTCACAGACTTAAGACACTCTACATCACTCCACACATATATACATTCTCTCTCACACTCACAAACCCCCTAACCCAGACACACACAGACACACAAACCGACAAAGACCCACATGCACACATATATGTTGTGGGATGAATTTGTACTTGCAGAGTTACATTGTAGTTTGCTCAAAAACTGCACGAATTCATTTAAACCTCTGAGCTCAAAAACTGTATGGATTCATGTAAAACTCTGAGCTCAAAAACTGCATGAATTCATGTAAAACTCTGAGCTCAAAAACTGCATGGATTCATGTAAAACTCTGAGCCCAAAAACTGCATGGATTCATGTAAAACTCTGAGCTCAAAAACTGCATGGATTCATGTAAAACTCTGTTATCTCACTTTTCAGATTAGAATCAATCTAACCATCATGGCATAGACAGAGAACACATATTGTCCATCTAAAACTCACTATTACAGCTAACCTGAGAATGCAACTTATTTTTTAAAAAAGGTTTTGTGATTTACACAAGAAAGAAGTGAAACTTTCATGGTATTCGAACAGATGAAAAACCCAACAGAAAATCAATGCATTTTTAAATGTATAATTTCAGTTACATCACACTATAGATTTTTGCTATAAATTCTGTGCCTTCGAAGTGTCTCCTGCACTATCACCTGATGAAGGAGCGTCGCTCGGAAAGCTGGTGTGCTTCCAATTAAACCTGTTGGACTATAACCTGGTGTTGTGTGATTTTGAACTTTGTACATCCCAGTCCAACACCGGCATCTCCAAATCATGATTGAGCAAACAGGCTCAATTAACCAGTTTCACGAGTCACTTTTCATATAACTACAAAAGAGAACATGTACTGGGTTTGGATGGAATGGATAATAAAAAATGGAATGGACCATAAATCTTTAAATCTTTTTTTAAAACTTGGATATGAGAGTATTAACAGAACACTGCAGGGGTCTATATATGTTCCACTCTGTTTATGAAAGAAGCAGTTATAAAATATCAGATCGGTTGCATAAAGAAAGGTCGGGTGGGCAAGTTTCTAGATTCCTTATTGACCAGTGTGAGGCTACTCCTGGTTTTACGTGCCCTGCTACCAAATCCTTTCATAACCTTGAGACAGAGCATTGAGAGTGCTGCTCAACAACAGGCCGAAGCAATTCTGCCCCTATGGGCCTCTTATCGAGGGATAAGAGAAGGCCATTCAGCTCATATTAGCCTGTTGCTACTTGAAAAGGAGGAAATCTAGAATATTGGCACATTTTGCCAACAAGGAGAAAGTGAAGACTGCAGACGCTGCAGATCAGAGCTGAAAAATGTGTTGCTGGAAAAGCGCAGCAGATCAGGCAGCATCCAAGGAGCAGGAGAATCGACGTTTCGTGCTGTTCCAGCAACACATTTTTCAGCACATTTTACCAACAGAATCATTCAAAGCAAAGAGATGTGTCGCTGCAGCTGTATGAGGTGTTACTGAGTGGGCACCGGGAATATATTGTGTTGGTTGTGTTTCTGTAATTGAGAAGGGATGGACCTCCATCAGATACAGTTTAACGGCTGCTCGTAATCCACGGGTTGTGTCTCATTTAATGTCTCGGGTCTGTTACACAAGGACAGGAGGAGGCCATTCAGCCTTTCCAGTCTATTACACAGGGCCACGGGGAGCCCATTCAGCCTCTTGAGCTTGTTACAGAGGGGCAGGAAGTGTTTCTTTAACTTTCTGTTACACATTAATATTAGTTTTAAATTAGTTGTGGAATAGGAAAGACCTGATGTAAACATTAAAGTTCTAACTTTGAACAAGGCCAATTTTGAAAGTGTTAGGAGACCCCGGTGAAAGGCTGATTGGAATACCCTACTCGCAGGTAAAGGGATGGTTGGAAAACGCGAGGCCATCAAAATGTGGTTTCAGAGAGTCCAGAGCCAACGTGTTCCTATTAGTGAGAGGGGCAAGGCTGGTGGGTGCAGGGAGTGCTGGATGGTTAGATATATTGATGTTATGGTCAAGGTAAGGAAGGAGGCATATGTCAGGCAAACAGAGCTGAGATTAAGTGAATCCAGAGAGGTGAATAATGGCAGCAAGTGCATAGTCGATGCGGAAATCAGGCCAGAAAAACGTGGACATGAGATGGCTTTAAAAATAGGGTTAACGAGGCATTGAAGAAATTCTACAAATCCTTTAATGGTAAAAGATTAACTAGGAGGAGAACAGGGCCTCTAAAAGATCAGTAAGACTACCTATGTGTGGAACCACACGAGATTGGAGGGATATGAAACAAAAATTTCTCCTCAGTATTTAATGAGGAGGTGGTTACAAGAGCGAGAGAATGAATAAATATACAGTGATACATTGAAAGGTTTCTATATTACAAGGAGGGGTTTGACATTTTAAAACACATAATGGTGAGCAAATCCCTGGGACCTGATCAGTTATATCCCAAATGTTTGTGGGAAGCCAAGAAGGAGATTGGTCAGCATTTTGATGATGTATTTGTATCATTGATTTCCACAGGTGAGGTGTCAAAAGACTGGAGGGCTGCTTACATAGTGTCATTATTTCAGAAAGTAAGTTAAAAACAGATAACCATAGATCGCTGAGCCTGACGTCAATGGTGACTAAATTGTTGGAGGGGATTTTGTGGGACAGGATGTATATGCATTTGAAAAGACAAGGACTGAAGAGGGCTTTGTACATTGGATATCATGTCTCACTGACTCGGTGTAATCTTTTGACGAAGTGATGAAGATGATTGATGAAGGCAGGAGAGTGGATGTTGTCTTTATGGAACTCAGGAAGAAAACCAAAATGTTCTCCATGGTAGACTGGTTAACAAGTTTAGACTGCCTGGGATCCAGGGAGAGCTCACTATTTAGATCCAACATTTGCTTGAATATTGGAGACAGGCCGTGAGAGTCGACATTTGTTCATTAAACTTGGAGACCTGTGACCAGTGACGTGTCGCAAAGATCAATAGTGGCCCACTGCCTTTTGCCACTTATACAAATAATTTGCATTTGAGTATATGAAGAATGGTCTGTAAGTTTGTAGATAATAACAAATTTTGTGACCGTGAAGAATGATCTCTCAGACTATAATGGGACCTTGTTTAGGTGAACCGAGGAGTGGCAGATAGAGTATATTTTAGTTTCATGTGAGGTGTTGCATTTTGGCAAGACAAATCAAGGCAAGACATGATAGAACTTCATAGAAAGTATTGAATCCCTACAGTTAGGAAACAGGCTTTTCGGCCCATGGAGGCCACATCCACCCTCTATAGAGTATCCCAATGGATAAACCCATAGCCTATCCCTCTGAACCTGCATTTCCCATGGCTAATCCACATTCCCTGCACATCCCTGGGTACGGTGCGCAATTTAGCATGGCCAATCGATCCTTATACTGTCGGAGTAAAACATATCACCCGCAGGAAACTCACACAGACACGGGGAGAAAGTACAAACTCCACACAGCGAGTCATTCAAAGATGGAATTAAACCCAGGTCGCTGCCCTGTGAGGCAGCAAAGCTTGCCTCGTGGTGCAGGTTCTCCGTTCCTTGAAAGTGCTGTCACAGGTAGACAGCGCAGTGATGAAGGCATTTGGTGATCTTCCCTTTATTGGTGCGTACTTTGAGTCGAAACATTTGCATGACAAAATCTGTACGGGACATTGGTTTGGCCACTTTTGTAATACTGCCTTTAATCCTGGTCTCCGTGCTGTCGGAAAGGCGTTGTCAAACTTGAAAGGATGCAGAAGAGATTTAAAAGTATGTTGCAGATGTTGGAGGGTCAGAGTGACAGGAAGAGTTTGAATAGGCTGGGACTATTTTCAAGTGTTGAGGCTGAGGGGGGACCTTAAAGGGATTTCTAAAATCATGAGGGGAATAGATAAGGTAAACAGTCAATGTCTTTTCCCAGGATAGACGAGTCCAAAATTAGAAGACAAAGGTTTAAGGTGAGAGGAGAAAGATTTAAAAAGTGACATGAGGGACAACATTTTCACACAGAGACCGCTGTGTGTATGGATTGAACCGACAAAAGAGGTGGTGGAGGCAGGTACAGTTACACCATTTAAAAAACATTTGGATGGATATATGCATGGGAAGTGTGTAGAGGGAGATGGGCCACCTGCTGACAAGGGGGACGAGATTAATTTAGGATATTTGACGGTATGGATGACATCTTTTCCTTGCTGTACATCTCTGAGAGTCTATTGACTCTTCAGTGTATAACACTGGAACAGGAAGAGGCTATTCAGCTTCTGAATTCTGCCAGTCGGCTTTTTTGCTCAATTACTGAGAGTCAAATACAAAAATACATCATTCAGAATTTGATGATGTTTTACAGAAACAGGAGAAAGGATTTTTGTCAAGAAAAGCTGCAAAGAATGTGAAGAGGCCATTCAGTCCCTCACCTCAATTCCACAGGAGCAGCAGGTGAGCACAGAGCTAATGGAGCCTGTTACTCAGGAGCAGGAGGAGGACATCTATTTTCACAAACTTGGGATCAGGAGGGAATCACTCAACTGCTCAAAATTGGGGCACAGGGAAATCTGGAGGCGACTGAGGCCCGACGATCCTGTTTCGCAGGAACAGGAGGAGGTGACTCACTCCCCACCTGTATGGGACACTGGGAGAGAAGGGGAGTTTGCTTGGAACAAACGCAAATATATGAATAAGTTGCATCAGTGGTCCACCCAATCCTGCCCCACCATTCAATAAGACCACGGCTGATCTGATGGTGATTCCCTCATTCCATTTTACGGAGACTGTCGTCTGTGCAGCCTCTGCTCCATTTGTTGGTCATGTTGCAGACCCAGATGCTGCAACAACAGTCACCATGACTCATCCAGAGGGTCGGGTCTAACCGGATGAGTTTGGATTTGAAGGGTCTACTAACAAGAATTAAAACACAAAATAAAGGCATTGCCAGATGTTTAGTTCTCTCACATTCGCAATTTAACTCACATAACCAGCCCGTCCTTTACATATTCAGGATGGAGCACTGTGTAGATCCGGCTAGTGTACAGCTGTATGTAACCCAGCAATGTCCAGAGTGAAACTCTGTGCAGCCCACACCAATGCTGGATCTATAATCCTGGACTAAATGTCCAGCATGGGGAGCTGTGCAGTCCGCACTGGTTCATTCATATATAAACCCAGGCTGTTGCATTGTTCGGTAAGACTGTGTTAGATCGCAGCCCAGTGTGGAGAAACTTGCAGCCAATTTTGGAACTGACAGGATGTGCACCTCCCATCCATTTCCAGCTCCATATCTCCACTGCACCTTGGCAAGGGGTGCTGCAAATGTGAAAGTCACTGCGAGGAAGAGATGTAAATGGAAACAATTTAAATATCAATAGTTCTGATTAAGGTGCGTATCACTCTAATATTTAAAGATGAAATAACTGAGATAATATCCAATGAGATTTTGTAAACGATGCAAACAATTAAGAGGGGGATGGTGATGTTGTAGTGGTTGTACTATACGCCTTCAAATAATCAATGGGAATTAGACGAACAAATATCCAGGGAGACTGGCGAGACTTGCAGGAGCAATTGGGTTCTCATCATAGGTGATTTTAATTATCCTAACATAGACGGGGACTTCCAGAGGGTTAAGAACTTAGATGGAACGTAATTTGTTAAGTGTGTTCGGAAAGTTTCCACAAGCAATATATAGAGTATCCTACTCGGGAAGGGACAAACTCGACCTACTGTTGGGAAATAGGAATGGATAGGTGACGGAGGTAAACTGGGGGAGCATTTTGGGAAAAGTGACCAGACCTGTATTAATGTTAAAATAGATGGTAGGGAAAAAAATTGGTCCACAGTTTCAAGTTCTAAATTGGGGCAAGGCGAATTTTGTTGGAATTAGGCAGGGGATTGCAGGGCTTGATTGGAGTAGTGTGTTTCCAGGTAATAGGATCCCGGGCAAGTGGGAGGGCTTCAAAAGTGAGATAGCTCGAGTTCAAGGTCTGCATGTTCCTGTGAGGGTGAAGGGAAAGTGAGGCTGGAAGAGAGAACCCTGGATGACAAGAGATATTGAGGCTCTGACCAGAAAAAAAAGGAGGCGTCGCTCAGGTAGAGGCAGCTGGGACCAAGGGAATCTCTGGAGGTACACAGGGGATACAGGAGTTTACTGAAGAAGGAAATCAGCAAGGCGGAAAAGGGGGTATGAGATAGCCTTGTCTGAGCAGATTAGGGTGAATCCAAATTCAGTGTAATCAAGAAAAAGAACAACTAGAGAGATAATACGACGCCTTAAAATCCAAAATAGGCATGCATGTGTAAAACCTCAAGAGATGGGTGAGGTCCTCATTTTCCCCTCTGTGTTAATCATGAAGAAAGACATGAAGACCCTTCACCTTTGGGAGGTTAGTTGTGATATCTTGGCACAGTTAATATCCCAGTAGAGGTGCTGATGGACATATTAGAATGCATAAAATCAGATAAATCTCTTGGTCCTGACCAGATATATCTAAGAGCACGGCACGAGGCGAGAGAAGATAGTTCAGGGGTAAGGTCCCAGAAGACTGGGCAGTAGCAAATGTTGTGCCCTTATTCAGAAGGCTGCAAAGAAAAGCCTGGGAAATGTAGACCAGCAAGCTTCACTTCTGTTTCTGGAAACCACTTGAGAAGGTATGGAGATATAAGTCTTGCATGCATTTGGAAAGACAGAGTTTGACTTGGAGCAGTCAGCATAGATTTGTGCATGGCAGATCATGCCTGAGAAATTTTGATAGACTTTTTGAGGAAGTGACCAGGAAGGTTGACGAGGGCAAGGTGGTAGACATATTCTATATGGAATTCAGTAAGGCCTTTGATAAGGTTCCACATGGTAGGCCGCTCTGGAAGGTTAGATTACATGGACTCCAATGTAAACTGGCAAATTGGCGACACAGTTGGCTTGACGTTATGAAGCAAATGCCTATGGTAGAGGTATGCTCGTCGGACTGAAGGCCTGTGACTGGTGGACTGCCTCAGTGATCGGTTCATGCCCATTGCTGTTTGTTATCTATATCAATGATTTGGACCAGAGTGCACAACGCAACGTTAGTAAGTTTGCAGATGACACTAAATTGGGAGACATCATTTATAGTGAGGAACGTTATCAGAAATTGCAGCAGTATCTTCATCAGCTGGGGAAGTGGGCTGAGAAATAGCAAATGGAGTTTAATTTAGATAAGTGTCTTGCATATCGGAAAATCAAATCCAGGTAGGAATTTAATGACGAATGATAGTGCCTTCAGGCGTGTAGTGCAACAAAAGGACGTTGGAGATCAGGTGCACGGTTGTCTGAAATTTGAGTCACAGATACACAGGACAGTCAAGAAGGCTGTTGGCACATTGGCCTTCATCAGCACATTGAGTATAGAAGTTGGGACGTTATGTTGAAGTTGTACAGGATGTTGGTAAGGCTGCAGTTGGAGCATTGTGTTCAGTTTTGTTCAGCTTGCTCTAGAAAGGATATTATTGAACGAGAAAGTACGTAGAACAAATTTTCAAAGATGTTTCCTGGGCTAAAGGCTCTAAGTTATAGGCAGAGGTTGGACAGGTTCGAACTTATTTCTTTACAGCGTAGGAAAGTGAGAGGGTTCTTATAGAAGTGTAGCCCTTATAAAATCATGAGAGGTGTGCATGGGGTGAATACTTCAAAATTTGTTCACAAGGTTGTGGAATCGAGGACGAGAGGACATCCATTAATGTTTGGAAATGATAAAAAATACTAAAAGGAAACTGAGGTGCAACTTTTTTACATAGAGTGTGATACGCATATGGACTGACCTGTCAGTGGAAGTGATTGAGGTGGGTACAATAACAACATTGAAAAGGCATTTGGACAAATACACTGATAGGAAAGGATTAGAGGGATACAGAACAAGGACAGGGGAATGGGGTGAGTCTGGATGGACATTTTGGTTGCCATGGACCAGCTGGGCCAAATGGCCAATCATACTGGCAGTCTCGTGCAATATGACTGTAATGAGTGTGTTTTGGTGTGAAGACAGGGTTGGGGGGCGGAGACTGAGATAAAATGTCATGGAAGGATATGTTCACAGGTTCAGAATGCTAAAATGAAGACATTTCAATAGTATCATGTAACACGGGTCAGTATTTCGAAGAATTATGAGTGAAAGGGATATTGGTGTGAGTTCAGCCGATGGAGAGTTTTGGATGAGCATTTGTTCTGCAACTTTGTAACTGGGAGTGAGGACAGCAGAGTCTTCGCGTCACTGGGCTGAAACTAATAAAAAACTGTCTCAGTGACATTTTCATTGAGTGTGACAGAGGGGTTGTCGGCACGAGGCCGAGCTAGTTTCATGGTGCTATCTTACCAAACTGATCTCATTAACTACACATCCCACTCCATAGTGTCCCTCCCATACAATGCCAGCCCTATTCTCCCACCCATCATGACTGGAAGTACTCACAGTCGCCCGGATGCCCCTGAATATTCCGTAATCCCTGACACTGGTGCCACCTTTAAAAGATCAATGGGCACACGGTTACGCTTTCTCAGTTTGGAGCTGCCCTGCACATTTTCCCCAAGCATGGCAATGAAGGGGAAATTACACTACGGTTTGTCGACAGCAGCACGGAGGTCCTGGTGGATGCGCTAGCATCTCTTCCCAAACGGGGCCACACTACCAGATCAACCGAGCATGGGCTGAGCTCACCACCCAGCTCAGTGCAGTTTCTGGGGTATGAAAAAATGTCCAGCAAAACAGGACAAGCATCAATAAGCTTCCCCACTCTGTCAGGATAAGGGTCACCATATTTTCTCTGCTCCCTCACACTCACTGTATATCTGTTATAGCACCGACCCCCGAACAAGGCTCATGCTCCACCACTTACACTACTGCATGCAGCACCTTGCGTCTCTTTCTCTCTTGCCTTTCTAATGCCCCCCCCCCCCCGACATAGTTAGAGAATATTCTGCAGAATGTCAATTATGGAATGTTCCAGGTATTGTTCCAACTTATTCCCAGTTTCACGAAAACGGCTGTGCCCCAGTGTGTAACACGTAAGAGGATGGAGTAGAGATGTACGTTATTCAAATTACACACAATTAAAATCCATCATGAGGCCATTCAGTACTTCAAATATGCTCCAACATTCAATACGTTTGGGGGTAATCTGATGGTTTTCTCTGCTCCATGTTACTGGAACTTCCAGTCATTCAACCCCCAGGTTCCTGTTACTGAGCAGACGATTCTCAGACACTTCATACCCCGGGTTTCTTCTCGCATGTGTTCAGAAGGCATTTCCCATGGGGACAGACTCTCCTTACAATATATTTCATCTGATTTATAAATTCATGCAACAGTCAGCAGGCTTTCCACAGACCAATCAAAAACATGTACTTACTTTATGGCTATCGGTATTCAACCACAATTAGTCATTCTGGTTATTTCACTTGTCCCACCTTATTGTATTCAACCAAAGACAGCTTCCAAACACTTGCCTCATTATAAAATACAATTTCGAACAGAGAACATTTTTATCTCAAATATACCCTTTTCCTTGTCATTAAAATTTCTCTTGCCTTTTTTTGTGACTCATTCTGTGTGTAACAGTTACACAGTCTCCCATTCAGTTGGATGGATGTTTGGTTTGTGATGCAGGATATCAGCGCAGGTTCAATTCCACACACTAACAGAGGTTACCATGAAGGGGATGTTCTCTCAACCTCACCCCATCACCCGTGTGGTGACCTTCAACGTAAACCATCATGAGTTGTGTCTCTAGTGAGAGTTATTTGGGACTCTAATCTATCAATGTTAGCATTTTAATTTTTTAACAAAATATTTTTTCTAAAAGTTATTTTATTATTTATATTAAACCAATAACAAAACAAGTCAAATAACTGAACACGATTACACCCATGCGCATGTATATAAAAAAATAAGTTAAAGTCTCTAAGCGGACAGAAGAAAAACAAAAATAAACAATAAATAATAAATAAATAATACGGCTCAGCATTACAAAGTGATAGCTCTCGTTATTTGAGAGCATGAACTGATACACATACATACGTTCATAATTCTTAATATGTGATTCATTAGACAATATCGTCATGGCGATATAAAAACCCTTTTTGAGTGGCAGATAAGCCTGTATCGCGGTAATCCAAAAGGGGTTGCCATATCTTATACAAATCTCTGCTTTTCGGTGCACCATACTGGTGAGAATGTCCAAAGGAATATTCTCCATGACGAGCTTACAACCACCCAACAGACCCGGAGGTTTTTCAGACATCCAACACACAGAATATTTTTACTTGCACAGGAAGTATGGGGGAGATACTAAAGGAGTATTGTGCATCAGTATTTACTGTGGAAAAGGATATGGAAGATAAAAAATGTCGGGAAATAGATGGTGACACCTTGCAAAATGTCGATATTACAGAGGAGGAAGTGCTGGATGTCTTGAAACGGGTAAAGGTGGTTAAATCCCCAGGACCTGATCAGGTGTACCCTAGAACTCTGTGGGAAGCTAGAGAAGTGATTGCTGGGCTTCCTGATGAGATATTTGCAGTATGGATAGTCACAGGTGAGGTGCCGGAAGACGGGAGGTTGGCTAACGTTGTGTCATTGAAAAAGAAGGGTGTTGAGGACAAGCTAGGGAACTATAGACCAGTGACCCTGACGTTAGTGGTGGGCAAGTTGTTGGAGGCAATCCTGAGGGACAGGCTGTGCATGTATTTGGAAAATCAAGGACTGATTAGGGATAGTCAACATGGCTTTGTATGTGAGAAATCATGTCTCAAACTTGATTGAGTTTTTTGAGAAAGTAACAAAGAGGATTGATGAGGGCAGCGGGTAGATGTGATCTATATGGATTTCAGTAAGGGTTTTGATGAGCTTCCCAATTAGATCTCATGGAATACAGGGAGAACTAGCCATTTGGATACTGAACTGGCTCAAAGGTAGAAGATAGAGGGTGGTGGTGGAGGGTTGTTTTTCAGACTGGAGGTCTGTGACAAGTACAGCGCCACAAGGATCGGTGCTGGATTCACTACTTTTTGTCATTGACATAAATGATTTGGATGCGAGCATGAGAGGTACAATTAGTAAGTTTGCAGATGACTCCAAAATTGGAGGTGTAGTGGAGAGCGAAGAGGGTCACCTCAGATTGACCAAATGGACAGTGGGCTGAGAAGTGGCAGATGGAGTTTAATTCTGATAAATGCGAGGTGCTGCATTTTGGGAAAGAAAATCTTAGCAGGACTTATACACTTATAGGTAAGGTCGCAGGGAGTGTTGCAGAACAAAGAGACCTTGGCGTGCAGGTTCAAAGCTCCTTGAAAGTGGAGTCGCAGGAAGATAGGAGAGTGAAGAAGGAGTTTCCTTTATTGGTCAGAGTATTGAGTATAGGAGTTGTAAGACCATGTTGCGGCTGTACAGGACACTGGTTAGGCCAGTGTTGAAATATTGCGTGCAATTCTGGTCTCCTTCCTATCGGTAAGATGTTGTGAAACTTGAAAGGATGCAGAAAATATTTCAAGGATGTTTCCAGCGTTGGAGGTTTTGAGCTATAGAGAGAGGCTGAACAGACTGGGGCTGTTTTCCCTGGAGCGTCGGAGACTAAGGGGTGACCTTATCGAGGTTTACAAAATTATGAGGGGCATGGATAGGGTAAATAGGTAAAGTCTTTTCCCTGGGGTCGGGGAGTCAGAACGAGAGGGTATAGGTTTAGGGTGAGAGGGGAAAGATATAATAGAGAACTATGGGGCCACTATTTCATACAGAGAGTGGTACGTGTATGGAATGAGCTGCCAGGTGATGTCAGGGAGGCTGATACAAGTGCAACATTTAAGAGGCATTTCGATGGGTATATGAATAAGAAGGGTTTGGAGTGTTATGGGCCAGGTGCTGGCAGGTGGGACTAGATTGGTTTGGGATATCTGGTCGGCATGGACGGGTTGGACCGAAGGGACTATTTCTATGCTGTACATCTCCATGACTCTATGATTCTATGACTTATATTAATCTCTGTTTTTTTGGTGCACCATGCTGGTGAGAAAGTTCAAAGGGATATTCTCCATGATGAGCTTACAAAGACCCAACAGACCCGGGGAGTTTTCAGACATACAACACAACATAATATTTTTCCTAGCACAGAAAGTAAGGATATATTTTTTCCTCATGTGCATCTGTGTAAGATACTCTGGGCAGGCCCAGGAAAAGAGAAACCAGGTCCATCTCCAATTCGATCCCCAAGACCCACTCTACCACACCGAACACAGTGCTCCAATATATACGAAGCCAGCAGCAGCACCACATGCAATGAGTGAGAGTGTCTGTAGTCATTCTGCATTTAGGACATGCTGAAGATAATCCCACTTTGAATTTTGAGAGAAAATCTGGGGTCAGACAGAACCTATGAAAATGTTTCAACTTCATGGAATGGGTTCTATTACAGATCAAAATCCTTCGAGCATTTTCACAAATATCCTCCCATGTCTCCGAAAAGATCTAAACCCCCAACTCTCTCGCACAGACGTCACGAAGCTGCACAGTCTTGTCTGCGGGGACCCTCTCCAACAAATGGTAAAGGGTACTGACAGAGAGTGTATTCTTTACAATAATCACCTGCTTCTCTGTATCGGATCTATAAGTGTCTTTAAAAATTGTGTTTTTTAATCAAATCTCTAGTCTGGAAAAAAAAACAGAAGGCAATACAGCCAAAACCATCTTTACTTGGTCGTCCATACTTACGAATTATTTGATCAAATGGTATCATTGTTTCTCCTTCAAGTAACACGTGGTGGCTCAGTGGTTTGCACTGCTGACTCACCGCACCAGGCTCACAGATTTGGTTCCAGCCTTGGGTGACTGGCTGTGTGGTGTTAGTATATTCTCAACTGTGACTGCAAAGTTTTCTTCCCACACTCACAAAGATGTGCAGGTTAGATGACTTTGCCATTGCTCAATCGCTCATAATGTTCCAGGATCTGTAAGTTGGGGCATTAATCAGGGTAAATATAAGATGGTAGGGGAATGGGTCTGGGTGGGTTACTCTTCAGAGGATCGAAGTGGACTTGCTGGGCCCAAGGACCTGTTTTCACATTTTAGGGATACTACTAATTCTAAATCACCCAAACAAGGTATCCCCCTCGCTGCCCACAGTTTAAACCTGCAATCCATTATCCCCGGTATACCAATTATAGGGGTAAGAAACATGGTTTTGGCTGTATTGTCCTCAATCTGACGCATTGTCCTTCAAGTTTTAACAGTATTGATAATCATTATTTTATGACAATATTCCATAAATGTTGTCATTTTATCTAAGAACAACAGACTAATAAGGGTTCACTTTGTCTGAGAGGGCTCAATGTCTAGCCGTATTGATGCCGAGACCTCAGCAGCACAGGCACTAACATACGATGAAAAAAAACTTAATTGATTGCTTTTAATCGGGGATATCTATTCCTTACAATCTGTGGGGCAGTTGCAATTTTGTTAGCTAGATAAAGAATCGCTTATGGTCTCAAATAAAAGAGCTAAACCAGCCATTATGTTTCCGAAATATCTGTCTGGGAAACATCATAGAAATCATTTGAACTGGGTGTAGGAAATGAGGAAGGACTTTCATTTTAATAACAGCTATCTGACCGAGCCAGGATATTGGAAATGCCTCCCATCTTTGAAGGTCTTGTTTAATTTTGTCAAACAAATGGACATAGTTCGTGTTAAATAAATGATCAAAGACAAATGTAATGAATATACTGAAATAGGGAAACCACCCCCGTGACCATTTAAAAGGAAACCAGGATTTAGCCTCAGTATCAGGTATTTCCCTAAGACCTCCCATAGGCATGGCCTCCAACCTTGTAAAATTAATCTTATCACCCGGAAAAGCAACAAGCGAATCAAGACTTCGATCCCACCTCTGGGGCAGATATGGTGGCATCCCTACGGATGGCCTCCACCTGTGGCTCAATCCCCAACGTAAACAACAATGGTGAAAGGTGTCAACCTTGTCGGCTGCCTTGGTAAATATTAATATTACTGGTTGACACACCATTAGTGAGAACCGCAGCCAGAAGATGTCACTCACCAGCTTGATAAAAACTCTGCTTATACCAAGACATTCTAATGTACAGAAGAGATCCGGCTACTCAACCCAATCAAATGCCTTCCCTCATCTAAAGAGATCAATAATTCCTGGACAGATTGTTGTTGACACTCTTGGATCATATTGAGTAAATTCTTAACATTGTAGGAAGATCTGCGGCCCTTTATAAAGCATGTTTGGTCCTCTTTAGCAACGGAAGCCAGCAAGGTTTCCACCTTAATGCACGGATCTCAGATAGGATTTTGAGACCAACATTTTAAAGTGAGATTGGCGTGTAAGAAGCACAATCCTCCGAAGTCTTCATTTCTTCAGCATCAGAGAGATATCAGCCTCTCTTAAGGATGGAGGGAGGGGTTGGCGATTGTATGAGTGACGGAACACGTTAAACATCAATCCTGACAATAGGTTTATAAATTATTTATAAAACTCACTAGGAAATCTGTCAGGAACATGCACCTTTACATTCTGAAGCTGCTTAACACCCTCCTGCGCTGAAATTGGTGCATTAAGCCACAACACCTATTCAGGGATTACTCCTGGAAGACCCAGGTTCTTGAAAAATGACTCCATCGTAATCCATCTAACCTCAAAATGTTCAGTCTGTAATAATTCGGTGAAACATCTCGGACAGGAGATGTTAATCTTTTTGGAATTGATGGTAAGGATCCCAATAACTTCCCTGATTGAGGTAATGGCTTAAGAGGGGCGATCGTTTTCCTGGCAAGATAGAATAAATACCTGCCTGGCTTATCACTATGTTCAAACAGCCTTTGTTTTGCAAAGTAAGTTCCTTCGTGGCTGTCTGTGTGAGCGTGGAATTCACTGTAAGCGGAAGCGTTGTTATCCTCTGCAGCTTAGCCACTGAGGGACAATCACAGTATGTACATTCGGCTGCCCACAGCTTTGCCTCAAACCAGCGTTCCTGCTCCCCCTTCTACAACATCATAAGGAATAATTATTCCTTTGGCATAAGCCTTAGCAATTTCCCATAGAGTGGATGATTTACTGGTTGAATCTGAATTAATGGCTAAGAAAGACCTGAATACATTGCAGTGGTCAGCACAGTGGCACAATGGTTCGCACTGATGCCTCACAGCGCCAGAGACCCGGGTTTAATTCCTGCCTCAGGTGATTGTTTGTGTGGAGTTTACACATTATCCCTGTGTCGGCGTGGTTACCTCCCACAGTCCAAACATATGCAGGTTAGGTAAATTGGCTATGCTTAATTGCTTGTAGTGTTAGGGGTAAATGTGGGTGGGTATGGACTTTTTGAGCCGAAGGGACTGTTTCTACACTGAAAGTAATCTAATGTAACTACTCAATTAACCAACTAATCTTAAGAACAAAGGGATACATTCGCTAGTGCCTCGAATCTGTTATATTGCCCTTAATCTTAATCAATATGTATACTGCATCATGGTCAGAAATGGTAATATTCCCAATTGTACAGGATGCCACCGAATCTAAGATTATTTCAGGAATGGGGAAGATATCAACCCTCGTGTGGCATTTATGCCAGTTAAAGAAGAAAATAAAATCCCTAATTGTGATGTGGATCTGCCACCAGATATCCACCAGCTCTCGTTCTGCACACATGACCACTAATTTCTTACCTTATAACGAGGGTATTGGGGCACCTTTGGACGCTCTGTCCACCGTGGGGTCCATAAGACTTTTGAAAACTTCTAGAATAATGTGCCACGATGCAAGATAACTGAATTTTGAAAATGCATCTACCAGGAATTTAAGAGGGCACGCTGGGAGGGGGGGGGGGGGGGGGGCTGCGGGTGGGCAATAAACATACAAAATACTATATTCTTTACTATTGTTCAAGGCTTTTGGTATTATGAGCCTCGCGTAAGTGTCAAATACAATCTAGTAGGTTAAATGGAAGATTCTTTTTATCCATTATGACTTCTCCCCTTCTCGTAATATTAAAAGACGAGAAATAAACCCGATCAAGCCCGACCTGCTGTAATGTCAAATGTTCATTGTCATCAAGGTGCATCTCTTGCAATAGGACAACTTCCACCCTCTCTTTTTAAGACAAAAAAGTAAATGTTTCCTCTTTTCTGGCCAATGGCTCACCTTAATGCTCCAGGTAGACCATTAAAGCACATCATTACTCAGAACACACTGTAGCAACATTTGAACTCGAGAGAGGAAGAACTCGAATTACTGATCATTAATAAACAAGATTTCTGAGATGCCGGTGTTGGACTGAGGTGTACAAAGTTAAAAATCACACAACACCAGGTTAGAGTCCAACAGGTTTAATTGGAAGCATGCTAGCTTTCGGAGCGACGCTCCTTCATCAGGTGAATACCGGAGGAAAGATCACAGAAGCGCTTCACAGGAGGCTCTCAAGCACTGACGAAGTCACCTAGACATTGGACGAAACGTTTGCAACACAAATTCCCAGCTCGGCGAACAGAACCACAACATTTTAAGTAAATGGCTGGGATGGAGTGGGTTAGGGAACCATTTTGCCCGTGCTGTGATGCAGAGCCCAACAAAGCAGACCTTCCAGATCACCACCATCTTGTATTTCCCCATAACATTTATCGATATTATCATTTCATTTTGCATTACATTCCTGGATATGCTGGAGCAGTGTGATTTTTTTACCACTGTCAGCATTTCCCCAACACTGCACATTCCTGCCATTCCCCGATAATCCTTGACTCTGTTATTCTTTATGAACCTTCTGTCTGTGCCTCAAACATATTCAATATCTCTGCCTCCAATGGTCTAGCAGGGAAGAGAGTTCCAAATACTCTCACTATTGAGAAAACAAAAAATAACTTCATCTCTGTGAGAGATTATTTTTGCCTCCTTACCTGAGAAAGAATATAATTAAATTGGAAGCAGTTCGGAGATGTTTCACTTCATGTATTCCAGGAATGTTGGTCTTATATTATGAAGGCTTTAACAGGTTACTCTTGGAATGAGAGGCGATCTTATTGAAACATACAAAACCTAGAGGATAGTGATCAGATAGATACCCACTGGATGTTTGCATAGTCCAAACTTCTTGTTGGTTTTATTGAATCTCTACAGCGTGGAAGCAGGACATTCCGTCCATCATGTCCACATTGACCCTCGGAACAGTATCCCCCCGGACCTGCCCCATGTAACTCTGACAGTGGTAAAATAATCACACTGCTCCAGCACATCCAGGAATGTAATGCAAAATGAATTGATAATATCGATAAAATGTTATGGGGAAATACAAGATGGTGGTGATCTGGAAGGTCTGCTTTGTTGGGCTCTGCATCACAGCATGGGCAAAATGGTTCCCTAACCCCCTCCATCCCAGCCATTTACTTAAAATGTTATGGTTCTGTTCGCCGAGCTGGGAAGTTGTGTTGCTAACGTTTCGTCCAATGTCTAGGTGACATCCTCTATCCTTGTAACCCTGCATTTCCCATGACTTATCTATCTAACCTACACATCTCTGGGCACTATGGGCAATTTAGCATGGCCAATCGCTCTAAGGACGATGGGAGGAAACCCGCACAGACATAGGGAGAATGTCCAAAATCCACACAGAGGGTTACCCGAGGTTGGAACTGAACGCAGCGACTTGGTGACGGGAGGTATCAGTGCTAACCACTGATACACCGTTAGTTCTATTAGTTAGTTCCGTTAGTTCTATTAGTTACTTATGGCTAACTAAAGAAATGTGCCTGACTTGTTCCTGTCACTGAACCTGACTCGGTCTGAGAACTTTATCATCGGCCATATCACCAACCTGGTTACATTTAAAATTTGGTGTCAGCAGTGGAGGAATGGGTCGAGAAAAGGAAACAGTGACACCCTCCAACATCCGTCAGAGCAGGAATTAGGATAAATCCACAAAGTGGGATTTCAGTCAAGTGGGAATTCTCTTTCCCAGAAGTTTGGGGTGGCTGGACCTTTATATTACATCGAAGCTGGCTTTGTCTGATTTTCCATGGACAGGTGAATCAGGGATAATGGAGCATGGAAAGAAAAGTGCAGCTGGAATCACAATGAGATGAGCCATGACCTTATTTATTGGTGGAGTAGTGTGAAAGGTCCGAATGGCCCACCTGTGTCCCTCAGCCCTATGTTCTCATGTTCCATTCAGCTCTCGGATCTGCTAAACAGGGGCAGATCGAGGCCACTCAGATGGTTAGGTGTAGTTTTGGAAATGTACTTGGAAAATCCAGGCTGGATCAGAAAGTGGCCACCACCCCCACCCCCCAGTCCCTGTTTCCATGCTTCCCCTCTCTGCAACTTCTGCTCCAGATGTGGGTCATGTTGCACACCCAGATACGCTGGAAATACAGCCACATACCCCACCCAGGGTTAAAATATCAAATCCTCTGCTCTCCCTGAATGCAACATTGTACAACACGATTTCCAGCAAAATAACCCGTTACTTTCCAAAAGCATAACATGTGAAATTAATAAATAGGAACAGGAGTAGGTCAATCGGCCCCTCAAGTTAACCCTGTCATTTAATAAGGACATGACTTACCTACTCCAGGGCTCAACTCCACTCTCTTGCCGACTCCTTGTCTCCCTCCACACCTCTCCGAGTTAGGGAATTCCAGACATTCACTACCTTCGGAGAGAAGCAATGACTCTGCATCTCAGATTGAAATTGATGTTCCTTATTCGGTATCTACAGCATCGAGTTCAACACTTTGCTCAAGAATGGAAAAACACTTCTCAACATCTCCCTTCTCCAACCCCTTCTGTGTCTTGTATGTTTCAGCATTATCACTCCTCATTCATTTAAACCCCAATGAATTATCGCTTCACCATCTTAGAGATTCTCCATAACACAACCCTTTCTTCCCAGGAAACCGCCTAATGTACCAACCAAGTTACTTGCTGCATCAGCATGCTGACTTTATGTTTAATACACAGGAAGACTTTAAACCCTTTTTACTGCTCCTTTTTTGGAACACTTTTCCATTAAGTAACAGCCTGCCTTTTGATTCTCAGTGTCATCCTCAAACTCGGATGTGTATTGCACTCAGCTCCCTCCTTCAGGCTATCAGTATAGATTGTAAATAACTGATGCCGTCAGACTGATATTTGTGGTACTCCAACAGATACACCCTTATCATAAAGATCCATTAATCCTGACTCTCCGATTTCTGTGTTAAACAATCATCATCCCATGTTAATACAGTATCCGACGTCCTGAAGCTCCTGTTTTGTGTAAGAATTTTTGTTTATTAATACCTTGTGGAAAATCTCTGAAAAGCCAGATCCCCTTTATCAAGTCCGTTGTTACATTTTCAGGCATGTCCAGAAATACTTTGCATGATTTTACAGGGCAAACTATCATTTCCCTTTCACAAACACACCCTGACTCTGCGTGAAGCTTTTCTAAATGTCCATGCTTGCCAGGTTTTCCGAACTATACTAGTCCTATCTGTTTTTATTAGGTCCATGGGCCTCTAAATGTTTCCCATTCATATGTTTGTCCAAATGAGTTTTACATGTTGTAGCTGTCCTTGCATCTCCCACTCTTCCTATGGAAGCTCATTCCATACCCACACCGCCCTCTGTGTAAAAAAGCTGCCCCTTAGTCCATTTTAAATCTACCCTCTTTCACCTTAAACCTATTCCCTCTATGTTTGGATTCCCCTACCCTTTGGAAAAGACCTTGGCTATTCACCCTATCCATACCTCTCATGACTTTATAAGTTTCTATAATGTCACTCCTCAACATCCTACAGTCCATCTGATGCTAACTTCAAGAACAAGCGTTTAAAAATAAGCACTGCAAAATTGAAGTAATATTAAAAATGACAGGTAACCAACACTCAGCCCAAACGTCATACTGTGATTTGTTTTTCTCCATATTACAGTACTAAGGCAGCATGAAACGCTTACTAGTGCCAATAAGAAGTCAAGCACCTGAATTCCTTTGTCTAAAGGGGGTAATGATCACGACAGTGAAAACGTTTCTGTGGCCAGATTTATATAATACCACATGGTCAACATTCTCCCTCCTGGCCTCCGTATGACTTTGTTTGGTTGTGTCTTATTTATCTTGCATTCAATAGAGAGAACCCCTTACCCCCATTCCCACCTTAATTGCGACCCGTTATACAGAATCTTCTCATTCACCACTGCGAAAAGCCCGTTTTTCTTTTGGCACACCCACTTTTCACTGCCACCCAACCTCCACGTCTGGCAAGGGATTAAAAGACCATTTTGCAATTGTATTCAGTTTTGAAGAATTGTCACACTGGACAGGAAACGCTAACTCTGTTTTTCTTTCTCTGCAGACGTTGACAGACCTGCTGAGTTTCTCCAGAAATGAATAGGCACAGAACGATTTTTCATTTAAACAAATAATTATGAATACTGGAAATAAAAATTAAAAAAAACTTTATAGAAGGTTCACTGGACCTGAAAAGTTAACTCTACATTCACACCAGAATATTCTACAGCATCTTTCGCAATTTCTTCAGCAATTTCTATTTTTGAACAATTTCCAACGACATATTGTCAAAGATGCCCAAACATCCTGTCCAACATGGAGCGCCATACACTGGGAACTGAACAGTAAGGCATGGTGACAAGTTCCTTGACTCTGAAACTGCATAAGGCTGGCATCACTGATGCTGCAGAGCTCTGATTCATGGTCAGGGAGAAAAACAGAAGGAAACACATTCACTTCAAATACAGAAGATGGCATTACTGAAAGGAAACGTTTCAGATTAGCCCCTTAAATGGATATTGTTTCTGTAACAAATTGGAAGCGTGGCACCAAGGAAAGACTTCCAACAGAATGAGAACATGAAAATGAAAGTATTTCCGCATCAGAAACCAGAGTAGGTCACTGAATACAGGGCAGATGGGTGAATGGGTCTCGGTGTGAACTGGGGGTGGGGGTGTGGGGGGGTCAGTGAGTAGAATTGAATTGTAGATATTGCAGCTAAAACTTGGTTATCATCTGATGCGGTAGATTTCAATGACAATCTGTAACTTTTCCCCCAGGGTAGTCCACCCGTCTACCATTTCCATCAAGCCGATCCATTGGTCAGTGACGAGTGTGGGTGAACATGGTCGGGTCGGAATCACGTGCATCTAAACCTGATGACAATCCATTAAAGCTACCGCACTTGACTGGTTACACTACAAACAGCAGGACTAACATCTGATACAGAGAGAGAGATGATCCCAAGACTAACAAATCAGATCTGAGCTCTCTCGTCCTTTCAAATCCATGCATAAAAGTTGATGAACCATTAAACAACTTACTGGAAGAGAGGACTCCACAAATATCTCTATCCTAAATAATGGAACAGCCCGGTGCATCCATGTAAAAGATGCAGTATCTGCAGCATCCTCAGTCAGAAGTGTTGAGTCGATTACCCACCTCACCCTCACTATGATACCCTCAGAATCACAAATGCCCGTCTTCAACCAATTCAATTCACTGCACGTGATATGAAGCAACAGCTGGACACAGTAGATACGACAAAGGCATTTGGCCCTGACACCATTCCTGCAATAGGACTGAGGACTTTTGCTACACAACAAGCCGTGTTCCTGAGGAAGCTGTTTCATTCCAGCTCCAATTCTGACATCTCCCTGGCAATGTGGGTAATTACTCAACTATGTCCCATCCCCTAAGAAGGGAATAATTACAATCAGACCAATTACCACGCCCTCAGTCCCATCACGATAGTCAAATTGGTTGGGTTATTTTTTACAGAGCTGTCAAACAGCACAGAAATAATCGGTTCAATGTGGTTTTACGATAGGCCCCCAGGTGGAGATGGTGCTGTTGTGGCATTGTCATTGGATTGCTAATCCAGACCAGGATAATTCTCTGGCATCTGGTGCAACTTAAAAACAATTAATAAAATATCAAGATCTATTATCTGGTGCCAGTAATAGTAATCTTGTGTTCAATGTTGATGATAGATGTCGATCTCCTTACCCAGTGTACTTTCAGGAAGTGAATCCCTGTGCTTTCCTGTCTGGCCTAAAAGTGACTCCAGACACACAGACATGTGCTAAACTCTTCAATGGTCTCTGAAACGGCCAAGCAAGGCACTCAATTGTATCAAACTGCTCCGAGGTCTTAAAGGATAAACCCGGAGAGAACACCCGGCAACAGCCTCGTTATCAGAAAAGGGAAGGGAAACACAATCCTGTCAACCCTGCAGAGACCTCCTTCCTAACAGCTGAGAGCTTGTGACAACATTTACAGAGCTTTCCCACACACTGCACAGAAGCATCGGGAAAGGAATACTTCATACAACTCATTGAGCTTTCCCTATTCTATTTAAAGGTCGAACATCTCCTCAACGCAGTTTTCCCCATACAATATACATATCCCTTAATATGTTTAAACATTGTGAAACATAAAATGAGAACTGCTGTAATCCATTCAGCCCACCAGTTTTGCGCCTCCATTCTACGTACAGGCAGTTCACTGATAACGCGTGTTGATTAAATACAATTAGACTGCAATGCAATTCATGAACCTTTTTCTATAAAGTGAACTCGGATTCACTGTGACGCGATTCCTTGGCTGGCACCAGCTGAACAGCAAATCCTGCCTCATAAACCCTCTATCTACAAAAGGTGCAATCAATGTGTTCAGCAAAAACAGGAATGCAATCGACTCTGCAGGCTTTGAAACTGAGCCTCAATCTGGGAATTGTAGTCTATATTTCGAAAGAACTTTATTTCAAACTGTGGGGAGAATCTTGGAGAGAACTGGAATTCGGCATCGGCATCACATGGTCCGTCAGCCCCCGCGTGCTTTCTGGTGAAGATTGTGGTGAAAGGTACGGTGCCCCAGTGAGTGACTGTAGTGTGAAAGCGTTACATTTACAGCACTGTTCCATTACAACATGTAATTTAAAGATTTATTTAGACTGTCCTATTGTGTGTTAGATCAAATTTAATGTTTGGTTTTTACTGATATTTTTGGGGGTTCGCCAATTTCCCTCTTTTTTCCATAGACCCCATTATTAATATTGCACGATTTTGTACAACACAGTGTTGCACAGGAACACAGTTATTGCGTTATTGGAGAACAACCTGGAATGATAGCTGATTCTTCGATCTTCACACCATACTCCTGCTCTCTCCCTATCCCTTTAGTTTCCAGAAATCCTTATTTATATTCAGCCCCTTGATTTCCACAGCCTGATCTGGGAGAGTGTACCCCTGGTTCGCCAGTCTCTGAGTGCAGGCATTTATTCTCATCTCAATGCAAAGTGGCCTATCTGTACCTTGTATTGTGGCCCCTTGGTTTAGACGTCCCAGCCACAGGAATTACCATCCCTGCTTCTAATCTGTCTCGCCCTGTCAGAGTGTTATATATTTCATTGAGATTTCCACTCATTTTCCTAAACCCCATTGAATACAGGTCCAGTTACCCCAAACTCTGCTCCCACGACAAATCTGTCATCCCAGAGGTCAGTCTGGTCATCCTTTGCTGCTCTCCCTCAATGTCAGTTTTGTCATCTGTTAGGAAAAGAGACTAAAACTGCACACAATACTGCACAATGTTCGAGATGTGTCGAACCAAGGCCCTATACAGCTGCAGTAAGATAAATTTACTCCTGTACTCAAATCCCCCTGAAATGAAGGTGAATACAACATTTTTCTTCCTTCCTGCTTTCTGCTCCTGCAATATTGCTTTAAGTGATTGGTGTACAGGGAGATCCAGATTCCTTTCAAAATTACAGTTCCCCACGTGCTGGGCCTACATACAATGATCAGCGTGCCAATGCCATTCCCAGTATTGACTTCTGGCCTCAGAACCCACTGCCCTACATGGACTCGGAGGGCTACGCAGAAATAAACAAAAATTACGTTCATTTATAGTGCAACATTTTTCAACCACTCCTTTTTCAAATGAGAGGCTGCCCGTCCATTGTTCCCATCAATGTACACAACATCTCATCTCACCCATTGCTCTCCATCTGCCAGGTATTTGCCCGGTCACTCCACTTGTCTCAGTCACCTTGGAGCTTTTTTATATCCTCCTCATCCACTCACAGGCTGACATAGTTTAGTGGTGTCAGCAGATTTGGGAGTATTGCATTTGCGCCCCTCACCCAAAGCTATGATGTGTATTGGGAATAGCTGGAGCCCAAGACACGATCCGTACAATATCCTCCAAGCCTTCCATTTAAAAATACAACATTGTTTTATTCCTACTCACTGTTTCCTGCCAGCTCTCCCATTCTAAATCTATGACCATATATTAGCCCGAGTCCCATAGGATTCGAATTTGCACAATAGGCTTGGGGCTTTATCAAAAATCTTTCTGATAATCCACTCGCATGGCATTGATACCTCCTACATAATTTTACTGAAAGCCACTTTCTCAAATATGATTCCCATGTCATAAATCTCTGTTGCCTTTGTCTATGCCCATTAATTTCAGTCCAATACTTTCTCTAAACTGTTTAGTTGCTATTTACATTCTATTCCCGTTTTCTCACAAGACTGAAATTCCCTCGTATAGCGAGGAAGTTTTCATTTTTGTTTTGTTTTCTTCTGTGAAGGCATAATTAAAGTATGTGCTCCATAGTTCTGCTATTTCCCGGTCCTCAATTATCTGGTATCAGACTGTAAGAAATCTGCAACTTTTTTCTCTTAATTTTGCCATTGACGTATTTCCAGAAAATATTACAAGTTCTCTCTTATCAACTTTGTTTAGATAATCTTAAGAAACCCATCAATTCCTACCTTAAGCTACTCAATGATTGACCTTCCACAGCCATACAATCACAGAAGCACAGACTCTGTACTACCAGAAATACAGCACAGTCTACATTCGGCCCACTTTCCGAAACAAGACCGTAGCCGTGAATCTTAAAGCATTTGAAACGCACAGCCGTGTCGTTACTAATGGTTTGAGGTTAGCATGACAACTCCACTCTTAAGAAGTGCATTCCAGACCCCAACACGCTCTGGTTGAAAAACAATTCTCAAATCTTCACCAAACCGTAAATCTTTCACTTTAAAAGTGTGACCCTTTGACTAAAATCAACAGCTGCTGTCTATCCAACCTATCCATGTACCTCGTAATCCTATCCTTCTGAATCACAGACCTCACAGCCTTCTCTCCTCCAAACTGAACAACCCGAGCTTACCCAGCCTCTCTACATAGCTGTTATGCTCCATCCCAGGGAACATCTCTGCTCCCCTCCACTACAATCACATCCCTCCTGTAGCGTTGGTCCCAGACCGACACACAGTATTCCATCTTGCCCTCACCAAAGTTCTGCATAGTTCTTATAATCTATGCCTCGATTAATAAAGGCTATATTTACAATCCCCTAGCCTTTCCCAGATTGTATATTAACCTGTGCAGTCACATTCAGCGATGTGTGGAGAAGAACCCTCTGAGCTTCCTAGTGTGCTGCCATTCATTGAGTACTCCACTGACTGGTTCCTTCTTCCAAATTGCATCACCTCATAGTTATCAGGGTTACATTCCATCTGCCATTGATCCACCCATCTGACTATTCCATCAGTATCTACCTGCAACATAAGGCCTTCCTCCTCACTGCCAACCACCCAGCCAATCTTTGTATCAAACACAAACTTATTTATTACACATCCCACCCCTCATCCATATTCACAGCTGCATCATCTATGAATACCACAAATAATAAGGATAAAAATCTCTCATCAATTACATCACGTGGTTGTGCACGTTGATGAAGAAGCTACGTTTCGAAAGCTCGTGCTGCCGAATAAACCTGTTAGACTATGCTCCAGTGTTATGCTATTTTTAGATTTGTCCACCGCAGCCCAACACGAGCACCTCCGAATCACAAATAATAAGGGACGCAGCACTGATGTCCGTGGTACACCATTGGACACTAGGCTCCAGTCACACAAACAGCCTTCTCCCACTCCCCTCTTTCTCCTCCTATTAAATTTGATTTAGATGCAACTTGGCAAGTCACTAATGAGTCGGACGTGTTTACTGGTTTTTCTGTTAAACTTGACACACTTGTAAGTTATCTGGGGATTCTCTGTAATCTTGTCCTGCCTTGCCCCTGTGTGAGTCAGTCCCCTCCACGTGCAGAATTTCCTCCTTATTGCAGTCTTCAATGGTTTGTCCCTTATCCTGTCATTATTTGCCTTGAATGTGGATTAGACAACCTGATAAATTTCCTGTTAATTTCCAACTTGCTGGATGTTTTGTGAGTTTTATAAGTTTACAGTGACCCACCGCTGGTTCTTTGAACCTCTAGAGAACATAGGCTATTGGATACAGACGGGGAGGCAGCGCATCTGCAATAGGAGACAGACAGGGGGAGAGCAGTGCTTCTGCAATGGGACACAGACGGGGGAGGTTAGAGCATCTGCTGTGGGATACAGACAGGGAGAGGACAGAGCGTCTGCAATGGGATACAGACGGGGGGAGGGCAGAGCATCTGCAATAGAGACAGACAGGGTGCGGGCAGAGGGTCTGCAATGGGACGCAGTCAGAGAGAGGACAGATCATCTGCAATGGGATACAGACGAAGGAGGGCAGAATGTCTGCAATGGGATATGGACGGGAGAGGGCAGAGCATCTGCTGTGGGATACAGAGAGTGGAGGGAAGACTGTCTGCAGTGGGATACAGATAGGGGAGGGCAAAGCGTCTGCAATGGGATACAGACAGCGGAGGGCAGAGCGAAGGCAGTGCGTCTACACTGGGATACAGACAGGGGGAGGGCAGAACATCTAAAAGGGAGACAGACTGGGGAAGGGTTGCATGCCTGCAATGGGATACAGGCAGGGGGAGGGAAGAGTGTCTGCAATGGGATACTGATGGGTGAGGGCAGAGCATCTGCAATGGGATACAGACAGCGGAGGGCAGAGCGAGGGCAATGCATCTACAATGGGAGACAGGCAGGAGAAGGGAAGAGTGTCTGCAATGGGATACTGATGGGTGAGGGCAGAGTGTCTGCAATGGGATACAGACGGGGAGACAGAGCATCGGCAATGGAATACAGATGGAGGAGGGGAGATTGTCGGCAATGGGACACAGACAGTGGGAGGGCACAGCAACAAGCAATGGCATACAAACAGAGGATGGCTGTGAGCAAAGCTTGAACAGAAAAAAAATCAGTACAATACATATGTGATGGAAATCTTCTGTTTTGGGGAAAAGACAAAACAGCAGAAATGTATTTAAATGCAAGGAGAATGCAGAACTCAGTGTTACAGAGGGATTTGTGTGTCTTAGTACATGAATCACATCAAATTAACCTGAAGATGTAGCAAGTGATTTGGAAGGTAAATGTCGTGATCCTGTTTCATGCAAGGGGTGTTGGGTATGATCTTAGCGATGTTTTCTGCATCAGTACAGGGCATTGCTGAGATTACATCTGTTGTATTATGTGTAGTTATAACTGTCTAAACTGAAAATTCAAAAAAAACAAAATTGTTTTCGAAACGTATCAAAGATATTTCTCTTTACCCATTCTTGGAATGAAGGCATTACGTTGTGAAGAATTACCAGTTCGGCCTGAGAATGAGGGATGTTTTCTTGACCATATAAGACCTTGAGAAGAGTGTAGTTGGTGAATACAGGATGGATATTTCTTCTTGTGTAAGAGAATAAAACTGGGGAAATTCTTTAAGAATAAGTCAGTTTCAAAGGAAAGGTCACCGGACAGAAAAATTGAACTGTGAATTCTCTTCCTACATGCTGACAGACAAGCTGAGCTTTTCCAGCAATTACTGTATATGTTTAAGAATATTCATTTTAACACAGATATTGTGAAGAAATGAAACGCTTATTTTTACATTATGCAAGCACATATTGACAGATCTTCAAAACAATTACGACCATTTATTGTGAATGAATTTATTCTGCAATAACGCACTGACCTGGAGTCAAGAATGTAATTGAGTCATATAGTTTGGACAATGTTCAAGAAGAGCTCACGGAGTCCAGTGTGGGACTGATAACGTTACGGATTGAACTTACAGATGGAAAATATAGCCTATCAGTGGAGAAACATTCTATTGCTCCCTTTCTGTTTCTCTGTCGCTCATCACAGCAATGTGTGGAGTGAAAAAAGCCCAGTCGTCTTTCCCACTAATGGAGGATTCCTGATGAGGATTCATTAGAATCTCCCCATTACCTGAAGCAAAACTGTTCAGCCAAATTCAATTGTTTCATGAAGAAATCCCATTGTCAGAAGGCAGTGCAAGTAAAATAACCAGAGAAGTAATTACCCGACTCGATAGTGAAGGGAACAGACAGGAGATTCTGTGGCTGCAAATGGGAATCCGGAATGGTGTGTAGCCTCCCACATGCCAGGGTCCAGGATGTCTCAGAGTGGCTGTAGAACGTTCACACCGGGGGTGGGGGGGGGGGGGTGGAGCGGGAAGCAGCCAGAAGTCATTGTGCACATTGGTACAAAGGACAGAGTGACACAGGTAGAAATAGTGATGACATCCTGCAGAGTGATTGTAGAGAGCTAGGGAAAAGGAGAAAAGACAGGACCATGACAGTGGTAATATCCAGTTTAATTCCAGTGCTCCATGCTAGTGAAGGTAAGAACAGGAGGATATGGCAGATGAAGGAGTGGCTAAAGAATTGGTGCAGGGGGCAGAGATTTTTGGATTACTGGTATCTTTTGTGGGGCAAGGTGACGTGTTCAGGAAGAACAGGTTGTGCCTGAGCTGGGAGGGGACCAATATCCTGGCATGCAGGTTTGCAACTGCTGCAAGGGAGGGTTTCAACTAGATTGGCTGGGGTTGGGGAGTGGTGGGATCCTCAACAGCAGGGAGGCAATTGCGAGGCTGGAAGGAGATACAGTAATCAGAAACAGTAAAATGAAAAGACCAGTCAGGCTAGACAATGACAGGGAGCAAGAAATGCCTGTTGGATTAAATTGCTACTGTTTCAATGCAAGATGGCTGACAGGTAAGGCCGATGAACTCAGGGCATGGATCGGTGCGTGGGACTGGGATATTATAGCCATTACTGAAACATGGCTAAGGGAGGGACAACACTGGCAGCTTAATGTACCAGGGTACAGGTGCTTTATGCGGGACAAGATGGTGGAAGGAGGGGACAGGGAATTTCATTTTTGATTCAGGTAAGTAACACAGCAGTAATCAGAGATAAAGTGACTGATGGATCATCCAGTGCGGATTTGTCTGAGGAGCTAATAAGTAAGAAGGGAATGGTGATAGGATTTGGATTGTACTAAATAATAAACATGGAATTAGGGGAACAAAAATATGTAGACAGACTGGGGAGACTTGCAGGGCCAATAGGATTGCATTAGTAGGAGATTTTAATTTTCCTAACATAGACTGGGAATGACAGAGAATTAAGGACTGAGATGGGGTGAATTTATTAAGTGTGTTCAGTATAATTTCCTCAAGCAGTAAGTAGAGGATGCAACTCGGGAAGGGACAAAACGTGACCTACTCTAAGATCTAGGGCAGGAAAGGTGACTGAGGTGACAGTGGGGGAGCACTCTGGGACCCGTGACAATAGTTCTATTAATTTTTAAATAGTTACGGAGAAGGACAAAACTGGTCCACATGTTCAAGTTCAAACTTGGGGCAAGGCGAATTTTGATGGAATTACTCAGGAGCTTGTAGAGGTTGGTTGGAGGAGTTTGTTTGCAGGCGAAGGGACCTCCTGCAAGTGGGAGGACTTTAAAAGTGAAATGTTACAGTTGAAGGTCTATATGCTACTGTGAGGGTAAAAGGCAAGGTTAGTAGGAAGAGGGAACCTCGGATGTCAGGAGATATTGAGGCTTTGACCAGCAAAAAAGGAGGCGTGGCTCAGGTCCAGGCAGCTGGGTTCGAGGGAATACCTGGAGGTATACAGGGGATACAGTAGTTTACTGAAAAAGGAAATCAGGAGGGCGAAAAGGGGGCACAAGGTAGCTTTGGCTGAGAAGATTAGGGTGAATCCAAAGACGTACTTTAAGTATATTAAAGAAAAAGGAATAACTAAATGAGAATATGACTCCTCGAGTTCCAAAGTGGACATGTACGTCTAGAATGGTAAGAGATTTGCGAGATTCTCAACGAATATTTCTCCTCTGCCTTTACCGTGGAGAAAAGCATGAAGACTAGGGAGGTTAACAAAGATAGTAGTGTCATCTTGGGGTGAGTCAGTATCACAGGAGAAGACGTGTTGGATGCATTGGAACGTATGAAGGTGGATAAATCTCCTGGTCCTAAACAGATACATCCAAGAACACTGCAAGAGGCTACAGAAGAAACTACGGGGACCCTGGTTAATACTTTTGCATCATTGTTAGCTACAGTTTAGGCTCCAGAATATTGGAGATTAGCAAATGTTGTGCTATTATTCAAGAAGGGAAGCAAAGAAAAATCTGGGATCTATAGACCAGGACACCTAACAACTGTGGTACGTACGTTACTTGAGAAGACTCTGAGGGATGAGAAATACATGCATTTTGAAAGATAAGATTTGTTTAGAAATAGTGTTTTGACAGATTCCCTACAGTATGGGAACAGGCCATTTGGCCCAACAAGATCACACCGACCCTCCAAACAGTAACCTACACAGTCCCATTCCCCTGCCCTATATTTACACCTGACGAATGCACAAAACACTATGGGTAACTTAGCATGGCCAATTCACCTGATCTATGCATCTTTGGATTGTAGAAGGAAAATTGAGCATCCAGAGGAAACACACAAAAATACAGTGAGAATGTGCAAACTCCACACAGAGAGTCACCCGAAGCTGGAACCAAACCTGATCCATAACACTATGAGGCAGCAGTACTAACTACGGAATCACCATGCCACCTTTACCTTTTTCAACACAGTTCAATGACACAGGTACAAAATCTATTCTGCCTTTCATGCATGATGCACGTTCCAATATTACATACCATGGATAATTTATTCTCCACAGAAAATGTCATCTTATTATTATTTACTAATTCGTATGTTATCATTAATTTTAGTAAATATCATTAATAGATGTTTTTAGACTGGAATGATTTGTGAGTGGGAGATCATGCCTCTCAAATTTGTTTGAGTTCATTGATGAAGTGACCAGAAATGTGGATGAGGGTGGGGCGGTATACGTAGTCTGTATGGTTTGTACTAAGGCCTTTGACAAGGTTACCATTGATAGGCTCATCTGGAAGGTTGGCATCGCATGGGAGAGGCAAATTGGACACACAATTGGCTTCATGGTAGTAAGCAGAGGGTAATAGTGGAAGGATGCTCTCGGACTGGAAGCCTGTGACACATGAAGTGCCTCAAGGGTCCATTGCTGCTGGGTCCATTGCTGTTTGTTATCTGTGTCAATGATATTCTTGCGAATGTACAAGGCATGATTAGGAAACTTGAAGATGACACTAAAATAGGTGGTATCGTGGACAGTGAGGACGTATATCAGAAATTGCAGCAGGACTTGATCAAACTGGAGAAGTGGGCCGAGGAATATTGTGGCAACGTTAGATCAAGGTAGGAGTTTCATGGTGATTAGTCGGAACTTAAGGAGTGTAGTTGAGCAGAGGGACCATGGAGTTTAGGTCCACCGTTCTCTGAAAGTGGGGTCATAGTTAGACATGGTAGTGAAGAAGGCTTTTGCCACACTAGCAAGCATTGGTCAGGACATGGAGGAGAGCAGTTGGGAAGTTATGTTGCAGTTATACAGGATGTTGGTGATGCTGCACTTGTAGTGCTGTCTTCAGTTTTAGTCACATTGCGATCAGGAAGTTGTTTTTAATTTGGAATGTGTGCAGACGGATTTTACAAAAATATTGCCAGGATCCAACAGTATGAATTATAGGGAGAGGTTGGACAAGCGAGGACTTTTTTCTTTAGAGAATAAGAGACTGAGAGGGATCTTATAGAAGTTTACATCGATAGGATAGATCCAGCATTTTTTCCCGAGAGTTGGGGAATCGAGGAGGAGAGTGCATCAATTTAAGGTGACAGGGGAAAGAATAAAAGGTAAACTGATGGAAACTGTTTTACGCAGAGAGTGGTACACAAAAGGAATGAGCTGCCAACGGACGTGGTTGCAGCATTTATATTAACGATATTTAAACGGCATTTGGGCAGTATCATGAATAGGAAAGGACGAAAGTGCTAAGGTCCAAGTGCTGGGAAATGAGGTTAGTGTGGTTGGATATTTGGGTCAGCATGGACGAGTTTGGGCCAAAGGGCCTCTCTGCCTCTCTCCATGCTGTCGGACGTGATGACTCTACAAATAGAACAGCATTTGGGTCAAACTCTCATTTTTCCTTTGGTCATGAGTTCGAATCATATTTCGACAATGTTCTTTCAAGTTAACTTTGCAGATATTTCACTTTTCAGTTTATTATCGACAAAATGTGTGTGTGTGTGTGTGTGTGTGCGCGCGCGCGCGCGTGCGTGTGTGCGCGCGCGTGCGTGTGTGTACATGTGCGTGCATGCGTGTGTGTGTGTGTGTGTGTGTATCTGTGTTTACTTCTCAGCAAAATATCAATGTATATATTTGCAATACCCTCTCGTCATTCCCCTTTCCATCATAGTTTGAGTACATTTGTTTTGGTCATAAACGTGTTGTTTCAGCAGATTAAAGAAATCTGCCTGACTTGTTCCTAACACTGACCCTGACACACTCTAAGAACTATATCATTGGCCATATCACCAAATTAGTTATTTTTTTTGTGGCCAGCGGAGGAGTTGGGCTAGAAAAGGGAGAAGCAAGCCAAAACAACACAGGGAATTATTGACTCAATCAGCCAACGTTAGCGCCGAGGCGTTCGTTGCAGAGGATTCTGAGGGAATGGATTTACATCTATTTTGAAAGACAAGGACTGATTAGGGATAGTCAATATGGATTTGTGCGATGCAAATCATGTCTAATTAATGTGATTGCGTATTATGAAGAGGTGACAAAGAAGATTGAAGAAGACACTGTGGTAGATATGGTTTACACAGACCTCAGCAAGGCATTTAATAAGGCACTTCAGCGTAGACAGATTACTAAAATTAGGTTATATGTAATCTAGGACAAACTAACCAATTGGATATAAATTTGGATTATTTTCCAGACTGAAGACCTGTGTCCAGCGGTGTGCTGAAAGAATCAGTGCTAAACTCACTGCTTTTCATCACGGATGTAAACAATTTTGATGTGATTATCGGAGGCATGGTTATTAAGCTTACAGATAACATCACCAAGGTGGTTCAGTGGACAGTGAAGAAGATTATCTAAGAATATAACGGGATCCTTGACGATCAATGAGCCAAGGACTGGCAGATGGAGTTTAATTTAGATATTTGTGAGGTTTTGCATTTTGGTAAGCTAAAGCAGGGTAGTGCCCTTGGGATTGTTGCTGAGCAAAGAGACCTACGGGTGAAGATTCATAGTTCCTTGAAAGTGTAGTTTAGGTCCATAGAGTGGTGAGGAATGTAGTCGGCATGCTTGCCTTAATCGGTCAGAACATTAAGTATAGGAGTAGGGGTAGCGAGTTGTTCTTGTACAGTACGTAGGTGAGGCCACTTTAAGAACACTGCGTACATGTCAGTTGACTCTGCTAAAGGATGGATGTTGTTAAGCTTGAACGGATGCAGAAAATATTTACAAGGATTTTCTGGAACCTGAGGGTTTGAGCTACAGGGAGATGATGAACAGGTTGAGGCTTTTTTCCCTTGGACTGTCAGAGGCTGAATGGTGATATGACAGATGTTTAAAAAAGTCCTGAGGGGCATAGATAGTCTGAATGGGCAGTGGCGTACAGAACTAGACCGCATAGTGTGAAGATGAAATGGCAAAGACTTAGAAGAGACCTGAGGTGAAACCTTTTCATACAGAGGCTGGTGGGTGTACTGTCAGAGGAAGTAGTGAAAGCGGGTACAATTACATGTTTAAAATGTATCTGGAAAGGTACATTAATAGGAATGGTTAAGAGGGATGTGGGCCAAATGCTGACAAGTGGGACGAGATCTGATTAAGATGCCTGATTGGCATGGACAATTTGAACAAAAGGATCTGTTTCCGTGCTGTATGACTCTCTTATTCTCCCAACGGGATGACGGAACATTCTAAAAGGGCCATTCGAATGGGAATTCTCTTCCCCGGAAGTTTGTGGTGCCTCTCTGATTACAAGTATTCACAGCTGAGTTAGTTAAATATTTGACAGAGAAGGGCGTCACTGATAATGGGACACATGCAGGAAGATGAGGCTGAGACCACAATCTGATCAGCAACAATCTTAATGCCTGGTGGAGAAGGCTCAAATTCTCTAATGACCCACGCTTGTTCCTCAGTCACATGTTTCTGTGCTCCATCTAACCCCTCAAACCGGCTAGACAGGAGTTATTGGAGTCCACTAACTGTTATAGCATGGTGCACAGAAACAGAGGAGACCATTTCGTCCCTCAAGACTGTCCCACATGGTTTGGGAGCTTTGGAGAATGTAACTGGAAGACACAGGCTAGATTTAAAAGAGGCCCCTCATCTCTCTTTACAGGGCTTCCCCTCTCTGTAACTTGTGCTTCATTTGTTGATCATGTTGTAGACCCAGATTCACTGTGAATATAGCCCCAAAGGCTCACCCAGCGATGCCTCGCAAAATCCGTTGGTCTCCCTGATTGCAATATTCCATAAAAGACCTTCCAGGAAAATAACACCAACTAACTTTCCAATAACAGAATGGGAGAACATCAGAAGCAGGGGCAGGTCATTCACATCCTAAGCCTGCCTTGCCCTTCACTAAGATCACGGCTGACCTGCTCCAAGTCTCAAATATTCCTCAATGTCCAAGTCTTCTTGAGCACTTCCATAGAATACAGAAAAAAGAACAGTGTTGATTTGGAGATGCCGGTGTTGGACTGAGGTGTACAAAGTTAAAAAGCACAAAGCACCAGGTTATAGTCCAACAGGTTTAATTGGAAGCACACTAGCTTTCCTTAATCAGGTGATAGTGGAGGGTTCAATCCTAACACAGAATTTATATCAGAAATTTGCAGTAAGATGTAACTGAAATTATACATTGGAAAACTGATTGCTAAGCCTTCCATCTGTTAGAATACCATGATAGTTTCATTTCCTTCACATGTAAATCACAAAAACCTTTTTTTAAAGTTGCATTCTCAGGTTAGCTGCTAACAATGGTGATAGCTAGACAATATGGTGAAGGTGTTGCCCCCTGTGTTCTCTGTCTAGGCCATGATGTTTAGTTTGATTCTAATCTAAAAAGTGAGATAACGCAGTTTTACATGAATTCATGCAGTTTTTGAGCTCAGAGTTCTACATGAATGCATACAGTTAGGACCTTCAGCCCTCGATGTTGTGCTGTTTATCCTACTCTAAGATCAGACTAAACTACATTCTTCCATACTCTTTGTTCCATGTGCCGATCCAAGAGTCTATTAAGTTTCCCTCACGTATTTGACTCTACTACCACCTCTGGCAGTGCATTCGACACACCCACCACTCTCTGTGTAAAAACCCGATCGCTGATATCTCCCATAAACCTTCCTCCAATTGCATTAAAATTATGCCACTTAGTCACAGACATTTCTGCCCTGGGAAAATGCTTCTGGCTATTCACTTTCTATGCCTCTCATCATCTTGTACACCTCCAGTGAGAAAAGCCCTCGCTCCCTCATGGTTTCTTCAGAAGACCTGCCCTCGAGTCCAGGCAGCATCCTGATAAATCTCATCCTGGTCAATCGCACTTAATGAGAATTAACTAAGTCCTCTACACTTTTTGGAGTTATTCATGGCACAAGGGAAGATGATTATCATTGGTGGGCATCAATCACCTCAGCCGTGGGACACATCTGCAGGAGATCCTCAGCGTAGCTTCCTCAGCTCAGGTATCTCCAGTTGGTAATCATAGAATCCCTACAGTGTGGAAGGAGGCTATTCAGCCCACTCATTCCAAACTGAGCAGTTTCGATTCCCTACAGTGTGGAAACAGGCACTTCGGCCCAACCAGTCCACACCGACCCTTCGAAGATTAACCCACCCAGACATATTTCCCTCTGACTAATGCACCTAACATATTGGACAACTTAGTATGGCAAATTGACCCATCCTGAACATCTTCGAACTGTGGGGTGAAACCGGAATACCCGCAGGAAACTCATGCAGACAAGTGGGGAATGTGCAAACTCCACACAGACAGTTGCCCAAGGCTGGAATCGAACCTGGGACCCTGGCGCTGTGAATCAGCAGTGTAAGCTACTGAGCCACCGTGCCAGCAGAAGAGGGGGTATTCACTGAAGTTTGCAAAGTTTTCAGAACAAGTTGTCCCTCTTCAGCTCTTGAAACAGTCTGTGACCATGTGCAGCAAGACTTGGATAACATTCAAGATCGTGCTGTTAAAGTCTGGGTAACATTTATGTAACAGCACAGTACATTTCCACAGTAAGAGGAGGAGTTCATTCAGCACCTCAATCTGGTTTCACCAGAATGTGAGGAAGCCATTCATCCCATCCCATCAAAACTATTGGACAAGAAGAAGGATAGACCACTCAGTCCCTCTTGCCTGTTGCACAGGAAGTCAGGGAGTCTACTCTCTCCCACATGTCACATACATGGGAACAGACAGAACCATTTCACACTCGGAGTCACTTACAAAGGAACAGGAAGAGGTATTCAGCTTGTCAAACCACTAACGCAGGAACAGGAAAGTGTCAGAGATGCTCCAACATCACAAACAAATGGAGCAGGGGTTGCACAGACAGACTGCTCCAAATTGATCCACATGGTTTAATTACTCATGGTACATATGTGTTACTTTAACATGGTTTTCTGGCAGTCGGAATGGAGCCAACATTTTTTAGCCATTCTCCAAGTTTCCTTCCATCTCCAAGAAGGCAGACCCATGGTCTCCGTGGAGGTCAGAAACCGATGGGGAATTACTAACTGTTTCAGAATGAAGGTATTTTGGCTGCTGACAGGATTGTGTACAAAGTGACATTCAATGCAGTTTCACACAGGAACTGTGCATTAAAGTGATCAGAGTTCATTCAGAGCCTGCACCTCGCTGTCAATCGACATGGCGGCTCTGCAGATGCACGTAAACTGTCGTGAATCAGACATCAAATGAAAAACATGAAAGTTTCACCCTATCCAGCTGTTTGGGACATAATGAGTTTCTGTCCATATCCATCAAGCTTCAACTTCTTATTCTCTCACAGCGCTACAGATTAAACACAGTTACTGCACCCTCTCCTCATGGTAACATCATGCCAGTGTTTAGTCTGGTCAAAATACTTTCCACTCTCTCAGTGACAAAGGGATTATTGTTTATAAAGCAGACCAAATCTTTACAAAATGCATCAAATACTCTCTTAAAAACACGATCAGTGGGAAAGATATTATAACTTTGGTACTTCGATCATTTTGCATGAAGAACCACATATCATTTACTTCCTGCCCCCGTATGAATTCTGTCAGTGACTTATCACCAAGGACATTCAGGTCCTTTTCAAAAAAAGCACTCGCCAACTTCTCTACCATTTAATAAATATAAATGTACATGATGATATCTGTTGTTCACATCTGAATCATTTTTATACCTTGTGAACAGCTATTGCCCGAACATTGATCCTGCTGCCACCCATCAATCCTTCATTCCAGAGACAAACAGAATTCTCGTATCTCCTTTACCCAATTTTTAATCCATGTGGTATATATTCCACGCCTACCTACCCATGGACTCTAACATTCCCCACTCACCTGTATTCAAAAATGTCAAGCATCTTCTAAAATTACAAATACTCCACTCCAATTAGTTCTCAACTGTCGATGTCACAACGGACAATGTCCACAAACAGGTTTATCAAAGATCATTTCCCTTTCCTGAATCTAGGCCGAATGAACCAAATCAAATCATTATTCTTCAAGTATGTAGTTGTCACTTTCCTTATAAAATGTTCCAATATATTATTCTCACAGGTGACATCAAGCTATTTAGTTTTCTGTTTTCCCTCTCCATCCTGTTTTAAACAATGAAGTTTACAATAGTTGTTTTCCAGTCTGCAGCATCCTTTCCAGAATCTAACTCGCTTTGAAGAATAATCAGTAATTCTTTCACTAGCTCTGTTCTGATCTCAATCACTCTGGGATGGAGCTCATCAGATGCAGCAACTTATGAAACTTAAATTCAATTGGAATTTCAATAACTCTACATTAATTCTGATTTCCTGCAGTCTCCCATTTTTACCAATCACTCTGTTCCTTAATATTTCTGCAAGTTAGTTTCTGTACCCTCCGCTGTGGAGATGGAACCAATGCATTCCTCTCACAGGCAGATGGTTTCTGACTGCTTGTGAATACATTGGAGGACTGCACTTCGGAGATTGATATATTACCCATTGCTGCCTGCAAAGTTCCAGAATCAATCCAGTTTAATTCATCGTGAGTGTCAGCACAGTCCTGTCCTGGGTGTGAGACGACAGGTTATACTGAAGGAGGGGATATAGCTCAATGACCACCTCAATTTTTAGACAAGCTGGTTTTATACTTTACACCTGAATAGGTGCAGTATAGACAAATTTTCCTGGAAATCCCAGAGAGTATAGTACAGTGCCCTGCTCCTCCCTATTTACACAGCTTCCCTTCTTTGTAGTCATAGCTCCATTTGTTTACCATGGACCCAGACACACTGTAAATGCAGTATTCAGAGTCAGGTCCCCAGACCCTCGGGGTTCCCTGAATGAACCCAGTAGCTGACATCACAATCCTGAGAACACCATCCACAGACCCTCCACTGACTTTCTTGATGACAGCAGCAAGTCAATTCCCCACTGAGTGCATTCACTCAGTGTTGAAAATGCCTCGGTCTCCTCAGTTTCTTTTCCTGGCTGAGAAAGCTCTTACATCTCCACACAGTCGCACAGTAACAGTTCCTCTCTCCAAAGAAGCAGTTGACAATGGAACATTACGTTTCTCTCTATCTCAGCGACTATAAGTATTGCTGATGGAGTTGATCACCACACTCAGAGTGGAGAGATAGAGGAACATAACTCACGGTAAGCAGGGACATCCCATAATAAATTAGATATTCAGGAATATGTGGAAAGGGGAATTGTTAGAATAACATCCCATTCTGTTTTCCTTCCAGTCCATCATCAGCAATCCTTTTGCTTACTTTTCCTTTCTCTCTCTCTCTCTCTCTCTCTTGCTGGACATCATCCACTCAACACAAACCGCCCGCTCACCCTTCCAACCATCCCTGATATCATAATATTATTTTTCAGTTGCATTCAGTTTTGATAGGTTCACTGAACTCGAAACACTATTTGTGTTTCTTCAGACAGACGGCCATACCTGCTGAGATTCTCCAACATTCTTTCAGACGGTGGAGAATTTTATTTCAGATCGCCAGCATCCGCATTTCCTTGGTTATTTCACCTTTAATGTTTTTGTTTCGCGGGATGCCAGCATCACTGGCAAGGGCAGCATTTTTGTCCATCCTAACTGCCATTGCCAATGCGGCCATTTGTCAAGGCAATATGGAGACAACCAGATTGTTGTGGTTCTGAGGTGACACTTAGTTCAGACATGGCAAACATGTTAGGTTTCTTTACCAAAGTTTATTCATAAAATAAGAAAAGAAATCCTGATGGTTTATGGTTGCTATGAGTGAAATTAGGTTTCATTCCAATTTTTGTCATTGGAATTTAAATTTAGTCATCGACTGTGGTAGGATTTCAGACAATGCTTTTAGAGTCACAACCCGTGCCTCTGGATTACTCAGTCAGTGATATTATTACTCTGTTTAAGAGTCCCTGTTGTGAAGTAACTGTACGGAAAAGAACAAGTTTGTGGTCAAACTATTTGTAACTGGAAGAGAGGTCAGAAGAGAACTGGAGCCATACAATCTGTCGTTAACGAAGGGGTAGGTGATGGCGAAGTCAGCAACAGAACTCAGGCAGAGCTGGAAATTGGGGATATTATTAAGGGGGTGTCAGCAGGTTTGATGACAGAGAGAATATGGAGACATAAAACAGTTCATGGAAAATGGAGACTCAAGGTTCCGAACAGTCTTGTTCCTTCTCAGATGTTTATGAGTAAGTATTTGGAAATGCATGAGAAGGAAGTGGCGTTTGTGACTGAAAGTTTATGTATTTGTTAAATATAATCAACCAGAATAGCAATAACATTCATTATCATTTATAGAATTGACAGAGATAGACTTACCAGGAACACCAATAATAGCGAGGATGGGATAGTACCCAGCTTGAATAATTTTCAGTACGGCTCGTATCCGCAACTCTAACCATGCCCATTCCTGAGAAAGCCAATAAAGACCCCAGGACAAACTCCTGTCCATTGTTGGAACATTCCAGTCTAATGTTCTCAGATTCTGATCAATTGTTGGAACATTCCAGCCGAATGTTCTCAGATTAAAATCCATTGTTGGACCATTGTAATGTTCTCAGATTCTGATTTTTCTCTCTTTCTCTGTAGCTGCTGATCCCAATCTTGTTGAGGTTGACTCTGCGCCGAATAATATGGCATAACAAGGTGAAAGAAGTCCCTAAATATGGAAGAGGGAAATCCTCCAGTGACCCAGTTAGGTCCAGGAAGACTGATATTAATCACAGTCACTGAACAAACAATTCCAGTTAACCCATTTCACAGCAACTCTGATATATCACAATAATACTTGGTTTGGGTGCGATTTTGATATCACTGATTATTGGTCTAATGGCATATCTCCAGTTGTAAACATAGAGGTGAGGGAGCGACATAATTCTTTCTCTTCACAAGCTCGATGATTCTACTGTGTTTTGGCAGCGAAGGAATTGCTGGGCTCCTGAGGCCGTCTGTGTCTGATCACCAGGTCTGCTGCATCTTTTCGTTTTATTTATTTATGGTTAACTTTGACTTTTGTCTGTCCAGCATTTAACTGCTTAGGTGGGTTTAAGCATTTTTCAGAGACACCTACGGAGCCATAGACGATGTAGATACAGTCCATTCCTTGTGTTCTTTCAGCCACGGCCTGGTTCTGTGGAGTGATGGTCAAACTCTCACAGAACCAGGATTCTTAGTTTTACCTTTCGGTAGTTATTGCTGGGGTCTCAGCAGAGTTGGAAGGCAGAAAATCTCTCCCGGGTGCTACACACTCTCTGTGTGATTTCTCTCGGAACTGTCTTTTGATGTTCTTTCCTCCTGTATTGGGGAACTGCATGTGAGACAATCTGTTTCCTGCATTTGTTTTTTGACATTTGTGTGCTTATTGAACGATACCATCTTGGAGCAGTTACTGGAAAGCTATTAAGTAAACTATTATTCTGCTAAGTTTTCTAACAGAATTAAGTTATTGGAAGTTCCTCTTCCTTTTGCTGTCTTTTATGGACAGTATTCGAATAAATTGTGTTTTGCTTAATGTTGAACATTTTGACAAAGTAAATTTGATCTGAAAAATATCACCTCACATTTACCAGCAGAATGGGCCAAGCTGAAGGAGTGATAGTCATGTCAGGAATTATATCAGATACTCAATCCATCTCTCAGATCCAGCCCGGACACGTTTTAGACCAGATGAGGTACCTGATCAGCATGAAGCACTGCGTAGACCAGGCTGGTGTACTGCTCAGCAATCCGTCCAGGATCGAACACTGTTTAGAACTCACCAGTTCACTACTTATCGGTCCAACATTGCACTGATCTATAAACTTGGATAGATAATCTTTTCAGCACAAGGCGTTGTGCAGGACACACAAAGGCATTGTTCTATACACACGGACTGGATATCTGTGCAGCATGGGGAGCTGTTCAGTGAATAGCAGTGAATTTATCTATTGATCTGGAGCAGTTACCTACCCAGCATGCTCAGCTGTGTACACCAATCACTGCATTGCTCAGTAACACTGTGTTCGGTCACTGCCCAGCGTGGGGAAATTTGCAGCTCAGAGAGAGACGGCGGGGAATCAGTTTTAATACCACCAAATGGGAGGAGCTTGGTTTAAAGCGAGGGGCAGATTGAGAGAGAATTTCAGAGAAGGATCTGATGGTAGGTTTAAAAATTGTGAAATGAAAGCATTTCGATAGCATCTTGCAATATTGGTCACTGTTTCCAGGAATGATGGGTGAGCAGGATATTGGTGTAAGTTAAGATGATGGAGAGTTTTGGATAAGCATTTGTCCTGCAGCTTTGTAACTGGGAGTAGGGTCAGTAGAGTCTTCGACTCATTGGACAAAATCGAACAATAATTTGTCTCAGTGCCATTTTCATTTAGTGCGACAGAAGGAATGTCTGCACGAGGCAGAGCTAATTTCCTGGTGTTATCTTATCGAACTCACCTCATTAACTACCCACCGCATCCCATGGTGTCCCTCTCATTTAATACCAGCCCGACACTGTGGGGCACTGCTGCCATCGTTAAAAGGACAATGGGCACACGGTTGAACTCTCTCAGTTTGGAGCTGCCCTGTACAGTTTACCCCAAGCATGGCAGATTAGGGAAATTACACCACAGCTTGTCGACACGGGCACGGAGGGCTGGGTGAATGGTCTGGTATAAAGCGGGACCATTCTCTTCCCAGAGGGATCCGCACCACCAGACTCACCGAGCATGATCTGAGCACACCACTCAGCTCAGTGCAGTATATGCGGTCCGAATAAAAGTCCAGCAATACAGTAAAAACATCAATAACCTTCCCTGCTCTGTCAGGACAAGGGTCACTATATTCTCTCTACTCCCTCACACTCACTGTATATCTGTTAGCGCCTTCCCCAGAATAAGGCTCCAGCACTCTCACCACTGCAATGCATCACCTTCTCTCTCTCTCTCTCTCTCACCTACCCAATACCGCGACATGGTTATAAAATGTTCTTATGAGTGCAGTTTCTCGAATTCTCTGGATGATGTCATTTGTACAATGTTCCAGATAATTTTCAAAATAATTCAACTTTAGCAAACTGTTCATTTCCCAGTATGTAACCCATCAGAGGAAGGAGCAGAGTTTACCTTTTTTAAAAATCACTCAGGATGAAAGTGCCTCATGAGTCCATTAAGCCTCTTAAATATGCTCCGCTATTCAGACAAAGAGAGCACTTAGACACTTGAAGACTCACTCTCTTCTTGAAGACAGGCGCCACTCTGGAGTTATAGCCAGTTTCACTGGAACACTCCTGTAATCTTGAGAGTTATGGAATATTTCACACAGTGCCACCAGTCACTCTGTAAACACTTGTATTCAAGCAAGCTATGAATTGCTGGTGAGCTGTTTACCCTTGGTCTTTTCTGTTTGAGAAAGGCCTTGTACGTTTTGTTAGAGACAATGCAAAACTTTCATCTGACTACAATTTTGTATATAATGTTGAAACACTTTGTGCCTTCCCCTGTGAGGAACGATGTAAAATACTGTTTTAAATTATCTGCCTGTTCCCTGAAACCAGTTCCCCAGTCACAAGCTCCCGGTGTCCCACATATTCTCTCCTGCCTTTCTTCCAAGGGTCACACATACATCATAAACGTTTTTTATTTGATATGGGAAAACTCTTGCGGTTAGTTTCTTTTCATATTTCTTGCCAGTTTTGGAATATTTTTCTTTGTATTTTGTTTTGTACAATCTGCTTCTGGTTCCAAAAGTAAACTTCCCAAATATGGCCGACGCCAGAGCGCTCCAATCTGCATTCAAGAAGAATGTGATTGATTAGCATACTTCACAGTCTTTGTACATCATGGGTGGTTCATCTTCACATCTTCATATCATCTTCTTTTTGATAGGAGTCAATCGTTACTGAGCGTTATTAAGCAGTACCTGCTTAAATGTTCACCACACACACACACACACACACACACACACATCTGCTGACCTTCACCTATGTCTGTTTTCACACTCCGTGTTTGACCAGATATATGACAAATATCTGCATTTGAAATGCCTGGCTCTTTTCAATCATTGAGGGGGAACCTACTATGTGGCTGAACACATGATCAGCTGAGGGTGTCTCCATTCTCACAGTTTCCCTGCCTCTGTCATTTCTGTAATATGATGCCGCATTCCTTTGGGAAGGTTCATACATGTCATCCTTTTCACTCAAACGAGAAATCCCTTCACTCTGATGGACTGAGCTTTCAGCTGTGACTGTCCCGTCTCCGTCACTTCTGCTCTCACTCCGACCCCTCCTTCACAGAACAATGATAGATCTCCCTTGTCCTCACTTCCTACTGCACTAGGATCTACATTCACTGAATCAATGCCGCTTCCACCACCTCCAGCAGGACAGCACCATCAAACACATCTTCCCCTCCCGTCCACTCTCAGCATTTCACAGTGATCACTCCTTCTGTGGCACCCTCCATCATCCCGAACACTTCCCCACACCCCCACGGCACCTTCCCATGTAAATGCAGCAGCTGCTGCATTTGCCCATTCACCTCTTCCCTCCTCACTGTCCAAGGCCCTAAACACACCTTCCAGGTAAAGCAGCATTTCACTTGTACTCTTTCAATCCAGTTTCCTGTCATTGCTGCTCACACTGCAGTCTCCTTTACACGAGTGAGCCAAAAGCGAAACTGTTTTCAGGAACATCTCCTCTCTGTCTATAGAAATGATCCTGTCCTTCTGATTGCACCCCATTTCAATAACCTACATTGCTCTCATGATTATGAGAATTCTTTGAGAAGTTAATGATGGGTTGGACCAGAGAGCGATACCTATCTGAACTTCCAGAAGGCCTCTGATATGGTACCGCACAGAGTAAGATAAGGACCCACGGTGTCAGAGACCAGGTACTAGCATGGATAAAAGGTTAGCTCTCTGATGGATACAGAGTGAGGATAAAATTGTCCCTCTCAGGACGGCAGCCGGTGACTACCAGTGTTCCACAAGAGCCAATGTTGGGACCACAAAATTTCACTTTATAGGTTAATGATCTGAGTGGCGGGGCAGAAGGCATTCTGGCTAAGTTTGCAGATGATGAAAAGATAGGTGGAGGGGCATGTAGTATTGAGGAGGCAGGGAGCCTGCAGAAAGATTTCGACAGTTTAGGAGAGTGGGAAAAGGATTAGCAGATGGAACACAATGTGGGAAAGTGTAAGATAATGCACTTTGATATGAAGAATACAGGCATGAACTATTTACTAAATGGGAAAATAAATCAGAAATCTGAGTAACAAAGGGACTTGGATTCCAAGCCCAGGATTCGCCTTAGATAAACTTGCAAGTTGCGTCAGTTAAGAAGGAAGATGCAATGTTGTCGTTCATCTCGAGAGGAGTAGGATATAATGGTGGGGATTCTGAGGCTTTCTAAGGCTCTGGTCAGACCACATTTCCAGTATTTTGTGCCTCATACCTCAGGAAGGATGAATTAGCCTTGGTGTGTGTCAAGAGAAGGTTCACCAGAAATGAAAAGCTGAACACATGAGGAACATTGGAAAACACTGGGTTTATAGTCATGGAGATTAGAAGGATGAGGGGGGCTCCAATTGAAACTTACAGAATACTGAATGGCCTGGATACATACAAAATTGGGAGCCCGTTTGCACTGGCAGGAGGACACAGGTTTAGAGCAAAGGGAAAATCCATTAGAATGAAGATAAGATGAAACGTCTTTATTCAGAGAGTGGTGAAATTGTGGAATTCCTTACCACAGAGGGCTGTGGAAACCAGATCATTTGGCACCAACGATATAGCCAGGAAAGGGACTGCGGATCTGAAAAGTGACTACAGAGAGTTAGTTTGGAAGCTGAAGAGCAGGACGAGTAGAGTAGTGATCTCTGGTTTGCTACCAGTGCCAGAGCTAGTGAGATGATTAACACTCAGCGAATGCAGCTTTAGACGTGGCTGCGAGGCTGGTGCAGGAGGGAGGGCTACAGATACCTAGACCATCGGGATACCTTCTGGGTAAGGTGGGACCTGTACATGAAGGACGGGTTGCACCTGAACTGGAGGGGCAAAAATGACCTGTTTGGGATGTTTGCTTGTGTGATTATGGCGGGTTTGAACTAGTTTGGCAGGGGGGTAGGAATCAGACCACATGCCTGAGAGGGGGTTAGTTGCAAACGGGACAGTGACAGGGTATATTGAACCTATCAGGAAGATTTCTCACGCGATGAAACAAAGGGATCAGTTAAAGTGCGTCTGCTTTAATGCAAGGAATGTCTGAAATAAGAGTGACAAACTTAGAGCATGGATCAGTACTTGGGGCTACAATGTCATGGCCATAACCGAGACGTAGATTTCACGGGGGCAGGGATGGTTGCCTAATGTTTCAGGGTTTAGAACGTTTAAAAATCTTTAGGGGCGGCGCGGTGGTGCAGTGGTTGGCACTGCTGCCTCACAGCACCAGAAAACCGGGTCCAATTCAATTGGAGGACAGTGTTGATAGGGATCTCACAGGGCTATGTCCTTGGGCCTCTGCTCTTTGTAGTTTTTATAAATGACTTAGATGAGGAGGTTATGGGGTGGGTTAGTAAATTTGCTGATGACACAAAGTTTTGAGGTGTCGTCGATAGTATTGAGGGCTTGTGTAGGCTGCAGCGTGACATAGACAGGATGCAGAGCTGGGCTAAGAAATGGCAGATGGAGTTCAACCTGGGTAAATGCGAAGTGATGCATTTTGGAAGGTCAAATTCGAATCCTGAATATAGCATTACTAACGGGATTCTTGGCAGTGTGGAGGAACAGAGGAATGTGGGTGCGCAAGTGCATAGATCCCTCAAAGTTGCCACCCAAGTGGATAGGGTGTCAAGAAAGCATATGGTGTGTTGGCTTTGATTAACAGGGGGATAGAGTTTAAGAGCCGTGAGGTTTTGGTGCAGCTCTACAAGTCTCTGGTGAGACCACACTTGGAATATAATGTCCACTTGTGGACCCCATACTATAGGAAAGATACAGAGGCTTTGGAGAGGGTGCAAAGAAAGTTTACCAGGATACTGCCTAAACTGGAGGGATGCTTTATGAAGAAAGGTTGAGCAAGCTCTGTTGGTGGAAGCAGAGTCATTGGGGACATTTATGCGACTGCTGGACATGCACATGGATAGCAGTGAGGTGAGGGGTGGGTAGGTTAAATTACTACATTTTACATTAGGATTAAATCTCGGGATAACATCGTGGCCCAAAGGGCCTGTTCTGTGCTGTACTGTTCTATGTTCTATGTTCTATTTAGTATATGTAAAACAGACTCAGATAAGTTCTTGATTGACAAGGGGATCAAAGGTTACTGAGAGGAATCGCAAACCACGCTCGAGTAACACCTCACTTTACACTTTGGTACGTTACAGTCTGTAGGAGTTAATATTCAATTCCATAAATGCCCAGCCTGCACCCACTATGGCTGTTCTCCATTTTCCGTACACTCTCCCTCCTGGGCTCCCTAAGTTCGTGTCTTGTTTATGTTCCATTCAACAGAGAAAATCAATTTCTAATATTTACACATTAGTTTACACCCATTATATATCTGTGTCTCTTTCACCACAATTTCAAGCCTATTTGTCTTTCACAGTGGGCCTCCAAACACTCTTTCCCACCTCTGCCAAGATACTAAAGCGCTCACTTTCCAATCCTTTACACGTCTGAAGAAGATTTTCACTGGACTTGAAACATTAACATTGTTTCTCTGTCTTTGCAGATGTTGCCAGACCCACTGAGTTCCTTCTAAAATGAAAAGTTACAGAATACCTTTTCAATATAGCTTACTGGGTGCTTTGAGGAACAGTCACAGAACCCGAAAGATTAACTCTGCTTTCACTCCACAGATGCTGTCAGACTTGGCAGTGTCTTCAGCAATTTCTGTTTTTGAATAAGTTTCAAACATGTGTGTCAAAGCTGCTAATACACCCTGACCAACATGGAGCGCCATACACCAGGAAGTGAATGATAATGCAGGTATACAAATTCATTTGATCTGAAACTACATAAGGTTGTCATTACCGACACTACAGAGCTCCGAACCATGGTCATGGAGAGAAACAGAGGGAAACACATTCGCTTTAAACAGAAGATGGCATTACTGGAGGAGAAAATATTCAGGTGAAAACGTTAAATGCGTTTGAGGAATGCGACAAATTGGAGGCATGGCATCATGAAGATACCCTAACAGGATGAGAACCTAATAAACATGGATGCGTTACCACATCAAAAACCGGGATAGGGCACTGTGGACAGGGGAGAAGGGTGATTGGGTCCACGTGCGAATTGAGGACAGGCAGCAGAATTGTACTGCAGATATTGCAGCTCAAACTGGGCATTCATGTGATACTACAAATCATAGCAGCTGTAGTAACAGCAGCAGTAGTAGAATTATATTCAACCACAATATAATCTCTCAGTCTACCATTACCATAAAGCCGATCTCCGCCTCAGTGATGAGTGTGGGTGAACATGCCACGGTCAGAACTGTGTGTACCTAAACCTGAAGACAATCCATTCAAGCTACCACAATTACTGCTTACATTAACAAACAGCAGAACTAACATTTTGTAGAGAGGACGCCATGACCCCAAGACTGTGACCACTTCTTTTAAAACCAGCTGGGAATTACTGCTGGCCTGTCTACTCTTACTCTTATCTGTTAGAAAAATCCTTGTTTCTTTTGTTAGAGACGGTTCAGGAACTTCCCTCCTATTACCATTTGGTTTACATCATTGAGACACTTACTGTACCTTCCCCTGTGAGGAAAGATGTAAAACATGGGTGTAAATTATTTCTCTGCTTCCTGTAGCCACTTATTCAGTCATACCCTCCAATTATGCGCAATATACTTTCCTGCTTTAATTTCTACCTCAGGTCACACACTCATCTTGAACTTTTTTTATATGCTCAGAAAAGCTCATGCTACTTGTTTTTGTACTTCATGCCAATTTACTACATCATGTCTTTTCTCCCCTTTTCCTTGCTTTCTAGATTCATACAGTCATATCGCACACAAACAGACCCTTTGGTCCAACTTGTCCATGCTTACCAGGTTTTCCAAACTAAACTGATCCCATCTGATTGCATTTTGTCATTATGCCTGCAAGCTTTTCCCATTCGTATGTTTGTCCAAATGAGTGTTAAATGTTGTAGCTGCACTTACTCCTCCCACTCTTCCTCTGACTGCTCATTCCATATACACACATCACCCTCTGTGTGAAAGCATTGACCCCTCGTCCATTTCAAATCTTCCCTCTTTCACCTTTAACCTATGCCTTCCATGGTTGAACTCCCCCATCCGTGGAAAAAAAAAACCTTGGCTGGTCACTCTATTCATACCTCTCATGATTTTATAAACTTCTACAATGTCATCCCTCAACCACCTACATGCTATCTGACACCAGCTTCACGAACAAGCGTTTAAAGATAAGCACTGCAAATTTGAAACAGTATTCAAATGACAGGTAAATAACACTTAGCCCAAGCTTCATACTGTGATTTGTTTTTCTCCATGTTACAGTAACTAAGGCAGCATGAAACTCTTACGAGTACCAATAAGACGTCAAACACGTGAATTGCTTTGTCCAAATCGTGTGATGATCTCTACAGTGAAAGCGCATCTCTGGCCTGAACCATATAAGAAGGGGAATTCTTGTATCACACGGTCAGCGTCTACCTTTAGCATAGTGAGATGAAGGCTGAGTATACTTTTTGAAATTTGGATCACAGTGTGAATTCAGTGCAAAGGGGGAGAGGTGTTTTCAATAAGGTTTACGCCAATAAGGAAACTTTCCAGAATGAGATGTGAGTGGGAGGGTGTCAAGCAGCATGAATGGAGAGGCCGAGCCACACTGAGACCAGAGCAAAGTGGCAGCACAGAACGCAGCTTGATGCAACAGCAGAGTAGGTAGACTTGATCAAAGAGTTTCAGGTGAAGTGGGTTGCGGACCATAATGTGAGAGAATGTACTCTGTAATTTGAGACTAAGATCCTGCAATCAGGAAGGGGAGATGGACAGGGAAGAGGATGGAGCAGCAATGGTAGTGTTTTCTGGAGAGTAAATCAGGAAGCACAGCTGAAATGCATGCCTAACATCAGCTTATGGTCCCTGAAATAAACATTATAAATCTGGACCTCCACTATTCCTCATCAATAGTATCCTTGAGAGCTTTTGTCAACCATGTGTGGTTCGTCTGCTTATCGAGTTCTTCTTTTGAACAGAAACAATAATTACTTAGAGGTTTGGTTTCAGATAGATCCCCATGTGGAGATGGTGCAGTTGTGGAAAAGTCACTGGATTACTAATCCAGACCAGGCTAATGCTGTGGCAGCTGATGGACGTTAAAATTAATAAAATATCGAGATGTAAAATATCGAGATGTCGATTGTAAACACCAATCTTCTTCCTCAATGTACTTTCAGGAGGTGAATCTCCCGTGCTTTCCTGGTCTGGCCTAAACGTGACTCCAGACACACAGACATGTGATACACTCTTCAATGGTCTCTGAAACGGACAAGCAAGACACTCTATTGTATCAAACTGTTCAGGGGTCTTAAAGGATAAAACTTTACAGATCACCCGGCACCAGCCTCAGTATTGCAACGGCAAATACTACCGTATTGACTCTGCAGAGATTTCCTTCCTAACATCTGAGAGCAGGTGGCAGGATTTACAGAGCTTTCCCACAGACTGCACAGAAACATCGGGAAAGGAGTAGGTCATTCAACACACTGAGCATCCTTTATTCTAGTTCATGGTGAAAATCTCCTCAATTCAGTTTTCCCCACACAGTGTTCGTAACCTTTAGTATGTTTAAACATCGGAACATATAAAATCGGATCTATTGTAATCGCTTTGGTCCATCAATTTTGATCCTCCATTCACTATATAGGCATTTATCCAATAAAGGTGTGTTTATTAAATGCAATTTCGCTGCAACACAATTAGTGAATTGTGCCCCTTTCTTTATAAAGCGAGCTCCCGTTCACTGTTATGAGAGACCGTCTCTGGCACCAGCTGAACAGCAAATCCCAGCCTCAGGATCCCTCTGTCTGCCAAATGCACCCTCAGTGTATTCAGCTAAAGCAGGAATATAATCCGCTCTGCAAGCCTTACAGCTGAGCGTGAATGTGGGATTTGTAGTCTACATTTAGAAGGAAATTAATTTGAAACCCAGAGGGGAATATGTTGGAGAGAACTGAAATTCCGCATCGGCATCACGTGGTCAGTCAGCTCGCCCGCTTTCTGAAGAAGATCTTGGTGAAAGGTGCAGGGTTGTAGTCAGTGACTGTAGTGTTAAAGTCTGGCATTTACTGTCCTAATTCATTACAAAATACGGTTTAAAGATTTATGCAGCCTTGGTTTGGATGGAATGGATGAGGGTTGCTGAGGGATAGACTATAAATTTTTAAATCTTTTTAATCTGTCTTCCCTGTATGTGGGAGTATTGTAGGAACACTGCACTGTTGTTAATGATTCACCCTGTTTATAAAAGGGGGCAGGAATAAAATAACAGACGGGCTGCATAAAATGTTTAGTGGAGATGTTTCTAGATCCCTTTGTCTAATGCTGCTCCAAGTTTGAAATTCCCTGTTATCAAGTCCTTTCTTAACCTTGTGACATCATTCAGAGCATTCAAACTGCTGCTCAGGAACAGGGAGAAACAGGAGGTAGTGACTCAACTGCTCGATACTGGGACACAGGAGCAGGAGACAGTCTTAGAACTGTTCGAGATTGGGACACAGGAACTGGAGGTAGTCACTCAACTGCTCGAGACTGGGATACAGGAACAGGAGGCAGTCACTCAACTGCTCGAGACTGGGATACAGAGTAATCTGGAAGCTAGTGAGGCCCCAGATCTCTGTTCCCCAGGAACAGGAGGAGGTGACTCACTACCCACCAGTCTTGGACACTGGGATAAAAGGGAGATTGGCTTGTTACTAACAGAAATATCTGAATAAGTTGCGTGAGCAAGCCATTCAATCCTGCTCCAACATTCTTTAAAACCATGGCTGAGCTGATTGTGATTCACTCATTCCATTTTACAGAGATTCCCCTCTCTGCAGTCTCTGCTCCATTTGTTGGTCATGTTGCAGATCCAGATACTGTAACTACAGTCACCATATTTCATCCAGAATTGGGTCACCAAAGTTTAAAACACAGCCTCCAGGAAACCATCCCCAGCACTTCCACGAGGGTACAAAAACTAGAGTTAAGTCAAATGTCAGTAAAATGCAAGTGAGAAGCCTGGTCTGAATCACGAACAGTTATGGGGATTCCTCATGTTACTGAGCACATGAGCAGCAGAGAATGATTAACGCAGGCATTCAATGGATAGGCACAGAGCAAGTTACAACGATGTGCCTCAAAACTGCTAAAACCCCACTCTCCAACATGGAGTACAGGGCAGGACACTGGACACACAGAGAGACAACACATGCACACAGACCCACACGGACACACAGACACATTAGCATCTTTTGGATATAACTAGATAAGTTATGCTTAAATGATGGGATCAAGGCTTGTTATGAGAAGGCAGGAGAATTGGCTTGAAAAGCATGTCAACCATGATCAATAGCTCAGTAGACTGGATGGGCCAAATGGCCTTTTTCTTGTAATTATTTACAATTATTTACTGTAATTATTTACGTTCTATGGTACATGCATTTGTCTGTGTTTGTGTGTATACTTGTGCGCGTGTGTCCGTGTTTTTGTGTCTGTGTTTTTGTGTGTTTGAGTGTGTCTGTGTATGTTTGTGCTCCTCTGTATTTTCAGAAATGGAAATGTTAATGTACATTTTTAAAAAATTTCTATTCTGTTTGACATTCACCTTGCCATCATAGTTTGAGGAACTTTGTTTTCGTCATGAATTTGTTGTTTAAACAAATGAAGGAAATCAACCTGACCTCTTCTTAGGATGACCCTGATCCAATGTGAAACCTATAACATTGGCCATATCATCAAAATGGTTATACCGATAATTTGCTGTAACCAATGGAAGAGTGGCTGTAGTAAATAAAACAGTTACCCAACAACCCAAGGAACTCTGGACCAGTGAGCCTGACATCAGTGGTGGGTGAGTTGTTGGAGGGGACTCTGAGGGATAGCCAATTGCATGCATTTTCAAAGGCAAGGATTGATTGGGGATAGTAACCATAGCTTTTTGCATGAGAAATCGCGTTGTACGAATTTGACTGAGTTTGTTAAAGAGGTGAAAAAGCAGATTGATGAAGGCAGTGTTGTAGATGTTTTCCATTTAGACTGGAACAAGTTGTTCGACAAGATTCTGCATATTAGGCAAGTTAGTAAGATTAGATTACATGGGAACCAGCGCACCCAAGCCAATTGAATACAAAATTAGATTGAAGGGAGGAGACAGAGGTTGGTAGAGGATTGCTCTTCAGACTGGAGGCCTGTTTTAAGGTACGAGGGGAAATAATTTAGAGGGAAGTTAGATACAATGTTTTCATACAGAGGGAGGTGTCCGTATGGAATTATCTCCCAGAGGAAGTGGTGGAGTCTGGCATCTTGATGGGTATCTGAACAAGGAGGTTTAGATGAATATGAGCCAAATACTCTCAAATCAGACTCGATCATAATGGGATATCTGGTCAGCACTTACATATTTACATGATTTATGACTCTATAAGAGGGATGAGCAGAAATTCTAAACAGGCATTTCAAGTGAGAATTCTCTTCCCCACAAGTTTGACATGTCTCTTTGTTTATATTTATTCAATGCTGAGTTAGTTAAATATTGGATAGAGAAGTGATTCTTGGATAATAGCACACAGACAGGAAAGTGAAGCTGAGACCACAACTTGATCAGCCACAATCTTAGTCCCTGGTAGAGAAGGCTCAAAGTGTCCATTGTCCCACTCCTGCTCCTCAGTCCCATGTTTCTGTGTTCCATTCAGCCCATCAAACCTGCTAGACAGGAGCAATTAGAGGCTATTTACTCCTTTCACAGAAAACGAGGAGACCATTCAGCCTCTGAAAACTGTCAAACCCAGTTTGGTCTGGTTTTAAAATGTAGTAGGAAAATTCAGGCAGGGCTATGAAAGAGGGTCCTCATCACTCCTAACTGAGCTTCCCCTTTCTGCAACCTGTGTTTCGTTTGTTGGTCAAGTTGTAGATCCATTTTCGCTGTGAATACAGCCCCCATTCCTCACCCAGAGATGGTCCAGACAATCTGGTAATATTCAATAACAGAACTTCCAGGAAAATATCAGCCACTACTTTCCAATAATAGAACGTGAGGAGGCCACAAACAGGGATATGCCAATCATCCACGGGCCACCCACCCCCCTCGCCCCCCCCCCAACCCACAAGCAGATCTTCTCCCACGATAAGATCATAAGGTCTAATATCCTTTTTCGTGTCCAATTCGTGTCTGAGCCCTCAACTCTGACTGGTCAAAAAGCACTCCCTGCCCCACACTGTAGCCCATATTTTGTCAGACCGTCTATAACTGAATTGCAGCCCTTCAGACTGCTCTGAATGCTGCACTCGCCCAGTGAGCAAAGAGAGAGATTTCCTTTGTGAAACAGAAGGTATTCGAGCATGGTGATCACCATGTAGATATGAGGCGTACTTGGCCAGAAAGAAGATTGCCGTTACTATCACCCGCGATCCCAAGAAGATTAATGCAGCATTCAGGAAGCTCTACTCTGGGTTGTTCCATTCAGCGGGCTGGGAGGACAGATTGGCGACCGATGGTGTCCTTTATTAAGACTTTGGACATCCCAGGTGGAAGTTCAGAGCCGGCGTCTATTTAGAATGCCCCTCTCATAATCAGAGAGATACAGGACACAAAGAAGCTGCTCCAGAGTGGTAAAGCCCCCGGTGCAGATGGATTTTCAGAGTGACATTTAGAAGGAGTTCATTGACGTGCTGGCTGGGCCAGTGTTGGATATGTACAATTATTCGTACAGTCAGAACTGCCTCCCATCCTCTTTGAGAGAAGGAAACATTCATCTTATTCTCAATACAGGGAAAGTCCCAGAGGATTGCACTTTGTATGTGCCTATTCATTATTAAACGTGGACTTCAAAATTTTGTCTAAAATGATGGCTTTGAAGGTCCATTGTGAAAGAGGACCATTTTTATTAGCGGCCGTAGGTCCTTTGATAATATTAGAGGAGTGGTAAATATGGTTCCAGTGTGCCAGCAAGGTTCGATTCCAGGTTTGGTAGTCTCCCTGGATGCAGAGAAAGCATTTGACCAGATGGAGTAGATGTGCATCTTTTATGTCTTTGAATGGTTTGCTCTTAGAGGGGTCTTCGCCAGGTGGGTGGCAGTGTTATATGGTGACCTGAAAGCAGCGGATTTCCCTAATGGTATAAGATCTGACAATTTTAGTATTGACAGTGGCAGCCAACAAAGTTGCCCCCTTTCACTGTTATCATTTACATTAATGATTGAGCCGTTGGCATCTGGGGGGGGGGGGGGGGTCGCCAATATCACTGGCAAGGAGGTAGGACCAGGAAGGAATAAGATCAGATGGCGTTCCTCTCTTTCTAACTAACCCAATGATATCTGTGTCCTGTTTAATACGAATGATTAATTTATTTGGATCTTTCTCAGGGTATAAAATCAATTTATGAGATCGGAGGCCATCCCTGTTGGGGGTCGTATTGGAGTACCCGACCTTGGGTGGAATCTGATTCCCTTCCAGATGGTCACAAGGAGGTTTAGGTGTTTTTATCATCCAAGCCTTCGATTAATTATATAAAACTAACTTCGTGCAGTTCCTAGAGAAGATAAGACAGAATCTTCCAATATTCTGTTTGGGTTAGCTCTGGTTAAAATGAACGTCCTTCCTTGTTTATGATACCCATGCCAATTCTCCCTTTGACGTTGCCTAGGCAGGCGCTATGGAGGATTAACAGTTGGCTTTGATCTGTCATCTGGCGTCACAGAAGGCCTCCTATTAACCTGGACAAATTGCAGCTTCCACAGTGAATGGGGGCGTGTAGATTTTCCATAGTTTAAGAAATACCAACCAATTTCCTTGCTTTCCGATGTGGCTGATTGGACTTGTCAGGACCCATGGTCACTTTGGCTGGACATCGAGGCCTTCTAGGCAAATTGTCCCCTCATTCATCTGTTGTTCATGGACAAGATGAGGACTGTTATGGAGAATTGCAGAAACCGATTGTCCTGAACACAGTGAAAGCATGGAGAATGGTGGGACAATACTGGATTAGTGGTGCTGGAAGAGCAGGCAGCAGTTCAGGCAGCGAAATCGACGTTTCGGGCAAAATCCCTTCATCAGGAAGTTTAGGGCACTTTACTAAACAAAAACTTCGGCTTTCACTCCCATTGTAGGATTGGTAGGATTCCAGCGGGATTTATGGATTCTGGCTTTAGGCTCTGGGAGTGCAGATGAGTTTCCTGTTTGGGAGAACTTTTTGACAGGGAGGACATGATGAATTTTGAGCAGCTGAGCCAGGAATATGAGGTATCTGGGAGGGACCTCTTTTGTTAAATTCAGCTTCAGGACTTGATACAGAAAAAATACTATATTATAGTTCATCTCTGTAAGTCAAATGTGGAGACGATAGTGCTTCAGAGTACGGGCATTCTGTCGTTCAGCGTGTTCTGTCATTTATTAGTAGGTAGTGTCTCAAAGGACATTGACCCTGTTACAACAGCACAGGAAGAGGCTATTCTGACCCTGGAGCCTGATATACAGTTACGGGAGGAGGCCAGTCAGCTCCTCGAGTCGATAACACTGGGCCCAGAGTAAGCCATGCACACCAGTATCCTGTTATGCAGCAATAGGATCAGTCTATTCAGCCTCCTCAAGTCTGTAACATAGGAACTGGAAGAGGGACTGGAGATTGGTGCACTGGGATACCAGGAGGATATTCAGTCCCATCGAGCCTGTTGCACGGGAATTGGAGAAGGATGCAACCTATAAGATTTCTTATGGTAAAGGAGGAAGAAGTTTACCTCACGTGTCTCATGTATGGGAAAAGAAGAAGGCCAATCATTCCCTCAGTCCTACATCAGGGATGCAGGAGAGACCGTTCAGTATCTCCAGCCTGTGATGGAGGAATATGATAAAGTGTTTTCAGCCCCTCAAACTGTTACACAGCAACAGGAAGATTGCATAAGCCCTCACGACTCTGATGCATCAACAGGAGGAGGACAGGCAGACCATCGAGATGGTGATGTGGAACACCAGAAAGACATCAGCCCACCGATTTTGTGCACAAGGAAGAGAATGACTCCATTCAGCGACTCCGACCTCTTACAGAGCAATCAGAGCAGCTCATTTCACGCCACGTGCCAATTATACAGGATTGGAGCGAACAAAGAGATGATAGAGAAGTAAGAATTGAGAATGATCACCTTCGTGATGGAATATATAGTAGTGAGAAAACTGTTGAAATTTAAGAAATATTGTTAAAGTCGATTATTCAGGAATTAATGACAAGAAATTTGAAAAGTCAAACCACAATCCATCAGAATCAACATGATTTTGATCTTGGGGATCCTAGAGATGAAATATTTGGACTTCCAGAAGGCATTGAATAGCTCTTCACAAATGATTAATCTGCAGAATAAGATCGTTTACAATTAAAAGTAATTTATCAGCTTGGATAGAGGCTTGGTGAGGCAACACAATGCAGTGAGATGGAAAAATACGGTTCATTTTCTGTTGACAAAATTCAACTTTTAGGAAACCATATGTCTTGGTCCCCAGGCCCCAACCATTTACAATCTATAGTCTTAAGTAGTTGAGAGGCTAGAACATGTTATAACCAAATTAACAAATGACACTAACTCAGTTGAGAAATTGCAATGAAGATGCAAGAAAGTTAGAAAATGTATATGGATAGGTTGGGGCAACATTTGACAGAAGAAACTGAACAACGAAAAGTATTAGTGTATCCGTTTGGATCAGTGTGGCAGAAAGGCAAATTATTATGCAAATGGAGAGAGACTTCAGAATGATTCGGTACAGAGGGATCTGGCTGTCCGCGTCCATACTACAGAATACTCCGATGTAGGTACAGCAGATAATGAGAAAGGCAAGTGCAACTTTGGCATTTATTTCTAAAACAATGGATTATAAAGGGAGGGAGGTGTGAAATCCCAACTGAGTACTGTGTGCAGTTTTGGTGTCCTGACTGTAGGAGGGATATATTTTCCATAGAGGCAGTTCAGAAATGGTTTACTCGATTGACTCCAGAGATGAGGAGATTGTCCTCTGAAGAGAGATTGAGCAGTTAATGCCAACACTGCCTGCAGTATAGAAAAACGAGAGGAGATGTCAAAGGTTTGGACGATGTTAAAGGTGATTGACAATGTAGATGTGAAGTGGATATTTCCTCATGTGGGACAATCTCGAATGACCCTAAAACCATATTTTTAGGATGAGGTGGGGGGGAAATGGAACAGGGCTGAGGAGAACATACTTCTGTCACAGGGTTGGGAATCTGTGTAATTCACTGCCCCAGAGTGCAGTAGGTGCTAGGATATTCAGTAAGTGAAGGAATATGGAGAGCGGATAGGAACGTGGAACTGAGGCCGCAATGACATCAGCTAAGATTGTATTCAATGTCGGAACAGGCCTGAGGGGTTGGATTGCCGAACTGATGCTCCTCGTTCTTATTCAGCCCTTTGAATGTGTTACACATAAATGGGAGAGGACTGGTGATCAAACAGGAAGCAGAAACTCTGGATAAATCAGCCTTAGTCAGTTTGACAGAACGTCACCAGTGACCAGTGCTAGGTCCACAGCTCTTGACAATCTGTATCAATGATCAGGAGGAGTGGAACAAATGTACTGTAACTATGTATGCCGATTAAACTAAGATAAACAGGAAACTAAATTATCGAGGGAAGGTGGAGAGTCTGTAATTGGATATGGACAGGTGAAGTCAATGGATAAACATTTAGCAAATGGGATTAAAGATAATATATAATCTGTCATTTTCTTTAGGAAGAATGGTTTGTTACTGAAGAATGGTATGTTACTGAAACCGAAAAATACTACAGGACTTAGTGATGCAGTGTGTACAGGAGGGTTCATTCTGACCCGATCAGACACGGGAAATGTTGCTCCATCTTCCTGATGTTCCCAGGGACCCAATTGCTCTCAACCACCAAATATATCCTCCGTCTCCAAGTGGTGATGTTGACGTCGGCATACTGGGAGATGATGGACATATCACCCACTCCTGCCTGGAAAGATCGGGATCATAGAAGCTGAGTGAAACAGTGACCCTGGCAGCACCGTCCTCCCCCGGTGTGAAGATGCAGATCGTCTTGAAGGAAGTGACACCACTCTGTGACCAGCTCCTTGTTCAAAAAGGGTCCCCTCACACTCTGCTCCAGGGTTAAATGTAACTTGGGAATCTGTTCCTGGAAAACCCAGAGTGGATACAACAGATCCCTTTCCCCAAGCACACTCACTCCATGTTTTCAGATCTTCCTCTGTGTGCAGCCTCTGCTCCATTTGTTGTTCATCTTACAGACGCAGGTGTTGTAACTACAGTCCCCATGCTCCATCCAAAGTTGGGTCACCAAATCCTCAGGTCTTCCTGAATGTCTGAGGCGGGTCACACACAACCTCCAGCAAACCATTCACTAACCTCCACTAACATTTCTATAACAGGAGTCAGTCAGAAGCCACTCAGCTACAAGTTCGATGCCTGCTCTTTTACAATAATACTCGAGAGGTTTCCTCGTGTTATTGACCACACAATCATCTGAGAGGGACAAGCACAGGTGTTCAGTGGACACGCACAGTCCAAGGTTCAAAGGCGTGTCTAAAGCTGCCGGAACCCCTGACCAACATAGAGCACCACATGGGGCACACCAGGAAGTGAACAATAGACCAGCATGCGCACACACCTGTCCAATGATCACCACATGGGGCACACTGGGAAATGAACAGCAGCCAAACACACACCCCCCCTGTCCATGGAGCAGTACATGAGACACACCAGGAAGTGATCGACAGCCCAGCACACACCTCCCTGTCTATGAACTACCACATGGAACACACCTGGAAGTGAACAACAGCCCAGCACACGGACCCCTGTCTATGGAACACCACATGGAACACACCGGGAAGTGAACAGCAGTCTGACACATACCATTTCATTGTTTCTGAGCTTCGCAATGCCAGCTCTTGATACACAAGGGATCCAAATCGGACACACAACCGGGACGTACAGGAGACCACAAGCCATACGTTTTGCACATTGTTTCTGAGCTTCATAATGATTACCCCGGGATTCCAGGGATATGAGCACCAACGGCCAGGTTAAGGTACAGAAGGACGGATATTCATGCTATAATTGGATGATTACTTGATCGACAAGTTCAGTAAACGTGGCTCTTCTCAGACAAATGGAATTAACTGGATGAGTAGTATTTTCTTATGTCCAATAACAAAAATAAGAATATAAAGTAAATGAGCTGACAAATCAGCTGAAATCCACGTCACAGAATCAGGCACAATAATCCAGATGATATATCTGTGCAGCATGTAGCAGTGTTCAGACCAGGCTAGTGTACTGCTCAATACAACCCAGCAATCTGTGCAGACCACACCAGTCCATGAACTGCCTCTCCAGCAGTTATATAAAACAGTAGTATTTACCCTCCCAGCATGTAGAGCAGTGGACGCCACCTCAGGGCATGGATCTGTAACCCAGGAGCAGTTACCCTACCAGCATGAAGGACTGTGTATCCCACCCCAGTGCATTGAACTGTAAACTAGGAGCAGTTACCCTCCCAGCATGTAGGACTGTGTACACTGCCCCAGTGCATTGTTCAGTAACACTGTGTTAGATCACTGCCCAGCGTGGGGAAACCTGCAGCCCATGCTGGAAGTGACGGGATGTGCAGCTCCCATCTATTTACAGCTCCATATCTCCATTGTGTCAGTGGATGTAGAATATCTCAAGAGGAAGAAGGAAAATGACTTAGGGGTAAGTAGGCAAGGATCAGACAAGGCTCTAGAGGGTTACAAGGTAGTCAGGAAGGAAGTGAAGAATAATCTCAGGAGAGCGAGAAGCGGTTCATGAAAAAGACTTGGTGAGTAGGATGAAGGTAAAACTTAAGATGTTCGATACTTTTGTGAGGAACAAGATGATGGATTTAGTGAGGGTGGAGCTCATCAGGATAGTGGAGGGAACTTGTGCCAGGAGTCGGAGGAGGTAGGGGAACATACAACATAGAACACTACAGCGCAGTACAGGCCCTTCGTCCCTCGATGTTGCGCCGACCTGTCATACCAATCTGAAACCTATCTAACCTACACTATTCCATGTACGTCCGTATGCTTGTCCAGTGACGACTTAAATGTACTTAAAGTTGGTGAATCTACTACTGTTGCAGGCAAAACATTCCAATGCTCTCTCTTTAGGTCTTTCCTGTCTACCTTGTAACCCTCAAGTGCCCTAACTGAGCCTTCACATCTCATCCTAACATAAGTCGCCGTCTTCCTCTTGACCAGAGATTCCACTTCATTCGTAAACCATGGCTACCACACTCTACAGCTTCCTCCCTGCCTGACAGGTACATACATATCAATGACAAACAGTAGCTTTTCCTTGAATAAGCTCCACATTTCTAATGTGCCCATACCCTGCAGTTTCCTTCTCCATCATATGCTTCCTAAATCTTGCCTAATGGCATCGTATTTGCCTTTCCCCCAGCTGTAACTCTTGCCCAGTGGTATACACCTATCCCTTTCTATCACTAAAGTAAACATAACAGAATTGTGATTGCTATCACCAAACTGCTTCCAAGTCTAACACCTGACCAGGCTCATTATCCAGTTTCAAAACTAATGTGGCTTCGCCCCTTGTCAGGAAGCCCTCCTGCACACACTGGACAAAATCTGACCCCTCTATAGTACTCGTACTATAGTGTTCTCGGTCAATATTTCAAAAGTTGAAGTTGCCCATTACATCTGCCCTGTCTCTGTCACTCCTACCGAGAATCATCTTTGCTATTCTTTGCTCTACATCTCTGGAACTATTCGGAGACCTATAGAAAACTCCCAACGGTGACCTCTCCTTTCCTATTTCTGACTTCAACCCATTCCACTTCAAATGACGAGTCCTCAAATATCCTTTCTGCAACTGCAATACTGTCCTTGACCAAAAATGTAACATCTCCCCCTCTTTTACCATCTTCTCTGTTCTTACTGAAACATTTAAATCCTAGAAACTGCAACAACTGTTCCTGTCCCTGCTCGAACCATGTCTCCAAAATGGCCACAACATTGAAGTCCCAGCTACCAACCCATGCTGCAAGTTCACCCACCTTATTCCGCATGCTCCTGGCGTTGAAGTGGACACACTTCAAACCAACCTCTTGCTTGCCGGTGCCGTCTTGCATTCCTGAAACTGGATATTGGACCGCCCTACTCTCAACCCTTTCTATATAACTACAATTTTGGTTACCATCCCCCTGCTGGATTTGTTTAAACCCACCCCAATAGCCTTAGCGAAATCCCCCCCCCCCCCCCCGCCAGGATATTGGTACCCCTCTGGTTCAGATGAAGCCCATCCTGCTTGTAGAGGTCCCACCTACCCCAGAAAGAGCCCCAATTATCCAAGAATCCAAAACGCTCCCTCCTGCACCATCCCTGTAGCCACGTGTTCACCTTCTCTCTCTCTCCCTATTCGTTGCCTCACTAGCACGTGGCACAGGCAAGAAACCAGAGCCTTGAAGAGTATTTTCACTGCAACTGCATCCAAGCAATTCTGATCAAACCATTTGTAAGGTGATGCGATTAATTTATTACACGTTCTTTAAATTGAAATATTCTATAATTCTCCCCAAGAAGGTGTAAGTGAGAAAGGATTGAAAAGTCCTGAAACTGGCCCAGTGGTGGTGGTAATATATCTAGGTATCAGACAAAACTGTTCTGTGCATCCAGAGATATTTGCAAAACCAAACAGCCGTGCAATGTGAGATATTCCCAGTATTTAATGCCCTCTGGGAGAAAAAAATGACACTTGTGCAGTGGCTTGGGGAGACCAGCAGAGGGTGGCATTGCATGACTATAAACTTAACAGGGACAGACGTAGAGGTGGAGGAGGGGAGTACGGGTTTGTCTCAATTTCAATGGATTTACTTCCAAAATCACAGAGCCATCATTTCACAGAGATGCACACAAACATACATAGACACATTAAAGACACAACACGTATACATACAGATATGGACATTTACACATAAACACATGCACACGCCTGCACACACAGTGGTTTCTTTAAGATTGAGATAAGTATGTTTTTAATGAATAAGGGAATCAATGGTCAGTTGGTGAGGGAAGGAGAATGTGGCTGAGAAACATTTTAACTGTGATCAAACGGCACAGCAGATCCAAGGGGCTAAATGGCCTAATTCTGTTCCAATTTCCTATTTTGTGAAGGGATTCATTTTGGAAGTCGAAGTTGCATGCAGATTACTGGGTCAAATGTAGGATTCGTAGCAGTGTGGAGGAATAAACGGATCTTGGGTGTCCATGTCTGCAGGTCTCTCATTTGCCACCTAGGTTGATTGGGTTGTTAAGAAGGCGTATGGTGTGTTGGTTTTCATTAGCGGGGGACTGAGTTGAAGAGTCGCAAGATTATGCTATAAAGCTCTGGTGAGACCACATTTGAAATGTTCTGGTTGCCTCATTATAGAAAGGATATGGAAGCTTTAGAGCAGGTGCAGAGGAGATTTACCAGAATACTGCCTGGACTAGAGGGCTTGTCATATGAAGAAAGGTTGAGGCAGCTATGAATTTTCTCATTGGAGTAAAGAAGGATGAGAGGGAACTTGATAGAGCTGAACAAGACGGTGAGAGTTACAGACAGAGTAAATAGCCAGATTCTTCTTCCCAGGGTGAAAATGGTTGTCACGAGGTGAGCATAATTTTAAGGTGTTTGGAGAAAGGTTTTGGAAGATGTCAAAGGCAGTGAGACACCAGCCCCCCTCCCCTCCCCACAAACCGGGCCCGTAGGTACTGTGAGACAGCCGTGCTAACCATAGAGACATCATGCCCCTCTCCCCCTCCCCAAAAACGGGACCCCTGGTACTGTGAGACAGCCGTGCTAACCACCGAGACACCATGCCCCCCTCCCCGCCTCCAAACCGGGTTCTTGATACTGTGAGGCAGTCCTGCTAACCACTGAGACACCATGCCCCCCTCCCCCTCCTCCCAAACCGGGTCCCTGATACTGTGAGGCAGTCCTGCTAACCACTGAGACACGATACCTCCCTCCCCCTCCCCCCAAACCGGGTCCCTGGGACTCTGAGGCAGTCGTCCTAACAACTGAGACACAATGCACCCCCCATACCCCCGAAACCACGTCCCTGGTACTGCGAGACAGCCGTGCTCACCACTGAGACACCATGCACCCCCTCCCACTCCCACTCTTCCCCAAACCAGGTCCCTGGTACTGTGAGACAGCCGTCCTAACCACTGAGACACCATGCCCCCCTCCCCCTCCCCACAAAACCGGGTCCCTGGTACTGTGAGACAGCCATCCGAACCACTGAGACACCATGCCCCCCTCCCCCACCCCCAAACCAGGTCCCTGGTACTGTGAGACAGCCGTGCTAACCACTGAGACTCCATGCCCCCACTCCCCCTCCTGATTAAACCAGGTCCCAGGTACTGTGAGACAGCCGTGCTCACCACTGAGACACCATGCCCCCCTCCCCTCCCCCAAACCGGGTACCTGGTACTTTGAGACACCTGTGTTAGCGACTGAGACACCATGTCCCAATTCCCCACCCCCATCCCTCCAACTGGGTCCATGGTACTGTGAAACAACCATGCTAACCACTGAGACACCATTCCCTCATCCCCGCCCCCTCCCCAAAACGGATTCACTGTGCGCGGTAATACAGGGGAAAATGTGAATAAAAGTGATGAGCTTTAGAACATTTAAAAATAATAGGGAGGAGGTAAAAAGAGGAGGTGTGTAGCACTGCTAATCAGAGAGGGTATCACAGCTACAGAAGTTACCATTATCGTGGAGGGTCTGCCTACTGAGTCAGTATGGGTGGAAATTAAGAGCAGTAAGGCAGCAATCACCTCATTACGGGTTTACTACAGGCCCCCCAATAGGAGCAGGGAAATTGAAGAAAGCATAGGTCGGCAGAATTTGGAAAGGTGTGAATGGAATAGGGTCGTTGTAATGGGTGACTAACTTTTCCAATACTGTTTGGAACCTCCTTCCAGCAGATGGTTTGGAAGGAGCTGTTTTTGTAAGGTGTGTTCAGGAGGGTTTCCGAACTCAGTACGTTGACAGGCCGACGAAGGGAAAGGACATTTTGGATTTGGTGCTCGGCAATGAGCCGGGGCAGGTGTCAAATCTTGCAGTGAGAGAGCATTTTGGTGAGAGTAACCACAACTGCCTCATATTCTACTTAGCTATGGAGAAGGAGAGAAGCAGGTAGAATGGGAGGATATTTTGCTGGGGAAAAGGAAACTATGATACTATCAGACTGCGTTGCGAAGCATGGACTGGGAGCAATTGTTCCATGGAAAGGCCACTCCAGACATGTGGAGACAGTTTAAGGAACAGTTGTTGCGAGTGATGCATAAATGCGCTCCTTTGAGACAGGCAAGAAAGGGTAAGATAAAGGAACCTTGGATGAAGAGAGCGGAGGAGCTTCTCGTCAAAAGAAAGAAGGCAGCTTACGTAAGGTGGAGGAAGCAAGGGCCTTGCTCAGCTCTACAGGATTACAGACAGGCGAGGAAGGAGCTCAAAAATGGCCTGAGGAGAGCCAGGAGGGGGCAGGAAAAAGGCTTGGCAGGAAGGATTAGGAAGAATAATGGTCAAAGAAAGAGTAGGGTCGATCAGGGATAGCATCGGGAACTTGTGTACAGAGTCTGAGCAGGTAGGGGAAGCCCGAAATGACATTTTTGCTTCTATCTTTACGAAAGAAAAGGACCTTGTAGTGAATGAAACCATTGAGGAGCAGGTAATCATGCTGCAACAGATCGTTTGAGGAAGCTGATGTGCTGAACATTTTGACAAACATTAATATTAACAAGTCGCCAGGGCCAGACCAGAATTGTCCTCGGCTGCTTTGGGAAGTAAGAAATGTGATTGCTTCGCAACTTGCGAAGATCCTTACATCCTCGTTCTCTATTGGAGTCGTACCTGAGGACTGGAGGGAGGCAAATGTAATTCCTCTCTTCAAGAAAGGAAATAGGGAAATCCCCGGAAATTACAGACCAGTCAGTCTCATGTCTGTCATCTTCAAGGTGTTAGAAAGGATTCTGAGGGATAGGATTTATGACCATCTGGAAGAGCATGGCTTGATTAAAGGCAGTCAGCACGGCTTTGTGAGGGGCAGGTCATGCCTCACAAATCTTACTGAGTTCTTTGAGGATGTTACTAGACAAGTTGATGAGGGTCGAGCGGTGGATATGGTGTATCTGGACTTCAGTTAGGCATTTGATTAGGTTCGACATGGTAGGCTCGTTCAGAAGGTCAGGAAGAATGGGATACAGGGAAATTTAGCTGTCTAGATACAGAATTGGCTGTTCGACAGAAGACAGCGAGTTGGAGTGGAAGGAAAATATTCTGCCTGGAAGTCAGTGGTGAATGGTGTTACACAGGGCTCTGTTCTTGGGACTCTACTGTTTGTAATTTTTATTAATAACTTGGATGAGGAGATTGAAGGATGGGTTAGCAAGTTTGCAGAGGACACAAAGGTTGGAGGTATCATTGGCAGTATACAGGACTGTTGTAGGCTGCAGCATGACATTGCCAGGATGCAGAGATGGGCTGAGAGGTGGTAGATGGAATTCAAACTGGATAAATGCGAGGTGATGCATTTTGGAAGATTATAATTGAATGTTGAGTACAGGATTAAAGGCCGGATTCTTGGCAGTGTGGAGGAACAGCGGGATCTTGGTGTGCAGGTACATAGATTCCTTATAATTTCCACCCAGGTGGACAGGGTTGTTAAGAAAGCATATGGTGTTTTGGCTTTCATTAACAGGGGGATTGAGATTAAGAGCCGTGAGATCTTGTTGCAGCTCTATAAAACTTTGGTTAGACCGCACTTGGAATACTGTGTCCAGTTCTGGTCGCCCTACTATAGGAAAGATAAGGATGCTTTGGAGAGGGTTCAGAGGAGGTTTACCAGGATCTGCCTGGACTGGAGGGCTTATCTTACGAAGAGAGGTTGACTGAGATCGGACTTTTTTCGTTGGAAAAAAGAAGGAGGTGTAAAAGATAATGAGAGGCATCGATAGATTTGATAGCCAAAATCCTTTTCCCAGGGTAGCAATCGTTAACAAGAGGGGTCATAGTTTTAAGCCGTTGGGCGGAAAGTATAGAGAAGATGTCAGAGGCTGGTTCTTTACGCAGAGAGTTGTGAGAGCATGGAATGCGTTGCCAGCAGCAGTTGTGGAAGCGAGATCATTGGGGATATTTAAGGGTCTGCTGGACATGCATATGGTCACAGACATTTGAGAGTTCATACATTAGGTGTACCTCACATGAGGATCAATGGTCGGCACAACATCGTGGGCTGAAGGGCCTGCTCTGTGCTGCACTGTTCTATGTTCTATGTTCTAAACAGTAAACAGTGACAAAACACCACAGATGAGTCAGGATCTGGAGGTAGAAACATAGGCAGCATTTTGAGTCTGATATGATCCTCTTCTGAAAAATTCAAATTGGAATCAAAAAGTTAATTGTGTTTCTCTCTGATCAGAACCTGCAAATGTTTTCCTGCACTTGCAACTTAGTTACTCTTCTGGACAGTGGATATTTGTCTGATCTGAAAGGGAACAGCAAAGCTGCCATTTGTGTTGACGCTCAAGAATTTGGTTATGGTTTATGAATGAAAAATTAAAAACTATGTGCCTGACAGCTCCCCAAATACCGATAGTTTATTGCCATTGTCATAAGGCATTATGAAAATGTTGAACTCGGTGGTCATGAAATTACATGATCAATTCTCTGAAAGTAACTGATTGTTCACAATTGGGATCAGTACTTAAATGTCTTATCATGCTCCTGATGTCACTGGCATTGTACTCATCCAGCAAGATCTTACCTTTCCGAGAGTTTCCATATATCTATGAAAACATAAAATATCTTTGTATTTTTTAACAAGACATATTCATCCAGGGTTTTGGAAGGCGCTAGCAAGGGTAGAGTTTATTTGTCATCCTCAATGGCTCTGGAATAAGTGACACAGAGTTGCCCTGTTTTACCTCTACAATCCAAAGTGATGCAGATCCAGACAGAGCTGTTTATCGGGGCATTCCAAGATTTTTAACAAATACTTGTGAAGGATCAGCAAATTAGTCCCTAGTCAGGATGACATGCAACTTGGAAGATACCTTTCAGAGACTGATTTTTCTCTTGTTCCCATTCCCATTGCAGAATGTTCTCTAATTCCCATTAACCACAGTTTAGCTCAGGGTCTTTGATTCTACCTTCAGTCAAGTCCTGCTTCGATTGAAAGGGAAGTAACTCTGATCTCACCTCAAATTACACGGGAACTTCAGTTGAAAGAATAAGGAGCAAAAGACAAGAACACTGTTTGTTTGAGCAATATCCTCGCAATATTCAAAAGAAGATTGATGCATGATCTTACTTAATGCATTATTTCAACATGACATCACTTTTCAAACAATATTCAAAGCGGTGGGTGTTTGTTCTTTTAACTTGCTTCCAATTCAGTGTAGGAATGAGAACGTGAATTATCTTCTATAGTGTGTTTATAATCCAGAATTTAATTCAATCTTTATCATCATTGCTCTAGCTCTTTCAAACAAAATTAATGAATGAGCCTGTGTCCATCCTGCAGATGAAAAAGTTCTTTCAGCTCTGACTATTGCAGCGAATGCTGTAAAGAATAAGCTGCAGGCCGACGTAAAATGAAAATGCTGCAGGGCAAGGTGCCAAACGCTAGGCTAAGATTAATTATGTCCAAGCATTATGAATAATACATGCAGAGGGGCGGAGTATAAAAGCAGGATTCAGCTCCCTGTCCAAAATACTGTTTGTGGCTCCCTCACAAAAGACCACAACTGATTCACGGTGTAAATTCACCAAAACAGGAAAAACAAGAGACTGGAATTCCCAATTCTGCAACTACATTGGTAGAACAGGAAGAAAATCAAGGTTTGTTTCTGAAATTCATGCATTGTGATGTTCAGAATGTGAGGAATGAGGGGGTGGGACATGTTAATGGATGATAAACAATGTTGTAGATGACATAATGATTATCCAAGTGGGTCACAGTGAGCAGGAACGTGTTGGTTACAGGAGGGTACAAACAGATTTTCAGATGGCCAGATCAATGACTGATAAAAGGTTACACTGAGATGTGTGAGATGCTGCACTTTGGAAGATGTAACAAGACAAGGGAGAACACAAACCATGAAGATAGGTTAGATTTGCTTTTGGAGCAGAGAAAGGTGAGGGGTGAACCTGACAGAGGTTTATAATAGCATGAGAGGTATGGGACGAGTGGACAGACAACAAATATTCCCCTTAGTCAAACGGTCAAAAACAATGGGAAATAGGTTTGGAGTCAAAGAGAATATACTAACAGAGGATTTGTGAAATCTGTTTCGAACCCAGAGCATGATATGTGTCAAAAATGCATTGCCTGGGAGGATGGTTCATGAAGGTAACCTCACAAACATTATAAAACACTTGTATCAGCACTGGGTGGTGCAGACCCGACGGCCCTTGTCTTTATTACATGATTCCATGTGGTGGCAGCCATGAAATGTCTGTTATATTCTGAAGCAGCAACCAATTGGACTTGGTTTGTTCCAACGAACTGTGCTCAGTAAGTGGTGGGATTACAAACCAGCATCATCCCATGGAGTATCAGCACTTACACAACCTAGGACAGCCCAGCCATCTCTGAAATCATACAGGATAATTCACATGCTCAGTGTAAGAATCGTCCAAAACAGCATCCACAGTATTCCAGCTGTTAGACACCATTATTTTAAGTTCACCAAGAAACAGACTTCACTTCATTATTATATAGACTTCTCGTGTAAGGTTGTTATTTCTCTGAAGACTAATAAATTCCTTCCCATATATTCGTATTGACAAATAGTCTGTTATCCTGCGAGATGTTCCTCACCAGTAATATTTACTCCCAGTTAAACCGGCACATGAGATGCACTGCTGGCACTCCCTCCCAACAGCTACTTGGATGGACCAACATCAACTGGACTGGAACGTCTCAAGGGCAATTAATGCTGGTCTAGCTTCATTACAATCCCAAATGAACTATAAAGACAATCCGATTTTATAATAATTATTAAACAGCGAGGGCATTTTGTTGATCTGAAGATTTTGTCGCTGTCTTTGAAATTGTGAGAACTGTGTTATTTTATTTTCAGTATCTAAAGACAACAGAAATGTAAAACCTAGCATCAGGAGTAAGGAATCAAAACAACTCCATCATGTGATAAGGTCGTGGATGATCTGATTGTGACCTCAATCACACATTCCTCATTTGCCCTTACAATGTTCGTGCATCACTCTTAGTCAAGAATCTGCCTGCCTCTGCCTTAGGAATATTTAATGCCTTATCCTCCATCGCTATCTGGGAAGAGAATTGTACAAACACACAACACTCTGAGAGGATGACACCAAATCACCATCTTCTTAACAGAGACATTTTTCTGTTTTACTCTCCATCCACTCATGGTAATCTCTCACACAAGGTGAAATATTGTTTTAGAATTCAACTTGAAAGACTACTTGGAATATTTTGAGGTTAAGCAAGACCACATGTTGTTCGCCTAAACCCCAGCAGATTCAGAGCCAGTCATTTCGAGATTTCCTCCTGAAATAAACGCTCCTCACAAGAGTCAGCTGAGTGAATATTCTCTGGGTTGCATTTCATATCATTGTGGCCATCGCTCTCTCGATGTGGTTACACCACTACATGGTTAATCTGTACAAAATCGTCCCAACTTTTAAATATATTCTGTTTCAGAAAGTTTCAACATTTGTCTTACCTCCCAAAAAATTTGATGTTCACATAAAATTTTTATTTTGTAATTCAATTGCCCGGTTCCTCTGTGCCTAAATCCAATCTCTCCACTGAAATAATACACTCCATTTCCATTCAACCCACCAATATCTTTTAGCACAGACACATTTTTCCTTCTATATTCCATACACCAATATTTGCCTGTTCACTTGACCCACCTTAATCTCCTTATCGACTCATGTCCTCTTCATATCTTCCTTCTCGGTTTCAAGTTTTTTTAGATTAGTTACAGTGTGAAGACAGGCCCTTTGGCCCAACAAGTCCACACCGACCCGCCGAAGCGCAACTCACCCAGACCCATTCTCCTACATTTACCCCTTCACCTAACACTACGGGCAATTTAGCTTGGCCAATTCATCTAAATTGCACATTTTTGGACTGTGTGAGGAAACCGGAGCACCCGGAGGAAACCCACGCTGAAGTTTGTATTCTTCCGTAATAAAGACAGAATATTTGGCCAAAGAAATACACTGTGGCCATATTGCAAAGTAATTGACAATGAAATATTGTTATTTCATGTCTAAACTATAAATTTGAGACAATGCTAAAATGTTTTGCATTCGCATCACTCAGTTCCATTACTTAAAATAGAGTCAGATGGTGTGGAATGTGTGTGGGTAGAATTGAGGAACCGTCAAGGTGAAAACCCGCAGTTGAAGTTATGTCCAGGTCTACAAATCGTAGTCAGAAGCTTGGGCGCATGATAGACGAGGAGATAGAAACGATATGTAGGAAAGGCAAAGTTACAGTGACTGGGGAGATTTAAATATGCAGGTGGACTGGGAAAATCACTGGTAGTGGTTTGCAAGGAAAGGAATTTGTGGAATGTCTACAAGATGGCTTTTTGGAGCAGCTTATGGTGCAGGCAACGAGGGAACGGGCAATACTGGATTTAGAGCTGTGCAGTGAGGCAGACTTGATCAGGAAGCTTAAGGTGAAGGAACCTTCGGAGGCAGTGATCATACTATGATTGAACCTACTCTTCGATTTGAGAGGGAGAAAGTAGAATCGGAGTTAATATTACCGCTAACTAAAGATACCTTCAAAGACACAAGGGAGGAGCTGGTTAGAATTGACTGGGAGAGGAGTGAAGCAGGAAACACAGTGGAACAATAATGGCGGGAGTTTCTTGGAGCAATTTAGGAGTCACAGCAGAGATTTATCCCGAGGTAATAGATGCATTGTACAGCGAGGATGAGGCAACCATGGATGACTGGGACATTCAATGGCTAGGGTAAAAGGAAAATAGAAAGTAGATAATGTAGCACAGAGCAGTGCGAAACCAGAGGATTTGGAAGCTTCAAAGATGAACAGATGGCAACAAAATAAGAAACAAGGACGGAGAAAATTAAACACGAGGTTAAGCTATCCAGTGATATAAAGGACAACTGTAAGAGTATCTTTAGACATATAAAGGGCAAAAGAGAAGCAAAAGTGGATATTGGGGCACTGGAAAATGACGCTGGAGAGATAGTCACGTGGAACAAATAATAGATGAGAAACTGAATAACTATTACGAGAGTGGGCAAAGAAGTGGCAGATGGAGTACAACTTGGGAAAGTGCGAGGTGATGCACATTAGTAGGAAGAATACAGGCATAGACTACTTTGTAAGTGGAGAGAAAAATCAGAAGTCTGAAGTGCAAAGAGAGTTGGGAGTTCCAGTTCAGGATTGTCTCTGGATAAACTTGGAGGTGAAGTCAGCAATTAGGAAGGTGTTGTTTCTGGTGCACAGTGTGATTGAAATCTTATATTCAACAAAAGAACCGAGTAAACTCTTACAAACAATATTTGTTTTTTGAACGCAATTAATATTAGAACAATAAAACGTATTATAACGCAATGATAAACGCTACACATTATCTTATGCTTTAACTTAACTTTGGATGATCACAAACCACCCCACGAGAAGTTGAGCGGTCTCGACTTGGTGATGTGTTCTTGTTCTTCTTATGATCTTGGAGGTGTCTTCTCTTTCACTGGTTATTCTCCAGTTACTGCACTGTGTGGGGTTTTGTGGTGATTCTTATCCTTCCAAGTCTTTACGCCCTTTTGGGAAGGTAAGGAGGATCTGTCAATGGAATGATCAGGTTCATTTACCCGGATCAATCAGACTCAATCATGGGTTGGCTCAAGGGAAACATTCCATTGTCCCATTCAGGTCCAACTTCAGGTGAGTATTTCAGGATCTGTAGTTTCAGGTTTGTTTGCAAACCGTCTGTGGGTAGCTGCAGCCTGTCTGGATTCTGCAGCATGTGGATTAGCACAGAGACTTTAGTCAAAGCTGGGGTCCATTTCACAGCATGCTTTAATAATTGTTCATTTTTGTAACTCCATGGACAATTTATTATTGCCCATCGTAAGATTATTCTTTCAGGTGGCCCGTCCGGTTAGAAGCGCCTTCAGCCTGAGAGTGGTGAATCTATAGTAAGGATGGCAGTTTCCTTACCTAGTGAACCAGGTGGGTTTTCTTGGCAATCGATCCATAACCACCATCAGTCTCTTAATTCCAGATTTGAATTCATGCTCCACTACTTGCTGTGGCAGGATTTGGACCCAGGTCACCAGAACATTATCTGGGCTTATCACATAAGAATTCAGTTATAACACGACAAGGCCACTAACTTGCCCAATCCTCCATAGTGTGACTAACATGTGCAGTATGATATGCACTAGGATTTGCCTTCATGTTATCCTTGACTTCCTTATCAAGATATGGATGTTTTTTTCCCCGTTATGCAACTCCTGTTCGGTCTTCAGTATATCCCTAATTATTTGCCAAATTTCTACATCTGCCTGCATTTGACTATTCTTTTCTCCCACCAAGGCCAAATCCTTCCTTAGGTCAGTATAATTACCATTGCCTTACACTAAAACTCTCAAGTATGACTCAGTCTTCACCCTTCCAATATGAATGTGAAACTCCAGCATGTTGTGTTTACTCCTTCCAAGGTAAAGCTCATTCAAAAATCCTTCCTTGTTACATAATATCAAATCTAAATTAGCCCATTCTCTGGTTGGTTCCATGCCATCCTGCTCTCAGAAATAATCTCTCATACACTCCATGAATTTTTATTCGAGGATATCACTCTCAAGTTGATTAACTGAGTCAATTTGCATGTTCAAAATACCCATAATTAAAATTGTGCCCCTATTACAAGCCCTCACTGTATTCTACCTCAGAAGTACTTTGGGGGGACAGTGGCAGAAAATTCCTCTTCCCAAGAGGTTTCTTCTTTTGCGTTGTATTTGCACTGAGACGGATTTCAAATATTTTTTGGCACAAAACAGTTTGGAAAGGTCTGAGTTCCCACTCGCACAAACAAATGTTTATTTTCTTTACATGAACCACATTTCACAGTAAATATTGAGGAATTAAGAGGGCTAAAAGTGGTCATGAGATATCTTTAGCAAACAGGGTTGAGAAAAAATCCCAAAGACTACGTTTCATATATAAGCAACAAGAGGGTAACTCGAGAACTGTTTGGCCCACACAAGGACAAAGGAAGAAGTTTATGCATGGAGTCGGAGAAAATGGTTGAGATTCTTAGCGAGTACTTTGCTTCTGTATTCACCAAGGAGAGGGACATGATGGATGTTGAGGTTAGGGATAGATCTTTGCGTACTCTGGGTCAAGTCGACATAAAGAGGGAGGAATTTTTGGATATTTTAAATGTAGTCAAGCTCCCAGGTCTGGATGAGATCTACCACAGGTTACTGAGGGATGTGAGTGAGGAAATAACTGGGGCTTTAACAAATATCTTTGCAGGACCCTTGTACATGGGTGAGGTCCTGGAGGACAAGAGCATTGCTAATGCTGTCTCCTTGTTTAAGAAGGATAGCGGGAATTATCCAGGTATTTATAGACCAGCGAACCTCAGATCAGTGGCAGTGAAGCTTCTGGAGAAGATACTGAGGGACTTGAGTAAGGTATTTTATTAGGTTCTCCAGGGTAGGCTGATGGAGAAGGTGATGCCGCATGGGGTCCAGGATGTTTTATCTAGATGGATAGAGAACTGGCTGGCTAATAGGAGACATACAGTAGTAAGGGGAAGGGGATTTCTCAAAATTGAGACCTATCACCAGTCGTATGCAACAGCGATCTGTGCTGGGACCACTTTTGTTTGTGATATATGTCAATGATTTGGAGGATCAGTTGCCTGATTAGCAAGTTTGCAGATGACACCAAGATTGGTGGAGTAGCAGATAGTGAAGGAGAATGTCAGAGAATGCAGCAGAATATAGAGAGATTGGAGCGATGGGCACAGAAATGACATGTGGAGTTTAGACTGTGCAAATGCGAGGCGATGCATTTTGGAAGATTAGGTTCAAGAGCAACAATACAGTAAACGGAAAAGTCTTGGGAAAAATTGACATACAGTGAGACCTGGGTCCATTGTTTCCTGAAAGGTCAGTAAACTGGTCAAGGCAACATAAGGCATGCTTTCCTTCATTGGATCAGCTGTTGACTCCAAACGTTGGCAGGTCATGTTACAGTTACATAGGACTTTGGTTTCACCACATTTGAAATACTGCATATATTTCTGGTCACCACGTTACCAAAAAGATGTGGATGCTTTGAATAGAGTGCAGAATAGGTTCACCAGGATGTTGCCTGGTATGGAGGGTGCTGGTTATGAAGAAAGATTGAGTAGATTAGGATTTTTTTAATTATAAAGATAAAGCTTGAGGGGGACCTGATTGAGGTCTACAAAATCAAGAGAGTTATAGACAGGGTGGATAGCAAGAAACTTTTCCCCCAGATTTTGGAACTCAATTACTAGGCGTCATGAGTTCAAAGTGAGAGGGGAAGGGTTTAGGGTTGATATATGTGGGAAGTTCTTTATAAATATGGTGGTGGCAGCCTGGAATATGTTACAAGCAGAGGAGATCGGGGCAGGTACAATAGCGTTATCTAAGATGTATCTGACAGATACATGAATGGCCAGGCCGCAGAGGGATACATTCTCTTAGAAAACAGGTGGCACGTTTAGAAAATAGGAGGATCTGGATCAGCACAGGCTGGGAGGGCCAAAAGGTCTGTTCCTGACTTGGAATGTTCTTTGTTCTTTATCATTCATTCTAAAAATAGCAAGATTTCAACTTATTGTATGCTACAATTTAATGATATAAACCATTTATTTGACAGTACATATCAAATTATTGTCATTTCTAAATTACAGCCACAGAGTCAAAGAGATGTACAGCATGGAAACAGTTCCTTTGGTCCAACCCGTCCATGCCGACCAGATAACACAAACCAATCTAGTCCCACCTGTCAGCACTCAGCCCATATCCCTCTAAATCCTTTCTATTCATATACCTATCCAGACACCATCTAAATGTTGCAATTGTACTTACTTCCACTACTTCCTCTGGCAGCTCATTCCATATACAAACCACCCTCTGTGTGAAAAGGTTGCACCTTGCATCTCTTTTATATTTTTCCTTCCCAACGTAAACCTATGCCCTCTAGTTCTGGACTCCCCCACACCAGGGAGAAGACCTTGTCTATCTCCCCATTCATGGCCCTGATGATTTTATAAACCTCTTTAAGATCACCCCTCAGTCTCCAACGTTCCAAGGAAAATAGCCATAGCCCATTCAACTACCAGCTAAAGCTCAAACCCTCCAACCTTGGCAACATCCTTGTAAATCTTCTTAGAACCCTTTCAAGATTCACAACATCCTACCGATATGAAGGGGGACAGAATTGCATGCAATATTCCAAAAGTCGCCTAACCAATGTCCTGTACAGCTGCAACATGACCTCGCAACTCCTGTACTCAATGCTCTGACCAATTAAGGAAAGCATACCAAATGCCTTCTTCACTAACCTACCTACCTGTTCCTTTACTTTCAATGAACAATGAACCTGCACTCCAAGGTCTCTTTGTTCAGCAACACTCCATTGCACCTCACCATTAAGAGTATTAGCCCTGCTAAGATTTGCTTTCCCAAAATGCAGCATCTCACATTTATCTAAATTAAACTCCATATGCCACTGCTCAGCCCATTGGCCCATATGATCAAGATTCTCTTGTAATCTGAGGTAACCTTCTTCGCTGTCCAGTACACCTCCAATTTTGGTGTCATCAACAAATTTGCTAACTATACCTCTTATACTCATATGCAAATCATTTATATAAATGACAAAAAGTAGTGGACCCAGCACCGATCCTTGTGACATTCCACTGGTCACATGCCTCCAATCTGAAAAACAACACTCCACCACCAGCCTCTATCTTCTACCTTTAGCTAGTTCTATATCCAACTGGCTAGTTCTCCCTCTACTCCAATGAAATCTAACCTTGCTAAACAGTCTCCCATGGGGAACCTTATCGAATGCCTTACTGAAGTCCATACAGATCACGTCCACCGCTCTGCTCTCATCAATCCTCTTTGTTACTTCTGCAAAAAATTCAATCAAGTTAGTGAGACATCATTTTCCACACACAAAAGCATGTTGACTATCCCTAATCACTCTTTGCCTTTCCAAATACATGTTCATCCTGTCCCTCAGGATTCCCTGCAATAACATGCCCTCCAATGACGTCAGTCTCACTGGTCTATAATTCCCTGACTTGTCCTTAACACTTTTCTTCAACAGTGACACCACATTCGCCAACCTCTAGTCTTCTGGCACCTCACCTGTGACTATCAATGGTACAAGTATCTCAGCAAGAGGCCCAGCAATCAGTTCTCTAGCTTCCCACAGAGTTCTAGGCTACACCTAATCGATTGGGTCCTGGGGATTTATCCACTTTTATGCATTTCAAGACATCAGTACTTCCTCCTCTGTAATATGAACATTTTTAAAGATGTCACCATCTATTTCTCTGTATATCTACATCGCCATGTCCTTCTCCTGAGTAAACACTGATACACAATACTCATTTAGTATTTCCCCTAACTCCTGCAGCTCCACACAAAGGCTTTCTTGCTGAACTTTGAGAGCTCTATTCTCTCCCTATTTACCCTTTTGTATTTGTATTTGTAAATTCCTTTTGGATTCTCCCTAAATCTATTTGCCAAAACTATCTCATGTCCCCTTTTTGATTTCCTGACTTCCCTCTCTAGTATACTCCTCTTGCCTTTATACTCTTCTAAGGATTCACTCGACCTATCCTGCCTGTACCTGTCATATGCTTCCTCTTTTTTTCTTAACCAGACCCTCAATTTCATTAGTCATTCAGTATTCTCTATACCTACCAGCCTTTCCTTTCATCCTAACAGGAATATAGTGTCTCTGGACTATCGTTATCTCATTTCTGAAGGCTTTCCATTTTTCAGATATCCCTTTCCCTGCTAGCATCTGCTGCCATCAGCTTTTGAAAGTTATTGCCTAATACCATCAAAATTGTCCGTTCTCCAATTTAGAACATTAACATTTACATCTACTTTATCCATTTCCATCATTATTTTAAAAGTAATAGAATTGTTGGCAAATAGCTGAAGCTCACATATTTCAGGTGAGAAATTAAATCGATTGATTATATTTAAATGTGTAAGAGTTGCAAGTCGATTTGATTTTTCAATCATTTGTTCAATCTGAATATGTAATCAGTTAGAGGTCAGCCACTTTGTAAATGATAGAGCGACAATGTATGTATTTGAATACTGAGATTCAATGTGTAATTGTGATCACCAAAATAGCCAGACATGTTCGTTTTCGATACAAAACAAAATGTGATTCCTTACGTTTGTATAATAAAAGGATTTTCGTGTTCATATTTTAATTCCATCAATATAGAATCAACTTAATTGTTTTCAGAGATGATGCAGTTATTGTTCACTTGAACAATTGTAGCTCATATCTTATTATTGCCCAATTCACAAACATGGCAAACTCCTGATCATTGTTCAGATCAGTAAACCCATGACTTTGCATCATGACCAACATTAAAAGTAGATTCCAAAAGGCCTGAATTCGGGTACAGTGCGACTGGACCTCACAGCTGCCTGTGGCACTGGGTGAGACACTGGCCTGCCTCCTGAATCTGTCCAGACAGTTTCCAACCTGGGTCAGGGCAGTCATTCAAACATTCTCTGACGGAGATTCATTTGTGATCCGCCTTGAGCAGGAGTAAACTAGCCAACAGGCTAACACTGCTCTCAGTGTAGGTACAAATGCTGTCTAAATTAGATACCAATGACTGACCAGGAACTATACCTTATAAATTCATCATCAGTCAGAGCCTGGCCCAGGGAGCAGATGTATGGACATGGAGAGTCATTATCACACCGCACACGTTCCTTATGGCGATGACATCTGGCATGACCTCCAGATTCCATACATCTGCCCCTGAACCAGACACTGGGTGAAAACGTTCACATTTGACATATTGCAGCATCTTGTGTCTCAAAGTGAACCCTCTGAAACTATATCCACTGAATGTACCTTCACATTAACCAGGATCAAAATGAAATTGTACATGCCTGTGGATGCTCAGATACTAAGTATAGGTCATCCAACAGAATGTATCTGAAGAAACCAGGAGCAAATAGCAAGCGAAGAATCGTTTTAATAACTGAACTTTGTGGATTTTGTCTGGTCTTGGAAACCTCACATATTGTGCTGACATTCAGGTGAATGTAACAAAGCACATCGAAACTGGAAGACTTGGTCTAACGCCCCACCCCAGATTCCTGACCTCACACAACTCACTCCCTCACCCGCCTCAGTTCCTCCCACATTCACCAACCGACGAGAATCCACAAACTGAGTGAAACTTGGAACATAGAACAGTACAGCACAGTGCAGGCACTTCAACTCTCAATGTTTTGGCAGCCTTTTATCCTACTCTAAGATCAGACTAACCTACATAACATTCAATATACTAACTTCCATGTGCCTATCCACTCGACTACCACCACTGGTGGTGCATTTCGTCCCCACCACTTTCTGTGTAAAGAACCTATCTCTGACAGCCCCCAAAACCTTTCTCCAATCACCTTAAAATTAAGCCCGTTGTTGATAGCCACTTCTGCCATGGGAAAAGACTTTGGCTATCCAATCTATCTATGTCTCTCAACATCCTGTACACCTCTATCAAGTCACCACTCATCCTTCTTCGCTGCAGGGAGGAAAACCCCAGCTCCCTCAAACTTTCTCCCTAAGACGTGCCCTCCAGTCCTGGCAGCATCCTGGTAAATCTCCTCTACACACTGACTGAGGCTTCCACATGTTTTCTATACGGAGGCAACCAGAACTGAACACAATACTCCTAGTGTGGTTGAACCTCAGCTTTAATTACCTAAGCATTAACCCTGCCGCTCTTAATCACAATCCCCCATAATGAAAGCCAACACACCATACACCTCCTTAACAACCTTATTAACGTCGGTGGTAACACTGAGGAAACTATGGACATGGACCCCAAGATCCCTCTGTTGCTCCATACTGCCAAGAATTATGCCATTAACTCTGTATCCTGTATGCAAATGCAACCTTACCAAATTAAATCAATTCACACTTTTAACAGTTTAACTCTATCTGCCACTTTTCAGCCCAGCTCTGAATCCTGTCAATGTCCTGTTGCAAACTACAGCAGCCCTCCACACTATCCAGAACTCTATCAACCTTCATGTCATCAGCAAACCTTCTTCCCCACCATTCCACTTCCTCATCAAAGTCATTTATAAAAATCACAAAGAGCACAGGTACAGAACCGATCCCTGTGGAACGCCACTGCTCACTGAGCTCCAGGCTGAGTACTTTACATCTGCTACCACCCTCTGTCTTCTATGGGCCAGCCACGCCCGTATCCATAGAGCCACATTTCCCTATGTCCCATGTCTCCTTACCTTCTGAATGAGCCCACAACGTGGAACCTTATCAAACGCCTTCGAAAATTCGTGTTCACCACATCTACTGGTCTATCTTCATCAACATTTTTTTTTCACATCTTCAAAGAATTCAATAAGGTTTGTGAGGCATGACCTTCTCTTCTAAAAGCCATGCTGACTACCTCTGATCATACTATGGTTTTTCTAAGTAATTGTAAATCCTGTCTTTCAGAATCGTCTCCAATACTTTGCCCTCCACTGATGTAAGACTGACTGTTCTATCATTCCCAGGGTTATCCCTATTCCCTTCTCTGAACAAGGGAATAACATTTGCCACCCCCCAAACATCTGGCACTACTCCAGTGAACAGTGAAGACGCATATATTATTACCAAATTCACACCAATCTCTTCCATCACCTCCTGGAGTAATCTTGTGTATACCCCAACTGGTCCCGGGTATTTATCCATCCTTATGTTTGTACTTCAATCAATCTGTATTTCCCCTCAACCTGTCTACACCCTGTCCAACCAATTGATTGACAGCTTTCCTTTTCAGTGCTATATACAGTGCTACCTTACTGAGCAAGTAGGTTTCCCAACATCCTGCAAATCACGGAAACAAAAAAAAAGGAATGCACCAATTCCTTCCTGATAAAGGGCTCATGCCCGAACTATCAAATCTCCTGCTCCTCGGATGCTGCCTGACATGCTGTGCTTTTTCAATACCACACTTTTCGACACTGATCTCCATCAAGTGTAGTCCTCACTTTCCCCATTACTGAGGGCTGTCCCCTCTGCACACTGATGGGGGGAATTAACCATCAGAAACTCATTGTATGTGGAGCTGACTGCTCAGTTCTGGAAAGATGCACTTGATGAATAAATTTTTTTTAAAAAAGAAATTACAATTCAACAAATATTCATTCAGTCGCAGAGTTACAATTTTGGTTCAAGGTTTGGGAAGCCTGATAACAAATAGTGAATGATTGAGGAACTCCAATACACAGAGTATTCCAGGTGTTATATTCCAGCTTACATTAATGCTGGGAGTATTATCAGACAAACTGTTGTGACAATTGCATGACTCGACCTGTGGTGGTGGAATATTTTTGCCATCACAGAGACGTGTTTGAGGGAGGTCAGGGCTAACAACTCAGTATTCTGTTGTTTTGGAACTATACGCAGGTCAGGAGAGGGTGTTAAAGAGGAGGTGGTGTTGCATTATTAATTAAAGAACAGTTACTGCAGTAAGGAGGGACGATATCTTGGATGTGTCTTCAAATGAGGCTTTATAGGTCAAGGTTAGGGTCCAAACGATGACAGGCACACTGCTGGGGATATTTTATAGAGCCCCAGAAAGACGAAAATGCAGGAGCAAATATATAACCAATTCACTGAGGTGTGTAAAAACCAATTCACTGAGGTGTGAAGGAAACCGGATGTTACAGATTTACAAGGTGGAGATGTTACAGGGAGAGAGGAACGCAATGCTGGAGAGGCTACAGAGAGAGGAAAAACAAGGCAGGAGGTGTTACAGAGAGATGGGAAAGCAAAGCTGGAGATGTCACAGGGAGAGAGGAAAGCAATGTTTGAGATGTTACAGGGAGAGAGGAAAGTAAGGCTGGAGATATTACAGAGAGATAGGAAGGCAAGGTTGGAGATGTTACAAAGAGAGGAAAGAAAGGCTGTAGATGTTACAGAGAGTGGAAAGCAAGGTTGGAGATGTTACAGAGAGAGGAAAACAAGGCTGGGGATGTTACAGAGATAGGAAAGCAATGCTGGAGACGTTACAGGGACAGAGGAAAGCAAAGCTGGAGATGTTAGAGAGAGAGGAAAGCAAGGCTGGAGATGTTATAGATAGAGAGGAAAGCAAGGCTGGAGATGTTACAGTGATAGGAAAGCAAGGCTGGAGATATTACAGAGAGAGAGGAAAGCAAGTTTGAAGATGTTTCAGAGAGAGGAAAGCAAGGCTGGAGATGTTACAGTGATAGAAAAGCAAGCCTGGAGATGTTATACAGAGATGCGAAAGCAAGGCTGGAGATGTTACATAGAGAGGAAAGCAAGGCTGGAGATGTTACAGAGAGAGGAAAGCAAGGCTGGAGATGTTACAGAGAGAGGAAAGCAAGGCTGGAGATGTTACAGAGAGAGGAAAGCAAGGCTGGAGATGTTACAGAGAGAGGAAAGCAAGGCTGGAGATGTTACAGAGGTGCGAAAGCAAGGCTGGAGATGTTACAGAGGTGCGAAAGCAAGGCTGGAGGTGGTCGAGAGATAGCGTGGCCTGTGCATACTAGAACATGTTTTTGAGATATTTTATAATTCATTCACAGGATATGGGGAGAGGTGTAGCAGCTGGATATTAGAGAGACAGGGAGTGGTGTAGCGGCTGGCGGAATTTACAGTGAGCGGTGGGGCTGGAGTATGTGATAAAGATTGTGGGGATACGGAGGGCTACTGAGATACAAATGGATGTAACGGCTGGAGGAGATGACAGGGAAAGATACAGAGATACACGTAGATAGTTTAAAAAACGGACTTATGCAATATCTTAATAGTGAAAATATTGTAGAAATATGTGGAATAGACAAGGCACTTGGAAGAACTGAAGGAGTGAGACCTGGACTGTCCAATCACAAGAGTCATAGAGTGAGTGTCATACAGTACAGAAGAGGCCATTCGAATGATAGTGATGAAAGTTAAAAGCACTGCAGACACTGGAAATCCCTCCTTCCTAATGTCTGGGGACTAGGGCTAAATGTGGGGGAGGCGTCCTACAGACTCCTCAAGCAACAATGTGACATAACGAAACCTCATGGTATCAGATCAAACAGTGAAACGGAAATCTCCTGATGACTCCCCTGCCTGAGCTGGTGGATCAGTGTCCCTCTTCGTTGAACAACACTTGGAGGACGCACTGACAGAGTGAATGAGCTGGTGAATGTATACTGGGTGGGCCATTTCAAACCTCACCACGAAGAGGAGCTCAGCAGCAGCATTGCTGATAGAGATGGTTGGGTCCAACAGGACATAGCTGCTGGACTGGGGCTGCACCGAATCGGGAGGGACCGACTGACAGGCAGAAACATACTTGACCTCATCCGCACCAAACTACCGGCTGCAGACACATTGATCGCGGACCATTTTGGGAATGGTGACAGGGCATACAGTATTTCTACAGAGAAAGTCCCACTTTTACATTGTCAATAGTGTGTGTGCGTGTGTGTGTACACACATGCATGAGCGCACATGTGAGGAATACAATCACCATGCTAAATGGTAAAGATTTGAAAGAAACCTAGAACACAGCACTGGCCTGTGTGAGGTGATTCTGGTCATTACCGACAGCAGCAGAATTGTACTCTAGCACAATGTTCACTGTCACTGCCTGGCATATGCTCCACTTTGCCCTGACCATCAGGCCAGGGGTTAAACCCTTGTTCTATGAGGAACACAGGGGGACCGGTCAAGAGCAGCACCAGGTATACCTCACAATGTAGTGACGTTACCAAACAGGATCACTTACTTACCAAATGGCATAAACAGCCAGTGACAGACTGATCTAACCAACAAATCATACCTAATTTCTGCAATCCCGACACATTGAATCAGCGTGAATTGTGTGGTCAATCAAACAACTCACTGGAGGAGTAGGATCCACAAATATCACCCTCCTCAACGATGAAGGGCCCAGTACAACAATAGAAAAGCTCAGGCTGAAATATTCACAACAATGTTCAGACCAAAGTGTCGGTGGGATGATCTATGTTAGTCTTCTCCAGATGGCAGTCATCAGCTAAGTCTATTCACTGTGTGTGGTAACTCCAAACGGCTGAAGGGATGGGGAATGCAAAGGCTGTGGGCCCGGAGAACATTCCATTCAAGCTTTTCCTGCTGGGATACAGCACTGGCACCTACCTGACAATGTGGGAAACTATCAGGGTATGTCCTGTACACACACAGACAAAACATCAGACAATCAATGACTGCCCCATTGTTCTAGTTCCCAACATTAATAAAGTGATGGAAGATGTCATCCACAGTGGGATCAAGCAGCACTGCCTCAACACCAACCTGCTCGCTGAAGCTCAGTTTTGGCTCTCATCCCTTGGGCACATTGAAGCCTTGGTTTAACGATGTCCAACAAGAGAACACACAGTTGAATTCTCGAGTTGAGGTGACAGTGACTGCACTTAACATCATCATAACTGCATTTGACCAAGTGTCATATCTTGGATTAACAGCAAAATTGGAGCAAATAGGAATCGTCTGCACTGGCTGAAGTTATACCTGGTACAGAGGAAGGTGGCTGGTGTTGGTGGGGAGCAGCATCTCAGCTCCGCCGCAGGTCCCCAGGGGAGGGGTTTCTGAGTTAACCTGTAGCCAGAAATGGAAAGGCAGGGCACCAGACACCAACAAGATGATAGGGTTGTTCTCTCGTCAGATAGATGCGACTAGCAGCAGTTTAACTGGACAGTCATCATGTCTCAAGCAAGGGAAAGGTTGTGTAAGACAGCCCTTTTAAGGCACCTCATTCAGTGCTGGAAGTGAATCCACACTGTTGGCATTAATCTGCATTACAAACTAGCCGTCCAACTGATTGAGCTAACCAAGTCCTCGCTCAGTCCTTGGGGAAGATACTGTAACATTATTCTGTTCAGATATGTTGTTAGACACCTTTGTAGCAGGTGGAACTAGAAGCAAGTTTCCTAGCTCAGAGAGAGGGACAGCATCAGTGAGCTGTAAGAGTTCTCTCTGCCCTTGGCCCAATAATCTTCAGCTGCTTCATAAATGACCACCCCCTACTCAAGGAAAGTCACAACTGGGGATGTTTTCCAATGATTGGACAATGTTCAACACCATTCGTGATTTACTCAGATACTGGAGCAGTCCTTGTCCAAATGCAACAGGTCCTGGAACTCTGCAGGTGTGTGCTTAACAGTGACAAGTACCATTTCCATTACACACATGCCAGACAACGATTACCTCTGACAATAGAAAAGTGTACCATATCATTTAATGTTCAATGCCACCACCATCACTGAACACCCACCTAGCAATATCCCGGGGATTACCGTTAACCAGAACTGGACAGACCATATAATTTCATTTCCCAGTCCTGTGAAGGTAATTTGCTAAAACGTCGACTCTCCTGTACCTCAGGTGCTGAATGACCTGTTATGCTTTTCCAGTGCCAAACTTTGACACATATTAATTCATTGGCTGCAAGAATATGTCAGGGACAAGAAATCCTACTGGAATGACTCACCTCAAAATTTCGGAAAGCCTGTCTCCCATCAAAAAGACTCATGTTGAATGTGTGTGTGATTAAATACCTCCATTTGCCTGTGTGAGTGCAGCTTCACCCCTCATCCACTGACACTCAGAAGCAGCAATGTCGGCCATCTACACGGTGCTCTGCAGAAATTTGCCAAGGCTCCTTACAACGTATCTCTGAACCCGCGACCATCAAGAAGGACAAGGGAAGCAGATACATGGGACTACCATGTTCGCGTTCCAACCCAAGCCATTTACCGAGCTGATTGGGAAGCATGTTGCCGTTCTTTCAGTGTCACTGTTTCAACATCCTCCCTGATGGTATTGTAAGTCTACCTACAGCACATGGGCTGTGGAACCGGTCAATGTGACAGCTCACCCCCACCTTCTCAAATGCAACGAGGGACAGCCAATAAATACTGGCCTTATCATATTCCATGAATAAATTAGCATGAAAAATATTGTCCAGTCCTGCCCAATTCTGGACACTGTACTTGGGGTTTTGTGAGCTCTGGCTGGTTGGGTCCAGGCAGTAACCTATTTGATGTAAACAGCTGAAGGAATATGCTGTTTGAAACAATCGGACAGTCTGTCAGAGGCATGGCCTACATACCGAGCATCACACAGACACTGACAGTCACATCCCACATTACTCAGCTCTGAGACAGACAGAGGCAATTGAAAATATACTTATATCTGACTGACTTGTTTAATCACACAGTGATATTGTTGCCACGAACTTGATTATGAGTGAATATTAGCAGGGGAAAGTTAGGACTGCAGATGCTGGAGATCAGAGTCAAAAAATGTGGTTCTGAAAAAAGCACAGCCATTCAGGCAGCATCTGAGGAGCAAGAGGGTCGACTATTAGTTCAAAATATTAATACAAGAGAAAATAATTGCATATCTTCAAAGTCCTTGTACGTAATAATAATTTGGTCTTGGGTGTGGGAATGAGATTTATCATTTCAATGCTCCTTACTGTGAGTTGTGCACTGTTTTCATCATAATGTTGTTGTAAAAGTGAACGGAATAAATGGGTGGATTTTAGATTACATTACATTATATTGTGGAAATGTAATCTAATCTAAAATCTACCCATTTATTCCGTTCACTTTCATAACAACATTATGTTGAAAACAGTGCACAACTCAGGACGGAGCATTGAAATGATAAATCTCAGTCCCACACCCAAGACCAAATTATTATTAAGTACAAGGAATTTTGTGCTTATTGCACAATCTAAAAATTGGTATTATGAAAGGCTATTGAAACTTCAGTAAAGACATTTTGCTGTTAACGGTTAGAACAATGCTGCAAACTTTTGCACAGAGATTTCCAACTCAATTCACACACAAGATCATTGGGCTGGGATGATGCTGACCATCAATGGAGCTGCACAATTCTGTTTGGATACTGACATTGTGGGGCTAACATACACTGGATATTGTTTATGAGCGATTCAATGCAAGATGCCATGTGCTGCAGGAATCTTTCACCTTTATAACACCTTCATTCAGGATCGGGTCCAAGGTGCAGAATTACAGAGTTTAGATGCCATACTAGAAGAGATATACTTGCAGGACATGGCTGTTTACAGGTCATTGTTACAAATGTTGAACTGTGTCTGGATCAGTGCCTTGTGCTAGTTCATTGACCAGTTTTCCCCAATCACATCTCTCCGTTGTTTTGGTATGTCTCTAACTCGTCTATTGTGAGGGATTGTGACAGTAACTGCCCAGCTCCAGTTTGGAAACTATCTGGACAGATTTTGGAGATAGTCAGTGTTTTGCAGGTCATGGTGCGGGCCAGTAACACTGTGTCTGAATTCAGGCTTTTTTGCAAAGTCATTTCCAACAGCTTTGATGCCTGCAAGATGGTGTGTTCATTCATCTGAACATCAATCAGTTGTTTACTACAGTCACTGAATTGTGTAATAGTTAGCTGTGTGCTTTGGTAATTCAATTATTGTTCACTTCAATGGTTTTCAATTAAAAAATGATGTTTGGTTTATTTTAAAATATGTAAGAAACAAAGTGATATTAACTCTTCATTATACAAAATGTAAAAGTGACCTGTTTTATATATATATATATATATCCCACAGACGAATCAGCAACAGTCAGATATTATCTGTAAAGCAGGAGTCTGTGAATACGACTAATACCAGGCAACATCACCACCCTCTCTGTTAGGGTATGTCACACTGACAGGACAAGCCAGGCAGAGGGGGGCAGCTCCATGGTATATAGTCAGTATCGTGCTCAGCATTGGTGCTGAAACCTGTGGCTGCTGGACTGCTCTGTGGCAGGTTATGGGGGAATCAATAAAAGGGAAACATATAATTGACAACATCATCACCGATCTGCCTGCTGCAGATCCACCTCTCCATTTCATATATCGGTAAGAATGGTCACCGCACAGTCCTTATGGGGAACAGGGGCTTCCTTCACATTTTACAGACGACCCTCACCATGACATGTGGCTACAAACACATTGAGAAATTAATGATGATGCATCCATGAGGTGCAGTGGGCCACAGTCAGGGTCAGAATCATACTCTGTACAACTCATACAGTCTGCAACCTCACAGCCCAATATAACCCCCACTGTACAATAACCATCACAGCCCGACATACCTCCCACTGTACAGTAACCGTCATGGCTCAACATAGCTCCCACTGTACAGTAACCATCACGGCCCCAAATACCTCCCACTGTACAGTAACCATCACAGCCCGACAAACTTCCCACTGTACAGTAACCATCACACCCCGACATACCTCCCACTGTACAGTAACCATCACACCCCGACATACCTCCCACTGTACAGTAACCATCACGGCCCGACATACCTCCCACTGTAATGTAACCATCACACCCCGACATACCTCCCACTGTACAGTAACCATCACGGCCCGACATACCTCCCACTGTAATGTAACCATCACACCCCGACATACCTCCCACTGTTCAGTAACCATCACACCCCGACATACCTCCCACTGTAATGTAACCATCACACCCCGACATACCTCCCACTGTACAGTAACCATTAAAGCCCGACATACCTCCCACTGTACAGTAACCATCACACCCCGACATAACTACCACTGTACAGTAGCCATCACGGCCTGACATACCTCCCACTGTAATGTAACCATCACACCCCGACATACCTCCCACTGTACAGTAACCATCACACCCCGACATACCTCCCACTGTAATGTAACCATCACACCCCGACATACCTCCCACTGTACAGTAACCATCACACCCCGGCATACCTCCCACTGTAATGTAACCATCACACCCCGACATACCTCCCACTGTAATGTAACCATCACACCCCGACATACCTCCCACTGTACAGTAACCATCACGGCTCGACATACCTCCCACTGTACAGTAACCAGCACGGCCCCAAATACCTCCCACTGTACAGTAACCATCACGGCTGACATACCTCCCACTGTACAGTAACCATCACAGCCCGACATACCTCCCACTGTACAGTAACCATCACACCCCGACATACCTCCCACTGTACAGTAACCATCACACCCCGACATACCTCCCACTGTACAGTAACCATCACAGCCCGACATACATCCCACTGTACAGTAACCATCACACCCCGACATACCTCCCACTGTACAGTAACCATCACAGCCCGACATACCTCCCACTGTACAGTAACCATCACACCCCGACATACCTCCCACTGTACAGTAACCATCAAATCCCGACATACCTCCCACTGTACAGTAACCATCACACCCCGACATACCTCCCACTGTACAGTAACCATCACACCCCGACATACCTCCCACTATACAGTAACCATCACAGCCCGACATACCTCCCACTGTACAGTAACAATCACACCCCGACATACCTCCCACTGTACAGTAACCATCACACCCCGACATACCTCCCACTGTACAGTAACCATCACACCCCGACATACCTCCCACTATACAGTAACCATCACAGCCCGACATACCTCCCACTGTCCAGTAACAATCACACCCCGACATACCTCCCACTGTACAGTAACCATCACACCCCGACATACCTCCCACTGTACAGTAACCATCACACCCCGACATACTTCCCATAATACAGTAACCATCACGGCCTGACATATCTCCCACTGTACAGTAACCATCACACCCCAACATACCTCCCACTGTACAGTAACCATCACGGCCCGGCATACCTCCCACTGTACAGTAACTATCGTGGCCCGACATACCTCCCACTGTACAGTAACCATCACGGCCAGACTTACCTCCCACTGTACAGTAACCATCACAGCCCGACATACCTCCCACTGTACAGTAACCATCACAGCCCGACATACCTCCCACTGTACAGTAACCATCACAGCCCGACATACCTCCCACTCTACAGTAACCACCACAGCCCGACATACCTCCCACTGTACATTAACCGTCACAGCCTGACATACTTCCCACTGTACAGTAACCAGTACGGCCCCAAATACCTCCCACTTTCTGGTAACCATCAAGAACAGTACGATGGCTCAGTGCTGAGCACTGCTGCCTCACAGCACCAAGGTCCTAGGTTCAATTCCGGCCTTGGGTGACTGTCTGTGTGGAGTTTGCACATTCCCCCCGTGTCTGCGTGGTTTCCTCCCACAGTCCAAAGATGTGCAGGTCAGGTGAATTGGCAATTCTAAACTGCCCATAGTGATAGGCGCTTTAGTCTGAGGGAAATCGGTCTGGGTGAGTTACTCTTCGGAGGGTTGGTATGGACTAGTTGGGCCGAAGGCCCTGTTTCCATACTGTAAGGAATGTAAGGCCCTGTTTCCACACTGTAAGGAATGTAATCTACTCTCCAAGGTTCAAGTCAGGAAAATGATGGAATAATCACTTGTCTGAATGAGTACAGCTCCAACAATACTCTAATCTGGATTTACTAGCAACCGAAAACACAGTTGTGTGGGGAGGATCATGTCTCACAAACATGACTGAATATTTTGAGGAAGTGACAAAATTGATTGATGAGGGAATGGGGCTGGATGTTGGCCATTTGGATGTTAGCAAGGCCTTTAATATGGTTCCTTATGGCAGGCTCATACAGAAGGTGAAGTGAAAGGGGATCAGTTAGTAAGATGGATAGAGAACTGCTTGTTCTGAGAAGACAGAGTAGTGGTGGGTCAGTGCTTTTGTGATCTGTAAATAGATTGGCAGAGGTGCATGTTGTGAGGATGATTGCCAGAGAATACAGCGGGATATAGGCCAGCCGCAGATTTGGACCGAGAAAACACAGATGTAACTTTATCTGGACAGTTGCGACATGATGCGTTTTAGAAGGTCTAAAGCAGGAGAGAAATATAAAATGTATGGAAAAACTACTGATTGCATCAACATCCGAAGGGATCTTGGTGTACGGTTCCACAGTTCCCTGAAAGTGGAAACACATGTGGATAGGGTGATCAAGACATGCAACAAGACACTTGCAGACATGCATCAGAGCATGCAGTATGAAAACTAACAGGTCATATTGCAGCTGTAGAGGAACTTATTTCGAGGTACATTTAGAATATTGTGTACAGTACTGGTTGCCACACAATGTTGAAGTGTTGGAGAGGGTATGGAAAAATTTTACCAGCATGTTGTCTGGTTTGGAGGGTATTAGTCAGAAGGAGAAATTGAACATATCGGGTCTGTGTGCACCTGGGCATCATTGGATATGGGGCTACCTGATAGATATTTACACAATTATCAGAGGCATAGATAGAAGGACAGTTAGAGGCTTTTTTCCCCCAGAGTAGAAGTATCAATTACTCAGGACTGTAGGTTTTAGGTAAAAGGGAGAAATTTCAGGAGATGTGATAGGTAAGTTTCTTTTGCTGTTACAGACAGAATGCAAAGTGCCTGGAATGCAATGATAGAGGGGAAGAAGCCAATATAGCAAGGTTTAAGAGGGATCTTGGCACAAGTATAAGTAAGTAGGGAATAGAATGACATAGAGGGTGTCGGAGCAAAAACTTTTGTTTTAACTTTAGAACGGCATCATGTGTCAGTGCGGGCTTGCTGGGCTGAAGGGCCTGTTCCTGTACTGGATTGTTGTTAAAGTCAAGATTTGAGCACGGGAGAGGCGAGATCCTCACTGAATGATTACTGATGATCAACAGTCACATTATTGTGGATCCACCCCCTCATCAACTTGCCGCTTCATATCCTCCCCCACTGTGGGGAAATTCAGTATGGAGAATTTGACATGAAAGTCAGACCTGTTACCTGGTGACTCCATCTCGGCGCTTGCTCCTGCAGACTTCTATCCTGAACAGCAACGTCTCGGGGGACACTGCACAGAGAGAAGCTGCATGTCCTCCACACCCACCAATGATGGCATCTGACACATGCCAGCCTCACCATGCCATCCCAGCACATTTCGGACCCACTGACAGTACGCTTCTGTACTTCAATGCTGCAGCTCAGGGTGCACTGACAACTCTCATTGCAATGCTGCTGCAAGGACACTGTGCTCAGGGGCACACACCCAGCTCATGTACTGTCCCTCTGGGCTGCTCACTCCGTGTTTGTACACACTCGCTTTGAACTGACTTGAATGCTCACAGAATTATTGCCTTGCCTTACCCTGTCTTTAGCAGCGTTTCCCCTCAGCTAGAGCTACCTGATTCACCCATCTGCTGTGTTGTCTTGGTGTTTAGCAGGGACACAAACTCAGGAAGCTTGATATCATTGTCCACAGTCAGTCACGGTGCCCAGCACAGTGAGTAAGGGGGAGTCTCAGATCCCAGTCCGGGAACTTGGACACGGTAAATCAGCCTCTCATGGTTGTTAGGGTCAGGATCCTCACCCTGTGAGGGGGTGAGGAGATGAATGTTAGGCTGCCACATATCCCTCTTTGCCCTTTGTGCCCGAGTGTGGGATGGTTCCTTCTGGAATGTGACAATTACCAAGTAGGATTCGGGAAATGGAAGTGGTTGGTACAGCTGTTAATGCTGGGACAGCTGGGGGAAAGGTGTCGAGGTGCCCTGAGTGAGTGAGTGGGCAGCACAGACACTAGGCAGAGTTGGGCAGAGGGGCAGAGAAGAGATTACAGAGAGACTGAGAGAAGGTGCTGCATTCAGTGAGAGTGGGAGAACATGAGCCTTGGTGTGAAGCGGGTGCAGTAACAGAGAAAGTGAGAGTGAGGTCACAAAGTGCAGATGGTGGCACTTACCCTGGCACAGGGGAGAAGGTCACTGACCTTCTTCCTATACTGCTGGATATTTACCCAGAAGGCTGGCACCTCACTGACCCAGGGAGCAGCCTCTGACCAAGCTGGCAGGGTCTGGTGTCATAGCTTCCCCTGCAAGCCCTGGAGGGAGATAATGTCCCTCTCATGCACCATGTCATACACCAGGACCAGGGCCTTGCCCACAAAGTGGGGCCCCAGTTTTACCACTTCTGCCATGTCCAGGCCAATTTCGACTTCACAATCTAAGAGTAAAATTACTTTTTAAAGATGGCTCCTGGAAACAGGGAGGCTGGTAAAATCTGGGGTATCCAGGCAGAGGGCAATTCTTACGAAGAAGGGGAAAAATCATCACGTTAGTGTCAGATGAGAGGAAGACCACGCAGGCAGGGAGGGTATAAGACAGATTGGGGATGGTATCATGAGAAAATGCAATTCACCTTGTCGAGAGAAACACTCCATAAAACCCGATTAAAATGAGACTTGACCAAATCATAAGATGGGTTTGGCCTCTGTCTGTCTGAATCAAAATAGGGATGAAATATTGGGAGCAACAAACTTGGAACGGAGAATTATACAGGAGATTCAATTCCTTAAAAAGTGGTAACACAATGTTCCCGACTGTTAAAAGGTGCCGGGGAAAATCCCCTGCCTTATACTTACCTACATTATCAAATCCTTCCTGAATGCAGGGATGGTGCCGGAGGAATGGAAAACGGCTAACACTGCAACTTTGTTTAATGTGGAGCAAGGGACTAACTGAATAGGTCGAGGCTAGAATTCTGAGACAGTGGATAAACTGTCACTGAGGAAATCCCAGGGACTCCAGGACAGTCGGCCTTGATGTTTTCAAGGAAGATCGTGTGTAATTAATCTGACAGTGTCGGTTTGAAGCAGTTACTTGTACCTGCATATGACCTACTTGGATTTGACAAGAGATCCCATGGCAGACTGTTTAAAACCAGAAACTATGGGGTCCACGTGAATGGAGCAAACAACCCAGAGAAATGCAAGGCAAGGCATTTGGGGACATCAACAAGAGAGAGGAAGACACAATAAATGAGAGTATGGTCAGTGTGGGCAGATAAATGAAGGTAGCTGGACAGATCAATAATCTTTTTAATGCAGCAATTGGCATGATTTCCTCTGTCAGCTAAAATACAGAATTTCAGAGCAGGAAGCTTATGCAGGAACTGTATAAATAATGAGTTCAGTCACAGCTTGGGGAATGTATACAGTTCTGGTCACCCGATTACATGGAAGGATGGAATTGGACTGGAGAGGGTACAGAGGAGATCCGTTATACTGTGACAGTGGAAGTGCAGTTATGGGGAAAGATAGGGGAATGGAGGATGCTGAGAGGAGATTTGATTAGGGTGCACATATTGTCAGGAGCCTGGGTAGAAAGGGAGAGAACATTTTGCTCTTGTTGTAGAATTGCATTACAAACGGTGAATATTAAATGTAATTAATTGAAATATTAGCGAAGTGCTGAGGAAGGTTGTTATTTCACCCAGAGTATGGTCGAGATCTGGGAGTCACGCATGGAAGTGGAGTAGAGGTAGAAACTGTCAAACCATTTTAAAAAGGTGCCGGGAGCTGAACTGGAAGGCCTATCGTCTCTGGGGAGAGAGAACTAGGGCTTCAAAAATAACATTACATCTCGTCCAATGTAGACAGTGTGCAGAGTGATTTCCTCTATACTGTACTATTTTATGAAGTTTTCAAGGGTTACCAATATCTGACAGGATCAATACGCAGGAATGAAGGGAGAAAACAGGGAGGAGCAGTGTGTGAATTGATTATCATCACAATGATACTGATCCCAATCTTTATACACAGTGTACTTCACTGTGTTAGCCTTTTTATCCTTCCTGTGTAAATGGTAAACCCCTTTGATATATCCAGTTCTCGGTCATTGTCACACTGGAGCCACATCTCCATTATGACAGCTCCATCTGACCTGGTTCATGCTATTTAAAACTACCATTTCATTGGCCTTGTTGAAACGTTAGGAAGGAATTCAGGGATGGCAGCAAGTGCAAAGTCCAGGATTGCTGTAGGGTCCAGAGGTGGTTAGAGAGATAGGAAGTTGTGTGAAAGTTATGGGATATTGCAGGGATCTGGGTTGTTCTAGAGGCTGAAGAAGATTACAAAGACAAGAATAGTTTTAGGTTATGTTGAAGTGAAAATGAAGCTGGAGCAGCAAGATCAATATTCTGGCTACGAGAGCCTTGGAGAGAGAAACCCTCCCCGACACCTGATGAAAATGTTACCGGGACAATTTATCACATGATTTATTTATCTTTATTTCTCGGCTCCAGAATTAAAAAAAATCTGTCCACTGTGCCTGCATACTGCCAGTCTCTGAAACATCCTACATGTTCCATGACCCTTCCCACTTCTGTTAACCCACTAGTTTCTACAAACATTCCTATTTGTGTAAAGGTCTCCATGCCCTATGAAGCTCCCTGTTTCGAAACCCCCTTCCTCCTTATGGAGAACGTCACACACAAACGGCAGACCGAGTCTTTGGAACCAGTTAGTGATTAGGAAGAGACATTTTGGGTGGAGAACAGTGAGACGGAGAGTTTGTAGAAAACAGGAAAAAAAGCTTGTATTGGTCCTGCAGGAGATTGATAACAGGAGGATCGACTGAAAGGTACAGGACAACCATTGGGGACATTTACAGAGACAGCATTGGTGAAACTGCAGGAGGTTTCAGAGACTAGGGGATTTGTAGGTGTTAATTAACCTTAGAGATACGTGGAGTGTTTTTACAGTGATTGGAACGAGGTCAGTCAGGTAAATCTCATTGATACGTGTTACCTGATTGGGACTGTTAACTGGCTCTAATCAGGGAATCCTGGCTCATAAATAAACAGAAGCATCAGGGGCTCTGTTAACTATAAGAGCCGGCTCTGAGCGTGCTTGGGTCAGTGCCATGGATCATGCATGAAGAAATAAAAGGTGATTTGGTAACAGGATACCAGCCTCTGTGGAGTTATTTCAGTTTTAACATCTGGTAGATATTACAGAGAGAGGGAGGGTTGGGGGAATTTCCACAGATCAAGACAGGTTTAGAATCTGGAGGTTGCAGAGACAGTGAGCTGTGTCGGGCTGACGGTGGTTACAGAATCAGGAGCATGGTTGCGACTAGAGGATGTTACACAGCTGGTTAGGTATTGGATTAGATTACACAACAGGGAAAATTGTAAGACCTTGAGCAAAGAAAATAGATTGGCAGTGTTGTCAGTGCTGGAGAACGTTGGAGACATAATGAACACTGTAGTGCCTGGAGTTTATGGAGATATTGCAATCTGTCAGGGCAGGAGGAGGTTAGTAAGGTTGATTGTTGTGTGGATTGGAGGAGATGGCAAAGATTAGGTTTCTATGGATCAGATAGTTGCAGAGAAGGGGAGAGCTGTAAAGACTTGAGAAATATTTTATAGAGAGAGGAAAGGTTATTGGGGCTGGAGGAGATTCCAGAGAATGAAGGTTTTTATGGCCTGTATGAGTTACAGAGATAAGGACGGCGACATTGGCTGATGGAGATTTAGAATGTATCATACAGGATCGATGAGGTTATAAAGACTGGATATTTATGGATTTGGAGGACTCTCAAGACATCACACGGAATGACACAGACGCCTTTTGGCACAGAAGGATGTCATATGGTCGATCATGGCTACACCAGCTCTTCAACTGAACTCTTTGCTGAGTAATGATCTCCTCCTTCATTCACATCCTCACATTTGTTTTGTATCAAATATCATCTAATCGCCTCCTGAATGTTTCAGGCAAACATGGATCTACAACGCATCTAAGTGCATCGTAACTACTTGCAAAGATCTTTTTCCAGGTATAAATCCTCTTTCTAATTTCGACGCAGCCTTACTCCATCTTTTGATGTGCTCGTTATGAGGGGCCCACAGGAGGATTCCGGGACAGCTCTACGGTGGCTCTGTTTTCCCATAATTCACCTCTGCTCTACCATCTCCCCTCTGAACCTCCAGCATTCCTCGTGGCTCTTAATTCAATTCTCCATCTGACACAAATTCTATTGTTATTCACACGAAGCAGCATTGGGGTTGTTTATCCTGCCGTTGCTATTTGAGGGACCATTCCTCAACTGGACCCAAGTCATCTCGTCTTTGCAGGGAGCCCATGGTTCAGTTTGTCATTTTCTGACCAAATTCGTGTTCCAGTCAAACCTTCCCAGCTTCATTCTTGCCCCACTGAAGGCTGCTCTCAGTCAACTCATGTTTCTCACTCTCAATTACTGATTTCATTCTCGACCATCATCCTGAACTTTACAATAAAATGATCTCTGCGCCCCAAAATCTTCCCCTACTGACACTGGATCTACTTGCCCCATATTTTTCCAAGGACCAGGTCCAATAGTACATGCTGTCTTGGGCTGGACACATACTCCTGCAGTAAGCTCTCCTCCATGTAATCTAGGAATACTCGAACCTCGTGACCCTGCAACACCAATAACACAGTTAATATCAGTTAATATTCTCTCCGTCATTTTTTTTTTGGTTTCTGGCCGACAGACTGTACCTCACAGTGTAATTGTATATTTTTTGTTCTGTAGCTCCAGCCAAATTAATTGTGTCCTTGGACGGATCAACTTTCTCTTGGACTCCTAAACTAATGCTAATTTAAACCAGTACTTTTCCCTTCATCCTTTCCCTTCACTTCTATCATTTTGTAATTCTGTATCCCCAGCAAGATTTGACACCCAGTCCTGCCATTTCTTGAGCCAGATTTAGACACACCAATCTGCATCTGTAACTCCACACACTCCGAGTATTAATGTCTATGCAGAGAACCTCAGATTAAGGCTTTCTTTCTTGCTCCATCTTCCACTGATAAACTTGTTGTTGTAAATTAGTACCAACTGTATCTCCCAGTATTTTGAGAATCCTGGTAGTCTCCTCTAATATTCCTTTTTGGATCCTAAGCACAGGCCAAGTTATTTTCAATCCCTCCCAAAAAACCCCGTAAGAAATTCAGTCCCGGCTCTGTCACGTTAGCCCATCCACCTTGCACAATTTTGCTGCCTTCCTCAGAACCAGTCCCAATGTCCCAGGGATCTGAAGCCCTTCCTGCTGCACCATCGTTCCAGTCACACTCTCATCTACCTAAAACTCAGAGTTCTGTTCTCACTTTGACACGGCACTGGCAGTAACCAGCGGGATTGCTACATTTGAGGTCCTGCTTGCTAACCATCCACCTAGCTCCCTAAATTCTCATTCCCAGACCACTTCACCCATCCTACCCAGGTCATTCCTACCAGCATGGACGTGACCTTGGACTGCTCACTGTACCCCAGACGAATGTCCTGCAGACACAGTGACATTCTTAACCCCACTATCCTGGAATTACAGAAACACAGACATCTTCTTCAATTTCTTGAATCTCCTGTGCCTATTGTTCCTCCTTCCTTCTCCCTCCAATCCTGTACAGTCAGGCTGCTTGTGGGGCCACAGACATGGCTCTGACTGCCCTCCCTTGAGCAGCCTACATCTTAATCAGCTTCCAAATTGACAAACTGAATTGGCAGGGAGATATCACGGTATTCCTGGATTCCCTGACTGTTTCTCTTCGATTGCCTAGTCCCCCATTCCCTTCCTTATTCCAGGCTGTCATGTCTGCAGGGTGATCTGCTCTCTGTGTGTGCTATCCCCATAACTCTCAGCATCACAGAGTCTCGAGTCACTGTCTGATCTCAGAGACCCCGTGTTCATCTAGGAAACGAGCAGGGGCTATGACTTCCCAATGTAACAGAACACAATTTCCATCTGACAAACGTGTCTTGCCATGTCGTAAAATGCAACAGTCTAGAATAACTTAAATAATTACTTAGAATGAAGTTAACATCCGGGAAATAACAATATGGTTAAGTCCCTTATTCCACTGCGGCTTACTGAGGGTAATTTACTATATTGGCTCAGAATTTCACATTCTCTCTTATTTCTGAGTTCAAACCTTACTTCAGAAGTTGAAAAAATAACTTTGCTGACTTACAGCAATTAACTGATAGTCGTTAATAACGGTGTATTTATCAGCCAATGAACTTACAGCATTTTCTGTGATGGCTCTTGCACTTCTTCCAAACTCAGTGCAGGCAGGTCGCAGCAGCAGAAAGTTATATCTGTGACTCCCAGGTATGTGTAATCCTCCAGCTCCCACTCCACTCTGCTTCCTCACAGGGTCACTGTCTCTGTAACTCCCAGGTACGTGTAATCCTCCAGCTCCCACTCCACCCTGCTCCCTCACAGGGTCACCGTCTCTGTGACTCCCAGGGATATGTAATCCTCCAGCTCCCACTCCACTCTGCTCCCTCACAGGGTCACTGTCTCTGTGAATCCCAGGGACATGTAATCCTTCAGCTCCCACTCCACTCACAGGGTCACCATCTCTGTGAATCCCAGGTACGTGTAATCCTCCAGCTCCCACTCCACTCTGCTCCCTCACAGTGTCACCATCTCTGTGACTCCCAGGTATGTGTAATCCTCCAGCTCCGACAACAATCTGCTCCCTCACAGGGTCACTGTCTATGTAACCCCTACTTACGTGTAATCCTCCAGCTCCCACTCCACTCTGCTCCCTCACAGGGTCACTGTCTATGTAACCCCTACTTACGTGTAATCCTCCAGCTCCCACTCCACTCTGCTCCCTCACATGGTCACTGTTTCAGTGACTTCCATGGATGTGTAATCCTCCAGCTCCCACTCCACTCTGCTCCCTCACAGGGACACTGTCTCTGTGACTCTCAGGTGTGACTCGGCCTTGATCCTCAGTGCTGACTTATGTCCTCCTACTTTGCTGCCTCTGTAACTCGCAGGTATGTTAGACTCATGCTCCTGCTCCAAGTTGGTCCCTCACATGGTCACTCCCTCTGTGACTCGGTGCTGGTTTCGAGCCTCCTGCTCTGCTTTTTCTCCAACTCCAAGTCCCTGTCGGTCCCGACCCTCGCTACTGATTAATATTCTCCCGCTCTCTCTCAGGTTCTCTGTCCTTGTGACTCCCCAGTAATGGCAGGCCTCAAGCCTCACCTGAGATTTATAACATCCCATTCTGCACTGCTGTCTTACAGAATTACTGTTGTGCCTGGAAAACAGTGGAAAAGAGGAGGATTAGACAGAGCAGAGGGTGTCACAGTGATTGAGCGAGCTATATGGAATGGAACAGGTTATCTGGGGAGCTAGGCAGATCTGCAGCAAATGAAGAAGTTTGCTAGAAGACACAGCGAGAGTTGCAGATACTGAAGAAGGCAAAGGACATAGAGAGATAGTGGCTTATTCATGACGGAGCTCTGTACAGGCTAAAGGGCTTTTTCTGTGTTGATTACAGAGATGTGTAGTCTTCAACAAATGCAAATTGATAGCCAGCAAGTTTCGTATGGTACTGGAGACTGCTGGATGTTACAGAGTTCGAAGACTTGCAGTAACTGGGGGGTAATATAAACTTTTGGAGCACTGGTGGTGTTCAAAATCCCTCAGGACATGAGGAGGTGCAGAGAATGGGAGCATTCCAAATAATGGGATTGCAGGGGCTGAAAGCCCTGAGTTGTATAAGGAGGAAGAAAATTGCCAATTTAGCACATTCAACCATTGTAATTACAGAGATTTAGGAAGGGAACCTGTGCTATCATTGATTACAGTAAAATGGAGTGTGACAGAAGCTGAAGGGGTTACACATTTTAAAAGGGAGAGATTTTGGGTGATCAGAAGTTTAAACAAGAATAAAGAAATTTCAGTGATCTCTAGCACAGATGGGAATGGAGGAGGTGAGATAGCGTGAGGAACTGTCAGATTTATATGGTAGGGAGGATGTCAGATATGAAAGGAAGAGCTGTGTTGTCTGTATGCAGTTACAGACGTGAGGAGTGTTGAAGCGCCTGCTGGAGGCTACACAGATAACAACAGTTCCAACGGCTGGTGCAGTGGCTCAGGAAGGCAGCTCACTACCACTTTCTCAGGGACAACTCCAAATCGCCAATAAATGCTGGCTCAGCCAACAAAGCTCATGTTCACCAATGAATGAAGGAATAAAAGATCTACAAGTAGCACTGAGGTCACTCAGGAAGGCCCTTTCAACAGTACTTCACAAACCCAGAACCATTATTCCCTGGAAGGACAGGAGCTCCAGGTGCATGGGAACACCAACATTTCCAAGGTGCCCTCCAAGACACGCTCCATCCTCCCAGCACTATGTCTGTCCCTATGCCCAAAGGACTGCAATGGGTCAGGAAGACAGCTCCCCACCACCTTCTCCAGGGAATTACAGATGGGAAGGTAATGGTGAAACTCTGCTGTTTACAGCCAGACAGAAAAATAAATCCAGCAGTGGGTGTGAAATGACATTTCCGTTTCAGAACAACATGCTGAACATGGATAGATGATTTGTCTGATTGGCACAAGGCAGAGAGTGTGAAGAAAGGGGTCTTTTTCACAATGGGAACTGGTGATGGGGGAGCTCCGCAGGGGTCAGTGTTGGGACTACACTCAACACGTTATACATTAATATTCTGGACAAAGAATATGAAGCGTACAAGAAATGGCTTTCCAAGAAAGATCCCAGGGATGAATTTTGTGTCATATGAGGAGCAGGTGAAGTCTCTGGGTCTGCACCTGATGACGTTTAGGTGGCAGCGGCTGTAGAATCTTATTCAAACTTACAGAATACTGAGGGGCCTGGATGGAGTGGATGGGGGCAAGATGTTTCCACGAGCAAGAGAGACGAGTGGCCAGGGGCACAGCTTCAGAGTGAAGGGAGGGCCCTTCTGAAGAAAGATGTGGAGGAATTTATTCAGCAAGAGGGTGATGGATATGTTTAACTCATTGCGTCATGGGGCTGTGGATGCTAAGTGATTCAGTGTATCGAATTCAGAGATAGCTCGGTTCTTGATGAATAAGGAGATCAAGGGTTACCCGGAGTCAGTCAGACACTGGGGTTGAGAAACAATTCAGCCATATTCAAATCGTGGAATAGACCCAATGGACCGAATGGCCTAATTCTGCTCCTATACATGATGGTCTTATGGTCTGCGTTTTTTCCATAGGTTTCTAAGTATGCAGTTATTATTTCTGGCATATTGTTTACCATACATTCCAGCACTTTCCTGATGATTGCTGTCACCTCTTGGTTTCAGATATACTGCAGAAAGCTACATCACAGACTAACTTGAGAATCATTGTGTATACATCTCAGAAAGGTGGCATACAGGGCCAGCAGGACATAGAGAAGGCAAATGGAATGCTGGCATTGATCTCAAAGGGAATGGAGAATTAAAATAGGGAATGCTTGTAATAACTATAGAGGACTCCAATCAGCTCACATTGAGAATACTGTGAACAGGTTTGGTCCCCTATCTGGAGGGAAAATGCCCTTGCAGTGGAGGCAGCCCAGAGAAGGTTCACAGACTGTTCTTCAAAATGGAGGGATATTGATGAGAAGAAGTGGAGAGGTTGAACTTACAGTCATTAAAATTTAGAAAATGAGGCAAATTTATTGATATGCTGAGGACTATTGTGTTCTTACAGATTCGGCACTGAGAAATTGTTCCCCTGAGCAAGGATCTGTAACCGGAGATAAAGGGGAATACAGATACCAGAGAAGCTAACAGAGAAAAGCAGGGTTGTAGAGACTGGAGGATGTTACAGAGTTTGGTTTGAGATCACTGTTAGTGGTTAGAAATCAGATAGTTGTCGGGCTTAAATATGTCAAGGAAATATACAGGGTTATCAGTCCTGAAGGATTACAGCGATAGCGAGGAATATAGCGACTAGAGATTACACAGATGGGGTGGCCGTTGGAGCTTAAGGAGATACAGAGACTGGGAGTGTTCTCGGGACTGGAGATTACACAGATATTGGTGGTAGTTGGAGCTTTAGGAGAAAGGGAGGATTGTAGGCACTGATTGTAGACAGTTGGGGTGGTAGTTGGAGCTGGAGGAGTTTGTAGAGCCCGGGAGGATTGTTGGTGCTGGGAGTTACATTGACATAGACAAAAGTTGGAGCTGCATGAGAGAGGGAGATAGAGAGGGGTGAAGGGTCTGAATCAGTTCACACAGCCAGGGAGAAGTGTAGGGATTGGAGGAGCCAGAGATACTAAGGGTTGTAGGTCTGAAGGAGCTCAGAGAGCTAGTGAGGACTGTGAAGGCAGGTCTGCAGCATTCCCATCAGTTATACAGAGATGTGGAGTGCTGTTCTGGAGGAGGTTACAGAAATCAACAGGGTTGCAGATTATGGAAGATATTACAAAGACAGTGAGCTGTAGTATTTGAGGAGGTTACAGGGACAGGATTCATTGAGGAGTTGGAGGCTGCTACTGGTGTTAAACATGTTGCAAGAGATCAATATCCTTACATCAATCAGGGGGATTGGAAGCTCTGGAGATGAAAAATGAGAAATGCAGTAACTGAAGAATATCACAGAGATGGGGAGGAACATATGAGGGGCATTAATCACTCGGATGTGAAAGCAGAAGGTATCTTTAGTAGGTTTGCAAAAGACATGAATGGTGAGGGTAATGTCCAAGGTGAGGGGGATGGTCTCAGGCTGCAGTCTGAAGGTTGAGGCTGGGACAGAATTTCAGCAGAGCAATTTCAATTGATAACCAATTAAGACCACAGCAGGCAATGAGGGAAAACTGATGAACTAAGCTGCATTTATTTTGATGTAACATACCTGACAGGTCAGGTAGGTGAACGCACGGCATAGATGGGAATATGGGACTGGGAAATCACAGGAATTACAGAAACACAGCTGAGGGACGGACTGGACTCACAAATCATTGTTCCAGAGGACAGATTCAACAGGAAGGATAGAAGGGGAGACAAGAAAGTAGGGGGAGTGGATCAGTGAAAACATCACTGCTGCACTGAGAGAGGATATTCCTGAGGATCGCCCAGTGAAGCTGTGTTAGTGGATCTGAGAAATAAGAATGAATAATCAGTTTGATATGACGGTACTACAGGCCTACAGTAGTCAGCGGGATATTGAGCAGCAAATATGTCGGAGATCTCAGATATCTGTAAGAATGATAGGGATGTAATGGTCGGGGATTTTAACTTTCTAAACCTAGACTGGGACTGCCAGAGTGTTCACAGCTTAGATGGGAGGGATTTGTTCAGTGTGTTCCAGAAAACTCTCTCAATCAGTATGTAACTAGCCTGGAGAAAGGGATAAAAGCTGACCTCCCCTTGAGAAACAAGGTAGAAAAAGGGGTTGAAGTGTTTGTGGTGGAGCACTTTTGCAAAGTCACCACAATTCTATTAGTTTGAAAATAGCGATGGAAAAGGACAGGCCTCGTCCACAAGTTAAAGATCAAAACTGGCCTTGCCCCGTCCAGAAGGTATTAGGCAAGACTGTCCAAAAGCTAATTTGTGGAGGCTGTTTGCAAGTAAAGGAACGTCGGGCAAGTGGGATTCTTTCAAAAGAGTGATAAATTAATATTTCAGGGCCAACATATTCCTGTTAGTGTGAAGGACAATGCTGACACAATTGGGATACACCGGATGACTGGGGATATTGAGGTTCTGGTCAAGACAAAAGGGGGCACATGTCATATACAGCCAGCTGGATTAAGTCAATCCCTTGAAGAACATTGTGGGTGTAGTATTACTCTAAAGATGGAAACCATGAGGGCGTAAAGGGGTACTGACAGAGCTTTGGCACAGAAGGTTCAGGAAAATCCAGAGAGATTCTACTAGTATATTGAAAACAGAAGAATAACTCGGGACAGAATGTGACCCCTTAAAGATTAATGTGTGTGAACCCACAGGAAATGGGTGTGGTCCGAAACAAACACTTCACGACAGAACTTACTGTGGAAAACACACTGGAAAGCAGACAAATAAACAGTGATGTTTTCAAGAGAGTCCACATTGGAGAACAGGAGGTGCTGAAGGTTTTCAAACATATTAAAATTAGACAACTCCCTGGGAACTAATCAAGTATATCCCAGGACATTGGGGTAAGTTAGGGAAGAAACTTACAACGATTGTTCGATCACTGACAGCCAAGGGTGGTGAGCTCGGAGCCTGGAGGTTGCCTAATGTTGGGCCAGTATTTAGGAAAAGCTGCGACCGAAAGCTGGGGACAGAGACGGAAATCTGGGGACATAAACACCAATTAGCTTGATGTCAGTGCTGCCAATGTTGTTGGAAGCAATTCCACGGGACAGGACTTACATGCGTTTGGAAAGGCAACGATTGATTAGGGATAGTCAGCATAGCTTTGTGCATACAAAGTCATGTCTCTCAAACTTGATAGAGTTTGTTGAAGAGGTGACCAAGGAGATGGATGAAGGCAGAGCAGTGGACGTTGTCTATACTGACTTCAGCAAGGCCTGAGACAGGGTTTAGCGTGGTGCACTGGTTAGTAAGGTAAGATCACATGGGATCAGGGAGAGGGAGACAAACAGACACAAAATGGGCTTGACAGTAGGAGACAGAGGATGGTGGGAGAGGATTGTTGTGCAGACTGGGGGGCTCTGACCAGCGGTGTGCCATATGAATCGGTGCTGGGGTCACGCATGTGTATTATTGACATATTCAAGAATATATGAATTCTTGTTACTAAGTTTGTGGATAGCAAAATAAGAGTTATAGTGGGCAGTGAATACAATTATCAAAAGTGATATTAACCAATTGAGCCAGTTGGTTAAGAAATAAAAGATGGAGCTGAATTCAGGTATTTGATTTTGTTAAGACAAACCAGGGACGACTAATACAATCAATAGCAGAGCTCTGGACTGTGTTGTCGAACGGAGAGAGACCAAGGGCTGCATTTACATTGTTCCTTGGAAGTGGCATCACAGGTGGACAGGAAGGAGAAAGCAGATTAGGCAGACTAGCCCTCATGGGTCAGAGCATTGAGTACATGAGTTGGTCCATCATGATATGGCTGTATCAGACATTGCTGGGTCCCGAGTTGGAGTACTGTATAGAATTCTGATCCTCTTGCTTTAGGAAGCATATTCTGAAACTGTAAATGGAGCGAAGATTGCCGAAGATGTTACTGATACTGCAGGGTTTGACAGAAACAGAGAGGCTGGATAAGCTGGAAAGCAACATGGGTGAAATTAGATCGATTTGGCAGATAAGGTTAAGGATAATCCAAAAAGATTCTACAGCATACAAGTACAAAAAAGCTACTAGAGAGACAATAAGGTCCCTCAAAGATCAATGAGGCAATCTATGCCTAGAACCACAGGAGATGGCTGCGACCTGAAATGAATATTTCATGTCAGAAAGTACTGTGGACAAAGATTAGGAAACAAAAGAAAGAAACAGTGATGTCTTGAAAAGAGTCCCCATTACAGAAGAGGTAGTGATGGAGGTCTTAGAACACAAAGGTAGAGAAAGGTAGGAAAGGTAGGTCCTGAACAAGTGTATCCCAGAACATTTAGGCAAAGTCGCAGTGGGGACCGTGGCAGAGATATTTGTATCATTATCCTTCGTATTTCCATTAGGTGTAGGTGTCTGAGGGGCGACCTTATAAAGGTTTATAAAAACATGAGGGGTATACGTAGGGTGAATAGTGAAGGTCTCTACCCCAGTGTAGGGGAATCCATAACTAGAGGACATAAATATGAGGTGGGAGAGGAAATACTTAAAAACGACCAGAGGAGAAATTTTCCACACAGAGAACGGTGCACATATTGAATGAGCTGCGCTGAAGTGGTACAGAAAAGTACAATTCCATCATGGAAAAGACATTTGGGCAGGTAAATGGAGAGGAGAAGGTTTGACGGGATAGGGACCAAACGCAGGCAAATGCGACTCCTTCAGGAACCGTGGTCACAATGGACTAGTTGGATCGAAGGAACCATTTCTGATCTGCATGGCACTTTCTACAGTTATTGGAGGAGGAGACTACTGAGATAAGGCATGTTGTAGGCACTGAAGCAAGTTACAGCGATGGATATGGTAGTCTGGAATGCAGTATATTTCAAATATGTGGAGGGACTATCAGGAAGAGAAGAGGTTACAGGAACAGGAACTGTTATAGGAGTTAAAAATTATTGAAGACACTGGTCCACGAGACATGGTTTATGTACAGTGTTAGAGAGAGAACGTAGAACAGAAAGATCCCAGGCAGCATTCCCACACACTCATGGAAAGCCTGCTTTCCTCTCTGTTATACTAATGTTCTCTAAGACATCACAAGCCTGGATAGATATCTGTGACACTCCCGATGCTGTCTCAGTTCAACAAAACTTACACTAGGGGTGGTAATTGTCCTGGGGTGTGTCTGTACTGTGCTCCCCCTCCAACACTGTATCTAAGTCATGTCTTGTTAGCCAATGGTTGGAGCCCTCTCATTGCTCTCTGCTCTGTTCACTGTGAGTGATGTTAATTCACTGCAGGATTTCTTGAAGGTTCTAGATCTCCCTGCCCTTTGTCTCTCTGGCTGACCAGCCATCTTCAATGTGGTGATGGACGAAATACCCAGTAGTTGGGAAGTCTATTTTTCCTGAATACCTGCAGGAGAGAGAGAAATAGACAGGATGGGAAATTAGACTGATGCAGTGAGGATTACACATAGAGAATGGCAGTGAGTCCCACAGAGATCTGGAAAATCCCAGTCTCCATTCCTGGCCTGTGCTCTTGTGTCTCCCTGCAGTGGAGAATTCTGTTGGTTCAGGATCTGGAGTAGATCTGTAAGAGTGAGAGACACTGACAGAGGCAGAAATTGGACCCCCACAATGAGGAATACCACATGGAGAGAAACGGAGTATTATCACCAGATTGCAGGAAGGTATCAGGATCAAAAAATCATGAAGGAAAAGCAGGTTTAGCTCCATGATGCACTGGTATCAGTGTTCAGGGATGAATAGCCTGTGAGCAGGCGAGGTGAACGCCTAGTGGTGTTATTGCTAGAGCAAGTATCCAAAACCTCAGCCAATGTTCAGGGGCAGAAGGTTTGAACCGCACCATCTGAAATGGTGGGATCTGAAATAAATTATTTTAAAAATGGTAATTGACAATCTAAAAATACCATAACAATAGATCCAAATACTTCGCCTTTCAAGAAGGACATTTGCCCACCATCACGTGGTCTGCCTGACATCCCCACAGCAAACGTTTGTCTCTCAATTACCCTCTGAAATGGCCGACCAAGTTTACTCAGCTGAACGGCAGTGAGGGCTGGGCAAGAAAGGCTGGTTAGTCAGATACATCCATATCCCATACTTGACTTTTAAAAAAAATCCATTCCGATGGTCCCACTGAAACTGTGCTGGGGCTAGTGTCCTGGCCAATCATGTCAGTAGGTTTATGGACAGGACTTTAAACTGACAGAGAGGATGCAGGGACAGGTGAAAGGAGCTTTCCAAATCGAAAGAGAAAAGGTGAAGCATAGGAACAGCATGGGGATGTGGCTGAAGACAAGCAGAAAGGAACAGGATGGGACAGTGTTTAACTAAAACTTTCCATCAGCGAATCGATTTGTGACAGGAAATTGTGGGAAAGAATAAATTACGCATTTTTTGGAATGGACAAAGTCTCTTCAATAAGGTGTTTGGATTTGTGACACAGAGGTGAAAGAGATTTAAACTCCACAGATACGTGGTGACAGGACGAACAAAAGGTGAACAGGAATATTCAATAGTTCACAAACTTGCAGAAATTCGGGCAAAATGGGTAACGCTAACAAAATTGGATACCAAAGGCATTACAGAGGAAGCATTTGGCTGCAGATCATGAAGTAGAGTCAGTTTGAATGTAAATTCTGGCTACTACTTGCCAAGGACACAAGCAGCAGAACAGTTTTAGCCACTGAACGGTATTCCATTGTTCATCACTGCATTGCACAGGAACTCACTGGAATTTTTTAACAAAGGCATTGTGATAATTTCGGAAAACTTCAATATTTGTATAATCTGGGACAAACACACGGTCAACATTGATATTGGAAGAGGAGATCGATTAATTATTTTTCAGTGTTTCTTTGAAAAACACATTGTGCAACTGGCTCGGGACTTAACTATCGCAGAGCGACGGTGTAATGAACTTAGTGAATGAGTAATGTCACCTGCAGAGATCCTCTGGGAAATTGTGATAAAGTGCAGTTTAAAGAAATATAAAGTTTTAAAGTGAATCACAGAAAGGACAAGCTACAACTAGAAACAAAAATAGCCATTAAATATTTGTGAGAGGAAAACTGTCCAAAGTAGACAGGCTAAACAGACTGAAACCTGAGTCTGTAATTGGACGGCAGAATATATTTGAAGGAACAGTGTAAAATACTCAACAGAAGGACATTCCACTTAAACAGTATAAACCTCAGCAAGAAATCCCCAATGGCCCCGCACTAAGGACATAAGGGATCATACTAGATTTGGAGGCTGAGAAGATCACCACAAAGTACTTGAAATCCTGAAGTGAGAGTGTGTTTTAGGAGTAAATGTCAAATGGTTTGCAAACGGTCTGCTGGCAGGAGGAGGGCTGTGGGAAGGGGAACCATGGTCAGAGTTTATTGACACGATAGGAACAGGGAGAGGTGAAGGTGCTGGAGGTGGAGAGAGTGTTACAGGGAGTGGTCAGGGTCTGAACTGTGTTACAAAGCCAGTACGGATCATTGCAGCTGGAGGGGTTTGCAGAAGTAGGGAGGGACATTGCATTTTTATTTATTCATTCCTGGGATGTGGGTGTCACTGCCTGGACAAACATTCTTTGACCCCACTGCTAATTACCCAGAGGGTAGCTCAGAGTCAGCCATATTGCTGTAGGTCTGGAGTCCAATGTTGGCCAGACCAGGTTAGAATATTTAGTGTCCTTCCTTAAAGGAAATAAATGAACGAGATGAGTTCTTCCTCCTGATCAACAATGTTATAATGGTGGCCCCACCAATGTCTTTTACAGCCACAACATGACATCCCAACTCTTACTCTTAATGCTCTCCCCAATGAAGGTAACCATCCCAAACACCTGCTTCACTAGCCTGTCTATCTGTTACACCATACTCAAATAACGGTGTACCAGCGTCTCTGGGTCACTGACTGACAACACTACCCAGGGCCTGAACATTAACTGTACAAGTCCTTCCCTGGTTTGTTTCACCAAAATGGAACACCTCACATTTATCTAATCAAACTCCATCTGCTATTCTTCAGCTCACTATCCCAATAGTACTGTTAATCTTGTTGTATCATATAATCTTCTCCACTAACCAATTTATTACCAATGTCAGTTTCACCCAAGAAGCTTACTTACCAGGAAACCAATATTCCCATCCAAACCATTTATCCAAATGACAAACAACAGGGGTCCCACTCCACCGCTGGTCACATGCCTCCAGTCAGAAAAACATGTCTCCCATCCCTCTCTGTCTCCAACCATCAGGTCAATTTTGTATCCAGTTCACGAGCTCCTCCAGAATGCCATATATTTTTAACACTGATCTGAGGTTATTACCCTGTTTACCAGACATAACATAGTACACAGAACAGTTCAGCCCAAGGCCCTTCGGCCATGATGCTATGCAAACTTTTTATCCGACTGTAAGATCAAACTAACCTACATACCCTTCATTTTACTATTATCCATGTGTCTATCCAAGAGTCTATTAAATGTTCCGAATGTATCTCATGTTACTACCACCATTGGCAGTCCATCCGACTACCTACCATTCTCTATCCTGTTATCCATCCTCCAATCACCTTAAAATTATGCCGCCTTATCATAGCCATTTATGCCATAGGAGAAAAAGTCTCTGACTATTCACTCTGTGCCTCTCATCACCTTGTTCACCTCTACAAAGTCACCCCATCCCTTTCTTCACTCCAATCAGAAAAAAATTAGCTCCCTCAACCTTTCTTCATAAGAAATGCCCTCCATTCCAGGCAGCATCCTGGTAAATCTCCTGTGTACGCTCTCTAAAACTTGCACATCCTTCCTATAAAAATGGGACCAGAATTGAACACAATATTCCAAGTGTGGTCTCACCAAGATGCTATAAAGATGCAGTAAAACCTCACGGCTCTTAAAATCAATCCCCTTCTAAGGGGAGTCAACACAACATATGCCTTTTTAACAACCCTACCAACGTGCGTGGCAACTTTGAGGGATCTATGGACATGGACCCCATGATCTCTCTGTTCCTCCGTACTGCCAAGTATTCTGCCTTTCACCCAGTATTCTGTATTCAAATTCGACCTTCCAAAATGAATCACTTCACACTTCTCCAGAGTGGACTCCATCTGCCACTTCCAGCCCAGCTCTGCATCCTGTCAATGTCCCATTGCAACCGACAACAGCCCTCCACATTACCCATCACTCCACCAACCTCCATGTTATTGGCAAACTTAGTAACCCACTCTCCAACATCCACATCCAAGTCATTTACAAAAATCACAAAGAGCAGAGTCCCAGAGCCGATTGTTACAGAACCCCACTGGTCACTGAGCTCCAGGCTCAATACTGTCCATCTGCTGCCATCCTCTGTCTTCTCTAGGCCATCCAATCCTGTATCCAGACAGATAGATTTCCCTGTATCCCAATCATCCTTCTTTTCTGAATGAGCCATTAAGTATTCTGTCATATCCTCAAATCATGCAATATGGTTTGTGAGGCATGACCCACCCCTTAAAAACCCATGCTGACCATCTCTAATTCAACTGCGGTTTTCCAAGTAGTCATAAATCCTGTCTTTCGAGTCCACATCAATAATCTGCACACCACAGACATTAGAACAAATGTGTAATTCCCAGGATTCTGCCTCCGTAATATGGTCCAGACTCTACAAATCTTCTCTCCCCTGCCATGTTCCTCAGAAGGGCACTGGAGGGTGGTGGGTGTTACAGAGGTAGGGAGGTATATCAGGACACCAGGACATTAGGAGGGTTGCAATGCCAAAAGGAGGCTTCAGTAATTGTGAGGTTTAATGGTGATGAAGGCATTCGAGGAGGGAGGTAGGATTGTAGGGAAATGAGAGGTTTCATAGTTTAGGTGTTTTGCTAGGGCTGCAAGAGGTTACTGAGTTGGGGAGGGTGAAAGCACTAGAGGGTGTGACATAAACATGTGATTTTGGTTGCAGTGACAGGAAGAGGATGCAGGAAGATGGAGAGTATGGGGTCTGAACGAGGTTACACAAATGGGAAGAGTTGTCAGGAGTGGAGGTGTTTACAGAGACAGCAATGGTTTGATCTGGAGCAGAGGACCCAGATTGGGAGGGATGTGGGGACTGGAGTTTGTTTCACAGGGACGGAGGACCATAGAGCCACAGGAGGTTACTGAAATGTGGAGAGCTGTAGGACTGACAGGGGTTCATGGAGATGGGAATGTTGGGAGGGATGGAGAAGTTTACAGGGATGAGGATGTTTGTAGTACAGGGCTGGATTACACAGACAGGGACGGTTTTAGGGAGCTGAGCAGATTACAGAGATAAAGATGTTTGTATCGACTGGAAGAACAAACAGAGATATGGAGGGTCATCGTGACTGAGGATGTTTATAGATATAGGAAGGCTTAGGTTCTGGGGGTTACTTAGACATGGAGGCTGTGGAATCTGGATTTTCTTTGAGAGATTGAGGTAGCATGTTTGGTTGGAGACAGTTTCACAGATAAGGGAGCATAGCACAAACAGGAGGAAGTTCCTGCGGTAGGGAGGGTTCGAGTGGAGAGTGATGCTGACACAGATGGAGGGGAAGAGCTGGAGAAGGTTATACAGATGGGTAGGTGGATGAAGATACAGGGGGAGCTTAAATTGACAGTGTGGGTGATAGTGACGGGAGGATGTTACATAGTTAATGAGTCTTGTCGGAACAGGACCGAGAGAGGCACAGGCATTGGAGTGGGATCTACAGATCGGGAGTGTTGCAGGGACCTGCGAGGATAACACAGATAGGGATGGTGGTAGGGTCTCCACAGACTGATGGCGTTTTAGGGACTGGAAGAGGTTATGTAGACAGGGAGGGCTGTAAGACTACAGGAGCTTATGGAGAGTTGAAGATTTGGAGCAGTTCACAGAGGAAGTGTTCTGCAACAGGAGTATGTCACAGATAGTGAGGGTTGTGTGGCCTGAGAATGTTAAAGAGAGGGAGAGTTTTCAGGTCCGGAAGATATTCAACTGTTCCTGTCAGTGTGAGAGACTGAAGCAAAAATGCATAGAGAAGGTTACACAGATAGGGAGGTGAATAGGGACTGAAGGTGAACACACAAACATGGAGGGTTGTATTATTAGACGGAGCTTAGAGGGATAGGGACTGGTGTAGGGATTTACACAGATAGGGAAGGTTGTGTTTTTGGAGAAGGTTACACTGATACAGACAGTGTTAGGGAGTGTTTAATGGGCTACAGAAGAGCTCAGAGAGAATGAATTCTGGCGAGTGGAGGAGATTACAGACACAGAGATGGCTGTCTGTTTGAACAGAGCTTCTACAGATCCTCAGTGCTGTAAGGCTGGAGGGAGTTTACGATAATAAGGGTTACCGACACTTCAGGACTTTTTTGATATAGAGAAAGTCTCTGAACGGGATTGTCAAAAGGAAGTATAGACAGTCCAGATGAGTTTACAGAGATATAAATGTTTTGGGGGTTTCAGGATGGAACAGTGATTGGGAGTGATGTAACAAATGGCAACAGTTATAGGGAGGGATCTAAAAGCAGGAAGAGGTGACAGTCATATCGATCGTGGCAAGGACTGGAGAAGCTTACATTGCCAAGGAGTGTTTTAGAGTCTGTTTGAGAGTACACATATAAGGAGAGTATTGAGGATGAGGGAAGGTTCAAGAGGCAGGGGTAGTTGACAGGACTGGGCAGTAACCTGAATAGAATCTCCACAGTGTGGAAAAAGGCCAGTCGGCCCAACAAGTCCATACCAACCCCTCTAAAGAGCATCCTAACCAGACCCATTCCTCTCCCTGTCCAATAAACCCTGCATTCCTCATGGTGAACTCACCTAAACCACAATTGCCTGAATACTACAGTCAATTTATGATGGCCAATCACGTATCGTGCAAATGTTGGATTATGGCAGGAAACCAGAGCACCCGGAAGAAACCCACACAGTCGGGGGGAGAACATGCAAAGTCCACACAGACAGTTGGCCAAGGCTGGAATTGATGCCAGAGATTGGACTAGGTCACAAAGTTCATAAGGATTTATTGGAACAGGAGGAAAATATCGTCAGGAACAGGAGAAGCTTACATAGATGGTGTCCATGAGAGGGACTGGAGGAGGTTAACGCAATAGGGAGGGTTGTGCATTCTCTCGACAATTAGAGGTAGGGACGGTTGGGGAGACTGGATGAAGTTAGTCATACTCAGAGTTGTACGCACTGAGTAATGGCCGATGGAGTTTACTTCTGATCACTGTGAGGTAATGCACTGTGGGAAGTCTCATAAGCGAAGGATATACATCATGAAGGGTAGGTCCTCCTGGAGAACTGAGTAACACCGGGACCTTGGTGGGCAAGTCCCTGGATGTCTGAAGGTGTCAGCACAGGTTGACAGGGTGGGGAAGGCACCTGAACTGGGAGCAGGAGGGGGACCCACATCCTCATGGGGCGAATTGTTAGAGCTGCTTGAGAGGAAATAATCTAATCTGGCAGGGTGTTGCACCATAAACAGTCATAAGGCCAGAAAGAAGATTGAGGTTGGTGCACAAGTTCAAGACAGCAATTTCAGCAGACAAGGCAGGCAAGAACCTAGCAGGAAATGGGGGAGGGGGAACTGATGATTAAACTGCATTTATTTCAATGCAAGGGGCCTGACAGCTAAGGAAGATGAACTCAGGGCATAGATTGGAACATGGGACTGGGATATTATAGTTATTACAGAAACACAGCTGAGGGAGGGACAGGACTGGCAGTTCATTGTTTCAAGGTGGAGATGCTATAGGACGCATCGAAGGGGAGGCAAGAGAGGATGCGTGGTGGGGGTTTTCATTGCATGAATCATTACATCAGTACCTCGAGAGGATATTCCTGTGGGATCACTCAGTGACACTCTGTTAGTGGAACTGAGAAATAAGAATGCGTCATCATTCTGACACGTTTTTCCTACTGACCCCGACGAATCAGTGGCAGATTGAGGAACAAATATATGAGGAGATCTCAGATATCAATCATAATAATAGGGCTGTTATGGTTGGGGTTTTTAAACTTTCCAAACCTAGACTGGGACAGCCAGTGTTTGCAAGGGAGGAATTTGGTAATTGTGTTCCAGAAAACTCCCAATCAATATGAAAATGGCCTGAAAAGAGAAAGGGGCAAAACCTGACCTCCCCTTGGGAAACAAGGTCGGGAAAGGGACTGAGGTGTGAGTGGGAAAGTATTTTGCCAAAGTGACTCAAGTCTATTAATTTGAAAATAGCGATGGAAAAGGACAGAGCTGGTCCACAGGTTCAAGTTATAAAATGGGGCCAGACTAATCTTGATAATATTATCCTGGAACTCTCAAAAGGTGATTGGCTAGTCTATTTGTAGGGAAAGGGAAGTCTGGCAAGTGAGAATATTTTAAAAGTGAGATAAATTGAGTGATCACCACCCGCGTGTTTCTGTTTGTGTGCAGACCAATGCTGACAGCATTCGGAAACACTGGCAGTCTATTGAGGGTCTGGTCAAGGAAAAGGGGGCACATGTCAGGTATAGCCAGCTGGATCAAGGGAATCCCTGAGGATCACAGGGACTTTAGGAATAAACTTTGGGTAGAAATCAGGAATGCAGAAAGGGTACATGAAATAGCCTCAGCAGAGAATGACAAGAAGAATCCAAAAGTGATTGTACAAATAGATTAAGAGTAAAAGAGTAACTCGAGACAAAATAGTGTCCCTTAAAAATCAATGATACCATTGGTGTGTGGAACTGCAGGATATGGCATGCCTGACTATTGTTCAGTCCATTGAGTGAAGAATTTGGGACGTCATGTTGAGATTGTGCAGACATTTATGAGGCCTCTTCTGCACTACTCTGTCGAGTTCTCGTCACCCAGTTATAGGGAGGATATTATTAAGCTGCAGGGTGTTCAGCACAGATTTACCAGGACATTGTTGGATATGGAAGGCTTGAGTTCTGAAAAATGGCTGGATAGGCTGAGTCTTTTTTCACTGGAACCTGGAGTTTGAGATGTGATGTTATAAAAGTTTATTTTAAAAAAATGAGATATAGATCGATTTAAGGTAGTTGCCTTTTCCATAGGATGGGGGAGTCTCAAGAGGAGAGACCACATTTTTAAGGTTAGAGGGGAGAGATGTTCAAAAAAGAAGACGTGGGGGCAAATTGTTACACAGAGGGTGCTTTGATTGTGGAATGAACTTCCTGAGGAAGGGTGGACGTGATTATAATTACAATGTTTAAAAGACAGAGATACTAAACAAATATTTTGCATCAGTTTTTACTGTGGAAAAGGATATGGAAGATATAGAATGTAGGGAAATAGATGGTGACACCTTGCAAAATGTCCATATTACAGAGGGGCAAGTGCTGGATGACTTGAAATGCATAAAGATGGATAAATTCCCAGGATCTGATCAGGTGTACCCTCGAACACTGTGGGAAGCTAGAGAAGTGATTACTGGGCCTTATGTTGAGATATTTGCATCATCGATAGTCACAGGTGAGGTGCCGGAAGACTGGAGGTTGGCTAACGTGGTGCCACTGTTTAAGAAGAGTGGTAAGGTCAAGCCAGAGAATTATAGAGCAGTGAGCCTGACGTCGGTGGTGGGCAAGTTGTTGGAGGGAATCCTGAGGGACAGGATGTACATGTATTTGCAAAAGCAAGGACTGATTAGAGATAGAGATTTATACGTGGGAGATCATGTCTGACAAACTTGATTGAGTTTTTTGAAGAAGTATCAAAGAGGATTGAAGAGGGCTGAGCGGTAGATGTGATCCATATGGACTTCAGTAAGGCATTCGACAAGGTTCCCCATGGGAGACTTATTAGCAAGATTCGATCTCACGGAATACAGGGTGGATTGGTATTTGGATACAGACCTGGCTCAAAGGTAGAAGGCAGAGGGTGGTCGTGGAGGTTTGCCTATCAGACTGGAGGTCTGTGACCAGTGGAGTGCCACAAGGATTGGGCCTAAGAATGGTGAATAGCCGAAGGTAAGGGAGTCCAAAACTCCAGAGTACAAACGGGACGTGAGACAGCAAAGATTTAAAGAGGGAGCTGAGGGGCAACATTATCCACAGAGGATGGTGCACAGACAGAACGGAATGCCAGGGGAACATGGGAGAAACAAGAACAATGACAACATGGAAAACAAATTTGGGCAGGTACATGGAGGGGAGAAGGTTTGAAGAGCGAAGGGCCAAACACAGGCAAATGAGACTCATTCATTATAGGAAACATGGAGAGCATTGATGAGTTGTAACACAGGTTCTGTTTCCGTGCTGTATCACTCTGTATCCAGTTAAAGAAGATTACAGTACCAAAATAAAGCATGTTGTAGACACTGAAGCAATTTACAGCGATAAGGATGGTAGTCTGGAATGCAGTACATTTCAAATATGTGGAGGACTATCGGGAAGGGAGGTAGTTACAGGGACAGAAACTATTATAGGAGTTAAAAATGACTGAAGACACCGGTGCACAAGCCATGCCATAAACACAAAGTTGCAGAGTAGTGTGTCTTAGCACAGTGATGGAGGGAGAACTGACAGGGTTCAGGTGAAACGAGCTTTCCAAATGCAAAGAGAAAAGGTGAAGTATGGGAGCAGCTTGGGAATGTGACTGAAGACAAGCAGAAAGGAACAGGATGGGACAGAGTTTAACGACATCAGGGAATAGGTCTGTGACAGGAAAATGTAGGAAAGAGTAAATTATGTTTTTTTGGAATGGATAATGTCTCTTCAATAGGTAGATTGATTTGTGACACAGAGGTAAAAGATTTAGACACCAGAGAGACGTGGTTACAAGGCGAACAAAATGTGGACATAAATATTCAATGGTTCACCACCTTGTGCAAACTCAGGGAAAATGGGTAACGCTAACAATAATGGATAACAAAGGCATTACAGAGAAAGCATTTGGCATCAGATCATGAAGTAGATTCAGTCTGAATTTAAATTTTGTTTACTACTTGTAAAGGACACAAGCAGCAGAACAGTTTTAGCCACCGAACTGCTCATCACTGCATTAAACAGGAACTCATTGGAATTTTTTAACAAACACATTGTGATAATTTTGGGAAACTTCAATATTCACATAATCTGGGACAGTCAAACTGACAACAGTGATATTGGAAGAGGAGTTCAGAGAAAAAAATTCGGTGTTTTTTTTGAATAACAAATTGTGCAACTGGCTTCGGACATAACTATCTCAGAGAGACCGTTGTGTGATCAAACTTAGTGAATGAGTAATGTCACCTGGAGAGATCCTCAGAGAATTTGTGATAAAGTGCAGTTTAAAGAAATATGAAGTTTTAAAGTGAACCACAGAAAGGATAAGCTAGAACTAGAAACAAAAACAGCCAATTACATGTGTTTGAGATGAGAACTGACCAAGGCAAAGAGGCGAAACAGACTGAAATATGTGCCTGTAAATGAACAGTTTGAAGGAACAGCGTAAATCACTCAACAAAAGAACATTCAATTGAAACAGACAAAGTCTCAGCAAGAAATTCCCACCAGCCCCTTCATTCAGGACAAAATGGATCATATTACATTATGAGGCTTACAAGATCACCAAAAAGGACTTAAAATCCAGAAGTGAGAGAATGTTCCAGGAGTAAGTGTTAAAGGGATTGCAAAGGGTCTGCTCGCAGGAGTTGGACAGTGGGAAGGGGAATCAGTGTCAGGGTTTAATGTTACAAAAGGAACAGGGAGGTGTGAAGGTGCTGGAGGTGGTGAGAGTGTTACAGAGAGTGGTCAGGACCTGAACGGTGTTACAAAGCCAGTCTGAATTGCTGCAGCTGGAGGGGTTCGCAGAGGGAGGGAGGGACATATGTATTTTTATTTATTCATTCATGGGATGTGGGTGTCACTGCTAATTACACAGAGGACAGCTCAGCGTCAGCCATGTTGTAGTGGGTCAGGAGTCACATGTTGGCCAGGCCAAGTTAGAATGTCAGATGTTCTCCACAAAAGGAAGTCGGTGAACCAGATGAGTTCTTCCCACTGATCAACAATGATTTTATGGGGACCTGACCAATTTCTTGTACAGATACAACATGACGTCCCAACTCCTACTGTTAATGCTCTGCCCAGTGAAGGAAACCATCCCAAACGCCTTCTTCACCAGCCTGTCTATCTGTGACACCACTTTTAAAGAACTGTGTACCTGGACCACTAATTGACAACACGACCCAGAGCTCTAACATTAACTGGACAAGTCCCACCCTGGTTTGTTTAACCAGAATGACACATTTCACATTTATCGAATTAAACACCATCTGCTTTTCTTCAGCCCAATATCCCAGCATACTGTTCATCCTGTGTATCACAGATAACCTTCATCACTGTCCAGTTTACCACCAATTTCAGTTTCACCCAAAAAACTTACTTAACTTACTTAACAATATTCCCATCCAAACCAATTATCCAAATGACAAACACCAGGGGACCCACTCCACCGCTGGTCACATGCCTCTAGTCAGAAAAGCAACATGTCTCCCATCACCCTCTGTCTCCTACAATCAAGCCCAATTTTCTGTCCAGTTGACTAGCTCCTCCTGAATGCCATATCCTTTTACACTGATCTGAGGTTATTACCCAGTTTACCATACGACACGTAGAACACAGAACAGTACAGAACAAGACCCTTCGGCCACGATGATATGCCAATCTTTTATCTGACCGCAAGATCAAAAAAAAGTGGCAGATAGAGTTTAATTCAGATAAATGCGAGGAGCTGCATTTTGGAAAAGCAAATCTTTGCAGGACTGACACACTTAATGGTAAGGTTTGAGGGAGTGTTGCTGAACCAAGAGAACATGAGGTTCAGGTGCATAGCTCCTTGAAAGTGAAGTCGCAGGTAGATAGGATAGTGAAGATGGCGTTTGGTATGCTTTCCTTTATTGGTCAGAGTATTGAGTACAGGAGTTGGGAGGTCATGTTGTGACTGTACAGCACATTTGTTAGGCCACTGTTGTAATATTGCATGCAATTCTGGTCTTTACTTTTGGAAAGATGTTGGGAAACTTGAAAGCGTTCAGAAAAGATTTCCAAGTATGTTGCCAGGGTTGGAGGATTTGAGCTATCGGGAGAGGCTGAACGGGCTGGGACATTTTTCATTGGAGTGTCGGAGGCTGAGGGGTGACCTTATAGAGGTTTACAAAATTATGAAGGGCATGGATAGGATAAATAGACAACGTATTTTCCCTGAGGTTGGGAAGTCCATAGGTTTAGGATAAGAGGGGAAAGATATAAAAGAGACCCAAGGGGCAACTTTTTCACACAGAGGGTGGTACGTGTATGGAATGAGCTGCCAGAAGAAGTGGTGGAGGCTGGTACAATTGCAACATTTAAGAGGTATTTGGATGGATATATGAATATGAAGGGTTTGGAGGGATATGAACCAGGTGCTGGCAGGTGGGACTAGATTGGGTTGGGATATCTGGTCAGCATGGACGGATTGAACTGAAGTGTCTGTTTCCATGCTGTACATCTCTACGACTCTAACTTCCATTCCCTTCATTTTATTATCATCCATGTGCCTATCCAAAAATATATTAAATGTCCCTAATGCATCGAATTTTACTGCCACCGCTAGCAGTGTACTACACATACACCACTCTATATGTAACGAACCTACCTCTGAGATCTCTCGTTAACCATCTGCTAATCACCAGAAAATTATAACCCCTTGTAATGGCTATTTATGTCAGGGTAAACAAAATCTCTCTCTATTCACTCTATCTATGACTTTCATCACTTTGTTCACCTCTGCCATGTCACCCCTCGTCCTTCTTCACTCCAATGAGAAAAGCCTTAGCTCCCTCAACCTTTCTGCATAAGACATGCTCTCCAGACTAGGCAGCATCCTGGTAAATCTCCTCTTTACCCTCTCTAAAGCTTCCACATCCTTCCTGTAATGAAGGGACCAGAACTGAACACAATATTCCAACTGGGGTCTAACCAGGGCTCTATAGAGCTGCAGCATAACCTCACGGCTTTAAAACTCAATCTCCAAACTAATGAAATCCCACACAATATATTCCTTCTTAACAAGCTGATTAGATTAGATTACTTACAGTGTGGAAACAGGCCCTTCGGCCCAACAAGTCCACACCGCCGCGCCGAAGCGCAACCCACCCATACCCGTACCTTTACCCCTTACCTAACACTACGGGCAATTTAGCATGGCCAATTCACCTGACCTGCACATCTTTGGACTGTGGGAGGAAACCGGTGCACCCGGAGGAAACCCACGCAGACACGGGGAGAACGTGCAAACTCCACACAGTTCGTCGCCTGAGGCGGGAATTGAACCCGGATCTCTGGCGCTGTGAGGCAGCAGTGCCAACCACTGTGCCAACGTGCCGCCCTCTTGGGTGGCAACTTTGATGGATCTATGGATCTGTTCCTCCACACTGCTAAGGATACTACCATTAACCAGGAATTCTGCATTCAAATTCAATCTTCTAAAATGAATGACCTCACACTTTTCCAGATTGAACTCCATCTGCTACTTCTCAGCGTCTTGTCAATGTCCCGTTGCAACCTACAACAGCCCCCCACACTATCCACCACTCCACCAACTTTCGTGTCATTGGGAAACTTACTAACCAACTCTTCCACTCACACATCCAACTTATTCATAAAATCACAAAGAGCAGAGGTCCTGTAACCACTCCCTGCAGAAAACCACTGGGCACGGAGCTCCAGGACGAATAGTTTCTATCTGTCATCGTCCTCTGTCTTCTGTGGGCCAGTAATCCCGTATCCAGACAGACAGGTTTCCCTGTATCCCATGCCTCCATACTTTCAGAATGAGCCAGAAAGGTGTTTCGTCACATTCTCAAAAGATTCAATAAGGATTGTCAGGCATGACCTGCCCCTTACAAAACCATGCTGACTATCTCTGATCAAACTATGGTTTCCCAAGGAATAATAAGAAATCCTGTCTCTCAGAGTCCTCTCCAATAATCTGCACACCACAGACATAAGACTGACAGATGTGCAATTCCCAGGATTATCCCTATTCCCTTTTCTGAACAAGGGAATAATATTTTCCTGCCTCCAATCATCTGGTCCGACTCCAGTGGACAGTGAGGGAGCAAAGGTCATCACCAGGTGCGCAGCAATCCATTCCCTCGCTTTGTATAGTAACTTTGGACGCATCCATCCATTACAAAATTCTCAGCACATCCACCTTCTTAACATCCACCTGTTCAGGTACATCAGCCTGTTTCACGCTGTCCTCACAAACGACAAGGTCCCTCTCAGCAGTGAATACTGAGACATAGTATTCATTAAGGACCTCGCCTACCTCCTGTGACTCCAGGTACAAGTTCCTTCCACTATCCCTGACCAGCCCTATCCTCACTCTGGTCATGTTCTTGTTCCTCCCATAAGTGGAGAATACCTTACGGTTTTCCTTCATCCTTCCCAACAATTCTTTTTCACGTCCTCTTCTAGTTGCCCTAAGTCCATTCCACGGTTCCTTCCTGGTACCTTCAGAGAATCCCTACTGTGTGGAAATTGGCCATTTGGCCCAACACTTCCATACCAACCTTCCAAACAGTAAATAGCCCAGCCCCATTCCCCACCCTATTACTCTCCATTTGCACCACACCTACATATCCGTTAACACTATGGTTAATTTAGCATGGCTGAGTCACATAATCTGCACATCTTTGGGCTGTGGTGGGAAACCAGAGCACCTGGAGGAAAACCACGCAGACATGGGAAGAATGTGCAAACTCCACACAGATGGTCGCCTGAGGCTGGAATCGAAATGGAGTACGTGGCGCTATGAGGTCGCAGTGCTAAACACAGACACACCGTGCCACCCAATGTAACTCACTGGAGCCCTGTCTGATCCTTGGTTCCTCAACCTTAATTAAACTTCCTCCTTCCTCTTGACTATGTGGACAATGTTGACTACTCTGCTTCATCTATCTTTGGCAACCTCCTTGAAGAGTCAATCCGGTTTGTGAAACATGGTTTCCCATTCACAAAGCCATGCTGACCATCTCGAATCAGCCCTTGCCTTTGTAAATGTAAGGAGCTCCTTTCTCTCAGAATCTCCTCCAACAACTTCCCCATCACTGGGCTCACGGGGCTGTAATTTCCTGGCTTTTCCCTGCAATCCTTTAGTGATGGAACAGCATTAGCCGCCCTCCAGTCTTCCAGTGCCTCACTGTGTCTGTTGATAATATCAGTATCTCTGTTAGAGACACTGAAATCTCTTCCCTAGCTTCCATTAATATTCTAGGATCGACCCAATGAACTACTGAGGATTGATCTACCTTTATTTGTTTTAAGATTCCAGCACTTTTTCTTTTCTGGTGAGGATTCCTTCCAAGACATCACTATTTATTTCCCCAAGTACCCGAGCTTCCGTGTCGTTCACCACAGTTAATACTGACAACATTATTTTGTCTAATATCTCACCCATCTCCTCTGGTTCCACACATGGATGACCTTATTGATCTTTAAGGGGCCCTATTCTCGAACAAGTTACTCTTTAGCCCTTATTGAAACTTGCGTAAAGGCTTCTGATAATTGAAATACACCATATTCCCCGTACCACCACACCCTCCTACACCATTACAATTCTGCCACTTATAGTCACACCAACAAATTAAATTCAACAGGCTTATAAACAAATTCTCTTTTAATCAATTGGCGTTCTAAGTGGCCAGTTATTGTGTATTGACATATCCTTTCTAACAATTTCCGTATGCTCCCGACTTACTGTTAGGCTAACAATATTTGGTTTCAGACTGACAGCAGAAAGGGTTGAGGGAGGTCTTGCTTATCAATCTGAAAAAGATAGCTTACAGTGTCAGCAGGTAATAGAGAAGGCAAATCAAATGCTGACATTTATTACAGAGGGAATGGGTCTAAAAATAGGCAGGTCGAGCTAAAACTATGCAAGGTACAAGTCAGACCACACCTCGAATATTATGAGCAGCGCGAGTGCCCGAAGGAAAGATATTGTCGCATTGGAGGCAGTCCAGAGAAGGTTCACTCTGCTGATCCTGGGAATGGAGGGATTTTCTAATGAGAAGAGGTGGAGGACGTGGAGTTTGAATCCATTGAAGTTTAGATAATGAGAGAGAAATGGAATGAAACATCCAAGATTCTGAGAGACTGTGATCGGGCAGATGCTGGGAAGTTAGTAAATAGAACAGTAGAGCACAGCAACAGGCCCTTCGGCCCACCACGTCTATGCTGTCCAAGGTACTATTCTAACTCATACCATCTGCCTGCACATGGTCCATATCCCTCTGTTCTCCGCCTGTTCATGTTTCTGTCTAAATCCCACTTCAAAACTTTACTCACATTTCTGCTTCTACGACCTCAGTCAGTAACATCCACTCCACGTTAAAAAAAAAACTTGCTTCACACATCTCGTTTAAACTTCCTCTTTCTCACCTTAAAACTATGTGCTCCAGTATTTGAAACGTACACATTGGAAAAGAGATTCTGACTATCTACATTATTTATCCCTTTTTCAAATGTTATATTCCTGTACGTGGTCACCGGTCAGCCTCTGATACTCCCACAAAACAATCCAACTTTGTTTAATTTCCACTTACATCTAACACACCCATAAAAACCCTAACACAGGCAACATGCTGATAAACCCGTTTTGCACCCCCTCCAAAGCCTCCCCATCCTCCCTATTGTGTGGAGATGAGACCTGCACACAGTACTCCAGATGTGGCCAAACAAACGTTTTATAGAATCACAACATCAGATGAAAACCACTATCCCCAACATTGTGACTGATGAAGGTCAGTGCTCCATTTGCTTCCTTTCCCATCTGAAACCCTTCTGTTGCCATTTTCTGGGAGTTACTGACTTGCACCAAGATCTTCTGTATATCAATATCCCTCAGTATGTTAACGTTCTTATTGAATTTGACACTTGTCCAGATTAAACTCAATTTGCCATTTCTGTCTATCTCTCCAACTGTTCTGTAACCTCCTGCAGATGTTAATGAATCAGCGAAACAAGGGTTTTGTGGAAAAGGCAGGAAAGTAGAGTTGAACAGTATCAGCTCAGCCATGATCTGATTGAAGGACAGAGCATACTCAATGTGCCAAATGGCCTCATTCCCCTCCTACATCTCATGGTCTGAGCACAAACTCAAGAAATCCTGCATAATATTATTGGTCTCTGCTTACAATACTCCTTTACAATGGGTTACTGGATTTTTATTAGTACACAGCATTTGATCTACAAATATGATATGATGTTATAGAAACCATCTCACATACAATCCAGGATTCTATCCATCACAGCACTGATAGTCAGTGCTGTATCGGTCGGCATGGAGACCACTGTCACACACATTTACTGTACTGCCCTTGCCCTAAGTACATTCAGTGTCCTGACTGTAACCATATTGACATTCCCATCACTGTCTGGTGCCTACAAAAGAATTCCTGATAACGGTTGCTGCTGTTTGCTTATTCTCAGCTCCACGTTTGATATTCAGATCCACATGACTGGCTCATTAATACATTTACCTCATCCTTCCTTCACAAGTTGTTGGCTTTTTGCCTAGTCTGCCTATTGGGACTAGATTGGGTTGGGATATCTGCTCAGCATGAATGGGTTGGATCGAAGGGTCGGTCTCCATGCTGCACATCTCTCAGACTCTATAACTCTATCCCAACAACCCTTTAGTATTCAATTCCCAGTGATGGTCATTCTGCAGCGAAATGTCCGGATGACAGTTCCATCATATATGTTCCCTGTCATTCCATCTGTTTATGGCGAATACAGGGAGTCATTCCTCAGTAGTGCGGGGTTGAACAGATGGGTAGAGGTTACAGAGATACGGAGGCTTACAGGGACCCGAGGATGTTAGAGTTAAACAAAGTTACATCAGGTCAAGAATGTCAGAGGGACAAAGGGGTTTAGGGATTGGAGAAATTTACAGAGATAAGGGAGCTGGATTTGATTCTGGAGATAGGGATAGGGGTGGATGTAGGGAGAGGCAGGCACTCTGAGAGGCACAGACGGGGAGTGTGTCCGGGAGAAGTGTATTGTGTATACTAACAGACATATGGAAGATTGTAGTGACTGAAGAAGTTTACAGTTATAAGAAGGCTTCTCGGTTCTGCAGGTTACAGCGATCGGAAGGCAATGGAGATTGCCAGGTTGCTGGGATGGAGACAGTTACACAGATGGGGAGGGTTGCACAAACTGAAAGAGGTTCCTATGGTCAGGAGGGGTATGGTGTCGGGAATGAGGGTGAAATTTAACAAGATAAAGATCAAAGAATTGGAGAAGGATTAGGAGATTACAAATTTTTCACAGCCAAGGAAGGGTGGTAGGAGCTGGAGAAAATTACATAGATAGGGACCGATGGAGAGGTTAAAGACAAATACATTGATATGGAGGGTGGTATTGGTGGGAGGTACAGGGATAGACAGGACTGTCAGGGTTGACCGGGATGAAGGAATTTATTATCTACTGCAGAAGATTAGGAATTAGGGTGTTAGGGATTGCAGAACCCGAGCGAGACAGCGAGAATGGTGTGGACTAGAGGAGATTCCTGACAGAGGTAGGATTATTGGGGCTGGAGGATATTACAGAGATCACGAACACAGCATGGGCCAGGATGGATGCCTGCGATCCCCTGTGCGGTCGCATTGAGGACCAGTACAGCAGAGGTGAAAGCAGGACCCTCACAAGATGATGTGAATGAAGCCTAGAATGTTGCTGCTCCTTGCCCAGCTCTGTATCTATGTCCGGTCTTCCAGGTCTGAATATAGAAGTCTACTACCTCCACCCTGTGCTGTTTACTGTGAGTGATCTTACCAGCTGCAGGATTTACTGAAAGTTCCAGATCTCCCTCTCCATCTCTCTCTGGCTGACAAACCAGCTTTAATGAGGTGATGGATGAGACAGGAGTTAGGAACATCCTGATTACCTGTATGAGACAGAAATAGACAGAATGAGAAATTAGACTGATGCAATGAGGATAACTGCTGCAGAGTGGCACAGAGACCAGCAGAGATCTCGAAAATCCGAGTCTCCATCCCTTGCCTGTGCTGCTGCGTCTCTCTGTTGTGGACAATTCTGTTGACTCAGGATCTCAGACCATCTGGAAGAGGGAGAAATGCTGACAGAGGCAGCAAATAGACCGACACAGCGAGGGATACCACATGGAGAGATACTGAGTGATATCACATTATTAGACACTGCATTAACAGGGAATTGTTTGAATTTGTAACAAAGGCACTGGGATAATTGTGAGGGGATTCAACCTTCCTATCTCATCATCTCTTTGGTGGTGGGTCACAGACGAGGCTGACTCTCTCCCACTCTGGGGCGGTGTGGGTCCTGAGTTGGCTGTTCAGACCGATGTTGCCTTTCACAGCTTCAGTTACACTTGGGGCAGAAGGTGGCCATGGGAAGGGGGTGGGTGGGGCGTTGGTGTGGCAGCACGCTCCTTGTGCTGTTTTCTCTTGGATTCCTATTTTTCCCCACACCAAGTCTCGATGTGCTCGACACCTTCAAAATGCTCCTTCCCCACTTCGGACGGTCTTGGCCCAGGACTTAACGGATTTGATTATGAGATGAAAAAAAACTATCAATTCTGAAGAAGCCAACATTTATAAATGTGGACACATTTGTTGAAGAGATCACTAGGGAGTCTCCGAGCAGGAGGAGTGCAGTAGGAAGAGGAAACGTCAGAGTTTAATCAGATGATCAGAACAGGGAGAATTGAAGGTGCTGGAGGTGGTGAGGGTGTTACAGAGAGGGGCAAAGGCCTGAAAAATGTTACAAAGCCACTACGAATTGCTGCAGCTAGAGCTTTTTGCAGAGGTAGGGATGGACATATGTATTTTCATTGATTCATTCATGGCCTGAGGATGTCACCGGATGGACCAGCATACATTACCCCACTGCTAATTGCCCAGAGGCAGCTCAGAGTCAGCCATATTGCTGTCTGACTGGAGTCACATGTGAGCCAGACCAGGCAAGAATACCAGATGTCCCTCTCTAATGGACATACGTGAACAAGTTGATTTTTTCCAGATAATCAACAATGCTCATACGGTGGCCTCACTAATATCCTGTACAGATACACCATGACATCCCAACTCCTAATCTCAATGCTCTGCCCAATGAAGGGTAAACATCTCAAACGCCTGCTTCACCACCCTGTCTATCTGTGACGCTACTTTCAAAAAACTGTGTACCTGCATCCCTGGGTCACTGATTGACAACAGTAGAGGGCCCGAACATCAATTGTACAAGTCCAACCTGGTCTGCTTTACCACAATAAAACATCTGGCATTTCTCCACCTGTTATTCCTAACCTCACTGGTCCAGCGGTACTGTTGATTCCATTGTACTCTTCGATAACCCTCTTCACTGTCCACATTATCACCAATTTCATTCTCAATCACAAACTTGCTAACCATGGCTCCTGTATTCTCATCCAAACTGTTCATATAAATGATGCACAGCAGTACCAAGCACCGAACCCCTGGGCACACTGTTGGTCACAGGCCTGCAGTTTGAGCAGTAACCCTCTATGAACATGCTCTGTCTCCTACAGTCAATCTTGTTTTGTATCCAGTTGGTGAGCACTCTCTGGTTGTGTGATCTAAACTTACTATCCCGTCTGCGATGCAGACCCTTGTCAAAGGCCTTGATAAAGTTCATGTGAACATCGTGTACTGCTCTGCTTTGATCTCTCACTTGTCTATCTCCACACTCACATTTGATGCATGATTTCCCGTGCACAAAGGCATGCTGACGGTCATTAATCTGTCCTTACCTTTCCAAAGGCATGATGATCGTTTTCCTCAGAATCTCCTCCAACAACTTACCACCCTGCATCAGTCGCTCTGGTCTGTAGGAGCTGTCGATGATGCAAATATCTCTGGGAGGGGCCCTGCAATTTCCACCCTCACTTCTCACAAGGCGCTGGGATACATCTGACCATGTCCCAAGATTTTATCTAACCTTTATCATTTTAAGACATCCAGTACCTCCTGTTCTCCAAGGTGAACTTTTTTCAAGACATCCCTATGTATTTTCCCAAGTTCCCAAGCTTCCATGTCTTTCTCCGTAGTAAATCTGAACACAAAATATTTGTTCAGTATCTCACCCGTCAGCAGTGTATTCCAAACAGACAGCGTCATTGACCATTCACGGGCCCTATTCTCTCACGAGCTAATTTTTAGCCCTGGTTGAAACTTGTCAAACTGCTTCTGAAACTTCAAATATCCCTCTGCCGCAACTCGCCACCCCCACCCTTATCTATTCTGCCATTTAAGGTCACACCAAAGTATAGAATCCAACAGATTGAAAATTATTCCCCTTTTATAAAATCATACATCTCCCATTGTTTCTAAGTATCTACTTATCATTTATTGTCATATCCTTTATAACACATTCCAGCACGTTCCCGACTTACTGTCAGTCTAACACCATTTGGTTTTAGACTGACTGCACAAAGGGTTTTGGGAATCCTTGTGAATCAATCTGAAACAGGTAGCTTACAGGATCAGCATGTCATAGAGAAGGCAAATCAAATTTTGCCATTTATTACAAAGGGAATGGAGTCTAAAAATAGGGAGGTCTTGCTAAAACGATACAAGGTACAAGTCAAACCACACCTAGATTATAATGAACAGTATACGTGCCCTAAGGAAATACATTCTTGTGTTGGAGGCAGGCCAGGGAAGGTTCACTCAGCTGATTCTGGAGATGGCGGGATTTTCCAATGAGAACAGGTGGAGTAGATTGCCCTTGAACCTATTGGGGTTTTGAAGAATAAGAGGGAAATTGAATGAAACATCCAGGATTTGGAGGGGCTTTGACAGGTTAGATGTCGTTAAGTTAGAAAATCGAACAGTACAGCAGAGTAATAGGCCCTTCGGCCCACCATGGCTGTGCTGACCATGATGCTATTCTAAACTAATCCCATCTGCCTGCACATTGGCGATATCCCTCTATTCTCTGTATGTTCATGTTTCTGTCTAAATGCCCTTCAAATGTTTGCTCTCGTTGCCACCTCTCCCACTTCCTGAGCAGCTTCTACCCTCTCGGTAAAGACAACTGGCCTCATTCATCTCACTTAAAACTTCTCACTCTCACCTTAAAACGATTCACCCTAGTATTTGATATTTCTTCATTGGAAGGAGGATTCCAACTATCCACGCCTCTCCTAATGCTACATACCTATAGCAGGTCACCCCTCAGTCTCCGATACTCTCGCAAAACAATCCAATTGCGTCCAACCTCCTTACAGTAAACACATTCTCATCCAGGCAACATTCTGCCAAACCTCTGTTGCAACCTCCCCAAAACCTCCACATCCTTCCTGTGGTGTGTGGATGACAAAGACACGCAACATTCCAAACATGGCCGACTGAAGTTTCATTCAGTCACAACATGACATGCAAACGTCTGTACTCAATACTGTGACAAATGAAGGTAAGCATACCATACTATCCCTCGACCAACACATCCTGTTGTGTTGTTATTTTTTGGGAGCTATGGATTTGCTTCCAATGTCTCTCTGTTTATCAATGTTTCCAATTAGTCAATTAGTGTACTTCTCTCTTCCATTTGACTTCATAAATGCAACACTTCACACCCGTCCCGATGAAATTCAATTTGCCACATCTCTGCCCAGCGTTCCAGCTGATCTACATACTGCTGCAACCTTTAACACTCTTCCTCACTATCCACAATTTCCCTAACTATCCCTCATCATTACATGCCTTTCCAAATGTCGTCTGCAAAATTACCACTCAAACTGCTGACGTTTTATTCTGAATTACAGATATAAATTTCACACAGACATCGCAGCACTGATCCTTGTGAAACACCATTGACCATTCAATCAGAAATTGACCACTCCACATACCTCTGTCTACTATCACCAAGAAAATATTACACCTAACTTAACAACGAGCATGGATTGTGATTTGATCTTCCAGATCCCCTTTGCAATTTGGAAGCTGTCCATTCAAAATGACTCTATATTTTGATTCCGAGATTAAATTGGCTGTCTCACTAATGCACTGACTGCGTCCTTTCTTCACAACAAAACGGAAACTTGTTTGGACTCTATATTTTGATTCCGAGATTAAATTGGCTGTCTCACTAATGCACTGACTGCATCCTTTCTTCACAACAAAAGAGGACCTTGTTTGGTTTTTTGCTGATCCTGCCTAAATCCCTACAACCCCTCAATAATCACGTTGCTGTCATGATCATTCTGCAGCCACACCTCCACAATAACAGTTCGATCATATCTGTTCCCTTCAGTTAATGCTGTCATTCCATCTGCCTTGTTGCAAATGCATGGCGCGTGTCACCGAGAGAGGGCCTTTGAGGGATGGTTAGAGATCACAGAGTGGGAGAGATGTTTGGGGGCGCGACAATGTTGCAGGGTTAAACATAGTTACAGTTGCTACAGAATGTCCGCAGGAGAAAACATTTTATTGTTTGGAGAAAATTAGAGAGATAAAGCGTCTTTGATTAGATTCCAGAGATAGGGATGTGTGCAGTGTTGTGGATCGGTACATGGACTATGTTGATCAGGGCATAGAAACATTAACAGGATTCCAGTATGTCGTACATTTAACAACAGTTGTGGGATCTGGAGAATACTACAGTGATAGGGAGGATGGTATGGACTGGAGAATATTACAGCGAAAGGGTGGGTAGTATGGACTGGAGAATGTTGCAAGCACATTGAAGATGATATAAGCTGGAGAATGCTGCAGCAATAGAGGGGAGTATATAAACTGGAGGATGTTGCACGGACAGGGATGAAGTTGTAGACTGGATACAGTTAGAAGGAGAGATGAATTTATGCACTGGAAGTGGTGTGCATGCTGCAAGATACGACAGGGATAGGGAAGCTTGTAGAGACTGGAGGAGAGAGTGAGAGAGAGTCTTATGAGATACCAGATTCACTTATGAGCATAGGATGTGCTACAGTGAGCAGAGCCTTTTGCAGATATAAATGAGGATACAATGGCCACAAAGCAGGCACACCTATTAATAGGTATATAGGAACTGAAGGAATTGAAGAGATTACACAGGCTAGGAGTGTTGTATGCAGTGGAGGAGATTAACCTGATAGGGAAGCTTTTAGAGACTCAACAATGTCAGCAAATAATGGGAGTTGCAATGGTGAGAGCAGATTTCAACAATTCGGAGGATATAGACCTGAAGGAGCTTTGACAGATAACGATGGTACAGTAAAGGGAATTGTAGTGGCTTCCCTTTCATAAGTAATCCATAAGCACTTAAAATATCCTGTTTGACATGTGCATTATCTCTCAACCATTCATCAGACAGCGCTGCAAATATTTCACTGGCTCCGCCTCCCAGCTTAGACCGAACTAGCATTACCCAGAAAACCTCGGGCCACTCTACTGTCTATGCAATTATTCAAATGAAATCCAGAGTTCCTTGACAGTAGAGTCACAGGTAGTTAGGATAGCGAAGAAGGCGCTTGGTATGCATTCCTTTATTGGTCAGAGTATTGTGTACAGGAGTTGGCAGGTCATGTTGCGGCTGTACAAGACAGTGGTTAGGGCACTTTTGGAATGCTGCATGCAACTCTGTTCTATCGGAAGGATGTTGTGAAACTTGAAAGGGTCCAGAAAAGATTTACAACAACGTTCCCAGGGATGAGCGATAGGGAGAGTTTGAACAGGTGATGGTTGTTTTTCCTGGAGAGTCGGAGGTTGAGGGTGACCTTATAGAGGTTTATAAAATCAAGAGGGGCATGGATAGGGTAAATAGTCAAAGGCTTTCTCCTGGGGTGTGCGAGTCCAGAATTATAGGGCGAGGGTTACGGTGAGAGTAGAAAGATATAAAAGATAAAACGGGGCAACTTTTTCACGCAGAGGATAGTACATATATGGAACGAGCTGCCAGAGGAAGTGGTGGAGGCTAATACAACTGCAACAGTTAAAAGGCATCTGGATGGGTATATGAATAGGAAGAGTTTAGACGGAGATGGGCCGGGTGCTATCAGGTGGGACTACATTGGTTTGGGATATCTGATCTGCAGGATGGGACCATGAATGGGTTGTGGAACCTGGAGGATGTTATGATTTGAACCACAGGTAATGTTTGATTGGATCTTTCTGCCAATCTTAAGATGGTATAATTGCAACATTTAAGAAGCATTTGGATGGATATATGAATAGAAAGGGTTTGGAGGGAGATATGCCAGGTACTGGCTGGTGGGACTAGATTGGTTGGAATATCCTCTCGGAATGGCTAGGTTGGAATGAAGGGTCTGTTTCTATGCTGTACATTTCTATGACTGTAAGATCGGCTGAATGGTCCAATCAAAAATTACCTGTGGTTCAAATCATAATATCCTTCAGGTTCCAGAAGCCACCCCCTGTCCCATCCTGCAGGTTCAATGAATCCCGGAACCTCTAACCTTCCGCAATTCCCATGTCCCTTCAGACATTTGTACCATCCTCCAGGTTCTGCAACCCTTCATACCTCGTAACATGGCCCAGATTCTCCAACTCCTCCTTCCTCTGCAATGTTCCCCAGAAGAACACTGGAGGATGGTGGGGGTTACAGAGATATGGAGGGACATCAGGACGGGAGGATTTTGCAGACATTAGGAATATAGGGATTTGAGGAGGTTTCACAGTTTATGAGTGTTGTAGGGACTGGAGGAACTTACAAAGATAGGGATAGTTTTAGATTGGAGGATTCTGCAGAAAACCTTCACGTGGTTAAAGGCAGGATTCATAGCAGCGTGCAGGAACAAAGGGATCCTGTGTCCCTCAGGTTCCCACCCAAGTTGACAGGCTATTAAGAAGGCGGATGGTGTGTTGCCTTTCATTAGCAGGGGATTGAATTTAAGAGATGTGAGATTTTGCTGCAGATCTACAGAACCCCAGTTAGACCACACTTCGAATATTGTGAACAGTTCTGTTCGCTTCATTGTAGGAAGGACATGGAAGCTTTAAAGACAGTGCAGAGGAGATTTAGCAAGATGCTGCCTGGACTGGAGGGCATGCCCATAGAAGGTAGGTTGTGGAAGCTAGGGCTTTTCTGATCACAGCGAAGGAGGAAGAATGGTGACTTGATAGAGGTGTACAAGGGAATGAGAGGCCTAGATAGAGTGGATAACCAGAGACTACTTCCCATGGCGAAATGGCTATCACAAGGGGACAAAAGTTTAAGGTAATTGGCGGAAGGTTTTGCTTAGATTTCAGGGGGATATGGGCCAGGTGCTGGCAGGTAGGACTAGATTGGGTTGGGATATCCTGTCGGCATGGAAGGGACTGGTACGTTATTTACACAGATTGTGGTGGGAGCGTGGAATGGACTGCCAGCCGTGCTAGTAGATTCAGACACATTACAGACATCTAAGCAACTCTTGAATAGGCACATCAATGATAGTAAACTGTACGGTATGTAGGTTCGTTTCATCTTCAGAGTATGATAAAAGGTCAGCACAATATTGAGGGCGGAAGGGCTTGTACTGGAATGTGCTATTCCATATTCTCAATAGCAAAGGTTATGATGGCAGCAAGAGGTTTTGGGAAACGGGAGAGGCGTTGCTAAAGTTGTATGAGGTAACAGAGACAGCAATGGTCTGATCTGGAGCAGATGACCAGACTGGGGAATTGTGGGGACTGGAGGTGCTTTCACAGGGTGGGAGGAACATAGAGCCACAGGAGGTTACAGAAATGTGGAGAGCTGTCGGGCCTACAGGAGTTCATGGAGATGGGGAGGTTGGGAGGAATGGAGCAGTTTACAGGGATAAGGATGTTGGTAGGATGGGGTGTTTTACACAGACAGGAATGTTTCAGGTGAATGGAGCTGAGTACAGAGATAAAGTGGGTTGTACAGATTGGAAAAACAAATAGACGTATGGAGGGTAGTCGTGACTGAAGATGTTTATAGACACAGGAAGGCTTAGGTTCTGCAGGTTATTTAGGTAAAGGGGGAGTGGAATCAGTCAGATTCTCCAAGTGATAAAGATAGCAATTTTGGTTGTAGACAGTTTCATAGATTAGGGAGCATTAGTAAGCTCCGCCAGTTTGGTCAGAGTGGGAAGAGTTGTAGGGGAGGGTGATGTTTACACATGGAAGAGCTGGAGAAGATTGTGGAAATGAGTAGATGGATGGAGACACTGGAGGAGCTTACATTGACAGGGTGGGTGCTGGCAATGAAAAGATATCACATCGCTAGTGGGTCTTGTAGGAACTGTATTGAAAGAGTCACAGGCATTGGAAACAGGGACTGAGAGGATTGTAGGGTCTCCACAGATTGATCGTGTCTTTAAGAATATGTAAATATGGAAATCTTAAACCCATTGCATGCAGTCTTCATTTCAAGACCAGAGCCTTATTATCCCTCATCAGCCAAGGATGCCTAACCCTGCCAGCTTTTCCCTTTACCCCAATGGGGCAGACTGGTCCTGGATTCTTGAGATCACACTTTGAAAAGCCACCCATTGCCAGTTGTTCCTTTTTCTTCAAACAGACTCACCCAATCGATTAGAATCATAATGTGTAGGTGCCGGTGTCGGACTGGGGGTGTACAAAGTTAAAAATCACCCGACGCTCGGTTCCAGTCCAACCGGTTTTATTTGAAAGCACTAGCTTTCAGAACACTGCTTCTTCATCAGGTGGTTGTGGAGCACAATCCTAAGGTACAGAATTTATAGCAACAGGATGGCAGTGTCATGGAATATAATATCAAACAAATTTATTTTAAGCCTTTCATCTGTTACAGTGATCACCAGCGCTTCCAGAGTGAGTTGGATTATAACTGGGCATTGTGCAATTTTAAATTCACGGCATTGACGCTGGCCAGATCCTGCAGAATGGCCCCAAACCTGGCCCTGTTCCAGTTTTCCTCTTCAATCTGTGGAACTGCTGATCTTTTTCCATAACTATGTTAAAACGAAGACAGTTGTGGGCACTGGACCCAAATTGCTCTCTGAATGACACTTCAGTCACTTGCCCGACCTCGTTTTCTGAGGAGAGGTCCAGTGTTACACCTGCCTGAGTAGAGTAGGGCCCTCTGCATATTGATTTAGGAACATTCCATGGACACATTTGAAAAATTGACCTCTGTCCAGGTCTTTTTATATTCTAGGTGGCCCAGTCAATACAGGGAATATTAAAATCTCCAGCCTGCACTCCTCTATTATTCCTATAGTTATCTGCAATCTCTCTACACAGCTGCTCCTCTGGTATCTGTTGGGTCGACAACAGTCTACAATACAGTCCCAACAAACTGACCCCCCCCCCCCCTTCTTCTTTTAACTTCTAACCATGTGGAATTTTAAATGAATATATGTTTTAAAAATTGGAATTAACAATCCATAAATAAGTATTGATAAAAATCCAAACACTTGAACTTCAGAGAAAGACAACAGTTCACTCTCATATGGTCTGCACGACATACCCACAGCAACGTGTTTGCCTCTCAATGACCCTGTGAAATGGGCGAGCCAGCTGCGTAGCTCAAGGGCAGCAAGGGATGGACAATAAATGCGAGTCAGCCAGAGACACCCACATCACATACCTGATTTTTAAAAATATCCATTCAGATTGGTCCCAGCACAGTTCCAGTGGAACAATGTCCTGGCCAATCACGTTGGTAGATTTATGGACAGGACTTTAAACTGACAGAGACGATGCAGGGACAGGTTTCAGGTAAAAGGAGCTCTCCAAATCCGAAGAGAAACGGGGAAGCATCGTAGCAGCACGGGAATGTGACTGAAGACAACAGAAAGGAACAGGATGGGACAAAGTTTAACTAAAACTGTCGATCAGCAAATCCATTTGTGACAGGAAATTGTGGGAACGAGTAAATTATGTTTTTGATTAATGGACAAAGTCTCTGCAACAAGTTAGATGGATTTGTGACACAGAGATAAAAGGGATTTCGACACCAGAGAGATGTGGTTACAGGGTGAACAAAAGGTGGAACAGAAATATTCAATGGTTCACAACCTTGTGCAAATTCAGGCAAAATGGACGACGCTAACAATAATGGGTAAGAAAGGCATTACAGAGAAAGCATTTGGCATCAGATCATGAAGTAGAGTCAGTCTGAATGTAAATTCTGGCTACTACTTGCCAAGGACACAAGCAGCAGAACAGTTTTAGACCACCCACCGAACAGCATTTCATGGCTCGTCACTGCAATAAAGAGGAATTCATTGGAATGTTTAATACAGGCATGGGGAACATTTAGTGAAACGTCAATATTCGCAAAGTCTGGGACAATCACACTGACAACAGTGATACTGGAAGAGGAGTTCGGAGAATTTTTCAGTGTTTATTAGAATAGCACATTGTGCAACTGGCGAGGGACGTAACTGTCTCAGAGAGACTGTTGTGTGATAAAACTTAGTCAATGAGTAATGTCACCTGGAGATATCCTCTGGGAAATTGTGATAAAGTGCAGTTTAAAGAAATATAAAGTTTTAAAGTGAAACACAGAAAAGACAAGCTGCAATTAGAAACAAAAATAGCCAATTACATGAGTTTGAGAGGAGAACTGACCAAGGTAAACAGGCTAAACAGACTGAAATATGTGCCTGTAAATGAACAGTGGAAACCATTTGAAGGAACAGTGTAAAATACTCAACAAAAGGACATTCCACTGAAACAGACAAAAACTCAGCAAGAAATCCCCACCAGTCACTCACTCAGGACAAAATGGATCATAATAGATTATGAGGCTGAGAAGATCACCACAAAGTACTTAAAACCCTGAAGTGACAGAGACTTTTAGAGTAAGTTTTAAAGGGATTGCAATGGGTCTGCTAGCAGGAGGAGAGCAATGGGAAGGGGAATCGTTGTCAAGGTTTATTGACACGATACGAACATGGAGAGGTGAAGGTGCTGCAGGTGGTGAGAGTGTTACAGAGAGTGGTCAAGGCCTGAACGGTGATACAAAGCCAGTACGGATTGCTGCAGCTGGAGGGGTTTGCAGAGGTAGGGAGGGATATATGTATTTTTATTTATTCATTCATGGGATGTGGGTGTCACTGCCTGGAACAGCATTCTTTAGGGAGGTATGGTGGCACAGTGGTTCGCACTGCTGCCTCACAGCACCAGAGACCTGGTTTCAATTCCCGACTCAGGCGACTGACTGTGTGGAGTTTGCACATTCTCCCCGTGTCTGCGTGGTTTTCCTCGGGTTTCCTCCCACAGTCCAAAAATGTGCAGGTTAGGTGAATTGGTCATGCTAAATTGCCCATATTGTTAGGTAAAGGGGTAAATGCTGGGGAATGGATGGGTTGCGCTTCGGCGGGTCGGTGCAGACTTGTTGGGCCGAAGGACCTGTTTCAACACTGTAAGTAATCTAATCTTTGACCCCATACTAATTACCCAGAGATTGTTGGGGCCCTGGTGGATAAATATAATACTTTGCTGGCCACAGGTGAAGGGCTGAATGACTGGAGAATCACTAATGTGTTTCCTTTGTTCAAGAAGAGCAGCAGGGGTAGGCCAGGAAATTACAGAGCAGATAGTCTGACAGCAGGGGGAGGGAAATTTTTGGAAACAATTCTGAGGATGATTTGACACTTGCAAAGGTAAGGATCAACTTGGTTTAGTCATCATGGATTTGGCAGAGGCAGATACTGTCTGAGGAATTCAGTTCAGTTTTTTTTTGAGATGGTGCCTAAGTATATTGATGAGGGCTCTGCAGATGATGTGGTTTACATGGACTTGACTAAGTCCTTAAACAAGATCCAACGTGGAAGGCTGGTCCAAAAGGATTGGGTTCCAAGGCAAGTTGGCAAATTGGATGCAAAATTGGTGGATAGAATACTTTCACCAGCGGGTGTACCACAGAGATCTGTGCAGGAACCATTGAACATTAATAACTCGGATGTGAAAGCAGAAGGTATCATTAGTCGGTTTGCAGATGACATGAAAGGTGAGGGCGTTGTTCACAGTGAGGAGGATGGTCTCCGTCTGCAGTCCGATGTCAATCGGATGATAATCTAAGCAAAGTTTTGTTCTGATTGAAGTGAGGTAATACTCTGTGGGAGGTACGATAAGCGAAGAACAGACATAATGAACGGTAGGTACATGCGGAGAACTGAGGAATACAGGGAACTTGATGGACAACTCCATAGATCCCTGAAGGTGTCAGCACAGGGAGACAGGGTGGGAAAGTCACTTCAACTGGGAGCGGGAGAGGGACCCATATCCTGGTGGGGTGAATTGCTAGAGCTGCTTGAGAGGATATAACCTAGTCTGGCAGGTTGTTGGACCTTAAACAGTCGTAAGGCCAGTAAGAAGATTGAGGCTCGTACACGAGTTAAAGACAGCAATTTCAGCAGACAAGGCAGGCAAGAACATAGCAGGGAATGGGGGAAAACTGATGATTAAACTGCATTTATTTCAATGCAAGGGGCCTGACAGCGAAGGAAGATTTACTCAAGGCCTGGATTGGAACATGGGACTGGGATATTATAGTTATTACAGAAACACAGCTGAGGGAGGGGCAGGACTGACAGTTCATTGTTTCAACGTAGAAATGCTACAGGAAGTGGAGACAAGAGAGGACGTGTGGAGTTGGGTTTTGAATGCATGAGTCATCACAGCAGTACTTAGAGAGGATATTCCTGTGGGATCACCCAGTGAAGCTATGATAGTGGAACAGAGAAATAAGAATGGGTCATCACTTTGATACGATCGGACTACTGACCCCGAATAATCTGTGGCAGATGTCTGGACATTTTAAATATGAACCGTAATAATAGGGCTGTTATGGTTGGGGTTTTTAAACTTTCCAAACCTAGACTGGGAATGTCAGTGTTCAGTGTTTGCAAGGGAGGAATTTGGTAATTGTGTTCCAGAAAACATCCAATCAATATGTAAATGGCCTGAAAAGATAATGGGGCAAAACCTGACCTCCACTTGGGAATTAAGGTAGGGAGAGGGACTAAGATTTGAATGGGAAAGCGTTTTGCCAAAGTGACCACAGTTCTAGTAGTTTGAAAATAGCTTTGGAAAAGGACAGGCCTGGTCCACAAGTGCAAGTTATAAAAGAGTGCATGTTATAGAAGAGGTGGTGCTGGAGGTTTTAAAATACAAATCTATGGCAAGTTCCAGAACCTGATTAAGTGTATCACAGGACACTGTGGGATGCGAGGGAAGATATTGTGGAGCCCCTAGCAAAGGTATGTGTACTAGTGACAGCCATGTGTGCTGGGCTGGCAGGATGGAGGGTGGCATCATGGACAGTGAAGGAGGTTTTCTGAGATTACAAACGGATCTTGATGAAGGGAGTGAATGGGCTGAAAAACTAGAGATGGAATTCAATCTGAATAAATACGAGGTAATGCATTTTGTAAAACAAACAAGGGTAGAGTTTACACAATTAATGTTCGGGCCTCAGTTAGTGTTTTAGAGCAGAGGGACCTCCGGGTTCAGGTACATAATTCTTGAAGTTTGCATCACAGGATGGATAAGGCAGTGCTTGGCATGCCTGACTATTGCTCAGTCCATTGAGTGGAGGATTTGGGACGTCATCTCTTGGCCAACCCCTCGAAGAATCAATCCAGTTTGTGAAACGCTGTTTCCCACTCACACAGCCATGCTGACTATCTCTAATCAGCCCTTGCCTTTCCAAATATTTGTAGCTCCTTTCTCTCAGAATCTCCTCCAACAACTTCCCCAGCACTGGCTCACGGGACTGTAATTTCCTGGCTTTTTCCTGCAACCCTTAAGTGATGGAATAACATTAGCCACCTTCCAGTCTTCTGGTAACTCATTGTGTCAGTGGATAATATAAATATCTCTGTTAGGGACACCGCAACCTCTTCCCTAGCTTCCCACAATATTCTAGGATAGACATAATGAGCTACTGAGGATTGATCGACCTTTATTTGTTTCAGGACTCCAACACTTTCTCTTCTCTGTTGAGGATTCTTTCCAACACATCACTCTTTATTTCCCCCAAGTTCCCGAGCTTCCATGTCTTTCTCCACAGTAACTTCTGACAACACTATCTTGTCCAATATCTCACCCACCTCCTGATAGTTAAGGTGCCCTACTCTCTACCACGTTACTCCTTGGCCCTTAGTGAAACTTGTGTAAAGGCTTCTGATAATTCAAATACACCGTATCCTCACTACAGCCACTCCTTCACCCATATCTACTCTGCCATTTATACTCACACCAATAAAAATACAATCCAACAGGCTAAAATCCACATTGTCTTTTTATTAGATGTGTGTCTAAGGGTCCAGTTATTGTATATTGACATATCATTTCAAACATATTTCAGCTCCCGACCTACTGTCAGGCTGACACTATTTGGTTTCAGACTGGCAGCAGAAATGGTTATGGGAGTTCATGTTTCTCAGTCTGAAAAAGGTAGCTTACAGGTTCAACAGGTAATGGAGGCTTTGGAATTAAGGAGGGAATGATGTGGGGACTGTATTAGATTATGGACACAGAGAGTGCAGTGGTGACTGAAGAACATTACGGAGATAGGGAGTGATGTGGGGACTGAAAGGGGCCAAAGAGATCTGCAGGACTGTTGGGCCCGAAAGAGTTTTCACAGATCAGGAGGATCATGGGGATTGAAGGAGGTTACTCTGAACGGGAGGGTAGTTGGGTCAGGATGAGATTATGGAGATAGGGAGGGTCGTGGGGCCTTTTGGAGGTTATGGAGTGAGGGAGGTTTGTGGGGAATGATTCAGGTTACAGAGATAGGAAGAGTCGTGGGGACTGAAGGAGTTTATTGAGAGAGGGAGTGCTGTGGGGACTGAAGGAGGTTATATAGATAGTAAGTTTATAGAGATGCACAGTGACTCCTGGCATTTAGTGATGCAGCGGGCTTTAGTAACTGGGACGGGGGGTGTCTTACAGTGATAGGGAGGGTTGTGGAAGATGGAACAGCTGACAGATACAGGGCGGGTTTTAGGAATGGGAGGACTTTACAGGGATTTTGAGGAATGCAGGGATGGGACGTGGTAACAATCACAGGGAAGATTTTGAGAACTTGATCTGAGATGGGTACAGCTGAGAACAAAAGTGAGCCAAACAGTAAGGACAGGCAGGGACAAGGTAGGATTAATAAATTAAACTGCATTTTTTTCAATGCAAGGGGCCTAACAGGGAAGGCAGATTAACTCAGGGCATGGTTAGGAACATGGGACTGGGATCGCATTGCAATTGCAGAAACATGGCTCAGGGATGTGCAGGACTGGCAGCCTAATGTTCCAGGATACAAATGCTACTGGAAGGATAGAAAGGGAAGCAAGAGACGAAGGGGGAGTGGTATTTTTGATAAGGGATAGCATTACAGCTGAGCTGAGGGAGTATATTCCCAGAAATACATCCAGGGAAGTTATTTGGGTGGAACTGAGAAATAAAAAGGAATGATCACCTTATTAGGATTGTATTACAGACCCTCCAACAGTCAAAGGGAAATTCACAAACAAACTTCTAAGGAGATCTCAGCTATCTGTAAGAATAATAGGGTAGGTATGGTAGGGGATTTTAACTTTCCAAACATTGACTGGGACTGCCATAGTATTAAACGTTTAGATGGAGAGGAATTTTTTAAGTGTGTAGAAGATATTTTTTTCTGATTCAGTATGTGGATATACCGACTAGAAAAGGTGCAAAACATTACCTACTCTTGGCAAATAAGGCAGAGCAGGTGACTGAGGTGTCAGTGGGGGAGCACTTTGGGGCCAGCGACCATAATTCTATTTGTTTTAAAATAGTGATGGAAAAGGATAGACAAGATCCAAAAGTTGATGTTCTTGAAAGGCCAATTTTGATGGTATTAAGCAAGAACTTTTGAAAGCCGATTGGCGGCAGATGTTCGAAGGTAAAGGGATGGCTGGAGAATGGGAAGCCTTCAGAAATGAGATAACAAGAGTCCAGAGAAAGAATATTCCTGTCAGGGTGAAAGGGAAGGCTGGTAAGTATAGGGAATCCTGGATGACTAACGAAATTGAGCGTTTGGTTCAGAAAAAAAAGGAAGCAAATGTCAGGTATAGACAGGATAGATCGAGTGAATCCTTAGAAGAGTATAAAGGAAGTAGGAGTATACTTAAGAGGGAAATCAGGAGGGCAAAACGCAGACATGAGATAGGTCTGACAAATAGAATTAAGGAGAATGCAAAGGGTTTCTTAAAAATATATTAAGGAAAAAAGGGTAACTAGGGAGAGACTAGGGCCCCACAAAGATCAGCAAGGCGGTCTTTTTGTGGAGCCACAGAAAATGGGGGAGATACTAAATGAATATTTTGCATCAGTATTTACTGTGGAAAAGCATATGGAAGATATCGACTGTAGGGAAATAGATGGTGACATCTTGCAAAACGTCCCGATTACAGAGGAGGAAGTGCTGGATGTCTTGAAATGGTTAAAGGTGAACAAATCCCCAGGAACTGATCAGGTGTACCCGAGAACTCTGTGGGAAGCGAGAGAAGTGATTGCTGGGCCTCTTGCTGAGATATTTGTATCATCGATAGTCACAGGTGAGATGCCGGAAGACTGGAGGTTGGCAAAAGTGGTGCCACTATTTAAGAAGGATGGTAAGGACAAGCCAGGGAACTATAGACCGGTGAGCCTGTACTCAGTGGTGGGCAAGTTGTTGGAGGGAATCCTGAGGGACAGGATGTACATGTATTTGGAAAGGCAAGGACTGATTAGGGGTAGTCAACATGGCTTTGTGTGGGGGAAATCATGTCTCATAAACTTGATTGAGTTTTTTGAAGAAGTAACAAAGAAGATTGAGGAGGGCAGAGTGATAGATGTGATCTGTATGGACGTCAGTGAGGCATTCAACAAGGTTCCCCATGGGAGACTGATTAGCAAGGTTAGAACTCATGGAATACAGGGAGAACTAGCCATTTGGATACAGAACTGGCTCAAAAGGTAAAAGACAGAGGGTGGAGGAGGAGGGTTGTTTTTCAGACTGGAGGCCTGTGACCAGTGGAGTGCCACAAGGATCGGTGCTTGTCCCTCTACTTTTTGTCGTTTACATAAATGATTTGGATGTAAGCAGAAGAGGTACAGTTAGTAAGTTTGCAGATGACACCAAAATTGGAGGAGGTTGAGTGGACAGCGAAGAGGGTGATCTCAGATTACAACAGGATCTGAACCAGCTGAGCCAATGGGCTGAGCGCTCGCAGATGGAGTTAAGTTCAGATGAATGCGAGGTGCTGCATTTTGGGAAAGCAAATCTTAGCAGGACTTATACACTTAATGGTAAGGTCCTAGGGTGTGTGGCTGAACAAAGAGACCTTGGAGTGTGGGTTCATAGTTCCTTGAATGAGGAGTCACAGGTCGTCAGGATAGTGAAGGCGGCATTTGGTATGCTTTCCTTTATTGGTCAGAGTATTGAGTACAGGAGTTGGGAGGTCATGTTGCGCTGTACAGGACATTGATTCGGCCACTGTTGGAATATTGCGTCCAATTTTGGTAGACTTCCTATCGGAAAGGTTTGTAAAACTTGAAATGGTTCAGAAAAGATTTACAAGGATGTTGCCAGGGTTTGAGGATATGAGCTACAGGGAGAGGCTGAAAAGGCCGGGGCTATTTTCACTGGAGCATCGGAGGCTGAGGGGTGACCTTACAGAGGTTTACAAAATTATGAGGGGTATGGAGAGGATAAATAGACAAAGTCTTTTCCCTTGGGGTCGGGAGTCCAGAAATACAGGGCATAGGTTTATGGTGAGAGGGGAAAGATATAAAAGAGACCCAAGGGGCAACTTTTACACAGAGGGTGGTACCTGTATGGAATGAGCTGCCAGAGGATGTGGTGGAGGCTGGTACAATTGCAACATTTAAGAGGCATTTGGATGGGTATATGAATAGGAAGGATTTGAAGGGATACGGTCCGGGTGCTGGCAGGTGGGACGAGATTGAATATGGACATCTGGTCGGCATGCACGGGTTGGACCGAAGGGTCCGTGTCCAAATTGTACATCTTTATGACTCTATCACTCATAGAGGTTTTAGAAATAAACTGTGTGGTTGCGTCTGGAGGAGGTTAAAGGTATAAAGGTTTGTAGTTACCGAAGCAAATTCCATCAATCGGGACCAGTAGAGTTTACAGAGACTGAGTTCGTTTTAGAGACAGGAAGAGTTCATAGTCATCATTAGAAATGCAGAAACTAGTTTTTGAGAGAAGCAGGGTCACTCTGCTTTGTGCCCAGAGACAAGGAGGAGTCTAACAACTGGAGGAGGTTACGAAGGTACAGAGCTTTTTTGTTGTCATAACGGGAAGGTTACAGAGATCATGAAGGTAGTAGGAGTTCAAAGAAGTCACAAAGACAGGGAGGTTTTTCAGGTCTGGAAAGGACTACACTGACCAGGATGGCTGAAGGAACTGAAGAGTTGTTTTTCTTCAGTTAAGGAGAGATGTGACAGAACTCGGAACTAAAGGCAAAGGCAGAAACTTGGAGAGTTTTACTGATATGAGGAGCTTACAGGGATAAGCAGGATTGTAGGGGCTGATAGAGATAGGGGAAGTGGTATCGATAAAACAGACAATGGAGAAACTGACAGACATAGGGAGGGTTCTGTGGAACAGATGAATTTACAGACAAGATGGTGATAATGAAACCTGAGAATTTTCTCATGTTCTTTGCCCAGTATTGTTCTGACGTCATGCCCTCAGGGTCTGAATTAAAGTCCACTAACTCCTCCCTGTGCTGTTTACTGTGAGTGATCTTACCGGCTGCAGGATTTACTGAAGGCTCTAGATCTCCCTCTCCATCTCTCTGGATGACCAACTGTCTTCAATATGGTGATGGACGAGATAGGAATTGGGAATTCTGCTGAGTCAGGGACATCAGGAATACCCACAGGAGACAGAGAAGTAGACAGAATGGGAAATTGGACGAATGTAATGAAGGTTACATTTGGAGAATGGCACTGAGTCCCACAGAGATCTGGAAAATCCCAGTCTCCATCCATGGCCTGCGCAGTTGCTTCCCTCTGAGTGGAGAATGCTGTTGGCTCAGGATCTGGAGTAGCTACAAGAGCGAGAGACACTGACAGAGGCAGCAATTAGACCCACACAATGAGAGATACCACATGGAGAGAGACAGTGATATCAGCAGTGTGCAGGAATCGATCAGGATCACACAATGGTATTGTCAGAAGTGGTTCTGACCAGTGAGCACTACTACCAGTACTCAGGGAGGATGGAGCTATTTTATTGGGATTGGCTCCTCTGGTACCAGGATTATGCAGTGTGCTATGAATGGACACAGATGAGGAGGGGGACAGGTCTACGGTGATTGGAAATTCCCAAGTCCAAAGAGAAAGGTTGAAATATTGGAAAACCATGGAGATGTGAATGAAGACCAAAAGAAAGAAACAGTAATTAAAATATGACATTGTCAAACAGATTTGTGACAGGAAATTATTGGTTAAAATAAAGAAAATGCCATTTCCGCCCCTCACAATTCCTCAGACACCCCAAGTGACATCACTTCCGCCCCTCACATCATCCCTGATGTCACACACTCAGTGATTTCCAAGCTCCCCCACTGCCGTGTTTGCCACCACTTCTGCCCCCACCAACGCCACTCACCTGCATTCTGCTGACACCCCCCGAAAGTCCCACCGTCACCATCGCTGCCCCCAGAACCCTGAGGGGAACACCACCCCTGCTCATGACTCCATCCCCATTCCCCGTAACACCACACCCACTCCAGTTACAGGCTCCGTCGTCTCCCCCAGCTCCACACCTACGCCTGGTCCCAGGTCCCAGTCCTGCCGAATTTTCACCATTCCCCCTGACCTCCCCCTCACTGAGGACGAATGATCAGTCCTCAGCAAAGGCCTCACCTTTATCCCCCTCCGTCCACACATCAATGAATTTAATACACGCCGTGATATCGAACACTTCTTCCACCGCCTCTGCCTCAGAGCTTACTTTTACAATGAAGACTCCTGCCTATTTTCTGAGGACCCCTTTGCCGGCCTCCAATACACTCCATCCACCTGGACACCCCGCGCTGGCCTATTACTTGCCTTCGATTTCTTCATTTGCAACTTCCACCGAGACATTAACCGCCTCAAACGATCTACCCCCTCCCCCACTCCATCCTCTCACCCTCACAATGTGCAGCCCTCCACTTCCTCTGCTCCAATACCGACCTCACCATCAAACCAGCAGATAAAGTGGGTGCAGTGGTAGTCTGGTGCACTGACCTATACACCGCTGAAGCAATGATGCCAACTCAAAGACACCTCCTCCTGTCAGCCCCTCTGCCATGACCCACCTCCCATCACCAAACCGTCCTCTCCCAGAGCAGACAGAACCTCATCACCTCAGGTGGAGAACTCCCACCCACAGCTTCCACCCTCATTTTCCGGGATCCCCCACTGCCCGGTTCTACGTCCTTCACAAGATCCACAAGCCTGACCACCCTGGCCGACCCGTTGTCTCAGCATGCTCCTACCCCACTGAACGCATGTCTACCTACCTCAACATTGTCCTATCCCCCAGTCCAGGAATTACCCACATTCGTTCCAGACACCACTCACACCCTCCACTCCTCCAAGACTTCCCTTTCCCTGGCCCCCAACGCATCATCTTCACCATGGATATCCAATCCCTCTACACCTCCATCCATCATGACCAGGACCTCCAAGCCCTCCGTTTCTTCCTCTACCGACAACCACAACAGTACTCTTCCACCGACACTCTCATTCGTTTGGCTGAACTTGTCCCCAACCTTAACAATTTTTCCTTCAAATCCTCCCACTTCCTCCTGACCAAAGGGGTAGCCATGGGCACCCATATGGGCCCCAGCTCTGACTGTCTCTTTGTTAGCTACGTAGAACAGTCCATCTTCTGTATTTACAATACCAGCACTCCCCACGTCTTCCTCCGCAACATTATGACTGCATTGGCACCACCTCGTGCTCCCTCGAGGAGTTTGAGCAATTCATCAACTTCACCAACACATTCCACCCTGACCTTAAATTTACCTGGACCATCTCAGACACCTCCCTACCCTTCCTGGACCTCTCAATCCCCATTAGTGACAATCGACTTGACACCGACATTTTTTACAAACCTACCGCCTCCCACAGCTACCTAGATTACACATCTTCCCACCCTACCGCCTGCAAAATTCCCAACCCCTATTCCCAATTCCTCGACCACCGCCGTACCTGCTCCCAGGTGGGCCAGTTCCACCACAGAACACACCAGATAGCCTCCTTCTTTCGAGATCGGAATTTCCCTTCCCACGTGGTAAAGGATGCCCTCCAACGCATCTCGTCTACATCCCGCACCTCCGCCCTCAGACCCCACCGCTCCAACCGTAACAAGGACAGAACGCCCCTGGTGCTCACCTTCCACCCTACCAACCTTCGTATAAACCAAATTATCCGCCGCCATTTCCTCCAACTCCAAACGGACCCCACCACCAGGGATATATTTCCCTCCCCACCCCTCTCCACTTTCCCTCGGTGACTATCTGGTCAGTTACATGCCCCCCAAAAACCCACCCTCCCTTCCTGGCACCTTCTCCTGCCACTGCAGGAATTGCAAAACCTGCGCCCACACCTCCTCCCTCACCAACATCCAAGGCCCCAAAGGAGCCTTCCACATCCAAAGTTTTACCTGCACATCCACCAATATCATTTATTGTATCCGTTGCTCCCGATGTGGTCTCCTCTGCATTGGGGAGATTGGACACCTCCTAGCAGAGCACATTCGGGAACAACCCTCGTACACCCGCACCAATCAACCCCACCGCCCTGTGACCCAACATTTCAACTCCTCCTTCCACTCTGCCGAGGACATGCAGGTCCTGGGCACCCTCCACCGCCACTTCCTCACCACCTGACACCTGGAGCAAGAACGCCTCACCTTCTGCCTCAGAACACTTCAACCCCAGGGCATCAATGTGGACTTCACCAGTTTCTTCGTTTCCCCTTCCCCCATCTCACCCCACCTCCAGCCTTCTCGCTCAGCCCCGCCCTCATGACTTGTCCTAATGGCCTATCTCCCTTCTCACCTATCCATTCCACCCTCCTCTCTGACCTATCACCCCATCTCCACTCCCATTCACCCATTGTACTCTTTGCTACCTTCCCCCATCCTCCACTCTGACCTATCACCTTCTTCCCCACCACATTCACCTATTGAACGCTATGCTACTTTCGCCCCATCCCCACCCCCCTCTCATTTATCTCCCCACTCTGCAGGCTCCCGGCCTCTGTTCCTGATGAAGGGCTTTTGCCCGAAACGTCGATATCCTGCTCCTTGGATACTGCCTGACCTGCCGTGCTTTTCCAGAACCACTCTAATCTAGACTCTGGTTTCCAGCATCTGCAGTCCTTGTTTTTACCTTATTGGAGGAGGAGACTACCATGATAAGGCATGTTGGAGACACTGAAGCAGATTACAGTGATAGGGATGGTAGTGTGGAATGCAGTACAGTTCAAATATGTGGATGGACTATCGGGGAAGGGAGGAAGTGACAGCGATAGGATCTGTAATAGGAATTAATAATTATTGAAGACACTGGACCACAAGACATGTCATAGATACACTGTTGCAGAGTAGTGTGCTTTAATATAACAGAACTTACATTGGGGTGGTGATTGAGCCTGGGGTGCGTGTGTGTACTGTGCTCCCCTCCAGCACTGTGTCTATGTCATGTTGTGTTAACAGATGTTTGGAGCCCTCTCATTGTTCTTTGCTCTGTGCACTGTGGGAGACCATACCTCACTACTGGATTTATTGAAGGCTCCAGATCTCCTTTCCCTTTGTCTCTCTCTGGCAGACCAACTGCATTCAATGAGGTGATGGACCATCCACCCAGCAGCTGGGAAGTCTATTGAGTCAGGACTTTCCTGAGTACCTACAGGAGACAGACCAATAGACAGAATGGGAAATTAAACAGATGCAGTGAGGGTTACACATGGAGAATGGCACTGAGTTCCACAGAGATCTGGAAAATGGAGCGATATTAAGTAATAGTTCCAGGTTGCTGGAAGATGTCAGGATCACAAAAACGTGTCGGAAGAATGGGTTTAGCTTCATGATGCCCTGGTATCTGTGCTCAGGGATGAGCACCCAGTGAGCAGATGAAGTAATGGCCGAGTGGTATTATTGCTAGAGAATGTATCCAAAACCTCAGCTCATGTTCAGGGGAGGCAGGATTGAATCCCACCATCTGAAAAGGAGACATTTGAAATCAATAATTTTAAAAATAGTAATTAACAATCCACAAATAAGTATGAAACCATTACTGATGTACAACTCATCCAAACACTTGTCCTTTAGAGAAGGACATCTGCACATCCTCACGTGGTCTGCACGACATCACCACAGCAAAGTGTTTGCGTCTCAATTACCCTCAGAAATGGCTGAGAAAGTCACTCAGTTCAAGGGCTTCTAGGGCTGGGCAAGAAAGGCTGGTCAACCAGAGACTCACACATCCCATACCTGATTTTAGAAAAAAATCCATTAGGATGGTCCCCCTGGAACTGTGCTGGGACCAGTGTCCTGGCCAATCATGTCGGTAGGTTTATGGACAGGGCATTAAACTGACAGAGAGGATGCAGGAACAGGCTTCAGGAGAAAGGAGCTTTCCAAATCCATAGAAGAAAGGTGAAGTATGGGAGCAGCATGGGAATGTGGCTGAAGACAAGCATTCGGAACAGGATGGGACAGAGTTTAACTAAAATTGTACATCAGCAAATAGATATGTGACAGAAAATTGTGGAAGCGAGTATATTATGTTTTTTTTTGAACGGACAACGTTGGTGCAATAAGGTCGATGGATTTGTGACACAGAGATAAAAGAGATTTAGACACCAGGCAGACATGGATACAGGGTGAACAAAAATATTCAGTGGTTCGTAATCTTGTGCAAACTCAGGCAAAATGGGCAATGCTAACAATAATGGATAACAAAGGCATTACAGACAAAGCATTTCGCCTCAGATCATGAAGTAGAGTCAGACTGAATGTACATTCTGGTTACTACTTCTCAAGGACACAAGCAGCAGAACAGTTTTAGCCACCGAACAGCATTTCATTGCTCATCACTGCATTAAACAGGAACTCATTGGAAATTTTTAACACAGGCATTGTGATAATTTTGGAAAACTTCCAAATTTGTATAATCTGGGACAATCACACGGACAACATTGATATTGGAAGAGGAGTTCGGATAATTTTTTTTCAGTGTTTCTTTAAAAAACACATTGTGCAACTGTTAAGGGAGATAACTATCGCAGAGCGACCGTGTAATGAAACTTAATGAATGAGTAATGTCACCTGCAGAGATCCTTCGGGAAATTGTGATAACGTGCAGTTTAAATAAATATAAAGTTTAAAGTGAATCACAGAAAGGACAAGCTACAATTAGAAACAAAAACAGCCAATGACATGAGTTGGAGAGGAGAACTGACCAAGGTAAACTGGCTAAACAGACTGAAATATGTGTCTGTAAATGAACAGTGGAAAACATTTGAAGGGACAATGCAAAATACTCAACAAAACCTCAGCAAGAAATTCCCACTGATCCCTCACTTAGGTCAAAAGGAATCATACTAGATCATGAGGCTGAGAAGATCACCAAAAAGTACTGAAAATCCTGAAGTGAGAGAGTGTTTTAGGATTAAATGTTAATGGATTGCAATGGGTCTGCTCGCAGGAGGAGGGCTGTGGGAAGGGCAGCCATGGTCAGGGTTTATTGACACGATAGGAACAGGGAGAGGTGAAGGTGCTGGAGGTGGTGAGAGTGGTAAGGGCCTGAATGGTGCTACAAAGCCAGTACGGATTGTTGCAGCTGGAGGGGTTTGCAGAGGTAGGGAGGGACATAGGTATTTTTATTCATGGGATGTGGGTGTCACTGCCTGGAAGTCTTCGAGGAGTGGAGGGTGTGAGTGGTGTCTTCAAAGGAATGTGGGTAGTTCCTGGACTGGGGGATAGCACAATGTCGAGGTAGGCAGCCATGAGTTCGGTGGGGTAGGAGCATGCTGAGACAATGGGTCGGCCAGGGTGGTCAGCCCTGTGGATCTTGGGAAGGAGGTAGAACCGAGCAGTGGGGGATCCCAGACGATGAGGTTGGAAGCTGTGGGTGGGAGATCTCCTCCTGAGGTGATGAGGTTCTCTATGCCCTGGGAGATGACGGTTTTGGTGATGGGTGGTGGGTCATGGTAGAGGGATGGTAGGAGGAGGTGTCTTTGAGTTGGCATCATGGCTTCAGCGGTGTAGAGGTCAGTGCACCAGACTACCACTGCACCCCCTTTATCTGCTGGTTTGATGGTGAGGTCGGTATTGGAGCAGAGGAAGTGGAGGACTGAAAGTTGTGAGGGTGAGAGGATGGAGTGGGGGAGGGGGTAGATAGGTTGAGGCAGTTAATGTCTCGGTGGAAGTTGGAAATGAAGAAATCGAAGGCAGGTAATAGGCCAGCGCGGGGTATCCAGGTGGATGGAGTGTATTGGAGGCCGGCAAAGGAGTCCTCAGAAAATAGGCGGGAGTCTTCATTGTAAAAGTAAGCTCTGAGGCGGAGGTGGTGGAAGAAGTGTTCGATGTCACGGCGTGTATTAAATTCATTGATGTGTGGACGGAGGGGGATAAAGGTGAGGCCTTTGCTGAGGACTGATCATTCGTCCTCAGTGAGGGAGAGGTCAGGGAGAATGGTGAAAACACGGCAGGAATGGGAGCTGGGACCAAGCGTAGGTGTAGTGCTGGGGGAGGCGATGGAGCCTGTAACAGGAGTGGGTGTGGTGTTAGGGGGAATGGGGATGGAGTCATGAGCAGGGGTGGTGTTCCCCTCAGGGTTCTGGGGGCAGGGATGGTGACAGTGGGACCTGGGGAAGGTGTCAGCAGAATGCAGATGGGTGGCGTTAGTCGGGGTGCAAGTGTTGGCAAACACAGCAGTGGGGGGGGCGTGGAAATCACTGAGTGTGTGACATCAGCGATGATCTGAGGGGCGGAAGTGATGTCACTTGTGGTGTATGTGGCATTGTGATGGGCGGAAATGGCATTTTCTTTATTTTAACCAATAATTTCCTGTCACAAATCTGTTTGACAATGATGTATTTTAATTAAACTCAGTCCCTTACTGTTTCTTACTTATGGTCTTCATTCACATCTCCATGGTGTTCTAATATTTCAACCTTTCTCTTTGGACTTGGGAATTTCCATTCACCTCAGACCTGTCCCCCTCCTCATCTGTGTCCATTTATAGCACACTGTATAATCATGGTACCAGTGGGTCTAATTGCTGCCTCTGTCAGTGTCTCTCACTCTTGCAGCTACTCCAGATCCTGAGTCAACAGCATTCTCCACTCCAGAGGGAAGCAACTGCACAGGCCATGGATGGAGACTGGGAATTTCCAGATCTCTGTGGGACTCAGTGCCATTCTCCATGTGTAGCCTTCATTGCCCATTAGTCTAATTGCCCATTCTGTCTACTTCTCTGTCTCCTGTAGGTATTCCTGATGTCCCTGACTCAGCAGAATTCCCAATTCCTGTCTCGTCCATCACCACATTGAAGACAGTTGGTCAACCAGAGAAAGATGGAGAGTGAGATCTGGAGCCTTCAGTAAATCCTGCAGCCAGTAAGATCATTCACAGTGAACAGCACAGGGAGGAGTTAGTGGACTTTAATTCAGACCCTAAGGGCATGATGTCGGAACAATGCTGAACAAGGAACATGAGAAAATTCTCAGCCTTCATTATCACCATCTTGTCTGTAAATTCATCTGTTCCACAGAACCCTCCCTATGTCTGTCAGTTTCTCCATTGTCTGTTTCATCGATACCACTTCCCCTAACTCTATCAGCCCCTACAATCCTACTTATTCCTGTAAGCTCCTCATATCAGCAAAACTCTCCAAGTTTCTGCTTTTGCCTTTAATCCCGGGTCCTGTCACATCTCTCCTTAACTGAAGAAAAACAACTCTTCAGTTCCTTAAGCCATCATGGTCAGTGTAGTCCTTTCCAGATCTGAAAAACCTCCCTGTCTTTGTGACTTTTTTGAACTCCTACAACCTTCATGATCTCTATAACCTTCCTGTCACGTCAACAAAAAAGCTCTGTAACTTTGTTACCTCCTCCAGCTGTTAGACTCCTCCTTGTCTCTGGGCACAGTGCAGAGTGACCCTGATTCTCTCATAAATTAGTTTCTGCATTTCTAATGATGACGATGAACTCTTCCTGTCTCTAAAACGCACTCAGTCTCTGTAAACTCTGCTGGTCCCGATTGATGCAATTTCATTCAGTAACTACAAACCTTTATACCTTTAATCTCCTCCAGACGCGACCACACAGTTTATTTCTATAACCTCTGTGAGTGATAGAGTCATAGAGATGTACAGCACGGAAACAGACCCTTCGGTCCAACACGTCCATGCCGACCATATATTCCAACCCAATCTAGTCCCACCTGCCAGCACCCGGCCCATATTCCTCCAAACCCTTCCCATTCATATATCCATCCAAATGCCTCTTAAATGTTGCAATTGTACCATCCTCCACCACATCCTCTGGCAGCTCGTTCCATACACGTACCACCCTCTGCATGAAAAGGTTGCCCCTTAGGTCTCTTTTATATCTTTCCCCTCTCACCCTAAACCTATGCCTTCGGGTTCTGGACTCCCCGATCCCAGAAAAAAGACTTTGTCTATTTATCCTATCGTATCCATGCCCCTAATAATTATGTAAACCTCTGTAAGTTCACCCCTCAGCCTCCGAAGCTCCCGGGAAACCGCCATAGCCTGTTCAGCCTCTCCCTGTAGCTCAAGTCGTCCAATCCTGGCAACATCCTTGTAAATGTTTTCTGAACCGTTTCAAGTTTCACAACAATTCTTCCGAAAGGAAGGAGACGGGAATTGCACAAAATATTCCAACAGTGGCCAAACCATTGTGCTGTACAGCCACAACATGACCTCCCATCTCCTGTATTTAATACTCTGACCAATAAAGGAAAGCATACCAAATGCCGCCTTCACTGTCCTATCTACCTGCGACTCTACTTTCAAGGAGCTATGAACTTGCACTCCAAGGTCTCTTTGGTCAGCAGCACTCCCTAGGACTTTACCATTACATGTACATGTCCTGCTGAGACTTGCTTTCCCAAAATGCCGCACTTCGCATTTATCTGAATTAAGCTCCATCTGCCAGTTTGCCCATTGTCCCCATCTGGTCCAGATCCTGTTGTAACCCTCTTCGCTGTCCACTACACCTCGAATTTTGGTGTCATCTACAAACTTACTAACTATACCTCTTGTGCTCGCATCCAAATCATTTATGTAAATGACAAAAAGAATAGGGCCCAGCACTGATCCTTGTGGCACTGCACTGGTCGCAGGCCTCCATTCTGAAAAACAGCCCTCCACCACCACTCGCTGTCTTTTACCTTTGAGCCAGTTCTGTATCCAAATGGCGAGTTCTCCCTGTATTCCATGAGATCTATCCTTGCTAATCAGCCTCCCATGGGGGACCTTGTCGAAAGCCTCACTGAAGTCTATATAGATCACATTTATCATCTGTCCTCCTCAATATTCTTTGTTACTTCTTCAAAAAACTCAATCAACTTTATGAGACATGGTTTCCCACGCAAATGCAATGTCAACTATTCCTCATCAGTCCTTGCCTTTCCAAATACATGTGCATTTTGTCCCTCAGGATTCCCTCCAACAACTTGCCCACCACTGAGTTTAGGCTCACCGGTCTATAGTTCCCTAGCTTGACTTTACCATCCTTCTTAAACAATGGCACCACTTTTGCCAACCTCCAGTCTTCTGGGACCTCACCTGTGATTATTGATGATACAAATATCTCAGCAAGAGGCCCAGCAATCACTTCTCTAGCTTCCCACAGAGCTCTCGGGTACACCTGATCAGTTCCTGGGGATTTATTCTCCTTTTACCGTTTCAAGACATCCAGCACTTCCTCCTCTGTAATCTGGACGTTTTGGAAGATGTCACCATCGATTTCCCTACAGTCTATATCTTCAGTATGCATTTCTACAGTAAATACTGATGCAAAATATTCATTTAGTATCTCCCCCATTTTCTGCGGCTCCACACAAAGGCCGCCTTGCTGATCTTTGTGGGGCCCAATTCTCTCCCTAGTTACCCTTTTTTCCTTGATATATTTGTAAAAACCCTTTGCATTCTTCTTAATTATCTTTGTCAGACCAATCTCATGTCCGCGTTTTGCCCTCCCGATTTCGCTCTTAAGTATACTCCTACTTCCTTTATACTCTTCTAAGGATTTACTCGATCTACCCTGTCTATACCTGACATATGTTTCCTGCTTTTTCTGAACCAAACACTCAATTTCTTTTGTCATCCAGAATTCCCAAGAATTACCAGCCTTCCCTTTCACCCTGACAGGAATATACGTTCTCTGGATTCTCATTATCTCATTTCTGAAAGCTTCCCATTTTCCAGCCGTCCCTTGAGCTGCGAACATCTGCCTCCAATCAGCTTTCAAAAGTCTTGCCTTATACCGTCAAAATTGGCCTTTCTCCCATTTAGAACATCAACTTTCAGATCTGGTCTATTCTTTTCCATCACTATTTTGAAACAAATAGAATTATGGTCGCTGGACTCAAAGAGCTCTCCCACTGACAGCTCACTCACCTGCCCTGCCTTATTTCCTAAGAGTAGGTCAAGTTTTGCACCTTCTCTAGTAGGCACATCCACATACTGAATCAGAAAATTGTCTTGTACGCACTTAAGAAATTCCTCTCCATCTAAACCTTTAACACAATGTTTGGAAGGTTAAATCCCCTACCATACCTACCCTATTATTAGATTAGATTAGATTACTTACAGTGTGGAAACAGGCCCTTCGGCCCAACAAGTCCACACCGCCCTGCCGAAGCGTAACCCACCCATACCCCTACATGTACATCTATATCTACCCCTTACCTAACACTACGGCCAATTTAGCATGGCCAATTCACCTGACCTGCACATCTTTGGACTGTGGGAGGAAACCGGAGCACCCGGTGGAAACCCACGCAAACACGGGGAGAACGTGCAAACTCCACACAGTCAGTCGCCTGAGGCAGGAATTGAACCCGGGTCTCCGGCGCTGTGAGGCAGCAGTGCTAAACCCTGTGCCACCGTGCTGCCCACAATAGCTGAGATCTCCTTACAAGTTTGTTTAGCAATTTCCTTTTGACTATTGGGGTGTCTGTAATACAATCCTAATAAGCTGATCATCCTTTTCTTATTTCTCAGTTCCACCCAAATAACTTCCCTGGATGTATTTCTGGGAATATCCTTCCTCAGCACAGCTGTAATGCTATCCCTTATCAAAAATGCCACTCCCCTTCTCTCTTGCCTCCCTTTCTATCCTTCCTGTTGCATTTGTATCCTGGAACATTAAGCTGCCAGTCTTACCCATCCCTGAGCCATGTTTCTGTAATTGCTATGAGATCCCAGTCCCATGTTCCTAACCATGCCAAGAGTTAATATGCCTTCCCTGATAGGCCCCTTGCATTGAAATAAATGCAGTTTAATTTATTAGTCCTACCTTGTCCCTGCCTGCCCTGACTGTTTGACTCCCTTCTGTTCTCAGCTGTACCCGTCTCAGATCGAGCTCCCAAAATCCTCCCTGTGATTGTTCCCACGTCCCATCCCTGCATTCCTCCAAATCCCTGTAAAGTTCTCCCATTCCTAAAACCTGCCCTGTATCTGTCACCTGTCCGAGCTTCCAAAACCATCCCTATCTCTGTAAGACACCATCCCACCACCCACCCCTGTCGCAGTTACTACAGCCCGCTGTATCACTAAATGCCAGTAGTCACTATAATATCAGAGTAAGGTGTGAAAGCAGGAATACTGAACTGGGTAGATGATCAGTCGTGATCATATTGAATGGTGGGACTGACTCTGTGGTCAAATGGCCGATACCTGCTCTTCTTTCCTGTGCTTCTCTATAAACTTACTATCTATATAACCTCCTTCAGTCCCCACAGCCCTCCCTATCTTCATAAACTCCTTCAGTCCCCACGACTCTTCCTATCCATGTAATCTGAATCATTCCCCACAAACCTCCCTAACTTCATAACCTCCAAAAGGCCCCACGACCCTCCCTATCTCCGTAATCTCATCCTGACCCAACGACCCTCCCGTTCAGAGTAACCTTCTTCAATCCCCATGATCCTCCTGATCTGTGCAACCTCCTTCAGGCCCAACAGCCCTGCAGATCTCTTTTGCCACTTTCAAGCCCCACAACACTCCCTATCTCCATAATGTTCTTCAGTCACCACTGGACTTTCTGTGTCCATAATCTCATACAGTCCCCACATCATTCCCTATCTCCATAATGTCCTTCAGTCCCCACGACCCTCCTTATTCCCAAAACATCTATTACCTGTTGAACCTGTAAGCAACATTTATCAGATTGATAAACACGAACTCCCATAACCCTTTCTGCTGCCAGTCTGAAACCAAACAGTGTTAGCCTGATAGTAGGTCGGGAGCTGAAATATGTTTGAAAGGATATGTCAATGAACAATAACTGGACCCTTAGAAACGCTTTTAATAAAAAAAGAATGTGTTTTTGAGCATGTTGGATTTTATTTTTATTGGTGAGAATATAAATGGCAGAATAGATACGGGTGTAGGGGTGGTTGTACCGAGGAAACGGTTTATTTGAATTTTCAGAAACCTTAACACAAGTTTCGGTTAGGGCGAAGGAGTAACTTGTTAGAGAATAGGGTACCTTTACTGTCAGGAGGTGAGTGAGATATTAGACAAAATAGTGTTGTCAGCATTTACTGTGGAGAAAGACATGGAAGCTCAGGAAGTTGGGGAAATAAATAGTGATGTCTTTGAAAGAATCCTCAACAGAGAAGAAAAAGTGCTGCAATCTTAAAACAAATAAAGGTAGATCAATCCGCAGTCACTTGTTAGGTTGATCCTAGAATATTGTGGGAATCTGGGGAAGAGATTGCAGTGTCCCTAACAGAGATATTTATATTATCAACAGACACAATGAGTTACCGGAAGACTGGAGGGTGTTCCATCACTTCGGGGCTTCAGGGAGCAGCCAGGAAATCACAGCCCAGGGAGCCAGTGATGGGTAAGTTGTTGGAGGAGATTCTGAGAGATAGGAGCTACATATATTTGGAAAGGCAAGGGCTGATTAGAGATAGTCAGCATGGCTTTGTAAGTTGAAAACCGTGTTTCACAAACCGGATTGACTCTTCGAGGAGTTGACCAAGAGATAGATGAATGCAGAGCAGTCAGCGTTATCGACATGAACTTCAGCAAAGCATTTGACAAGGTTCCAAAGGATGTAGAACATCTAGTCAAGAGGAAGAAGGAAGCTAACCTAAGGTTGAGGAACCAAGGATCAGAAGCAGGGCTCTCGAGAGTTACATGGGGCAGCACGGTGACTCAGTGGTTAGCACTGCTCCCTCACAGCACTAGGGACGCGATTTCAATTCCAGCCCCAGGCAACTGTCTGTGTGGAGTTTGTACATTCTCTCCATGTCTGCGTGGGTTTCCGACAGGTGCTCGGGTTTCCACCCACAGCCCAAAGATGTGCAGGTTAGGTGAATCAGCCGTGCGTTGTTCAAGAATGGGAATCGAGATAATCCTGGGAATCACAGACCTGTCAGTCTTCTGTCTGTGATGTGCAGATTATTGGAGAGGACTCTGAGATACAGGATTTATGATTCCTTGGAAAATCATAGTATGATTAGAGAAAGTCAGCATGGTTGTGTAAGGGACAGGTCTTGCCTCACAAATCTTATTGAATCCTTTGAGAATGTGACAAAACACATTTATGTCTCATTGAGAAAGTACAGAACATGGGATACCTGGAAACCTGCCTGTCTGGATACAGAATTCCTGGCCCATGGAAGACAGAGGGTGATGACAGATGGAAATCATTCAGCCTGGAGCTTGGTGACCAGTGGTTTTCTGCAGAGAGCGGTCAAAAAATCTCTGCTCTTTGTGATTTTATGAATGACTTGGATGTGTGAGTGGAAGAGTAGGTAAGTAAGTTTGCCAATGACACGAAGGTTGGTCGAGTGGTGAATAGTGTGGATGTCTGCTGGAGGTTGCAATGGGACATTGACAGGATGTAGAGCTGTGCTGAGAAGTGGCAGATTAAGTCAAATCTGGAAAAGTGTGAAGTGATTCATTTTGGAAGGTGAGACTTGAATGCAGAATACAGGGGTAAAGGCAGAATACTGATTAGCATGGAGGAACAGATGGATCTTGGATTTCATGACCAGAGATCAATCAAATCTGCCACCAAGCTGATAGTGTTGTTATGAAAGAATATGTTGTATTGGCTTTCATTAGCTGGGGGATTGAGTTTTAAAGCCACAAGGTTATGCTGCAACTCTATACAGTCCTGTTTTGATCCCAATTCGAATATTGTGTTCAATTTTGGTCCCTTCATTAGAGGAAGGATGTGGAAGCTTTAGAGAGGGTAAAGAGGAGATTTACCAGGATGCTACCTGGACTGGAGGGCATGTCTTATGAAGAAAGGTTGAGGGAGCTAAGGCTTTTCTCATTGGAGTGAAGAAGAGTGTGGTGTGATTTGGTAGAGGTGAACAAGATGGCGTGAGGCAAAGATAGAGTGAACAGTGAGAGACCTCTTTATCCCATGGCATACATGGTACAAGGGGGCATAATTTTAAGGTGATAGGAGAATGGGTAAGGGGAGATTTCAGATGTAGGTTCTTTACACAGAGAGTGATAGGTGGGTGGAACGGGACATTTTAACAGACTCTTGGATAGGCACATGGATGATAGCAAAATGAAGGGTATGTAGGTTAGTTTGATCTTACAGTCAAAGATGGGCATGGCATCATGACCAAAGGGTCTTGTGCTGTACTGTTCTGTGTTCTACATTCTGTATGGTAAACCGGGTAATAAGCTCAGATCAATGTTAAAGGATATAGCATTCAGGAGAAGCTAGTCACCTGGATACAAAATTGGGCTTGATGGTAGGAGACAGAGGGTGATGGGAGACATGTTGCCTTTCTGACTCGAGACATATGACCAGCGGTGAAGTGGGTCCCCTGTTGTTTGTCATTTGGATAAATGGTTTGGATGGGAATATTGGTTTTGTGGTAAGTAAGTTTTTTGAGTTACACTGAAATTGTTGGTAAAGTGGACAGTGAAGAAGGTCATCTGTGTTGCAACAGGATGAACTGTACTGCTGGGATAGTGGGCTGAAGAATAGCAGATGGAGTTTCATTAGATAAATGTAAGGTGTTCCATTTTGGTGAAACAAACGAGGGTGGGACTTGTACAGTTAATGTTCGGGCCCTGGGTAGTGTTGTCAGTCAGAGACCCAGGGATGCAGGTAGACAGTTCTTTGAAAGTGGTGTCACAGGTAGACAGGTTGGTGAAGCAGGTGTTTGGGATGGTTACCTTTTTTGGGCAGAGAATTGAGAGTAGAAGTTGGGATGTCACGTTGTGGCTGTAAAGGACGTTGGTGGGACCACCAGAAAAGCATTGTTGACCAGTAGGAAGTACTCATCTGGTTCACTTACGTTCCTGAGGGAAGAACATCTGACATTCTAACCTGGTCTGACTTGCATGTGACACCAGACCCACAGGAAAATGGCTGACTCTGTGCTATACTCTGGATAATTAGCAGTGGGGCAAAGAATGTTGGTCCAATCAGTGACACCCTCATCCCATGAATAAATAAATAAAAATACATATATCCCTCCCTACCTCTGCAAACCCCTCCAGCTGCAGCAATCCAGACTGGCTTTGTAACACCGTTCGACCCTGACCCCTCTCTGTAACACTCTCACCACCTCCAGCACCTTCACCTCTCCCAATCCCTTTTGTGACATAAAACCTTGACAATTATTCATTCGTCCATCTGACCTCCTCCTGCGAGCGGGCCCTTTGCAATCCCTTTAAAACTTACTCCTAAAACGTTCTCTCACTTCAGGATTTTAAGTACTTTTTGGTGATCCTCTAAGCCCAATAATCTAATATGATCCTTTTCACTTGAGTGAGGGACCGATGTGGATTTCTTGCTGAGGATTTATCTGTTTCAAAGGAATGTCCTTTTGTTGACTATTTTGCATTGTCCCTTCAAATGTTTTCCACTGTTCACTTACAGACACATATTTCAGCCTGTTTAGCCTATTTACCTTGGTCAGTTCTCCCCTCAAACTCATGTTATTAGTTATTTTTGTTTCTAGTTGTAGCTTGTCCTTTCTGTGATTCACTTTAACACTTTATATTTCTTTAAACTGCACTTTATCACAATTTCGCAGGGGATCTCTCCCGGTGACATTACTCATTCACGAAGTTTCATCACACAATGGTCGCTCTGAGATCGCACTCCTGCCTCACAGCACCAGGGCCCCAAGTTCGATTCCAGCCGCGGGCGACTGTGTGGAGTATGCACATTCTCCCTGTGTCTGCGTGAATTGCCTCCGGATGCTCCGGTCCGGCGAATTGGCCATGCTCAATTGCCCATAATGATAGGTGTATTAGGTCGAGGGAGATGGGTCTGAGTGTGTTACTCTTCGGAGGGATGGTGTGGACTGGTTGGTTCGAAAGGCCTGTTTCCACACTGTCGGTAATCTAAGGGATTGTGTTTTTTGTGCATCAGCAATGGTTTCATATTTGTTAATGGATTGTTAATTGCTATTTTTAAAATTATTGATTTTAAATTCCACCATATCTTATGATGGGATTCAAACCTGCCTCACCTGAGCATTAGCTGATGTTTTGGACAAATGCCCTAACAATAATGTTACTAGGTCATCACTTCACCTGCTCACACGTTGCTCATCCCTGAGCACTGATACATGAAACTAAACCCATTCTTGCAACATGATTGTGTGATCCTGAAGTCTTCCAGCACTCTGGTGATATCACTCAGTCTCTCTCCATGTGGTATCCCTCACTGTGTGGGTCTAATTGCTGCCTCTGTCAGCGTCTCTCACTCTTGCAGCTACTCCAGATCCTGGGCCAGCAGAATTCTCCACTCCAGAGAGACGCAACAGCACAACCCAGGGATGGAGTTTGGGATTTTCCAGATATCTGTGGGGCTCATTTCCATTCTCCATGTGTAACCCTCACTGCATCAGTCTAATTTCCCATTCTGTCTACTTCTCTGTCTCCTGTAGGTACTCAGGAAGTTGCTGACTCAGTAGACTTCCCAACTGCTGTGTGTCTCATCCATCACCTCCTTGAAGATTGTTGGTCAGCCAGAGAGACAAAGGGAAGGGAGATCTGGAGCCTTCAATAAATCCTGGAGTGAGGTCAGATCACTCACAGTGCACAGAGCAGGGAGCAATGAGAAGGCTCCAAACATTGGCTAACAAGACATGACATAGATACAGTGCTGGATGGGGAGCACAGTCTAGACACACCCCGTGCTCAATTACCACGTCTACTTTAACTTATGTTGCACTAAGACAGCATCGAGAGTTCAGAGTTATCAATCCAGGCCTGCGGTGTCTTAGTGAGCATCAGTACAACAGAGGGGAGAGTAGGCCTCCAACGAGAGGTTGGGAATGCTGCCTGGGATCTTTCTATTCTGTGTTCTCCCTCCAACACTGTACTCAGACTCAGTACTCTGCAACATTGTATCTATGGCATGGCTTGTGCACGAGTGTCTTCAGTAATTTTTGACTCCTATAACAGTAGTTGTCCCTGGAACGTGTTCCATTCCCGATAGTCCCTCCACATATTTGAGACGTACGGCATACCAGACTACCATCCCTATCGCTGTAACTTGCTTCAGTGTCTACAACGTGTCCTATTCTGGTACACTAATCCTCTTTAGAGTGATACACCACGGAAACAGAACTTGTGGTCCAACTCCTCAATGCTGCCCATGTAACCTAAACTGAATGAGTCTCATTTGCCTGCATTTCGCCCTTATCTCTTCAAACCTTCTCCTCTCCATGTACCTGCCCAAATGTCTTTTCCATGCTGTAATTGTTCTTGTTTCTTGCCTGTGGCAGCCTGTTCCGTTTATGCACCATCCTCTGTGGATAATGTTCCCCCTCAGCTTCCTCTTTAAATCCTTGCTCTCTCACCTCCCGTTTATCCCAGCTGGTTTTGGACTCACCTACCGTTGGTTATTCACCATTCTTAGGGTCAACCTGTGGCCTCCTCTGCCCAAGGGAAATATTTAGGACAATATTACAAATATCTCCAACGTATGTAACAAAGTACTGGCCAATGTCTGCAAATGTGCCAAATGTCGCTTTCCCCACCCTGTCCACCAGGTATGACACTTCCGAGGAAAAATGTAACTTGCACCCCCTGGTCTCTCTCCCTCTCCCTCTCCCTCTCTGTTCGACAACCCTGGCAGAGCCCTTCCATTAACTGTATTAGTCCTCCCTGGTTTGTCTTAACAAAATCCAACACCTGAATTAAACTTCATCTTTCATTCCTTGGCCCACTGGCCCAGTTGATCAACATCCCCTTTGATAACCGTATTTACTGCCCACTACACCATTCATTTTGTCATCAACAAACTTTCACACAATCACTCCTAAATTTTCAACCAAATCGTTTATGTAGATGATGCACATCAGTGGACCCAGCCCTGATCCTTTCTTCAATAATGGAATCAAACCATATTCTTGTCATAGAGCCATACAGCATGGAAACTGACCCTTCAGTTGATACCCACCATAATCTAAAACTAAACTCTTCCCAGCTGCCTGTTGCTGGCCCATATCACTCCAACCTTTCCCTAGTCACCTGTTTATCCAAATATCTTTTAAATGTTGTAATTGTACCCACATCAACCCCTTTCTCAGGAAGTTCATTCCACATATCAAACCACCCTCTGTGTCGCAAATTGCCCCATATATCTTTTTTGAACATCTCTCTCCTCGAACCTTAAAAATATGGTCCCTCCTCTTGAGACTCCCCCTCCTGAGGAAAAGGCAACTACCATTAAATTGATCTATAAATCACTTTTTTTTCATAAGCTTTGAAAGCATCATGTCTCAACCCCCAGGCTCCAGTGAAAAAAGACTCAGCCTATCCAGCCATTTTTCAGAACTCAAGCCTTCCATACCCAGCAATATCCTGGTAAATCTCTTCTGAACCCCCTGCAGCTTAATAATATCCTCCCTATAACTAGGCGACCAGAACTGGATGGAGTATTGCAGAACAGGCCTCATATATGACTGTACAATCTCAACATGACGTCCCAAATCCTCCACTCAATGAACTGAGCAATAGTCAAGCATGCCAAGCACTGTCTTATCCATCCTGTGATGCAAACTTCAAGAATTATGTACCTGAACCCGGAGGTCTCTCTGCTCTAAAACACTGACTGAGGCCCAAACATTAATTGTATAAGCTCTCCCCTTGTTTGTTTTACAAAATGCATTACCTCGCATTTATTCAGATTGAATTCCATCTACCGTTTTTCAGCCCATTCACCCATTTCATCAAGATCCCTTTGTACTCTCAGAAAACATCCTTCATTGTCCATGATGCCACCCTCCAGCCTGCCAGCCCATCACAAATGGCTGTCTGTAGTACACATACCTTTGCTAGGGGCTCCACAATATCTTCCCTTGCATACCACAGTGTCCTGTGATACTCTTAATCAGGTGCTGGGACTTGCCAAAGTTTTGTGTTGTAAAACCTCCAGCACCACCTCTTCTATAAAATGCACTCTTTTAAGTCATCGAGATACACAGCATAGAAACAGACCCTTCGGTCCCCAACTCGTCCAGGCTTACCAGAAGATCTAAATAAATCCATTCCCTTTTCCAGCATTTGGCCCATATACGTCTTCACCCTTACTATTCTGATGCCCATCCAGATACCTTTTAAATGTTGTCATTGTATCAGTCTCCATTACTTTCTCAGCTCATTCCATACACACATCACCATGTGTGTGAAGAAGCTGTCCCTTCAGTCGCTCTGTAAACCATTCACCCCTAACCTCTGCCCTCTAGTTTTGGACTCCCCAACTTCTGGGAAAAGGCCTTGAATGCTTACCCTATCCATGCCCCTCATGTTTATATAAACCTCTGTAAGTTCATCCCTCAGTCTCCGATTCTCTAGTGACAGTAACCCCAGTTTATTCACCAACAACCCGGGCAATATCTTGTTAATCTTTTCTGAGCCCTTTTCTCACGACATCCTTCCTGTAGCAGAGAGATTTGAATTGCAGAGAACTCCATTTGTGGTCTAACATATTACTCTTGTTCCATGAGTTCCCCAGTCTTTCTCCACAGTAAGTTCTGGAGTGAAAAAAAATGGTTTACGATCTGAGCAAATATCCTGCAGTTCCAAACAACGATGGCCTGATTCATCTTTAATTGACACTATTTTGTCCCGAGTTAATTTTGCACTCTGAATATACTGATACAATCACTTTTGGATTCCCCTTTCCTTCTCTGCTGAGGCCATTTCATTTAGCCTTTCTCCATTCCTGTTTTCTACTCAAAGTATATTCCTATAGCCCCTGTATATCCACAGGGATTCCCTTGATCCAGCTGGCTATACCTGACGTGCCCCCTTTTCCTTGACCAGACCTTCAATAGACAGCCAGTGATTCCTAATGCTGTCAGCATTGACCTGCACACAAACAGGAACATGCTGGCGCTGATCGATCACTTTATCTCACTTTTAAAATATTCTCTTTTGCCAAACTTCCCTTTCTCTGTAAACAATTCCTTTCCCCAGTCACATTTTGAAAGTTCCTGGCTAATACGATCAAGATTGGTCAGGCTCCATTTTATAGCTTGCACATGTGGACCAAGCCTGTCCTTTTCCAAAGCTGTTTTCAAACTGCAATAACTGTGGTCATTTTGGCAAAACGCTTTCCCACTCACATCTCAGTCCCTTTCCCTACCTTAATTCCCAAGGGGAGGTCAGGTTTTGCCCTTTCTCTTTTCCGGCCATTTACATATTGATTGGGAGTTTTCTGGAACACAATTACCAAATTCCTCCCTTAAACACTAAACACTGGCAGTCCCAGTCTAGGTTTGGAAAGTTCAAAAACCGTACCATAACAGCCCTCTTATTATGGTTGATATTTAAGATGCCCCGACATATTTGTTCCTCTGTCTGCCACAGGTTATTCGGGGTCAGCAGTCCGATCGTATCAAAGTGATGACCCATTCTTATTTCTCAGTTCCACTAACATAGCTTCACTGGGCGATCCTACAGGAATATCCTCTCTAAGGCTTGCTGTGATGATTAATGCAAACAAAACCAACCACCACACGTCCTCTCTTGCCTCCCCTTAGTGTAGCATCTCTACATTGAAAAAATGAACTGCCAGTCTTGCCCCTCTCTCAGCTGTGTTTCTGTAATAACTATAATATCCCAGTCCCATGTTCTAATCAATGCCTTGAGTTCATCTTCCTTAGCTGTCTGGCCCCTTGCATTGAAATAAATGCAGTTTAATCATCAATTTTCCCCCATTCCCTGCTATGTTCTTGCCTGCCTTGTCTGCTGAAATTGCTGTCTTTAACTCGTGTACCAGCCTCAATCTTCTTACTGGCCTTACGTTTATTTAAGGTCCAATACCCTGCCAGACTAGGTTATATCCTCTCAAGCAGCTCTAGCAATTCACCCCACCAGGATATGTGTCCCTCTCCCGCTCCGAGTTGAAGTGACTTTCCCACCCTGTCTCCCTGTGCTGACACCTTCAGGGATCTATGGAGTTGTCCACCATGGTCCCTGTATTCCTCAGTACTCCGCAAGGACCTACCATTTATTATGTCTGTACTTCGCCAATCGTACCTCCCACAGGGTATTCCCTCACTTCAATCAGAACTAAACTCTGCTTAGATTATCATCCGATCGACATCGGACTGCAGACAGAGACCATCCTCCTCACTGTGAACAACACCCTCACCTTTCATGTCATCTGCAAACCGACTAATGATACCTTCTGCTTTCACATCCGAGTTATTAATGTTCAATGGTTCCTGCACAGATCTCTGTGGTACACCCGATGAAAGTATTCTATCCACCAATTTTGCATCCAATTTGCCAACTTACCTTGGAACCCAGTCCTTTTGGACCAGCCTTCCATGTTGGATCATGTTTAAGGACTTATTCAAGTCGATGTAAACCACATCATCTGCACAGCCCTCATCAATATACTTAAGCACCACTTAAAAAAAACTGAACTGAATTCCTCAGACAGTATCTTCCTCTGCCAAATCCGTGATGACTAAACTGAGTTGATCCTTACCTTTGCAAGTGTCGATTCATCCTCACAGTAGTTTCCAATAATTTTTCTCCCCCTGCTGTAATACTATCTGCTCTGTAATTACCTGGCCTCTCCCTGCTGCCCTTCCTGAATAAAGGAACCACATTAGCGATCCTCCAGTCATTCAGCACTTCACCTGTGGCCAGCAAAGTATGAAATATATCCACCAGTGCCCCAACAATCTCTGGGCAATTAGCATGGGGTTAAAGAATCCTTTTCCAGGCAATGACACCCACATCCCATGAATAAATAAAAAAAAATACCTATGTCCCTCCCTACCTCTGCAAACCCCTCCAGCTGGACCAATCCGTACTGGCTTTGTAACACAGTTCAAGTCGTGACCACTCTCTGTAACACTCTCACCACCTCCACCACCTTCACCTCTCCATGTTCGTATCGTGTCAATAAACCTTGACAACGATTCCCCTTCCCATTGCCCTCCTCCTGAGAGCAGACCCACTGCAATCCCTTTAAAACTCACTCCGAAAACTCTCTCTCACTTCTGGATTTTAAGTACTTTGTTGTGATCCTGTCAGCCTCATAATCTAATATGATCCATTTTGTCCTGAGTGAGGGACGGTGGGGATTTCTTGCTGAGTTTTTGTCTGTTTCAGTGGAATGTCCTTTTGTTGAGTATATTTCACTGTTCCTTCAAATGTTTTCCACTGTTCATTTACAGGCACATATTTCATTCTGTTTTGCCTGTTTATCTTGGTCAGTTCTCCTCTCAAACTCATGTAATTGGCTGTTTTTGTTTCTAGTTGTAGCTTGTCCTTTCTGTGTTTCACTTTAAAACTTTATATTTCTTTAAACTGCACTTTATCACAATTTCCCACAGGATCTCTCCAGGTGACATTACTCATTCACTAAGTTTTATCACACAACAGTCTCTCTGAGACAGTTACGTACCTCGCCATTTGGACAATATGCTATTCTAAGAAACACTGAAAAAAATTCTCCGAACTCCCCTTCCAATATCACTGTTGTCAGTGTGATTGTCCCAGACTTTGTGAATATTGACGTTTCACTAAATGTTCCCCATGCCTTTATTAAACATTCCAATGAATTCCTCTTTATTGCAGTGACGAGCCATGAAATGCTGTTCGGTGGGTGGTCTAAAACTGTTCTGCTGCTTGTGTCCTTGGCAAGTAGTAGCCAGAATTTACATTCAGGCTGACTCTACTTCATGATCTGATGCCAAATGCTTTGTCTGTAATGCCTTTCTTACCCATTATTGTTAGTGTCGTCCATTTTGCCTGAATTTGCACAAGGTTGTGAACCATTGAATATTTACGTTCCACCTTTTGTTCGCCCTGTAACCACATCTCTCTGGTGTCTAAATCCCTTTTATCTCTGTGTCACAAATCCTTCGACCTTTTCGCAGAGACTTTGTCCATTAATAAAAAACATAATTTACTCGTTCCCACAATTTCCTGTCACAAATGGATTGGCTGATCTACAGTTTTAGTTAAAGTTTGTCCCATCCTGTTCCTTTCTGTTGTCTTCGGTCACATTCCCATGCTGCTCTGATGCTTCACGTTTTCTCTTTGGATTTGGAAAGCTCCTTTCACCTGAAGCCTGTTCCTGCACCCTCTCTGTCAGTTTAAAGTCCTGTCCATAAATCTACCAACGTGATTGGCCAGGACATTGTTCCACTGGAACTGAGCTGGGACCAATCTGAATGGATATTTTTAAAAATCAGGTAGGGGATGTGGGTATCTCTGGCTGACTAGCCTTTATTGCCCATCCCTTGCTGCCCTTGAGCTGAGCAGCTGGCTCGCCCATTTCGCAGGGTAATTGAGAGGCAAACACTTTGCTGTAGGTATGTCGTGCAGACCACATGAGAGTGAACTGTTGTCTTTCTATGAAGGTCAAGTGTTTGGATTTATATCAATACTTATTTATGGATTGTTAATTCCAATTTTTAAAACATATATTCATTTAAAATTCCACATGGTTAGATGTTAGAAAAAAGAAGGGGGCGGGTGGTCATTTTGTTGGGACTGTATTGTAGATTGTCGTAGACCCAACAGATACCAGAGGAGCAGCTGTGTAGAGAGATTGCAGATAAATATAGGAATAATAGAGGAGTGCAGGCTGGAGATTTTAATATTCCCTGTATTGACTGAGTATAAAAAGAACTGGCCGGAGGCCAATTTTTCAAATGTGTCCAAGGAAGGTTTCTAAATCATTATGCAGAGGGCCCTTCTCTACTCAGGCGGGTGCAACACTGGACCTCGCCTCAGATAACGAGGTCGGGAAAGTGACTGAAGAGTCATTCAGAGAGCACTTTGGGTCCAGTGCCCACAACTGTCTTCGTTTTAACATAGTTATGGAAAAAAATCAGCAGGTCCACAGATTGAAGAGGAAAACTGCAATAGGGCCACGTTTGGGGCCACTCTGCAGGATCTGGCCAGCGTCAATGCTGTGAAATTAAAATTGCACAACGCCCAGTTATAATCCAACTCGCTTTGGAAGCGCTGGTGATCACTGTAACAGATGAAAGGCTTAAACTAAATTTGTTTGATATTATATTCCATAACATTGCCATCCTGTTCCTATAAATTCTGTACCTTAGGATTGTGCTCCACAACCACCTGATGAAGAAGCAGTGCTCTGAAAGCTAGTGCTTTCAAATAAACCGGTTGGACTGGAAACGAATATCGGGTGATTTTTAACTTTGTCCACCCCCAGTCCGACACTGGCACCTCCACATTATGATTCTAATCGATTGGGTGAGTCTGTTTGAAGGAAAAGGATCAACTGGCAAATGGGAGGCTTTTCAAAGTGTGATCTCAAGAATCCAGGACCAATATGCCCCATTGGGATAAAGGGAAAAGCTGGCAGGGTTAGGGATCCTTGGCTGATGAGGGATAATAAGGCTCTAGTCTTGAAATGAAGACTGCATGCATTGGGTTTAAGATTTCCGTATCTACATATTCTTAAAGACACGATCAATCTGTGGAGACCCTACAATCCTCTCAGTTCCTGTCACACTCCCAATCTGCAGAAGTCATTCCAATGTCTGTGGCTCTTTCAATACAGCTCCTACAAGACCCACTATCTATGTGATATCTTTTCATTGCCAGCACCCACCCTGTCAATGTAAGCTCCTTCAGTGTCTCCATCCATCTACTCATTTCCACAATCTTCTCCAGCTCTTCCATGTGTAAACATCACCCTCCCCTACAACCCTTCCCAATCTGACCAAACTGGAGGAGGTTACTAATGCTCCCTAATCTGTGAAACTGTCTCCAACCAAAATTGCTGTCTTTATCACTTGGAGAATCTGTCTGATTCCACACCCACTTCATCTAAATAACCTGCAGAACCTAAGCCTTCCTGTGTCTATAAACATCTTCAGTCACGACTACCCTCCATACGTCTATTTGTTTTTCCAATCTGTACAACCCACTTTATCTCTGTACTCAGCTCCATTCACCTGAAACATTCCTGTCTGTGTAAAACACCCCATCCTACCAACATCCTTATCCCTGTAAACTGCTCCATTTCTCCCAACCTACCCATGTCCATGAACTCCTGTAGGCCCGACAGCTCTCCACATTTCTGTAACCTCCTGTGGCTCTATGCTCCTCCCTCCCTGTGAAAGCACCTCCAGTCCCCACAATTCTCGCAGTCTGGTCATCTGCTCCAGATAAGACCATTGCTGTCTCTGTTACCTCATACAACTTTAGCAACGCTACCTATTTGTGTCACTTCATTCAGATCGCATCCTCTCCCGCTTCCCGAAACCTCTTGCTGCCATCATAACCCTTGCTATTTTGAACATGGAATAGCACATTCCAGTACAAGCCCTTCTGCCCTCAATATTGTGCTTGCCTTTTATCTTACTCTGAAGATGAAACGGACCTACATATTACTATCATTGATGTGCCTATCCAAGAGTTGCTTAGATGTCTGTAATGTGTCTGAATCTACGACCACGGCTGGCAGTCCATTCCACGCACCCCCCACACTCTGTGTAAATAACGTACCAGTCCCTTCCATGGCGACAGGATATCCCAACCCAATCTAGTCCTACCTGCCAGCACCTGGCCCATATCCCTCTGATATCTAAGCTAAACCTTCCGCCAATTACCTTAAACGTATGTCACCTTGTGATAGTCATTTCGCCATGGGAAGTAGTCTCTGGTTATCCACTCTATCTATGCCTCTCATTCCCTTGTACACCTCTATCAAGTCACCATTCTTCCTCCTTCTCTGTGATCAGAAAAGCCCTAGCTTCCACAACCTACCTTCTATGGGCATGCCCTCCAGAAAAGGCAGCATCCTGCTAAATCTCCTCTGCACTGTCTTTAAAGCTTCCATGTCCTTCCTATAATGAAGCGAACAGAACTGTTCACTATATTCGAAGTGTGGTCTAACTGGGGTTCTGTAGAGCTGCAGCAAAATCTCACATCTCTTAAATTCAATCCCCTGCTAATGAAAGGCAACCCACCATCCGCATTCTTAACAGCCTGTCAACTTGGGTGGGAACCTGAGGGACACAGGATCCCTTTGTTCCTGCACGCTGCTAAGAATCCTGTCTTTAACCACGTAAAGATTTTCTGCAGAATCCTCCAGTCTAAAACTATCGCTATCATTGTAAGTTCCTCCAGTCCCTACAACACTCATAAACTGTGAAACCTCCTCAAGTCCATATATTCCTTATGTCTGCAAAATCCTCCCGTCATGATGTCCCTCTTTCTCTCTGTAACCCCCACCATCCTCCAGTGCCCTTCTGGGGAACATTGCAGAGGAAGGAGGCGTTGGAGAGTCTGGGCCATGTTACGAGGTATGAAGGGCTGCAAACCATGGAGGATGGTACAAATGTCGGAAGGGAGGTGGGATTTGCAGAAGGTTAAAGGTTCCGGGATTCATTGAACCTGCAGGATGGGACAGGGGATGGCTTGTGGAACCTGGAGGATATTATGATTTGAACCACAGGTAATTTTTGATTGGACCATTCAGCCGATCTTACAGTCATAGAGATGTACAGCATAGAAACAGACCCTTCATTCCAACCCGGCCATGCCGACAGGATATTCCAACCCAATCTAGTCCCACCTGCCAGTACCTGGCCTATCTCCCTCCAAACCCTTTCTATTCATATATCCATCCAAATGCTTCTTCTATGTTGCAATTGTACCATCTGTAAGATTGGCTGAAAGATCCAATCAAACATTACCTGTGGTTCAAATCATAACATCCTCCAGGTTCCACAACCCATTCATGGTCCCATCCTGCAGATCAGATATCCCAACCCAATGTAGTCCCACCTGCTAGCACCCGGCCCATCTCCCTCTAAACCCTTCATATTCATATAGGAATCCAGATACCTTTTAACTGTTGCAATTGTACTAGCTTCCACAACTTCCTCTGGCAGCTCATTCCATACATGTACTATCCTCTACGTGAAAAAGTTGCCCCTTAGTTCTCTTATATATATTTCTATTCTTACCCTAAACCTCGCCCAATAATTCTGGATTCGCACACCCCAGGAGAAAGCCTTTGTCTATTTACCCTATCCATGCCCCTCTTGATTTTATAAACCTCTATAAGGTCACCCTCAGCCTCTGACTCTCCAGGAAAAACAACCATCACCTGTTCAAACTCTCCCTATATCTCAGCCCTGGCAACATTCTTGTAAATGTTTTCTGAACCCTTTCAAGTTTCACAACATCCTTCCGATAGAATAGAGTTGCATGCAGTATTCCAAAAGTGGCCTCACCACTGTCCTGTACAGCCACAGCATGACCTCCCAACTCCTGTATTCAATACTCTGACCAATAAAGGAATGTATACCAAGTGCCTTCTTCGCTATCCTAACTATCTGAGACTCTACTGTCAAGGAACTCTGGATTTCATTTGAATAATTGCATAGACAGGTAGAGTTGTCCGAGGTCTTCTGGGTAATGCTCGTTCGGTCTAAGCTGGTAGGCAGAGCCAGTGAAATATTTGCAGCGCTGTCTGATGAATGGTTGAAAGATAATGCACATGTCAAACAGGATATTTTAAGTGCTTATGGATTGCTGATGAATGGAAGCCACTACAATTCCCTTTCCTGTACCATCGCTATCTGTCAAAGCTCCTTCAGGTCTATATCCTCCGAATTGTTGAAACCTGCTCTCACCATTGCAACTCCCATTATTTCCTAACATTGTTGAGTCTCTAAAAGCTTCCCTATCAGGTTAATCTCCTCCACTGCATACAACACTCCTACCCTGTGTAATCTCTTCAATTCCTTCAGTTCCTATGTACCTATGTATAGGTGTGACTGCTTTGTGGCCATTGTATCCTCATTTATATCTGCAAAAGGCTCTGTTCACTGTAGCACATCCTATGCTCATAAGTGAATCTGGTCTCTCACAAGACTCTATCACTCTCTCCTCCAGTCTCTACAAGCTTCCCTATCCCTGGCATATCTTGCAGCGTGCACACCACTCACTCTCTCTGACATACCTTCCAGTGCATAAGTTCATCTCTCCTAACTGTATCCAGTCTACAACATCATCCCTGTCCATGCAACATCCTCCAGTCCATATAACTCCTCTCTATTGCTGCAGCATTCTCCAGCTGATATCATCTTCCATGTGCTTGCAACATTCTCCAGTCCATACTACCCACATTTCCCTGTAATATTCTCCAGTCCATACCATCCTCCCTATCACTGTGATATTCTCCAGATCCCACAACTGTTGTTAAATGTCCGACATCCTGGAATCCTGTGAATGTTTCTACACCCTGATCAACATAGTCCATGTAACGATCCACAAACCTTACAATCTAATCAAAGACGCTTTATCTCTCTATCTTCCTCCAAACAATAAAATGTTTTCTCCTGCGAACATTCTGTTGCAACTGTAACTATGTTTAACCCTGCAACACTGTCACGCCCCCAAACATCTCTCCCACTCTGTGACCTCTCACCATCCCTCAAAGGCCTTCTCTCGTTGACATGCGCCATGCATTTGCAACAAGGCAGATGGAATGACAGCATTAACTGAAGAGAACAGATATGACCGAACTGTTATTGTGGAGGTGTGGCTGCAGAATGATCATGACAGCAATGTGATTATTGAGGGGTTGTGGGGATTTACGCAGGATCAGCAAAAAACCAAACAAGGTCCCGTATTGTTGTGAAGAAAGGACGCAGTCAGTGCATTAGTGAGACAGCCAATTTAATCTGGGAATCAAAATATAGAGTCGTTTTGAATGGACAGCTCCCAAATAGCAAGGGGGATCTGGAAGATCAAATCACAATCCATGCTCGTTGTTAAGTTGGATACAATATTTTCTTGGTGATAGTAGACAGAGGCATGTGGAGTGGTGAATTTCTGATTGGCCGTCTGTGGCCAATGCTGTTTCACAAGGATCGGTGCTGCGATGTCTGTGTGTAATTTATATCTGTGATTCAGAGGAAAAGGTCAGCTGTTTCAGTGGTAATTTTGCAGACGACATTTGGAAAGGCATGTAATGATTAGGGATAATTAGGGGATTGTGGATAGTGAGGAAGAGTGTTAAAGGTTGCAGCAGTATGTAGATCAGCTGGAACGCTGGGCAGAGATGTGGCAAATTGAATTTCATCGGGACAGGTGTGAAGTGATGAATTTATGAAGTCAAATGGAAGAGAGAAGAACACGAATTGACTAGCTGGAAACATTGATAAACAGAGAGACATTGGAAGCAAATCCATAGCTCCCTAGAAATAACAACACAACAGGATGTGGTGGTAGACGGAGAGTATGGTATGCTTACCTTTATTGGGCACAGTATTGAGTACAGACGTTTGCATGTCATGTTGTTACTGAATGAAACTTCATTCGGCCATATTTGGAAGGTTGCGTGTCGTTCTAATCGACACACCACAGGAAGGATGTGGAGGTTTTGGGGAGGGTGTAACAGAGATGTGGCAGAATATTACCTGGATGAGAATGTGTTTACTGTAAGGAGGTTGGACACAGTTGGATTGTTTTGCGTGAGTATCGGAGATTGAGGGGTGACTGGGTACAGCATTAGGAAAGGCGTGAATAGTGTGGATAGTTGGAATCCTTCTTCCAATGTCGAAATATCAAATACTAGGGCGCCTCGGTTTAAGGTGAGAGTGAGAAGTTTTAAGTGAGATGAATGAGGCCAGTTGTCTTTACCGAGAGGGTAGGAGCTGCTCAGGAGGTGGGAGAGGTGGCAACGAGAGCAAACATTTGAAGGGCATTTAGACAGAAACGTGAACATACAGAGAATAGAGGGATATCGCCCATGTGCAGGCAGATGGGATTAGTTTAGAATAGCATCATGGTCAGCACAGCCATGGTGGGCCGAAGGGCCTATTACTCTGCTGTACTGTTCGATTTTCTAACTTAACGACATCTAACCTGTCAAAGCCCCTCCGAATCCTGCATGTTTCATTCAATTTCTCTCCCATTCTTCAAAACCCCAATAGGTTCAAGGGCAATCTACTCCACCTCTTCTAATTGGAAAATCCCGCCATCTCCAGGATCAGCCGAGCGAACCTTCCCTGGCCTGCCTCCAACACAAGAATGTCTTTCCTTAGGACACACATACTATTCATTATAATCTAGGTGTTGTCTGACTTGTACCTTGCATCGTTTTAGAAAGACCTCCCTATTTTTGGACTCCATTCCCTTTGTAATAAATGGCAGCATCTGTTTTGCCTTCTCGATTACTTGCTGATCCTGTAAGCTACCTTTTTCAGATTGATTCACAAGGATTCCCAAAAGCCTTTGTGCAGTCAGTCTGAAACCAAACGGTGTTAGCCTGACAGTAAGTCGGGAACGTGCTGGAATATGCTATAAAGAACATGACAATAAATGATAACTAGATACTTAGAAACAATGGGAGATGTATGATTTTTTAAAAGGGGAATATTTTTAAATCTGTTGGATTCTATATTTTGGTGTGACCTTAAATGGCTGAATAGATAAGGGTGGGGGAGGCTAGTTGCGGTAGAGGGATATTTGAAGTTTCAGAAGCATTTTGACAAGTTTCAACCGGGGCTAAAAATTAGCTCGTGAGAGAATAGGGCCCCTGAAAGGTCAATGAGGCTGTCTGTGTGGAATCACTGCTGATGGGTGAGATACTGAACAAATATTTGTGTTCAGATTTACGACGGAGAAAGACCTGGAAGCTCAGGAACTTAGGAAAATACATCGGGATGTCTTGAAAAGAGTTCACATTGGAGAACAGGAGGTACTGGATGTCTTAAAATGATAAAGGTTAGATAAAACCTTGGGACATGATCAGATGTATCCCAGCGCCTTGTGAGAAGCGAGGGAGAAAATTGCAGGGCCCCTCCCACAGATATTTGCACCACGACAGACCAGTGAGACTGATGCAGGGGTGGTAAGTTGTTGGAGGAGATTCTGACAGAAACGATCATCATGCCTTTGGAAAGGTAAGGACAGATTAACGATCGTCAGCATGGCTTTGTGAATGGGAAATCATGCCTCAAATGTGAGTGTGGAGATAGACAAGTGAGAGATCAAAGCAGAGCAGCACACGATGTCCACATGAACTTTATCAAGGACTTTGACAAGGTTCTGCACGACAGACTGGTTAGTACGTTTAGATCACACATAACCAGGGAGCGCTCACTAACTGGATACAAAACAGATTGACTGTAGGAGACAGAACATGTTCATAGAGGGTTGCTGCTCAAACTGCAGGCCTGTGACCAACGGTGTGCCATGGGGTTCGGTGCTGGGTCACTGTTGTGCATCATTTATATAAACAGTTTGGATGATAATATAGGAGTCATGGTTAGCAAGTTTGTGAGTGAGACCGAAATTGGTGATACTGTGGACAGTGAAGGGGGTTATCGAAGAGTACAATGGGATCAACAGTACCGCTGGACCAGCGAGGTTTGGAATAACAGGTGGAGAAATGCAAGATGTTGTATTGTGGTAAAGCAGACCAGGCTGGACTTGTACAATTAATGTTCGGGTCCTCTACTGTTGTCAGTCAGTGACCCAGGGACGCAGGTACAGTTTTTTTGAAAGTAGCGTCACAGGTAGACAGGCTGGTGAAGCAGGTGTTTGGGAGGGTTACCCTTCATTGGGCAGAGCATTGAGAATAGGAGTTGGGATGTCATGGTGTATCTGTACAGGACATTAGTGAGACCACCGTATAAGCATTGTTGATTATCTGGTAAAAATCAACTTGTTAACGTATGTCCATTAGAGAGGGACATCTGGCATTCTTACCTGGTCTGGCTCACATTTGACTCCAGTCCCACAGCAATATGGCTGACTCTGTGCTGCTTCTAGGCAATTCGCAGTGGGGTAATGTATGCTGGTCCATCCGGTGACATCCTCAGGCCATGAATGAATCAATGAAAATACAGATGTCCATCCCTACCTCTGCAAACAGCTCTAGCTGCAGCAATTCTGGCTTTGTAACACTGTTCAGGCCTTTGCCCCTCTCTGTGACACCCTCACCACCTCCAGCACCTTCAATTCTCCCTGTTCTGATCATCTGATTAAACGCTGACAATGTTTCCTCTTCCTACTGCACTTCTCCTTTTAGGAGACTCCCTAGTGATCTCTTTAACAAATGCGTCCACATTTCTAAAAGTTGTCTTCTTCAGAATTGATCATTTGTTTTCATCTCTTAATCAAATCTGTTAAGTCCTGGGCCAAGACTGTCCGAAGTGGGGAAAGAGCATTGGGAAGGTGTCGAAAACTTCGAGACTTGGTGTGGGGAAAATGGGAATCCAGGAGAAAAAAACACAAGGAGCGGGCTGTCACACCAATGCCCCACCCACCCCCTTCTCATGGTCACCTTCTGCCACAAGTGTAACAGAGTCTGTGGAAGGCCACATCGGTTTGTACAGCCAGCTCCAACCTCCCATCCCCCACCGAGAGTGGGAGAGAGACAACCTCTTCTGTGATGTGATAGGAAGGTTGAATCCCCTCACAATTATCCCAGTGCCTTTGTTACAAATTCAAACAATTCCCTGTTAGTACAGTGTCTAATAATGTGATATCACTCAGTATCTCTCCATGTGGTATCCCTCGCTGTATCGGTCTATGTTCTGCCCCTGTCAGCATTTCTCCCTCTTACAGATGGTCTGAGATCCTGAGTCAACAGAATGGTCCACTCCAGAGAGATGCAGCAGCAAGGGCAAGGGACGGAGACTGAGATTTTTAAGATCTCTGCTGGACTGAGTGCCACTCTGCATGTGTTATCCTCATTGCATCAGTCTAATTTCCCATTCTGTCTATTTCTATTTCATGCAGCTCATCAGGATGTTCCTAACTTCTGTCTCATCCATCACCTCATTGAAGCTGGTTAGTCAGCCAGAGAGAGAGGGGGAGATCTGGAGCCTTCAGTAAATCATACAGCCGGTAAGATCACTCACAGTAAACAGCACAGGGTGGAGGTAGTAGACTTCTATATTCAGACCTGGAAGAGCGGACATCGATACAGAGCTGGGCAGGCAAAATTCTAGGTTTCATTCTACCCATCTTGTGAGGGTCCTGCTTTCACCTCTTCTGTACTGGTCCTCAATGCGACAGCACCGGGGATCACAGGCATCAATCCTGACCCATGCTGTGTTTGTGATCTCTGTAATATCCTCCAGTCCCGATAATCCTTCCTCGGTTTGGAATCTCCTCTAGTCCACACCACACCTCTGGCTTTGTCCCTGTCCGGTTCTCCAGTCCCTAACACCCTAATCCCTAACCTTCTCCAGTAGATACTAAATTCCTTCATCCCTGTAAACCCTGACAGCCCTGTCTATCGCTGTGAGCTTCTCCCACCAATACCACCCTCCATGTCAGTGTATTTGTCTTTAACCACCCCATCCGTCCCTACCGATGTAATCTTCTCCAGCTCCTACCACCATTCCTTAGCTGTGAAAAATTTGTAATCTCCTTATTCTTCTCCAATTCTTTGATCTTTATCTTGTTAAATTTCACCCTCATTCCCGACACCATAGCCCTTGCGACCACAGGAACCTCTTTCAGTTTGTGCAACCCTCCCCATTTGTGAAACTGTCTCCAACCCAGCAACCTGGCATTCTCCATTGCCTTCCTATCTATGTAGCCTCCAGAGCCTAGAAGCCTTCTTATATCTGTAAATATCTTCAGTCACAACAACCTTCCATATCTCTGTTAGTATGCACAATAATCTCCGAGATGAAACAGCCCCCTGTCTGTGCCTCTCAGAGTGCCTGCCTCTTCCTTTCTCCATCCCTAACCTTATCTCCAGAATCTAATCCAGCTCCCTCTATCTCTGTAAAATCCTCCAATCCCCAAACTCCTTTGTCCCTCTGACATTCTTGACCAGATGTAACTCTGTTTAACTCTAACATCCTCGGTTCCCTGTAAGCCTCCGTATCTCTGTAACCACTACCCATCTGTTCAACTCCCCACTACTGAGGAATGACTCCCTGTATTCGCCATAAGGCAGATGGAATGACAGGGAACAGATATGATGGAACTGTCATCCGGAGATTTATCTGCAGAATGACCATCACTGGGAAGTGAATACTGAAGGTTTGTTGGGATAGAGTTAGAGAGTCAGAGAGATGTACAGCATAGAAACCAACCCTTCGGTCCAACCCATCCATGCTGAGCAGATATTCCAACCCAATCTAGTCCCAATCGGCAGACTAAGCAAAAAGCCAATAAGTTGTGAAGGAAGGATGAGGTTAATGCATTAATGAGACAGTCATGTGGATCTGAAGATCAAAAGTGGAGCTGAGAATAAGCAAGCAGCAGCTACCGTTAGCAGGAATTCTTTTGTAAGCACCAACCAGTGATGGGAATGTCAATATGGTTACAGTCAGGACACTGAATGTACTTGTAGCAAGGGCAGTACAGTAACTGCGTGTGACAGTGGTCTCCATGCCTACTCATACAGCAATGGGTATCAGTGCTGTAACGGATAGAATCCTGGATTGTATGTGAGATTTTTCTATAATAACATATCATATTTGAAGATCAAATACTGTGTACTAATAAATAATGAAGAATCCCATTATAAAGGTGTTTTGTGAGCAGATACCCATAATATTATGCAGGACATTTTGAGTTTGTGCTCAGACCATGAGATGTAGGAGGGGAATGAGGCCATTTGGCCCATTGAGTATGCTCTGTCCTTCAATCAGATCATGGCTGTTCAACTCTACTTTCCTGCCTTTGCCACAAAACCCTTGTTTCTCTGATTCATTAACATCTGCAGGAGGTGACAGAACAGTTGGAGAGATAGACAGAAATGGCAAATTGAGTTTAATCTGGACAAATGTGAGGTGATGTCAAATTCAAGAAGGAAGTTATCATACTGAGGGATATTGATACACAGAGGAATCTTGGTGCAAGTCAGTAACTCCCAGAAAATGGCAATAGAAGTGTTTCAGATGGGACATAAAGCAAATGGAGCACTGACCTTCATCGGCCACAACATTGGGGATAGTGGTTTGCATCTGATGTTGTATTTGTATCAAATGGTTGTTTGGCCACATTTGGAGTACTGGGTGCAGGTCTCATCTCCACACAATAGGAAGGATGTAGAGGTTTTGGAGAGGGGACAAAAGGTTTATCAGCACGTTGCCTGTGTTAGGGTTTTTAAGAGTGTGTTTGGTGTAAGAGGAAATTAAATAAAGTTGGATTGTTTAATGAGAGTATAAGAGGCTGACAGGTGATCAGGTACAGGAATATAACATTTGGAACAGGGTTAGATAATGTAGATAATCAGAATCTCTTTTCCAGTGTGTAAGTTTCAAATACTAGAGCGCATAAGTTTAAGGTGAGAAAGAGGAAGTTTAAACGAGATATGTGAGGCAAGTTTTTTTTAACGTAGAGTGGATTTTACTGAGGGAGGTCTTAGAAGCAGAAATGTGAGTAAAGGTTTCAAGTGGGATTAAGACAGAAACATGAACAGGCAGAGAATAGAGGGATATGGACCATATGCAGGCAGATGGTATGAGTTAGAATAGTATCTTAGACAGTATAGACGTGGTGGGCCGAATGGCCTGTTTCTGTGCTGCACTGTTAAGTTTTCTAACTTCCCAGCATGCTGAAATTGTTAGAAAGGATATGTCAATATACAGTAACTGGCCACTTAGAAACACATTTGATAAAAGAGAATTTATTTTTGAGCCTGTTGGATTTAATTTGTTGGTGTGAATATAAATGGCAGAATTGTAAGTGTGTAGGAGGGGCGAAGTGGTATAGGGGATATGGTGTACTTGAATTATCAGTAACCTTTACACAAGTTTCAATAAGGGCGATAGAGTAACTTGGTAGAGAATTGGGCCTCTTAAAGATCAATAAGGTCACCCATGTGTGGAAGCAGAGGAAATGGGTGAGATATTAGACAAAATAGCCTTGTCAGTATTTACTGTGGCGAAAGACATGGAAGCTCGGGAACTTGGGGAAATAAATAGTGATGTCTTGGAAAGAATCCTCACCAGAGAAGAGAAAGTATTGGAATCTTAAAACAAATAAAGGTAGATCAATCCTCAGGAGCTCATTAGGTCTGTGCTAGAATTTTGTGCGAAGCTCGGGAAGAGATTGCAGTGTCCCTAACAGAGATATTTATATTATCAACAGACACAGTGAGGTGTCGGAAGACTGGAGGGTTGTTAATGCTGTTCCGTCACTTAAGGGCTGCAGGGAAAAGCCAGGAAATTACAGCCCCGTGAGCCCAGTGATGGGGAAGTTGTTAGAGGATATTCTGAGAGAAAGAAGCTCCTTAATGAGAGGTCCTGAATGAATACTATGCCTCAGTATTCACTGCTGAGAAGGGTCTTGTCGTTTGTGAGGATAGCTTGAAACAGGCTGATGTACGTGAACAGGTGGATGTTAAGAAGGACTATATGCTGAGAATTTCGTAAAAGATAATGATAGATACGTCGCTAAACCAGACGAGATGCGTCCAAAGTTAGTACATGAAGCGAGGGAATGGATTGCTGCAAACCTGGTGATGACCTTTGCACCCTCACTGTCCACTGGAGTCGGACCAGATGATTGGAGGCAGGAAAATATTATTCCCTTGTTCAGGAACGGGAATGGGGATAATCCTGGTAATTGCACACCTGTCAGTCTTATGTCTGTGGTGTGCAGATTATTGGAGAGGACTCTGAGTGACAGGATTTATTATTCATTGTGAAACCATAGTTTGATTAGAGGTAGTCAGTATGGTTGTGTAATGGGCAGGTCATGCCTTAGAAGTCTTATTGAGTCTTTTGAGAATGTGATGAAACACTTTATGGCTCATTCAGAAAGTACGGAGACATGGGATACAGGGAAACCTGTCTGTCTGGATACGGGATTACTGGCCCACACAAGACAGAGGGTGATGATAGATAGAAACAATTCATCCTGGAGCTGAGTGACCTGTGGTTTTCTGCAGGGAGTTGTAACAGGACCTCTGCTCTTTGTGATTTTATGAATAAGTTGGATGTGTGAGTGGAAGTGTTGGTTAGTAAGTTTGCCAATGACACGAAGGTTGGTGGAGTGGTGGATAGTGTGGAAGGCTGTTGTAGGTTGCAATGGGGTAATGACAGGATGTAGAGCTGGGCTGAGAAGTGGCAGTTGGAGTACAATCTGGAAAAGTGTGGAGTCATTCATTTTGAAGATTGATTTTGAATGCACGATATAGGGTTAAAGGTAGGATTCTTGGCAGTGAGGAGGAACAGAGGGATCTTGGGTTCCAAGTTCATAGATCCCTCAAGGTTGCCAACCTAGCTGATAGGCTTGTTAAGAAGGAATATATTGTGTTGGATTTCATGAGTTTGAGAATTGAGTTTTAAAGCTGTGAGGTTATGCTTCAGATCTATAGAGCCCTGGTTAGACCCCACTTGGAATATTGTGTTCAGTTCTGGTCTCTTCATTGCAGGAAGGATATGGAAGCTTTAGAGAGGGTAAAGAGAAGTTTACCAGGATGCTGCCTAGTCTGGAGAGCATGTCTTATGAAGAAAGGTTGAGGGAGCTAAGGCTTTTCTCATTGGAGTGAAGAAGGGTGAGGGGTGACTTGGCAGAGTGAACAAGGTGCTGAGAGTCATAGAGCGAATTGAGAGAGTTTTCTTACCCTGACATAAATAGCTATTACAAGGGGGTATAATTTTCGGGTGATTAGCGGATGGTTTAGGGGAGATTTTAGAGGTCAGTTCGTTACATGCAGAGTAGTGTATGTGGAATGCACTGCCAGCGGTGGCGGTAAAAGTAGATGCATTAGGGACATTTAATATACTTCTGGATAGGCACATTCATGATAATAAAATGAAGGGAATGGAAGTTAGAGTCATAGAGATGTACAGCACGGAAACAGACAGTTTAGTCCAACCCGTCCGTGCCGACCAGATATCCCAATCCAATCTAGTCCTACCTGCCAGCACTCGGCCCATATCTCTCCAAACCCCTGCAATTCATATACCCATCCAAATACCTCTTAAATGTTGCAATTGTACCAGCCTCCACCACTTCTTCTGGCAGCTCATTCCATATACGTACTGCCCTCTGCGTGAAAATGTTGCCCCTGAGTTTTCTTTCATATCTTCCCCTCTCACCCTAAACCTATGCCGTCCATTTCTGCACTCCCCTATGGAAAAGACTTTGTTTATTTACCCTATCCAATACCCTCATAATTTTGTAAACCTCTATGAGGTCACCCCTCAGCCTCTGACACTCTCCCTGTAGCTCAAGTCCTCTAACCCTGGCAACATTCTTGTAAATCTTTTCTGAACCCTATCAAGTTTCCCAACACCTTTCTGATAGTAAGGAGACCACAATTGTACGCAATATTCCGACAATGGCCTAACTAATGTGCTGTACAGTTGCAAAATGACCTCCCAACTCCTGTACTCTGTACTCTGACCAATAAAGGAAAGCATACCAAACGCCTTCTTCACTATCCTATCTGCCTGCGATTCCACTTTCAAGGTGCTATGAACCTGCACCACAAGGTCTCTTTGTTCAGCAACACTCCCTAGGACCTTACCATTAAGTATTTGAGTCCTGTTAAGATGTACTTTCCTAAAATGGACCACCTCACGTTTATCTGAATAATTAAACTTTATCTGCCACTCTTTTTTAATCTTACGGTCGGATAAAGGATTGGCATGTCACCATGGCTGAAGGATCTTGTTCTGTACTGTTCTGTGTTCTACCTGTCATATCTTAAACTGGGTAATAAGAAAAGGATCTGGCGTTCAGGAGAAGCTAGTCAACTGGACAGAAAATTAGGATTGATGGTAGGAGACAGAGGGTGATTGGAGACATGTTGTTTTTCTGACTGGAGACATGTGACCAGGGGTGGAGTGGGCCCACTGGTGTTTGTCATTTGGATAAATGGTTTGGATAGGAATATTGGTTTCCCCTTAAGTAAGTTTTTTGGGTTACTCTGGAATTGGTGGTAAAGTGGACAGTGAAGAAGGTTATCTGTGATACAACAGGATGAACAGGACTGCTGGGATAGTGGGCTGAAGAATAGCAGATGGAGTTAAATTAGATAAATGTGAAGTGTTCCATTTTGGTGAAGCAAACCAGGGTGGGATTTTACAGTTAATGTTTGGGCTCTGGGTGGTGTTGTCAATCAGTGACCCAGGGATGCAGGTACACAGTTCTTTGAAAGTGGTGTCACAGGTAGACAGGCTGGTGAAACAGGCGTTTGGGATATTTTCCTTCCTTGGGCAGAGCATTAAGTGTTGGAGTTGGGATGTCATGTTGTATCTGTACAAGATATTGGTCAGGTCACCATAAAAGCATTGTTGATCAGTGGGAAGAACTCATCTGGTTCACTTACCTCCTTTAGGGAAGGACATCTGACATTCTAACATGGTCTGGCTGACATGTGACTCAAGACCCACTGCAATATGGCTGACTCTGAGCTGTCCTCTGTGTAATTAGCAGTGACACCCACATCCCATGAATGGATAAATAAAAATACATATGTCCCTCCCTACCTCTGCAAACCCCTCCAGCTGCAGCAATTCATTCTAGCTTTGTAACACCGTTCATGCCCTGACCACTATCTGTAACACTCTTTCCACCTCCAGTACTTTCACCTCTCCCTGTTCCTTTGTGACATTCCACCCTGACAATGATCCCCCTTCCCATTGCCTTCCCCCTGCTAGCAGACCCTTTGCAATCCCTTTAACACTTAATCCTTCAACACGCTCTCATTTTGAGATTTTAAGTACTTTGTGATGATCTTCTCATCCTCATAAGCTAATATGATACATTTTGTCCTGAGTGAGGGGCCGGTGGGAATTTCGTGCCGTCTGCTTCAATGGAATGTTCTTTCGTTGAGTGATTTACACTGTTCCTTCAAATGATTTCCACTGTTCATTTACAGACACATATTTCAGTCTGTTTTGCCTCTTTACCTTGGTCAGTTCTCATTCAAACCCATGTAATTGGCTGTTTTTGTTTCTAGTTGTAGCATGTCCTTTCTGTGATTCACTTTAAAACTTTATATTTCTTTAAACTGCACTCTATCATAATTTCCCAGAGGATCTCTCCAGGTGACATTACTCATTCACGAAGTTTGATCACACAACGATCGCTTGGAGATAGTTATGTCCCTGGCCAGTTGCACGATTTGTTATTCAAAGCAAAATGAAAAAAATTCTCTGAACTCCTCTTCCAATATCACTGTTGTCAGTGTGATTGTCCCAGATTGTGGGAATATTGAAGTTTCCCAAAATTATCATAATGTGTTTGGAATGTTTTAACAATGTTTAATACAATGATGAGCAATGAAATGCTGTTCAGTGGCTAAAACTGTTCTGCTGATTGTCTCCTTGGCAAGTAGTAACCAGAATTTACATTCAGACTGACTCTATTTCATGATCTGAGACCAAATGCTTACCTGTAATGCCTTTGTTATCCATTATTGTTAGCGTTACCCATTTTGCCTGAGTTTCCGCAAGGTTGTGCTCCATTGAGTATTTCTGTCCATCTTTTGTTCGCCCTGTAACCACGTCTCTCTGGGGTCTAAATCTTTTTTATCTCTGTGTCACAAATGAATCTACCTATTGAAGAGACATTATCCATTCCAAAAAAAAAACATAATTTACTCTTTCCCACAATTTCCTCTCACAAACCCATTCCCTGATGTACAGTTTTAGTTAAACTCTGTCCCATCATGTTCCTTTCTGCTTGTCTTCAGTCACATTCCCATGCTGCTCCCATACTTCACCTTTTCTCTGTGGATTTGGAAAGATCCTTTCACCTGAAAGCTCCTTTCACCTGAATCCTGTCCCTGCATCCTCTCTGTCATTTTAAGCCCTGTCCATAAACCTACCAACATGATTGGCCAGGACACTGGTCCCTGCACAGTTCCAGTGGGACCATCCGAATGGATTATTTTAAGTCAGGTATGGGCTGTGGGTGTCTCTGGCTGACCAGCCTTTCTTGCTCAGCCCTAGCTGCCCTTGAGCTGAGTAACTTGCTCGGCCATTTCAGGGGTCATTGAGAGGCAAACACTTTGCTGTGGGTATGTCTTGCAGACCACATGAGGATGGGCAGATGTCCTTCTCTAAAAGACAAGTGTTTGGGCTTTTTTTTTGTACATCAGCAATGTTTTCATACGTATTTATGGATTGTTAATTACCATTTGTTTTAGTTATTGATTTCAAATTTCTCCATTTCTGATGGTGGGATTTAAACCAGCCTCCACAGAACATTCACTGAGGTTTGGCATACATGCTCTAGCAATAATACCAGGCCAGCACTTCACCTGTGCACAGGTTGCTCAACCCTGAGTACTGATACATCATGAAGCTAAACCCGTTCTTCCTACACACTTGTTTGATCCTAAAATCATCCTGAATTCTAGAGATATAACTCAGTCTCTCTCTATGTGGTATCCCTCACTGTGTGGATCTAATTGCTGCCTCTGTCAGCATCTCTCACTCTTGCAGCAACTCCACATCCTGATCCAACAGAATTTTCCACTCCAGAGGGATACAGCAGCACAGGCCAGAGATGGAGACGGGGATTTTCCAGATCTCTGTGGGACACAGTATCATTCTCCTTGTGTAACCCTCACTGCTTCTGTCTAATTTCCTATTCTATCTATCTTTCAGTCTCCTATAGGTACTCAGGAAGTTACTGACTCAGTGGACTTCCCAGATGCTGGGTGTTTCGTCCATCACCTCATTGAAGATGTTTCGTCAGCCAGAGAGACAAAGTGCAGGGAGATATGGAGCCTTCAATAAATCCTGCAGTGAGGTAAGATCGCTCACAGTGCACAGAGCAAGGAGCAATGAGAGGGCTTCAAGCATCGGCTAACAAGACATGACATAGATACAGTGCTGGAGGGGGAGCACAGTACAGACACACCCCAGGCTCAATCACCGCCCCTACTTTAACTTATTTTTTACTGAGTCAGCATCGGGAGTGTCACAGTTATCGATCCAGGTCTGTGCTGTCTTAGGGAGCATCAGTATAACAAAGGGGAAAGCAGGCCTCCCACGAGAGGGTGGGACTGCTGCCTGGGGTCATTCTGTTCTGCGCTCCCTCTCCAACGCTGTATCTATGTCATGTCTCCTTGACCAGTGTCTTCAACAGTGTGTAACTCCTACATCCGTTCCAGTCCCTGTAATCTCCTCCCTTCCCATCCGTCCCTCCACATATTTGAAATGTACTGCATACCAGCCTACCATCCCTGTCTCTGTAACTTGCTTCAGTGTCTACACCATGCCTTATCTCAGTAGTCTCCTCGTCCAATAACTGGAAACAGAGGCATGCAGCACGGAAACAGAACCTACGGTCTGACTAGTCCGTGCTGACCAGGTTTATCAATCTTGAACAAATCGCTTCAGCCTGTGTTTGGCCCATATCCCTTCAAACCTACTCCTCTCCCTGTATCTGCCCAAATGTCTTTTCCATGTTGTAATTGTTCTTGTTTCTCCATGTGCCCCTGGCAGTTCGTTCCGTCTATGCACCACACTCTGGATAATGTTGGCCCTCAGCTCCCTCTTTAAATCCTTGCTCTCACACCTCCCATTTATACCCTCTAGTTTTCGCTACCTACCCTTGGATAGTCACCTTCCTCAGGGCCCGCAAGATTTTGTTAACCTTGATAAGTTCACCCCATAGCCTCCTCTGCCCAAGGGAAATATTTAGGACAATGTCACAAATATCTCCAACTCATATATAAAAGTGCTGGCCAATGAGGGAAAGAGTACCAAATGCTGCTTTCTCCCAGCTGTCCACCTGTGATTGCCATTTCCAAGGAACAATGTAACTGTAGCCCTTGGTCTCTCTCTGTTCGACAACACTGCCCAGGGCCCTGCCATTAACTATGTTAGTCCTCCCTGGTTTGTCTTAACAAAATCCAACATCTGACTTCAACTCCATCTTTCATTCCTTGGTCCACTGTCCCCCTTGGTTGAGATCCCCTTTGATAACCGTATTCACTGTCCACTACACCATTCATTTGATCATCCATAAAATTACAAACAATGGCTCCTATATTCTCAACCAAATCATTTAGGTAGATGATTCACATCAGTGGACCCAGCCCTGATCCTTATGGCACACCGCTGGTCACAGGCTTACAGTCTCAACAACAATCCTCTCCCACCTCCCTCTGTCTCCTACTGTGAAGCCAATTTTGTATCCAGTTGGCGAGCTCTCCCTGATCCCATGTGATCTACCCTTACTAACCAGTATATCATGCTAAATCCTGTCAAAGGCCCTTCTGACGTTGGTGTAGACAATGTATGGTCACCACTTCAACAAAAGCAATCAAGTTAGTGAGCCCTGCCTTTGTCTGCACAATGCCCTGCTGACTATCTTTCATCAATCTTTACTTTTCCAAATGAATGTGACTCCTGTCTGGCAGAATCACTTTCACAACGTACCCACCACTGACGTTGGGCTAATTGGTCATAAGTTCCCTGGCTTTCCATTGCAGCCTTTCTTAAATAATGGAATAAAACTATATTCAAGTCATAGAACGGTACAGCATGGAGACTTACCCTTCAGTTGGTACCAAACATAACCTAAAACTAAACACATCCCAGCTGCCTGTTGCTGGCCCTTATCCCTCTAACCCCTCCCTATTTCTGTACTTAATCAAATGTGTTTTAAACATTGTATTTGTACCCACATTCTCCCCTTCCTCAGGAAGTTTATTCCACTCACAAACCACCCACTGTGTAACAATTAGTCCCCATGTCTTTTTTTAACATATCCCTCTTCTCACCTTAAAAATGTGGCCCTTCCACTTGAGACTCCCCCATCCTGAGGAAAAGGCAACTGCCATTAATTCTATCTATATCCCTCATCTTTATCATCAGGCTATCTCTCATCCTCCAGGCTCCAGTGAAAAAAGACTGGCTGGATAGGCTTTTTTTCAGAACTCTAGCCTTCCATACCCAGCCACATTCTGGTAAATCTCTTCTGAATGCCCCGCAGCTTAATAATATCCTCCCTATAACTGGGTGACCAGAACTGGACAGAGTATTGCAGAACAGGCCTCACCAGTATCTGTACAATCTCAACATGACGTCCCAAAACCTCCACTCAATGGACTGAGCAATAGTCAGGCATGCAAAGCACTGTCTTATCCATCCTGTGATGCAAGCTTCAAGGATTATGTACCTGAACCCGGAGGTCCCTCTGCTCTAAAACACGAACAGAGGCCCGAACATTAATTGCATAAGCTCTACTCTTGTTTGTTTTACCAAGTGCACTACCTCGCATTTATCCAGATTGAATTCCATCTACGGTTTCTCAGCCCTTTCTTCCATATTATCAAGATTCATTTTAGCAAACCTCCTTCACAGTCCACGATTCCACCCTCCAGTCTTCCAGCACCTCACACTTGGCTGTATATTGTACCAATACCTTTGTTCAGTGCTCCACAATTTCTTGCCTAGCATCCCACAATGTCCTATGATACACTTAATGAGGTCATGGGTCTGTCCATACCTTTGTGTTTTAAAACCTCCAGCACTACCTCTTCTATAACATGCACTCTTTTCAAGTCATAGAGATAAATACCATGGAAGCAGAGCCTTCGGTCCAACTCATCCATGCTGAGCAGAAGATCTAAATGTATCCATCCCATTTACCAGCATTTGGCACAAGTACCTCAAAACTCTTGTTATTGATATACCCAACCAGATACCTTTTAAATGTTGTAATTGTATTAGTCTATGTTACTTTCTATCTCAGTTCATTTCATACACGTATCACCATGTGCATGAAAAAGCTGTCCCTTCAGTCCCTTTGAAATCTTTCCCCTCTAACCTTAAAGCTGTGCCCTCTAGTTTTGGACTCCCAACCCCTGGGAAAAGACCTTCAATGTTTACCCAATTCATACCCCTCATGTTTATATAAACCTCTGTCAGGTTACCACTCAGTCTCCGATGCTCCAGTGACAGTAACCCCAGCTTATTCAGCAACAACCCGGGCAATATCTTGTTAATCTTTTCTGAGCACTTTCAAATTTCACAACGTCATTCCTATAGAAGGGTGACTGGAATTGCCGAGAGCTCCAATTGCAGTCTAATATATTACTCTTGTTCCCTGAGTTCCCCAGTCTTTCTCCACAGTAAGTTCTGGAGTGAAAAAATTGTTTAGGATCTTAGGAAATATACTGCAGTTCCGCACATCAATTGCCTCATTCATCTTTAAGGGCCCTTATTTTGTCTCAAGTTACTCTTTTACACTTAATATATTTATATAAACACTTTTGGATTCTCCTTATGCTTCTCTGCCGAGGATATTTCATGTACCCTTTCTGCATTCCTGATTTCTACCCAAAGTGTATTTCTACAGCCCCTGTATATCCTCAGGGATTCCCTTGATCCAGCTGGCTATACCTGACATGTCCCCCCTTTTCCTTGACCAGACCCTCAATAGACAGCCAGTGTTTCCTAATGCTGTCAGCATTGACCTGCACACAAACAGGAACACGCTGGTGGTGATCGCTCAATTTATCTCACTTTTAATATATTCGCACTTGCCATATTTCGCTTTCCCTGTAAATAGACTCTTCAATCACCTTTTGAAAGTTCCTGGCTGATACGATCAATATTAGTCTGGCCCCATTTTACAACTTGAACTTGTGGACCAGGCCTGTCCTTTTCCAGAGCCATTTTCAAACTAATACGACTGCCTCAGTCCCTTTCCTTACCTTGTTTCCCAAGTGGAGGTCAGATTTGACCCATTTCTGTTTTCAGTCCATTTGCATATTGATTGGGAGTTTTCTGGAACGCAATTACCAAATTCCTCCCTTGCAAACGCTGAACACTGGCAGTCCCAGTCTCAGTTTGGAAAGTTTAAAAACCCTGCCATAACAGCCCTATTATTGTGATCGATATTTGTGATCTCCTGACATATTTGTTTCTCAGTCTGCCACGGATTATTCTGGGTCAATAGAACAATTGTGTCAGAGTGATGACCTATTCTTATTTCTCTGTTCCACTAACATAGCCTCACTGGGCAATCCCACTGGAATATCCACTCTAAGTACTGCTGTGATGATTCTTGCAATCGAAGCCCACGACCATGCGTCCTCTCTTGCCTCCCCTTCTATGCTTCCTGTAGCATCTATACCTTGAAACAATGAGCTTCCAGCCCTGCCCCTCCCTCAGCTGTGTATCTGTAATAACTATAATATCCCAGTCCCATGTTCCAATCCATGCCCTGAGTTCATCTTCCTTAGCTGTCAGGCCCCTTGAATAGAAATAAATGCAGTTTAATCATCAGTTTTCCACTATTCCCTGCTATGTTCTTGCCTGCCTTGTCTGTTGAAATTGATGTTTTTAACTTGTGCACCAACCTCAATCTTCTTTCTGACCTTATGACTGTTTAAGTTGCAACACCCTGCCAGATTAGATTATATCCTTTCAGGCAGCTCTCACAATTCGCCCCACCAGGATGTGGGTCCCCTTCGCACTCCCAGTTCAGGTGCCTTCCCCACCCAGTCCACTCGGGATATTTGGATTGTCCACTCAGGTCCCTGTGTTCCTCAGTAGTCGGCAAGATCCAACCATTCATTATTTCTGCCCTTCGGTCATCATACCTCCCACAGGGTATGACCTCACATTGATCAGAACTAAACTCTGCTCAGATTATCATCAGATCGTCATCAGACTGTAACAAGAGACCATCACCCTCACTGTGAACAACATCTTCATCTTTCATGTCGACTGCAAACCTATGAATGATAACTTTTGCTTTCACATCGAAGTTATTATTCAATAGATTAACCAGCGATAGTTCCTGCACAGATCCCTGTGGTACACCCGCTGGTGAAAGAATTTCAAACACGAAGAGGTTTATCCACGAATTTTGTATCCAATTTACCAACTTGCCTTGAATCCCAGTGGCTCTTCCCTTTTGGGCCAGCGTTCCACATGGGGCCTTGTCAAAGGCCTTATTCAGGTCCATGTAAACCACATCATCTGCACTGCCCTCATCAATATTTTGAGAGATCATTTAAAAAAAACGCAACTGAATTCCTCAGACAGTATCTTCCTCTGCCAAATCCGCGATGACTCAGCCAAGTTGATCCCTGCCTTTTCAAGTGTTTATTCATCCTCAGAATTGTTCCCAGAAATTTCCCTCCCCCTGCTGTCAAACTATCTGCTCTGTAATTACCTGGCCTATCCTTGCTGCCCTTCTTGTACAAAGGAACCACATTATGAACCTCCAGTCATTCAGCACTTCACCTGTGGCCAGCAAAGTATTAAATATATCCACCAGTGCCCCAGCAATCTCATCCCTTACCTCCCATAGCAGCCTGGGATATATTTCTTTGGGCTCTGGGGATTTCTCCACCTTTTATGCCTGTGAAGACATTTAATACTTGCCCCTTATTGATATTAACATGTTCTCGAACCTCACCATCCCAACTGAAATCCCTGGCTACAATGTCTTTCTCCTGTGTGAATACAGATGGGAAGTATTCATTGGAGACCTCACCTACTTCCTCTGGCTCCATGCACAGATTATCCCTTTGGTTTCTAACAGGCGCAACTATTTAACTAGTAATCTTCTTCCTCTAACTGTATTGATAAAATACCTTGTGGCCTTTTCTTAACAGTATCTCCCAAGGATATTTCAAGCCCATTCTTTGCTCCTCATTTTTAAGGACCCCTTGCACTCTCTGTACTTTTGAAGGGCTTCTCCTGTTTTTTATCACACCGTACTTACTTTATCCAGCTCACAATATCGCTTGACCAGTATTCACTGCAGTTACTGCCTTTGTCTTTCACTCTTCTCTTCTTGGAGCACACTGGCCCAGAATTCTCACTGCATCACTTTAACTTTCTTCCTTAATCCGAATATGAACCCAACTATAAATAATTCCTCCCAGTCTGTGTTTGCCAGATCCTGTCTCGTGATAATGATAATGCCCAGTGACAGTATTATTCTAATGATTAGGGAGCTTCTCCAAATTTGGCACCTTCACTTCTGCACTCTCCTTATTTCTTTCCAAATTGACTTTGACACTTAGTGTTCTGTCCACTATCCCAAAAACCCTACAGAAATCCTTATCCTTATGTCTGTCATCCTGTCCAGCACCGACAACCCACTCTGTCTGTAACATCCAGCCCTTACTGATCTACCCTCCAGCCTCTCCAGCACATGATATCACTGCAACCTTCTCCAGTCCCCACAGCACTTCTCCATCCTTTCATACAGCACCTCATTACCTCTAACTATTCAGAGAGTGCGGAGGCATGGGATACAGGGAAACCTATCTGTCTGGATACAGAATTCCTGGCCTCTAGAAGACAGAGGACGATGATAGATACAAAACCTTCAGCCTGGAGTTCAGTGACCAGTCATCAGTTCCCGGAACCATGCTCTTTGTGATTTTTATAAATGACTTGGATGTGGGAGTGGAAGATTGGGTTAGTAAATTTGCCAATGACACAAAGATTGTTGGAGTGGTGGATAATGTGGAGATCTGTTGCTGATTGCAACTGGGCATTGACAAGAATGGGAGCTGGGCTGAGAGGTGGCAGAAAGAGTTCAACCTGGAAAAGTGTGAAGTGATTCGTTTTGGAAAGTCGTAACTTGAATTTGGAATATTGGGTTAAAAGTAGGATTCTTGGCATGTGGAGTAAGAGTTGGATGTTTGCTTCCATGTCCATAGATCCCTCACAGTTGCTACCAAAACTGGTAGGGTTGTTAAGAAGGAATACGTCGTGATGGCTTTCATTAGCTGGGGGATTGAGTTTCAGAGCCGTGAGTCTATGCTGCAGCTCTATGGAGCTCTGCTTAGACCACACTTAGATATCACATTCAGTTCTGGTTTTCTCATTACAGGAAGGATGTGAAAGCTTTAGAGATGGTAAAGAGAAGATTTATAAGGGTGCTGCCTGTACTGGAGAATATGTCTTAGGAAGAAAGTTTCAGGGAGGTAAGGCTTTCCTCATTGGAGTGAAGAAGGATGAGGGACGTCTTGGTAGAGGTGAACAAGATAATAAGAGGTGCAGACACAGTGAACACTGATTTTTTATTCCCCATGGCAGAAATGGCTATCAGAAGGGAGTATAATAGTAAAGTGACTGGAAGAAGGTTAAGGTGAGATTTCAGAGTTTGGTTCTCCACAGAGTGGTGGGTGTGCCGAATGTACTGCAGTGGTCTTCGTAGAGTTCGGTAAGTTTGGGGCATTTAATAGAGTCTTGGAAAGGCACATGGATGATAGTGCAAAATGAAATGTATGTAGGTTAGTTTGATCTTAGAGGAGGATAAAAGGTCGGCAGAACATTGAGGGCCCAAGGGCCTTATACTGTACTGTTTTATGTTCTACGTTCCGTATGGAAAACTAGGTAATATGTTCTGATCAAGGTAAAAGGATACGGCATCCAGGAGGAGCTAGTCAACTGGATATACAATTTACCTCATGGTAGGAGACAGAGAGTAGTTGGAGATATTTTGTTTTTCTGACTGGGGGTGTTTGTCATTTGGATAATTGATTTGGCTGAGAATATTAGTTTCCTGGTAAATACGTTTGTCGGTGGCACTAAAATTGGTGATATACTGGACAGTGAAGAAGGTTAACTATGATAAAACAGGATGAACAGTACTGCTGGGATAGTGGGCTGAAGAATAGCAGATGGAGTTTAATTAGATAAATGTGAAGTGTCCCATATTGGTAAACCAAGCCATGGCGGGACTTGTACAGTTAATGTTCGGGCCCTGAGTAGTGTTGTCAGTCAGTGACCAAGGGATGCAGGTACACAGCTCTTTGAAAGTGGTGCCACAGGGAGACAAGTTGGTGAAGGAGGTGTTTGGGATGGTTACCTTCATTGGTCACAGCATTTAGAGTAGGAGTTGGGATGTCATGTTGTGGTGGACACTGGTGAGGTCACCATAAAAGCATTGTTGATCAGTAGGAGAAATACATCTGGTTCACCTGCATCCTTTAGGGGAGGACATCTGACATTCTAACCTGGTCTGGTGGTCATGTTACTCCAGACCCACAGCAATATGGCTGATTCGGAGCTGCCCTCTGGGTAATTAGCAGTGGGGCAAAGAATGCTGGTTCTGGTAGTGACACCCACAGCCCATGAATGAATAAATTAAAATACATATGTCCCTCCATGCCTCTGTGAACCCCTCCAGCTGCAGCAATTCGTACTGGCTTTGTAACACCGTTCAGGCCCTGATCACTCTCTGTAACACTCTCACCACCTCCATCACCTTCACCACTCCCTGTTCCTATCATCTCATCAAACGCTGACAATGATTTCCCTTCTCACTGCCTCCCCCCCCCCCCCCCTCCTGCTAGCAAACAGTTCACAATCCCTCTAACACTTACTGCATAAACACTCTCTCACTCTAGAATTGTTAGTACTTTTTGGTGATCTTCTAAGCCTGATAATCTCAGAAGATCCATTTGTCCTGAGTGAGGGACAGCAGAAAATTTCTTGCTGAGGTTTTGACTGTTTCAATAGAATGTCCTTTTGTTGATTGTTTTACACCATTCTTCAAGTGTTTTCAACTGTTTGCTTACAGACACACATTTCAGTCTGTTCATCCTGTTAACCCTTGGTCAGTCCTCCTCTCAAACCCATGTAAATGGGCTATTTTGTTTCACATTGTGTCTTGTCCATTCTATGATTCATGTTAAAGCTTTAGAATTAATTACCTTTCGCTTTATCCCAGTTTTCCAGAGGATCTCTCTGTGTGCCATTACTCATTCACTCAGCTTCATCAGACAACAGTCGCTCTGAGATAGCTGCATCCCTCGCCAGTTGCACAATGTGATATTCAAAGAAACACTGACGGGAAAAAAAACAGTTCTCCTCTTCGAATATCACTCTTGTCAGTATGATTGTGCCAGATTATGCGAATATTGAAGTTTCCCAAAATTATCTCAATGCCTTCGTTAAAAATTCCAATGAGTTCCTTTTTAATGCAATGATGAGCAAGGAAATCCTGTTCGGTGGCTAAAACTGTTCTGCTGCTTGTGTCCTTCGCAAGTAGTAGCCAGAATTTACATTCAGACTGACTCGACTTCATGATCTGAGGCTAAATGCTTTCTCTGTAATGCCTTTGTTACCCATGTCTGTCAGCGTTACCCAACCGTCCTTTCCCATTCTGCCTTAGATCCCACAAGATTGTGAACCATTGAATATTTATGTTCCACCTTTTGTTCGTCCTGTAATCATGTCTCTCTAGTGTCTAAATCCCATTTATCTCTGTGTCACAAATCCATCTACCTTATTGAAAATACTTTGTCCATTCCAAAATAAAACATAATTTACTCTTTCCCATAATCTCCTGTCACAAACCTATTCACTGATGTACAGTTTTAGTTCAACTGTTTCCACCCTGCTCCTTTCTATTGTCTTCAGTCACATTCCCATGCTGTTCTGATGCTTCCCTCTTTCTCTTTGGATTTGGAAAGCTCCTTTCACTTGAATCCTGTCCCTGCATCCTTTCTGTCAGTTTAAAGCTCTGTCCATAAACCTGCCAACATAATTACCAGCACTCCGTTCTCATCATGGTTCCATTGGTTCCCAGTGCAATGGGATTGTTTTTATTTACTTGTGGGAAATGGGTGTCTCTGGCTGACCAGCCTTTCTTGCCCAGGCCTAGCTGCCTTTGAGTTGAGTCGCTTGCTCGGCCATTTCAGAGGGAAATTGAGCGACAAACACTTTACTGTGGGTATGTCGTGCAGACCACGTGAGGATGGGCGGATGTCCTTCTCGAAAGGACCAGTGTCTTTTTGATGAACAAAGATTATTTTGGACATCAGCAATGGTTTCATACTTATTCATGAATTGTTAATTGCAAGTTGTTTCTAATTATTGATTTAAACCTCCCCCATTTCTGTTGGTGGGATTCAAACCTGTCTCCCCTGACCATGAGCTGAGGTTTGGGAGACATGCTCTAGCAATAATACCACTCGGCCATCACTTCACCTGCTCACAGGTTGCTCATTCCTGATCGATTGTGCCAGTGCATACTGAAGCAAAACCCGTTCTTCCTACACAATTGTTTGATACTGACATCTTCCAGCAGTCTGGTGATATCACTCAGTCTCTGTCCATGTGGTATCCCTCACTGTGTGGGTCTAATTGCTGCCTCTGTCAGTGTCTCTCACTCTTGCAGCTACTCCATATCCTGAGCCAACAGAATTCTCCACTCCAGAGTGATGAGGCAGAACAGGCCAAGGATGCAGACTGGAATTTTTCAGATCTCTGTGTGACTTAGTGCCATTCTGTATGTGTAACCCTCAGTTCATCCATCTAACATCCCATTCTGTCTATTTCTCTGTCTCCTGTAGGTTCCTGACTCAATAGAATTCCCATCTGCTGGGTGTCTCGTCCATCACCACATTGAAGATAGTTGGTCAGCCAGAAAGACAAAGGGAAGGGAGATCTGGAGACTTCAATAAATCCTGCAGTGAGGTAAGATCACTCAAAGTGCACAGAGCAGAGAGCAAGAGTGGACTCCAAACATCAGCTAACAAGGCATGACATAGATACAGTGCTGGAGGGGGAGCACAGTACACACACCCCTCAGGCTCAATCCCCACCCCTACTGTAAGTTCTGTTGCACTAAGACTCACTACTCTGCAACACTGTATCTGTGCCATGTCTTGTGCACCAGTGTCTTCAATAATTTGTAACTCCTATAACAGTTCCTGTCTCTGTAACCTCCTCCCTTCCCGATAGCCCCTCCACATATTTGAAATGTACTGCATTCCAGACTACAATCACTATCACTGTGACTTGCTACAGTGTCTATCACATGCCTTATCTCGGTCGTCTCCTCCTCCAATAACTGGAGACAGAGCCATGCAGCATGAAAACGGTTCCTTGGATCCAACTAATCCATGCTGACCAGAGTCCCTGAACAAGTCATGTTTCCCTGCACTTGACCCATATCCCTTCAAACTTCTCCTCTCCATGTACCTGCCCAAGTGTATTTTACATGTTGTTATTGTACTTTTCTCTACCACTTCCCCTGGGAACCCATTCCATGCCTGCACCATCCTCTGTGTGAAAAACTTTCTCCTGCAATCCCATCGACGTCTTTCCTCTCCCATCTCATATTTGTGCCCTCTAGAACACACAAGATGACAGTGCAGTACTGGCCTTTCAGCTCTCGATTTTGCGCCGACCTGTGGAACCAATCTGAAGCCCAAGTAGCTAACACTTGTCCATTCTTGTCCATATGCCTATCCAATGACCAATAAAATGCCCTTAAATTTGGTGAGTCTACCACTGTTGCCGGCAATGCATTCCATGGCCCGACTATTCTGAGTAAAGAACCTACCTCTGGCATCTGTCCCATATCTATTTATCAATATTAGTATCTACCTCAATTTTCTGTCTCCCCTCGCATTAGGCATCGCGATCCAAGAGAAAAGGTTCTCACTGTCCAACCCATCTAACTCTCTGTTTATGTTATATGTCTCAATTAATTGGCCTCAAATGTCTTCTCACGAACAGAAACAGATGCAAGTCTCTCATAAGACCTTCACTCCAGACTCGGTAAAATCTTAGTAAGTCTCCTCTGAACCCATTCCAAATCTTCAACATCCTTCCTGTCATGCGTTGGTCAGAACCATAGTGAAAACTCCAAATGCGTCCGCACCAGAGTTTTGAACAGCTGCAGCATTATCTCATGGTTCTGACACTCAATCCCTGTACCAATAAAAGCTCACACGCTGAATGCCTTCTTAATAACTCTATCAACCTGGGTGGCGACTTTCAATGAATCCATGTACATAGACACAGTGATCTCTCTGTTCATCTGCACTACCAATATCTGCTTTACCCACATCCATCTGTTTGGTCACCTTCTCAAATACGTCAATAAGGTTTGTGAGGCATGACCTACCCTTCACAAAACCGTGCTGACTATCCCTCATCAATTTATTCATCTCCAGATGATTAAAAATGCTAGCCTCTTTTACAAGCCTTTCCAACACTTTACCCAGAATCGGAGTAAGGCTCACAGGTCTATAATTACCCAGGGTTGTCTCTACTTCCCTCTTGGTCAAGGGGTCAATATTTGCTATCCTCCAGCCATCTGGCCCTTATCCTGTACACAATGATGACATAAAGATCAAAGCCAATGTCTCGGCAATCTCCTTCCTGGCTTACCAGAGAATCCAAGGATCAATCCTATCCAATGCAAGGGACTTACCAATTTTAACACTTTCCAGAATTGCTAACACCTTCTCCTTCTGCAGTTCAATCCCATCTAGTTATGGACCCCACTACCCTGGGGAAAAGACGTTGGCTAATCAACATTCCTGTACCCATCATGGTTTTCTAAACCTTGATAAGGTCACCCCTCAGCCACCTACACCCAATGGAAATGAGAAACACAATGATATAAATATCCGTGCTCATGTCCATGCCACTACGTTGTCACAATGTTGTCACTACGTTGTCACAATGATACACTTGTTTAGGACCTAGGGCTTTCTCTCCCTTTGTGTTCTAAGACCTCCAGCACCACCTCTTCTGTAATAGGGACTCTTTACTAGACATCACTGTTTCTTCCCTTTGTTTCCTAGTTTTTGTTCAGTCTGTTCTGACATGAAATGCTCATTTGGGCTCGTGCTCATCTCCGGTGGTTTCACGCATCGATGGCCTCACTGATCTTTGAGGGGCCCTAGTGTCTCTCCAGTTGCTTTTTTAATTTTTGTGCTGTAGAAAACTCGTTGCATTCTCCTTTACCTTATCTGTCAAAACTATCTCATCCCCCCCACCCCCATGTTACTTTCCAGCTTATCCAACCTCTCCGTTTCTGTCACACCCTCCAGTATCAGTAACATCTTCGTCAATCCTTGCAGCATTTACAGTTTCAGAAAATGCTTCCTAAATCAGGATGATCAGAATTCTACGCAGTACTCCAAAGCTGTGCTGACTATCCCTAATAAATCCTTGTCTTTGGAATGCATAGAACTTCTGTTCTGCGGACTTGCTTCCAACAACGTATGCACCACTGACATCATGCCAATTGGTGTTGATGTCCCTGGCTTTCCCGTAGCCTTTCTTAAGCACTGGCACAACATTAGCCCCCCTCCAGGCTCCCTGGAGACACTGATAATTTCTGGCTATCAGTGATAGAAAAATCTCCTTTTGGGTCTACGCAATTTCTTACTGAGCTTCTCACAATATCCTGAGGTATACTTCATTAGTTCCCAAGGACTTGTCTCCCTTATATGCATTTTAATACCTCTAGTACCTCCTGTTATCTGGAGTCTTTTGAAGACATCACATTTTTTCCCCCTGACTTCACCAGTCTTCCTCCACAGTAAGTTCAAACGTGACATTTTCGTTTAGTATTTCACCCATCTCCTGTGGCTGGCTCCATTCATCTTCAAGGAACCGTATTCTCCCCCTAGTTAATCTTGTGTTGTTAATATACATGTAGAAACTCTTTGGATTTTCCTCAGCCTGATTTGTCAAAGCTTTCTCAGGTCCCCTTTGGGCCCTCGTGATTTCCCTCTTAAATGTATTACTCCACCCGCAATGTTCTTCAATGAATTCCCTTAATCCAGCTGGCTATATGTGACATGTGCCCCCTTTTGTCGACCAGAGCCTCAATACCCTCCCTTATCCAATGTTTCCTACTTGTGTCAGCATTGTCATTCACACTAACAGGAATATGCTGGCCCTGACCTTTCATTTTATCTCTCTTTTAAAAGTTTCCCACCTGCCTGACGTCCCTTTACCTGCAAATATCCTCCACAATCAATTGTTAAAAGCTCTTGAAGCAAGGCCAGTTTTGATCTTTAACTTGTGGACCAGGCTTATCCTTTTCCTAACTATTTTCAAACTAATAGAATCGTGAGAACTTTGCGAAAGTGTTGCCCCACTAATGACTCAGTCCCTTTCCTTTCCTTGTTTCCCAAGGGGAGGTCAGGTTTTACCCCTTTCTGCAGTCTGACCATTTACATTCTGACTGAGACAGTTTTCTTAAATATGACTAACAAATTCTTCGCACCTAAGCTCTGAACACTCTAGCAGTCCGAGTCTTGGTTTGGAAAGGTAAACTCCCCGACCATTACAATCCTATCATTCTTACAGATCTCTGAGATCTCCCGACATATTTGCTGCTCAAATTCCCGCTGACTACTGCGGGCCTGTAGTACAGTCATATCAAACTGATAACCCATTCTCATTTCTCAGTTGCACCATTATGGCTTCACTGGGTGTTCTCTGGAATATCCTCTCGAAGTCCTGCTGTAATGTTTTCATTGATCAAAACCTCCACTCCCACCTTCTCTCTCACCTCCTGTTCTCTCCATCGTGTAGAATCTGTACCCTGGAACATTGAGCTCCCAGTCCTGCCCCTCCTTCAGCTGTGTTTCTGTCATACTATGGTACCCCAGTCCCATGTTCCCGTCCATGCACTGAGTTCATCTGCCTTAACTGTTAGGCTTTTTACTTTGGAATAAATGCACTTTAATTAATCGGTTTTCCATCTATTTAAATTCCTGTCTTGAAATTCTGTCCCAGCCTCAACATTCAGACTGTAGCCTGAGACCATCTCCCTCACTGTGGACAACCTTCACCTTCATGTCAGCTGCAAACTTACTAATAATACCTTCTGCTTTCACATCCAACTCATAAATGTATGTAATACTGTACAAAATAATGAGAGGAATGCATAGAGTAATTAGCCAGAGACTTTTTTTCCCCAGGGCAGGATTGACTGGTACAAGAAGTCATAGTTTGAAGATGTTAGGAGGGAGATATAAAGGAAACATCAGAGGTAGGTTCTTTACGCAGAGAGTTGTGAATGCATGGAATGCGTTGCCAGCTCTTATGGTGGAAGCGAAGTCATTGGGGACATTTAAGCGACTGCTGGACATGCACGTGGATAGCAGTGTGTTGAGGGGTGCGTAGGTTGAGTTACTATATTTTACATTAGGATTAAATCTCAGCACAACTTCGTGGGCCTATGGGCCTGTTCTGTGCCGTACTTTGCGATGTTCTATTTTCTATAACAAACATCAATGGTTGCTGCACAGATCCCTGTGGTACACCCGCTGGTGAAAGAATTTCAAACACAAAACCAACCCTCCACCGTTGTGGATCCAGGTTGCCAAATTGCCTTCGATCCCATTTGTCTGTTGGACCTGCGTTCCATGAGGGACTTGGTCAAGCTCCTTAATGAACTCCATGTAACCCACAACTTCTGCACTGCCCTCATCAAAATCCTCAATCATAATTTTAAACAAAAATCTCAGCTGAATTTGGGACAGGATCTTACTCTATCAAATTCGTGATGAGTATCCATAATCGATCTCTGCCTTTCCAAATGTTGATTCATTCTGTCGATCAGAATTGTGTCCAATAATTTCCCTCCCCCTGCTGTCAGACTCTCTGCTCTGTAATTACCTGGCCTATCCCTGCTGCCCTTCTTGAGCAAAGGAACCATATTAGCTATCCCCCAGTCATTCAGCACTTCACCTGTGCCCAAAAAGGTATTAAACATATCCATCAGGGCCCCAGCAATCTCCTTTCTTACCTCCCATAGCAGCCTGGAATACATTTCATTGGGCACTGGCGATTCCTCCAACTTTATGCATGTGAAAAAATGGAACACTTCCGCATTATTGATCTTAACATGCTCGAGAAACTCGCCATCCCAACTGAAATCCCCGGGTACAATGCCTTTCTCCTGTGTGAATACAGATGGGAAGTATTCATTGAAGATCTCACCTACTTCCTCTGGCTCCATGCACAGATTGGTCATTTAGTTTCTAACTCTTCCCTCAGTAATTTTCCTATCCTTACTATACTGCTAAAATACATTCATTTTTCGGGAGGCCAACTTGCAGTCCCTATACTTTTGAATGGCTTCACCTGTGTTTACTTCAGTGTATTTTCTTCATCAAACTCACGATATCACTTGATTCGTATTTGCTGGACTTGCTGCCTTTACTATTCCCTCGTCAGGAACACACTGGCCCTGAACTCTCACTGCATCGCTTTAACGTACTCCCACTTTCCAAATATAGACCCAACTGCAGATAGTCCTCCCAATCTCTGTTTGTCAGATCGTCTCTATTGATAGTGATACTGATTCGAGCCTCAGTTGTGAGGGGGACAGACTGGAGGTTGTGTGGCTGCAGAAGAGACCCCAGGATAGTTTGCTGCCTCCCGGGTATCAGGGTCAAGGATGTCTCTGAGCGGTTACAGAACATTCTGAAGTGGCAGGATAAATATTCAGAGGTCATTGTTCACATCGGTTCACATGACATAGTAGTCAAAGGGATGGTATCCTGTGAAATACGTCCTGGGAGTGCGGAAAGAAGTTAAAAAGCAATACCTCCAGGGTTGTGATCTCCAGAATTCTCCCAGTGCCACATGCCAATAAGGGTAGAAATAGAAAGATCGGCTAGATGGATACGTGGCTGAGGAGCTGGTGGAGGTGGCAGGGTTTTCAGTTCTTGGATCATTGGGATCTCTTCTGGGGTAGAGGTGACTTGAAAAAGGGGGGCAGGTTGGACTTGAACCAGAGGTGCACCAGTATCCCTGGGGGGGGGGGGGGAGATTTGTTTGCCTTACCCCAGAGGGTTTAAACTAGTTTGTCAGGGTTTTGAACTCTGTGTAAGAGAGGGCCCATGCATCAGTCAAGGGAAAAATGCATCAGCCATCGAGAGCAGGTTTTCTATCCAGGATATCTAGGGGAACAGTAAAGGGAGGGAAAAGACTTCTGGTTTACAGGACATTTATTTCGAGACATGAGGCCTGACAGGTAAGGCAGACGAGATCAGAGCATGGATTGTCTCTGGGGACTAGGGTATTATAACCATAACAGAAACATCGCTGGGAGAAGGCCAGGTCTGGCAACTCAGTGTTCCAGGACACCGAAGCTACAGGCGTGATAGAAGGGCAAGTAAGTGAGGAGGGGGAGTTGTCCCTTTTGGTAAGGGAGGACATAACAACAGTGCTGAGAGAGGATACTCTTTCGGGGTGATCAAATGAGGTCATATGGTTAGAATTTAGAATCAAAAGGGGGTGGTCAGTCTGCTGGGATTGTGTTCTGGACCCACAAATAGCCAGCGGGTACTAGAGGAGAAAATGTGAAGAGAGATTGCAGGTACCTATAGAAATAATAGAATAGTATTGGTTGGAGATTTTAACTTCCCCTGGATTGGCTGGACCACCCGGAGTGCAAAAAGTCCTGTATGGGGAGGAATTTGTCAAATGTGTCCAAGAAAGTTTCCTAGATCAAAATGGAGAGGGCCCCAGTCTACTCAGGCAGCTGAAAACGAGACCTCCCCTCAGAAAACGAGTTCAGTCATTCACTGAAGTGTCAGTCGGAGAGCACTTTGGGTCCAATGACCACAACTGTCCTCGTTTTAACATAGTTATGGAAAAAGATCAGGCAGGTCCACAGATTAAGGTCTTAATCTGGAGCAGGGCCAATTTTGCGGCTATTTGGCAGATGGCGCAGAGGTCGATTGGGTGAACTAAAAATCACACAACACCAGGTTATAGTCCGACAGGTTTATTTCAAAGGACCAGCTTTCGAAGTCCAGGTGATCATTCTGAAATATGAAAACTTAAACTAATTTTTTTTTGGTATTACATTCCATGACACTGCAATCCTGTTGCTATAAATTCTGGGCATGTTTATTGTGCTCCACAACCACCTGCTGAAGGAGCAGCGCGATGAAACCCAGTGCCTCCAAATAAACCCGCTGGACTGTAAGCTGGGGTTGGGTGGTTTTTAACGTTGTCCATCCCAGTCCAACACCAGCTCCTCCACATCATGCTCCCATCCACTGGGTGAGTCTGTTGGAAGGAAATGGAATGACTGGCAAATGGGAGGATTTTAAAAGTGTGATCTCTGTTAGAGTGACGGGAAAAGCTGGCAGGTTTAGGGATCCCTGGCTGATGGGGGACATTGAGGCTCTGTTCAAGACAAAGAAGGCGGCACATATTGTCTTCAATGTTTCCGTATCTACGTAACCTCTTTCAGTCCGAAAGACACGATTACTCGGTGGAGACTCAACAACCCTCTCAGGTGCCTGCAGCTCTCACGATCTGTAGAACCCACTGAAAGCCTGTGATTCTCCCGAACCAGTTCGGACAAGACTCACTCTCTGTGTAACATCATCCCATCGCAAACACCCACCTTTTCAACGTAAGCCCCTCCTGTATCTCCATCCATTTACTCATCTCCATAGCTTACACCCATACCTGTGTAAATGTCACCCTCCCCTGCAACCCTTCCCACTTTGACCATTCTGGAGGAGGTTACTAATGCTCCCTTATCTGTGAAACTGTCTCCGACCAAAATTGCTGCGCTTCTGGAAAATCTGTCAGACTCCACAACCTTCATATCTAAATAATCTGCAATAGTAAAACGTCCTATATCTGTAAGCATCTTCAGTCATGACTACCCTCCATATCTCTGTTTGGTCCTCCAGTTTAGACAATCCACTTTATCTCTGTAATCTGCTCCATTCACCGAAAATCCTCCCTGTCTGTGTAAACTGCTCCATCCTACTAACATCCTTCTCCCTGTAAACTGCTCCATCCCTCCCAACCTCTCCATCTTCATGAACACATGGAGACAGTACAGCTCTCCACATTCCTGTAACATCCCATGGCTCTGTGTGCTCTCCGTGAAACCACCTCCAGTCCCCACAACCCTCCCAGTCTGGGTTGTCTTCTCCAGATGAGACCATTGCTGTCTCTGTTACCTCCGACAATCCTAGTAAACCCTTCCTACTGTATCTATTCATTCAGATCCCATCCTCTCCAGCCTCCTGAAACCTCTTCCTGCCATTGCAACCCTCCCTATTTAGAACACAGAAGAGTGCAGCACAGTACAGGCCCTTCAGCCCTCAGTGTTGTGCCAATCCTTTATCCTACTATAAGATCAATCTAACCTGCAGACCATTGACAGAACAAAGAAAATCACAGCACAGGAACAGGCTCTTGAGCCCGCTAAGCCTCCGCTGATCTAGATTCTCTGTCTAAACCCGTCGCCTATTTTGTGAGGATCTGCTCCCTGCCCATTCAGGCATCTGTCTGGATACATCTTAACTGACGTTATCATTCCTGCCTGTAATTCCTCCGCTGGCAAAGTGTTCCAGGCCCCCATTATTCTCTGCGTATGGGGGCCTGCCACGCATATCTGCCCTAAACCTTTCCCCTCTCACTGTGTACTCGTGTCCCCTCGTAATTGAGTTCCACACTCTGGGGGGAAAAGGCTTCTTGCTATCCACCTTGTCTATACATCCCATGATTTTGCAGACCTCAAGCAGGTCCCCAATCAACCTTCATCTTTCGAATGAAAATAATCCAAAACTATTCAATCTCTTCTTATCACTAGCGCCCTCTATACCAGGCAACATCCTGGTGAACGTCCTCTGCACCCTCTCCAAAGCATGCACATCATTTTGGAGACCAGAACTGTACGTAATATTCTAAACCAAAGTCCTATGCAACTGTAACATGACCTGCCAACTCTTGTACTCAATATCCCGTACAATGAAGGAAAGCATGCCATATGCCGCCTTGACCACTTTACTGACCTGGGGTTCCACCTTCAAGGAACAATGAACCTGAATACCCATATCTCAATTTTCCCCAGGACTTTCCCATTTATTGTATAGTTCACTTTTGAATTGGATCTTCCGAAATGCATCACTTTGCATTTGCCCAGATTGAACTCCATCTGCCATTTCTCTGCCCACATATGCAATCTATCTATATTCTGCGGTATTACCTGACATTCCTTTTCACTGTCTGATACTCCACCAATCTTAGTGTCATCTGCAGACATGCTAATCAAGGAACTGTTACCCTCCTCCAAATCATTGATATGTATCACAAGCAACAGTGGGCCCTGCACGGATCCCTGTGGAACATCATTGGTCACAGGTCTCCATTTTGAGAAATTATTTTGCTATCATTCATGTGTCTATCCAAAAGTTACTCAAATGTCCCTAATGTATCTGACTCTACCAAACACACTAGCAGTACACTCCACTCATCCAGCACACTCTGTGTAAATAAGCTACCTCTGACATCTCCCCTCAACCTTCCTCCAATTACCTTACAATTTTGCCTCCTAGTTATAGCCATTTCGGAAATGGGAAAAATCTCGGGCCACCCACCCTATGTATACCTCTCATCTTCTCGTACACCTCTACCAAGTCACTTCTCATCCTTTTTCATTTCATACAGAAAAGCCCTGGTTCCCTCAACCTTTCTTCGTTAGACCTGCCCTCCAATCCAGGCAGAATCCTGATAAAACTCATCTGCACCCTCTCCAAAACTTCCACATTTTTCCTGTAATGAGGCAACCAGAACAGAACACAATATTCCAATTGTGGTCTAACCACAGACTGTATCGAGCTGCAGCATGACCTCGCGGCTCTTAAACTCAAGCCCCCAGTAAACGAAAGCCGACACATGATTGGCTTTCTGAACAACAACCCTAACAACTTGGGTGGCAAATTTGAAGCATCTCTGGACGTTGACCCCAAGATTTTTCTGTTACTCCTCACTGTCAAGAATCCTGCATTAACCCTGTTAAATGTTTCTGCAGAACCCTTCAATCTTAAACTCTCCCTAATTTGGTATTTTCCTCCAGTCCCCACTACACTCATAAACTGTGAAACCTCTTACAGTCCCTACAATCCTCCTTAGCTCTGTAACCTCTGTAAACATGTAGTTATAGTCGTGTGGTTTAGGCGATGGGTTAGAAATCCATTGGGGCTTGCCCACACAGGTTTGAATCCTGCCCAACAGGGTGGTGGGGTTGATTGGTGCAGGTGTCCGGAGATGTTCTCTAAAGCAGTCTGCGAGAAGGTGTCCCGTGTCCCCAGTGTAGACGAGATGAGGAGACAGATCGCCTTCTCACTGCGCGCTTTACAAAACACCTCCAGGACACCTGAAAATCAACCCCACCGCCCTATTGCCAAACAGTACAAATCCCCCTCCCATTCTGCTGAGAACATGTAGGTCCACGGCCTCCTCCATCGCCATGCCCTCAACACCTGACACCTGGAGGAAGAACTCCTTGTCTTCTGACTTGGGACCCCTCAACCCCATAGCATCAATATGGACTTCACCAGTTTCCTCATTTCCCGCTCCCCCCTTCCCGCAGTTCCAACCTTCCAGCCCAGCACCGCCCTATGACCCGACCCACCAATCAATCTTCCTTCCCACATATTCGTTCCACCCTCCTCACTGAGCTAACCCTCTTAACCCCATCTCCAACCACCAATTGCAGTCTCAGCCTCCTTCACCCCAAACCCACCCCCCTCCCACTTATCACTCAACCCCCGAGGCTCCCAGCTTCATTCCTGGTGAAGGGCTCCAGCCTGAAACGTTGATTTTCCTGCTCCTCGGATGCTGCCTGACCTGCTGTGTTTTTCCAGCAAATGCACTCTCCACTCTGATCTCCAGCATCTTCAGACCTCACTGTCTCCTCTTTGTCAGATGAGTCAATGGAGTGAGGAATGGCAGATAGAGTTTAATTTAGATAAATGTGAGGTGCTTCATTTTGGAAAAGCAAATCCTCACAGGACTTATACAATTAATGGTAAGGTCTTAGAGAGTGTTGCTGAACAAAGAGACCTTGGACTGCAGACTCATAGTTCCTTGATAGTGGAGTCGCAGGTAGATCGGATAGTGAAGAAGGCATTTGATATGCTTTCCTTTATTGGTCAGAGTATTGAGTATAAGAGTTGGGAGGTCATCTTGCGGCTGTACAGGACCTTGGTGAGGCCACTGTTGGAATATTGCGTGCAACTCTGGTCTCATTCCTATCGGAAGGATGGTGTGAAACTTCAAAGGGTTCAGAAATGATTTGCAAGGATGTTGCCAGGATTGGAGGATTTGAGCTCCAAGGAGAGGCTGAATCGGCTGGTGTTGTTTTCCCTGGAGTGTCAGAGGCTGAGGGGTGACCTTGTAGAGATTTATAAAGTCAGGTCGTTTCCCTGGGATGGGGAGTCCAGACCTACAGGGCGTAAGTTCAGGGCGAATAGGTGAAAGATTTGAAAGAAACCTAAGGGGCAACATTTTCACTCCAAGGTTGCTGTGTATATGGAATAAACTGCCAGAGGAATGGTGGAAGCTAGTAACATTACTGCATTTAAAAGGCATCTGGATGGGGATATGAACAGGAAGGGTTTAGTGGGATAAGTGCCGGTAAATGGAACTAGAATGGTTATGATATCTGGTTGGCGTGGATGAATTGGACCGAGGGGTCGGTTTCTCTGCTGTACATCTCTATCACTCTAATTGTTTTCCACTGTCCATTTACAGCCTGACATTTCAGTCTATTTCCCCTGTTTACCTTGGTCAGTTCTCCTCTCAAACTCATGTAATTGGCTTTGTTTCTGATGCTCAGGTGTGCTTTATGGTCACTTGAAAACTGAATAATCTCTTTGAATTCCACTATATTGCAATCTCCTGGAGGATCTCTGTGCTACATCACTCCTTCACTCAGCTTCATCACTCAACGGTCAATCTGAGATCATGATATCCCTATCCATGTGCACAATATCTTATTCAAAGGAACACTGACAAAAAAAACATTCAAAAATGAGCTCTGATAATATCACTCTTGCCAGTGTGACTGTCCCAGATTGGAGTCTCCCAAAACTATCATAATGCCTTTGTTACAAATTCCAATGAATTCCTGTTTAATACAGGGAGGAACAATGCTTGTGTTTGTGACACATGAGACCCAGGATTCACATTCAGGCTGATTCAGACACATCATGTGAGACCACATGCTTTCTCTGTAATGCCTTTGTTATTGATTACTGTCAGGGGTACCCATGCTGTACTCCCATTCTGCCCAAGATCCCACAAGGTTGTGGACCATTGTATATTTATGTTCCACCTTTTGTTCACCACGTGTCTCTGCTGACTAAATCCCATTTATCACTGTGTCACAAGTCTATTATCTTATTGCAGATTCTTTGGCAATTCCAAAAAATGTATAATTTATTCTTTCCCACAATGCCCTGTCACAAATCGATTCACTGACGTACAGTTTTAGTTAAACTCTGTCCCATCCTGTTCCTTTCTGCTTATCTTCAGTCACATCCCCATGCTGTTTCAGACACCTTCCAGCACTCTGGTGATATCACCCAGTATCTCTACATGTGATATCTGTCACTGTGAGGGTCTAATTGCTGCCGGTGACTGCAGCTTTTGTAGTTACTCCAGCTCCTGAGCCAACAGAATTCTGCACTCCAGTGAGACGAGGCAGTGCAGGCCAGGGATGGAGACTGGGATTTTCCAGATCTCTGTGGGACTCAGTGCCATTCTCCAAGTGTAACCCTCACTGTATCTAATTTCCCATTCTGTCTATTTCTCTGTCTCCTGCACATATTCAGGACGTTCCTGACTCAATAAAATTCTCAACTGCTGGGTGTTTTATCCATCATCTCATTGAACACAGCTGGTCAGCCAGAGGGCAGGGAGATCTGGAGTCTTCAATAAATCCTGCAGCAGGGTACGATCACTCACAGTGAACCGAGCAGAGCGAGTTTAAGGGATCCAAGTTTGGTCCGGAAGACCTGACACAGATACAGTGCTGAAGGGTGAACTTAGAGCATGAAGGTCCCAGGCTCAATCTCCACTCTCTTGTTAACTTTCATCACTGCAGTTCTGAGCCTTCCTATGACAATATAGGAAGTTCACAGTTATCCATCCAGGCCTGTGCTGTCTTAGTGAGCATCAGGACAACATCTGGGAAAGGAGGCCTCCCTTAAGAAATTGGTATTGAAACCTGGGGTCTTTCTGTTCCCTATTCTCCCTCTCACTCGGTCACCGGTCATGTGATAGAGTCATACAACAAGGAAACACACCTTTTGGTCCATCTCATCTGCACCAGTGTCTTGAATGGTTGTAATTGCCAGAAAAGTTCCTATTTCTGTAACCTCCACCCCTCCCATTATCCTGTTGTATATTTGAAACCTACTCCAATGCTGACGACTCTCCTTATTTGTAAATTGCTCCAGTCATGATAACGTGTCCATCTCAATAATCCCATCCTGCAGTCAGTACAATAATCTCTATTTCTGTAGTTTTCCACAATAACTGCAATCCATCCTCTCTCTGTAAAATCCTCCAGCCCGGAACAAAATGCCCCCCTGTGTACCTTCCTCAAGGCCCAAGGGAACATGATATCACTGTAACCTTCTGCAAGCCCGATCCCATTCCTGTCTCCTGGCCTACAGCACCACACGACCTCTGTAACCATCTCCCATGCCGACAGACATTCTTATCTGTGTATATATCTCCAGACCCTTTTCCAGTGGAAACAACACTCCCCATCTCTGTGCGCTCCTCCCTGCACCTCAAACGCCCTCTCTTTGTGTAGCTCCGCAGGTTAGGAGGCGTGGTAGTTCAGTGGTGAGCACTGCTGCCTCACAGCGCCAGAGACCCAAGTTCGATTCCAGTCTTGGGGGACTATCTGTATGGAGTTAGCACATTCTCTCTGTGTTTGCATGGGTTTCCCCCAGGTGCCCCGTTTTCCTCTCACAGTCCAAAGATGTGCAGGTCAGATGAATTGGCCATTCGAAACTGCCCATAGCGTTTGGTGCATTTGTCAGAGCGAAATGGGTCTGGGTGGATTACTCTTTGGAGATTGGTGTGAACTTGTTGGGCCGAAGTGCCGTTTCCATACTTTAGGGAATGTAATAAAATCTAAACTCTCCCTCTGTGTTCCATGTTACTGACCCTAAAAATATCCCTCTAACAATTAAACAGCTCCAAACATCCCAAACTCTGTAAACTACGACAGCTCCAACATCCCTCCTGATCGGTGTAACCTCTTCCTGAAATCCTATCAACATGTAGAGACCCCACAATCCTCCATATCTGTGTAATCCTCTCAGGTCACTGCAATACTCCCAACCTGTAGAACCCTGTCCAATGCCTGTGACTCTCCCAATCCAGTTCCTACAAGAGTCACTATCTGTATAACATTCTCCCGTCACTATCACCCACCCTGTCAATGTAAGCTCCTCTAGTATCTCCATCCATCTAATCATCTCCATAACCTTCTCCAGCGCTTGAAGCCCTATCTGAGCAAATGTCACCCTCTTCCATAACCCTCCCGACAGCAGGAACCGTTCTACAGATTCCATACCCTCTGGCTGAATACATTCTTCCAGATCTCCATTCTAAATGGTCGTTCCTTCATTTTGAAGCTGTGCCCTTGGCTCCTAGTCTCTCCGACAAGAGGAAACATCTTCCCCCCCTACCCCCACGTCAAATCCATCCAGGCCCCTTAAAGGTTTGTAAGTTTGAATGAGATCCTGCCACCGCCGCCTCTGAAAATCCATCAAGTACAGACCCAGAGACTTCACCTACTCCTCATATGGCAAGCATTTCATTCTTGTAAATCTAGTTCTTGTACCCAATTACATCCTTTTTCCAGACTGTTCATGTATAACATGTACAGCGTGGTCCCAACACTGAACCCTGCGGAGTTCCCCTCGTCACCTCTTCCCATCGTGAAAACAACCCCTTTATACCTACTCTCTTCTGCTTATCAGCCAATCCTCTATTCATATCAAACATGTTGTTCTGAAACTGAAATTTCATTTCACAAACCCTGCTGGATTTGTTTTCCTGTCTGGCTGTGAACAAGCAGTGTAGATAAAAGGGAGGAATGGTTTGTCGGGATTTTCAGAAACCTTTAAACAAGGTCCAACTAAAGAGGTGGATAAGCAATATCGGCAAATGTGGGATTGGAGGGAATTTACTGGCATGAATTGGGAATTCTTCAACAGAAAACTAAGTGGGAATAAATGGATTAGTGCTTGACCCCTAACTATTCACAAAGGGATTTGATACATTTGATGGATGGACAAAATCTACTGCTTCCATGTTTGTTGCTGACACAGAACGAGATGGGAATGTGGGTTGTGTGGATGAAGCAAAGGAGACATGAACAGTCCATGAGTTTCCCTTGTATAATACATTGATGGGATGTGGCCATCACTTGCTTGGCCATCATTACCTTCCCATCTGTAATTACCTGGAGAAGGTGGTGGTGAGCTGCCCTCCTCACCCATTGCGGTCCTTTGCGTGTAGGGACAGACACAGTGCTGGCAGGATGGAGCGTGGTTTTGAGGGCACCTTGGAAATGCTGGTGTTCCCGTCTAGCTGGAATTCCTGTCCTTCCAGGGTATAGTTGCTCCGTGTTTGTGAAGTGGTGCTGAAAGGGCCTTCCTGAGTGACATCAGTGCTGCTTGTAGATACTTTATTTATTTATTCACTCGTGGTCATGAGCATTGCTGGATGTATTGTTGATTTGGAGTTGTCCCTGAGAAGGTGGTGGTAAGCTGCCTTCCTGAACCACTGCACCAGCTGTTGGAACTGTTGTTATCTGTGTCCCCTCCAGCAGGCGCTACAACACTCCTCACGTCTGTAAATGCATACAGACAATGCAGCTCTTCCTGTATATGTGACATCCTTCTCTGCCAACAACACTTATTGTTCATCAGAATGTCTCACCATCTCCATTCCCACTTGTGCTAGTGATCTCTCAAATTTCTTTTTTGTTGTTTATACTTCTGATCACCTATAACATCTTCCGTTCTAAATTTGTTACTCCTCAGTACCTGTATCTCGCCATATAACTGTATTTAATGACAGCACAGGTTGCCTTCCTTAAATCTCTGTGAATTACAGCGGCTGGTTGTGCTGCGTTGGTACTTTTCATCCTCCTTATCCATCTTAGATCTTCCAGCCCCTACAATCCCACTAATTGCAAGGCTCTCACTCTCTGTACCTCCTTACGCCCTGAGGGTCCTTGAACCACGAGTGCTTCAAACTTCTGTAACCCCCCAGTTACTGCGAGTCTTCTAACTCTGTAACATCCAACAGTCTCCAGTAACTTACACTTACTGGCTGTCAATTTGCATTTGTTGAAGTCTTCACATCTCAGTGAGGTGCCAGCCTTCTGGGTGAATGTCCAGCAGTGACCTTCGCCACTCCACCAGGGTAAATGCCACCATCTGCACTTTGTGACCTCACTCTCACTCTCTATGTTACTGCTACTACCTCCCACCAAGGCTCATGTTCTCCTACCCTCACCCTCACCCCTGTAACTGCATATGAACTTACCCACCCTCACTGAATCCAGCACCTTCTCTCAGTCTCTCCAACCTCATCACTGCCCCTCTACCCAACTCTGCCTGTTGTCTGTGCTGCCCACTCACTCACTCAGGACACATTGCCACCTTTCCCCCAGATTTGCCAGCTCTAACAGCTGCACCAAACGTTTCCATCTCCCTTAATACCTCTTGCTAATTTTCACATCCCATAAGGACCAATCCCACAATAGGAGAGAAAGTGCCAAGAGAGGCGTGGACCTCCCCAATATTTAGCTCCTCACCCCCTCACAGGAGAAGAATCCTAACCCTAGCAACCACAAGCGACTTTCTGACCGTGTCCAAGCTCCCAGACTGGGATGTGAGAGAGTCCCCTTGTCTCACTTCTGGGCACCGTGACTGACTGTGGACAATGATATTCAGCTTCCTGGGTTTGTGTCTGTGCTAAAAACCAAGACAATGGAGCAGGCGGCTGAGACTGGTAGCTCTGGCTGAGGATAAACACTGCTGAGGGCAGGATAAGGTAAAGCAATAATTCTGTGAACACTCAAGGCATATCAAAGTTAAGATGTACAAACACGGAGTGAGCAGCTCAGAGGGACAGTCCATGAGCTGGATGCGTGTCCCTGAGCACAGTGTCCTTGCAGTAGCATTGCAACGAGAGTTGTCAGCGCACCCTGAGCTGCAGCATTGAAGTACCAAGTGTATTGTAGTGGGTTGGAGATGTGATGGGATGGCATCTTGAGGCTGGCATGTGACAGATGCCAGCATTGGTGGGTGTGGAGTACATGAAGTTTCTGTCAGTGCAGTGGTCCCCAAGATGTTGCTGTCCAAGATAGAAGGCCTCAGGATCGAGGGGCGAGATGGAGTCACCAGTTACCAGCTCTGACTTTCATGTTAAATTCTCCATATTGAGTTTCCCTACTGTGGGAGGGAGGGTATGAAGCTGAAAATTGTTGAGGAGCGACCTCCATGAATGTAGATATTGATCATCAGTAATCATTCATTCAGCATCTCGCCACTGCGGCCCTCAAACCTTGTCTTAAAGAACAGTCTGGCACAGGAACAGGCCCTTCAGCCCAGCAAGTCCGCACTGACACATGATGGCCTTTGAAAGTTAAAACGAAAGTTTATGCTTCTACACATTCTATGTCATTCTGTTCGCTGCTGTCTCGTCTCTGTGCCAAGATCCCTCTTTAACCTTGCTATATTAGCTGTTCCCCTCTATCAGTGTATTCCAGGCACTTTCACATTCTGTCTGGAAAAGCAAAAAAAAAAATACCTATCATACTTTCTCGCTTTTATCTAAAACCTACGGTCCTGAGTAATTGATATTTCTACTCTGGGAAAAAGCCTCTAACTGTCCTTCTATCTATACCTCTGACAGTTTTGTAAATATCTATCAGAGAGCCCCATAGTCAATGATGACCAGGTGCAAACAAACAATGTTTGTTCAATTTCTCCTTCTGGATAATACCCTCCAAACCAGACAACATGCTGGTAAACCTTTTCCATACCCTCTCCAACACTTCCACATCGTGTGGCAATCAGTACTGTACACAATATTCCAAATGTGCCCGAACTAAGTTTCCCTACAGCTGCAATATAATCTGTTAATTTTCATATTGCATGCTGTGATGCCTGCCTACAAGTTTGCCGTCAGACTTCTCGATCACCCTATCCACCCGTGTTACCACTTTCAGGGAACTGTGGAGTTGTACACCTAGATCCCTTCGGATGTTGATGCAATCAGTAATTTTTCCATCTACTGTATACTTCTCTCCTGCAATAGACCTTCTAAAATGCATCACGTCACAGTTGTCCAGATAATTTACATGTCTGTTTTCTCTGTCCTGCTGTATTCTCTGGCAATCATCCTCACAATCTGCAAGTCCGCCAATCTCCAGTGATCTCCAGTCACAAAAACACTGTTCCACCACTACTCTGTCTTCAATGACCAAACAATTCTCTATCCATCTTACTAACTGACAGTGGATCCCATTTCACTTCCCCTTCCGTCTAAGCCTGCCATAAAGAACCACATCAACGGCCTTGCTAAGGTCCAGACGGCCAAAATTCAGCCCCATGCCCTCATCAATCAATTTTGTCACTTCCTCAAAATAATCAATCAAGTTTGTGATACATGATCTTCCCCACACAACTGTGTTGCCTGTCGCTCATAAGTCATACTAGAGTACTGTTGGAGCTGCACTCATTCAGACAAGTGATTATTCGATCATATTCCTGACTTGAACCTTGGAGGTTAGATTAGATTCCCTAAAGTGTGGAAACATGACGTTTGGCACAACTGGGCCACACCAACCCTCCGAAGAGTAACCTACCCAGACCCATTTTCCTCTGACTAAAGCACCTAACACTATGGGCAATTTAGTATGGCCAATCCACTGTTGGACTGTGGGAGGAAATCGGAGCATGCGGAGGAAACGCACACAGACACTGCGGGAATGTGCAACCTTCATACAGACTGTCGCATGAGGCCGGCGCTGTGAGGTAGCAGTGTTAACCACTGAACCACAGTGCCACAGTTGACGGTTACTGTACAGTGGGAGGTATGTCGGACCGTGATGGTAACTGTACAGTGGGCGGTATGTCTATCTGTGATGGTTACTGTACATTGGGAGGTATGTCGGGGTGTGATGGTTACTGTACAGTGGGAGGTATGTCGGGGTGTGATATTTCTGTAGAGTGGGAGGTATGTCGGGGTGTGATGGTTACTGTAGAGTGGGAGGTATGTCGGGCTGTGGTGGTTACTGTACAGTGGGAGGTATGTCGGGGTGTGATGGTTACTGTACAGTGGGGGGTATTTCGGGCCGTGATGGTTACTGTACAGTGGGCGGTATGTCTATCTGTGATGGTTACTGTACATTGGGAGGTATGTCGGGGTGTGATGGTTACTGTACAGTGGGAGGTATGTCGGGGTGTGATGGTTACTGTACAGTGGGAGGTATGTCGGGGTGTGATGGTTACTGTACAGTGGGAGGTATGTCGGGCTGTGGTGGTTACTGTACAGTGGGAGGTATGTCGGGGTGTGATGGTTACTGTACAGTGGGAGGTATGTCGGGGTGTGATGGTTACTGTACAGTGGGAGGTATGTCGGGCTATGGTGGTTACTGTACAGTGGGAGGTATGTCGGGGTGTGATGGTTACTGTACAGTGGGCGGTATGTCTATCTGTGATGGTTACTGTACATTGGGAGGTATGTCGGGGTGTGATGGTTACTGTACAGTGGGAGGAATGTCGGGCTGTGATGGTAACTGTACAGTGGGAGGTATGTCGGGCCGTGATGGTTACTGTACAGTCGGCGGTATGTCTATCTGTGATGGTTACTGTACATTGGGAGGTATTTCGGGGTGTGACGGTTACTGTACATTGGGAGGTATGTCGGGGTGTGATGGTTACTGTACAGTGGGAGGTATGTCGGGCTGTGGTGATTACTGTACAGTGGGAGGTATGTCGGGGTGTGATGGTTACTGTACAGTGGGAGGTATGTCGAGCTGTGATGGTTACTGTACAGTGGGAGGTATGTCGGGTGTGATGGTTACTGTACAGTGGGAGGTATGTCGGGCCGTGATGGTTACTGACAGTGGGAAGTTTGTCGGTCTGTGGTGGTTACTGTACAGTGGGGGTTATGTTGGGCTGTGAGGTTGCAGACTGTATGAGTTGTACAGAGTATGATTCTGATGCTGACTGTGGCCCACTCACCTCATGGATGCATCATCATTAATTTCTCAATGTGTCTAAAGCCCAGGGGGCTACATATCATGGTGAGGGGAGTCTGTAAAATGTGAAGGCAGCCCCTGTTCCACATAAGGACTGTGCAGTGACCATTCTTACCGATATATGAAATGGAGAGGTGTATCTGCAGCAGGCAGATCGGTGATGATGTGGTCAATGATATGTTTCCCTTTTATTTATTTCCCCATAACCTGCCGCAGAGCAGTCCAGCAGCCACAGGATGCAGCATCAATGCTGAGCACGATACTGACTATATACCACGGAGCTGCCCCCCTCTGCCTGGCTCTGTCCTGTCAGTGTGACATACCCTATCAGAGAGGGTGGTGATGTTGCCTGGTATTAGTCCTATTCACAGACTCCTGCTTTACAGATAATATCTGACTATTGCTGATTAGTCTGTGGGATATATGCAACAGGTCACTTTTACATTTTGTATAATGAAGAGTTAATATCACTTTGTTTCTTTCATCTTTTAAAATAAACCAAACATCATTTTTTTTAGTTGAAAACCATTGCAGTGAACAATAATTGAATTACCAGAGCACACAGCTGACTATTACACAATTCAGTGACTGTAGTAAACAGCCGATTCATGTTCAGATCAGTGAACACACCATCTTGCAGGCAGCAAAGCTGTTGAAAATGACTTTGCGGAAAAGCCTGAATTCAGACACAGTGTTACTGGCCCTCACCATGACCTTCAAAACACTGACTATCTCCAAAATCTGTCCAGTTAGTTTCCAAACTGGAGCTGGGCAGTTACTGACATAATCCCTTACAATAGACAAGTTAGAGACATACCTGAACAACGGGGAGATGTGAGTGGGGAAACCTGGTCAATGGACTAGCACAAGGCACTGATCCAGACACAGTTCAATATTTGTAACAATGACCTGTAAACAGCCATGTCCTGCAAGTATGTCTCTTCTGTGTGCCACCTAAACTCTGTAATTATGCACCTTGGACCTGATCCTGAATGAAGGTGTTATAAAGGTGAGGGGCTCCTGCACCACATGGCATCTTACATTAAATCCCTCATAAACCACATCCAGTGTATGTTAGCCCCACAATGTCAGTATCCAAACAGAATTGTGCAGCTCCATTGATGGTCAGCATCATCCCAGCCCAATGATCTTGTGTGTGAATTGAGTTGGAAATCTCTGTGTAAATGATTGCAGCATTGTTCTAACCGTTAACAGCAAAATGTCTTTATTGAAGTTTCGATAGCCTTTCATAATACCAATTTTTAGATTGTACAATAAGCACAAAATTCCTTGTACTTAATAATAATTTGGTCTTGGGTGTGGGAATGAGATTTATCATTTCAATGCTCCTTACTGAGTTGTGCACTGTTTTCAACATAATGTTGTTATGAAAGTGAACGGAATAAATGGGTAGATTTTAGATTAGATTACATTTCCACTGTAATCTAAAATCCACCCATTTATTCCGTTCACTTTTATGACAACATTATGATGGAAACAGTGCACAACTCACAGTAAGGAGCATTGAAATGATAAATCTCATTCCCACACCCAAGACCAAATTATTATTAAGTACAAGGACTTTGAAGATATACAATTATTTTCTCTTGTATTAATATTTTGAACTAATAGTCGACCCTCTTGCTCCTCAGATGCTGCCTGAATGGCTGTGCTTTTTTTAGAACCACATTTTTTGACTCTGATCTCCAGCATCTGCAGTCCTCACTTTCCCCTGCTTCTGTTCACTCATAATCATTTTCGTGTCAACAATATCACTGTGTGATTAAACATGTCAGTCAGATATAAGTATATTTTCAATTGCCTCTGTCTGTCTCAGAGCTCAGTAATGTGTGATGTGACTGTCAGGGTCTGTGTGATGCTCGGTATGTAGGACATGCCTCTGACAGACTGTCCTATTGTTTCAAACAGCATATTCCTTCAGCTGTTTACATCAAATAGGTTACTTGCTGGACCCAACCAGCCAGAGCTCACAAAACCCAAAGTACAGTGTCCAGAATAGGGCAGGACTGTACAATATTTTTGATGCTAATTTATTCATGGAATATGATAAGGGCAGTAATTATTGGCTGTCCCTTGTTGCCTTTGAGAAGGTGGGGGTGAGCTGTCACATTGACCGGTTCCGCAGCCCATGTGCTGTAGGTAGACTTACAATACCATTAGGGAGGACGTTGGAACAGTGACACTGAAAGAACGGCAATATGCTTCCCAATCAGCTCGGAAAAAATGGCTTGGATTGGAACGCGAACATGGTGGTCCCATGTATCTGCTTCCCTTGTCCTTCTTGATGGTCGGGGGTTCAGAGGTACGTTGTAAGGAGCCTTGGCAAATTTCTGCAGAGCACCGCGTAGATGGCAGACATTACTGCTTCTGAGTTTCAGTGGATGAGGGATGAAGCTGCACTCACACAGGCAAATGGAGGTGTTTAATCACACACACACATTCAACATGAGTCTTTTTGATGGGAGACAGGCTTTCCGAAATTTTGAGGTGAGTCATTCCTGTAGGATTTCTTGTCCCTGACATATTCTTGTAGCCAATGAATTAATGTGTGTCAAAGTGTGGCACTGGAAAAGCACAACAGGTCATTCAGCACCTGAGGTACAGGAGAGTCGACGTTTTAGCATAAGCCCTTCACAGGACTGGGAAATGAAATTATATGGTCTGTCCAGTTCTGATTAACGGTATCCCCGGGATATTGCTAGGTGGGTGTTCAGTGATGGTGGTGGCATTGAACATTAAATGATATGGTACACTTTTCTATTGTCAGAGGTAATCGTTGTCTGGCATGTGTGTAATGGAAATGGTACTTGTCACTGTTAATCACACACCTGCATAGTTCCAGGACCTGTTGCATTTGGACAAGGACTGCTCCAGTGTCTGAGTAAATCACGAATGGTGTTGAACATTGTCCAATCATTGGCAAACATCCCCAGTTGTGTGTTTACTTGAGTAGGGGGTGGTCAGTTATGAAGCAGCTGAAAATTATTGGGCCGAGGGCAGAGAGAACTCCAACAGCTCACTGATGCTGTCCCTCTCTCTGAGCTAGGAAACTTGCTTCTAGTTCCACCTGCTCCAAAGGTGTCTAACAACATATCTGAAGAGAATAACGTTGCAGTATCTTCCCCAAGGAGCTGAGCGAGGACTTGGTTAGCTCAATCAGTTGGAAGGCTAGTTTGTAATGCAGATTAATGCCAACAGTGTGGATTCAGTTCCAGCACTGAATGAGGTGCCTGAAAAGGGCTGTCTTACTCAACATCTCCCTTGCTTGAGACATGATGACTGTTCAGTTAAACTGCTGCTAGTCGCACCTATCTAACAAGAGAACAACCCAATCATCCTGTTGGTGTATGGTGCCCTGCCTTTCCATTTCTGGTCTACAGCTTTACTCAGAAACCCCTCCCTTGGGGACCTGCGGCGGAGCTGAGATGGCTGCTCCCCACCAACCCCAGCCACCTTCATTCGTACCAGGTATAACTTCAGCCAGTGCAGCCGATTCCTATTTGCTCCAGTTTTGCTGTTAATCCAGGATACGACACTTGGTCAAATGCAGTTATGATGATGTTAATTGCAGTCACTGTCACCTCAACTCGAGAATTCAGCTGTGTGTTCTCTTGTTGTACATCGTTAAACCAAGTCTTCAATGTGCCCACGGGATGAGAGCCCAATCTGAGCTTCAGCGAGCAGGTTGGTGTTGAGGCAGTGCTGCTTGATCTCACTGTAAATGACATCTTCCATCAATCTATTAATGTTGGGAATTAGAGCAATGTGGCATTCATTGATTGTCTGATGGTTTGTCTGTGTGTGTACAGGACACACCCTGAAAGTTTCCCACAGTGTCAGGTAGGTGCCAGTGCTGTATCCCAGCAGGAACAGTTTGAATGAAATATTCTCAGGGCCCACAGCCTTTGCATTCCCCGTGCCTTCAGCCGTTTGGAGTTACCACACACAGTGAATAGACTTAGCTGATGACTGCTATCTGGAGAAGACTAACATAGTTCATCCCATCGACACTTTGGTCTGAACATTGTTGTGAATGGGTCAGCCTTATCTTTTCTATTGTTGTACTGGGCCCTTCCATCGTTGAGGAGGGTGATATTTGTGGATCCTCCTCCTCCAGTGAATTTGGTGCGGATGAGGTCAAGTATGTTTCTGCCTGTCAGTCGTTCCCTCCCGATTCGGTGCAGCCCCAGTCCAGCAGCTATGTCCTGTTGGACCCGACCATCTCGATCAGCAATGCTGCTGCTGAGCCCCTCTTGGTGCTGGGGTTTGAAATGGCCCACTCAGTATACAGTCCCCAGCTCATTCACTCTGTCAGTGCGTCCTCCAAGTGTTGTTCAATGTAGAGGGACACGAGAACATAGAACATAGAACAATACAGCACAGAACAGGCCCTTCGGCCCACGATGTTGTGCCGAACTTCTAACCTAGATTAAGCACCCATCCATGTACCTATCCAAATGCCGCTTCAAGGTCGCCAATGATTCTGACGCTACCACTCCCACGGGCAGCGCATTCCATGCCCCCACCACTCTCTGGGTAAAGAACCCACCCCTGACATCTCCCCTATACCTTCCACCCTTCACCTTAAATTTATGACCCCTTGTAACACTCTGTTGTACCCGGGGAAAAAGTTTCTGACTGTCTACTCTATCTATTCCTCTGATCATCTTATAAACCTCTATCAAGTCACCCCTCATCCTTCGCCGTTCCAACGAGAAAAGGCCGAGAACTCTCAACCTATGCTCGTACGACCTACTCTCCATTCCAGGCAACATCCTGGTAAATCTTCTCTGCACCCTCTCCAAAGCTTCCACATCTTTCCTAAAGTGAGGCGACCAGAACTGCACACAGTACTCCAACTGTGGCCTAACCAAAGTCCTGTACAGCTGCAACATCACTTCACGACTCTTGAATTCAATCCCTCTGCGAATGAACGATAATATTCCATAGGCCTTCTTACAAACTCTATCCACCTGAGTGGCAACCTTCAAAGATCTAAGTACATAGACCCCAAGATCCCTCTGTTCCTCCACCTGACCAAGAACCCTACCATTAACCCTGTATTCCGCATTCTTATTTGTTCTTCCAAAATGGACAACCTCACACTTGGCAGGGTTGAACTCCATCTGCCACTCCTCAGCCCAGCTCTGCATCATATCTAAGTCCCTCTGCAGCCGACAACAGCCTTCCTCACTGTCCACAACTCCACCTATCTTCGTATCATCTGCAAATTTACTGACCCACCCTTCGACTCCCTCATCTAAGTCATTAATAAAAATTACAAACAGCAGAGGACCCAGAACTGAACCCTGCGGAACTCCACTTGTAACTGGGCTCCAGGCTGAATATTTACCATCTACCACCACTCTCTGCCTTCGACCGGTTAGCCAGTTTTCTATCCAATTGGCAAATTTCCCTCTATCCCATGCCTCCTGACTTTCCGCATAAGCCTACCATGGGGAACCTTATCAAATGCCTTACTAAAATCCATGTACACTACATCCACTGCTCTACCCTCATCCACATGCTTGGTCACCTCCTCGAAGAATTCAATAAGACTTGTAAGGCAAGACCTACCCTTCACAAATCCGTGCTGGCTGTCCCAAATCAAGCAGTGTCTTTCCAGATACTCGTAAATCCTATCCCTCAGTACCCTTTCCATTACTTTGCGTACCACAGAAGTAAGACTAACTGGCCTGTCATTCCCGGGCTTATCCCTATTCCCTTTTTTGAACAGGGGCACAACATTCGCTACTCTCCAGTCCCCTGGTACCACCCCCGTTGCCAGTGAAGACGAGAAGATCATTGCCAACGGTACTGCAATTTGCTCTCTTGCTTCCCACATAATCCTAGGATATATCCCGTCAGGCCCGGGGGACTTGTCTATCCTCAAGTTGTTCAAAATGTCCAACACATCTTCCTTCCTAACAGGTATCTCTTCTAGCTTATCAGTCCGTTTCACACTCTCCTCTTCAACAATACGGTCCCTCTCGTTCGTAAATTCTGAAGAGAAGTACTTGTTCAAGACCTCTCCTATCTCTTCCGACTCAATACACAGTCTCCCACTACTTTGCTTGATCGGACCTACCCTCGTTCTTGTCATTCTCAGGTTTCTCACATATGCATAGAATGCCTTGGGGTTATCCTTGATCCTATCCGCAAAGGATTTTTCATGCCCTCTCTTAGCTCTCCTAATCCCTTTCTTCAGGTCCCTTCTGGCTATCCTGTATTCCTCCACTGCTCTGTCTGAACCCTGTTTCCTCAACCTTATGTAAGCCTCCTTCTTCCTCTTTACTAGATATTCAACCTCCCTCGTCAACCAAGGCTCCCTCACACGACCATTTCTTTCCTGCCTGATCGGTACATACATATCAAGGACACGTCGTATCTGCTCCTTGAAAAAGTTCCACATTTCCACCACATCCTTCCCTGACAGCCTATGCTCCCAAAGTATGCTCCTCAAATCCTGTCTTACAGCATCGTAATTTCCCTTCCCCCAACTGTAAAATCTTCCTTGTTGTGCGCACCTATCTCTCTCCATAACCAAGGTGAAAGTCACAGAATTGTGGTCACCATCACCAAAATGTTCACCCACTAACAAGCCCGCCACTTGTCCCGGTTCATTACCGAGTACCAAATCCAATATGGCCTCCCCTCTGGTTGGACATTCTACATACTGCGTTAGAAAAGCTTCCTGGACACATTGCACAAACACCGCCCCATCCAATCTACTTGATCTAAAGAGCTTCCAATCGATATTTGGGAAGTTGAAGTCGCCCATGACTACGACCCTGTGGCTTCTGCACCTTTCCAAAATCTGTTTCCCAATCTGTTTCTCCACATCTCTGCTGCTATTGGGGGGCCTATAATAAACACCCAACAAGGTGACTGCACCTTTCCTATTTCTGACTTCAGCCCATAATACCTCCAGAGGCAGATCCCCCTCAAACTTCCTTTCTGCAGCCGTTATACCATTTCTAATTAGCAATGCCACCCCCCCTCCTATTTTACCACCCTCCCTAATCTTACTGAAACATCTGTAACCAGGAACCTCCAACAGCCATTCCTGTCCCTCATCTATCCATGTTTCCGTGATGGCCACAACATCGTAGTCCCAGGTACCGATCCACGCCTTCAGTTCACCCACCTTATTTCTGATACTCCTTGCGTTGAAGTATACGCACTTGTGCCCATCTCTGTGTCCGCCTTTAGTCCCTGTCCGTGCTACCTTCTCCACAGCCTCCCTACAGTCTTGGGCATCCTGACACACAGCTAGCTTACTTGCTGGACTACAAGTCCGGATCACATCCCCCTGCCAAATTAGTTTAAACCCCCCCGAAGAGTGCTAGCAAACCTACCCCCCAGGATATTGGTGCCCTTCTGGTTCAGGTGCAACCCGTCCTGTTTATACAGGCCTCACCTTCCCCAGAATGCAGTCCAATTGTCCAAATATCTGAAGCCCTCCCTCCTACACCATCCTTGCAGCCACATGTTCAACTGCACTCTCTCCCTATTCTTTGCCTCACTGTCACGTGGCACCGGCAACAACCCAGAGATGACGACTCTGTTTGTCCTAGCTTTTAGCTTCCAGCCTGACTCCTTGAGCTCTTGAATGACCTCCCCACCCCTCTTCCTACCTATGTCGTTGGTGCCAATGTGTACCCCGACCTCTGGCTGCACACCCTCCCCCTTAAGGATTCTGAAGACACGGTCCGAGACGTCTCAGACCCTAGCACCCGGGAGGCAACAAACCATCCAAGAGTCTCGCCCATGTCCACAGAACCGCCTGTCCGTCCCTCGAACTAGAGAGTCCCCTATAACTAGCGCTCTCCTCCTCTCCCCCTTTCCCTTCTGAGTCTCAGAGCCACAGACCCCTTCACTGCAGCTTACACCTGCAAGGCTGTCTCCCCCAACAGCTTCCAAAGCTGTATACCTATTTTTTAGGGGAACGACCACAGGGGAACCCTGCACTGCCTGCTTCTTCCCCTTCCCACCTCTAACTGTTACCCAGCTCAGGCAGTGGAGTCATCAGGAGGTTTCCATTTCACTGTTTGATCTGACACAATGAGGTTTCGTTATGTCACATTGTTGCTTGAGGAGTCTGTTGAATGCCTCTCTCACATCTCGCCCTAGTCCCCAGACATTTGGAAGGAGGGATTTCCAGTGTCTGCAGTGCTTTTAACTTTTGTCCCTATCAATCGAATGGCCTCTTCTGTACTGTATGACACTCACTCTATGACTCTTGTAATTGAACAGTCCAGGTCTCACTCCTTCAGTTCCTCCAAGTGCCTTGTCTATTCCACAAATTTCTACAATATTTTCTCTATTAAGACATTGCATAATTCCGTTTTTTAAATGATACGTGTATCTCTGTATCTTTCCCTGTCATCTCCTCCAGCCGCTACATCCATTTGTATCTCAGTAACCCTCCGTATCTCCACAATCTTTATCTCATACTCCAGCCCCACCTCTCACTGTAAATTCTGCCAGCCCCTGCACCACTCCCTATCTCGCTAATATCCAGCTGCTAAACCTCTCCCCATATCCTGTGAATGAATCATAAAATATCTCAATAACATGTTCTCGCATACACAGGCCACGCTATCTCTCGACCACCTCCAGCCTTGCTTTCCCATCTCTGTAACATCTCCAGCCTTGCTTTCCTTCCTCTGTAACATCTCCAGCCTTGCTTTCCTCTCTCTGTAACATCTCCAGCCTTGCTTTCCTCTCTCTCTCTGTAACATCTCCAGCCTTGCTTTCCTATCACTGTAACATCTGCAATCTTGCTTTCCTCTCCCTGTAACATCTGCAACAATGTGTTCCTCTCTCTCTGTAATATCTCCAGCCTTGCTTTCCTCTCCCTGTAACATCTGCAACAATGTGTTCCTCTCTCTCTGTAACATCTCCAGCCTTGCTTTCCTATCACTGTAACATCTCCAGACTTGCTTTCCTTTCTCTGTAACATCTCCAGTCTGGTTTCCTTCACACCTCAGTGAATTGGTTATATATTTGCTCCTGCATTTTCGTCTTTCTGGGGTTCTATAAAATATCCCCAGCATGTGCCTGTCCTCGTTTGGAACATCACCTCGCCCCATAAAGCTTCATGTGAAGACACATCCGAGATATCGTCCCTCCTTACTGCAGTAACTGTTCCTTAATTAATAATGCAACACCACCTCCTCTTTAATACCCTCTCCTGTTCTGCCTATAGATCCAATACAACAGAATACTGAGTTGTTAGCCCTGACCTCCCTCAAACACGTCTCTGTGATGGCAAAAAATATTCCACCTCAACGTGTCGACTCATGCCATTGTCACAACAGTTTGTCTGATAATACTCCCAGCATTAATGTAAGCTGGAATATAACACCTGGAATACTCTGTGCCCCGGAGTTCCTCAATCATTCACTATTTGTTATCAGGCTGCCCAAACCATGAAGCAAAATTGTAACTCTGGGACTGAATGAATATTTGTTGAATTGTAATATCTTTTTTAAAAAAATGTATTCAGCAAGTGCAACTTTCCATAACTGAGCAGTCAGCTCCACATACAATAAGCTTCTGATGGTTAATTCCATCCCCCCCCCCCCCCCCCGCTCAGTGTGCAGAGGGGACTGCCCGCAGTAATGGAGAAAGTGAGGACTGCAGTTGATGGAGATCAGAGTCAAAATGTATGGTATTAGAAAAGTACACCATGTCAGGCAGCATCCGAGGGTCAGGAGAGTCGATAATTCGGGCATGAGCTCTTTATCAGGAAGGGATTGGTGCGTTCCTTTTTCTTTGATTCCGTGATTCGCAGGACATTGGGAACCATACTTGCTCAGCAAGGCAGCACTGTATATAGCACTGAAAAGGAAAGCAGCCAATCAATTGGTTGGACAGGGTGTAGACAGGTTGAGGGGAAATGCAGACTGATTGAAGTATAAACATAAGGATGGATAAATCCACTGGGCCAGATGGGGTATACACAAGCTTACTACAGGAGGTGATGGAAGAGATTGGTGTGACTTTGGTAATAAAATATGTGTCTTCACTGTTCACTAGAGTAGTGCCAGATGTTTGGGGGTGGCAAATGTTATTCCCTTGTTCAGGGAACGGAATAGGGATAACCCTGGGAATGATAGAACAGACAGTCTTACACCAGTGGAGGGCAAGGTATTGGAGACGATTCTGAGAGACAGGATTTACAATTACTTCAAAAAAAACATAGTAAATCAGGGGTAGTCAGCATGGCTTTTTGAAGAGCAGTCATGCCTCACAAACCTTACTGAATTCTTTGAAGTTGTGAAAAAAAACATGTTGATGAAGATAAACAAGTAGATGTGTGAACACGAATTTTAGAAGGTGTTTGATAAGGTTCCCCGTTGTGGGCTCATTCAGAAGGTAAGGAGGCATGGGACGCAGGGAAATTTGGCTCTCTGGATACGGGCGTGGCTGGCCCATAGAAGACAGAGGGTGGTAGCAGATGGAAAGTATTCAGCCTGGAGCTCAGTGAGCAGTGGCGTTCCACAGGGATCGGTTCTGGGCCTGTGCTCTTTGTGATTTTTATAAATGACATTGGTGAGGAAGTGGAATGGTGGGTTAGAAGGTTTGCCGATGACATGAAGGTTGATGGAGTTCTGGATAGCATGGTGGGTTGTTGTAGTGTCTGATAAGTGGCAGATAGAGTTTAACCGTTAAAAGAGTGAATTGATTTAATTTGGAAAGGTTGCATTTGCATACAGGATACAGGGTTATAGGCATAATTCTTGGCAGTGCGGAGCAACAGAGGGATCTTGGGGTCCATGTCCATAGTTTCCTCAGTTTTGCCACCGACGTTGATAAGGTTGTTAAGGAGTTGTATGTTGTGTTGGCCTTCATTATGGGGGTTTGTGTTAAAGAGCGGCAGGGTTAATGCTTAGGTCAATAAAGCTGAGGTTCAACCACACGAGGAGTCTTGTGTTCAGATCTGGTTGCCTCCGTATAGGAAACATGTGGAAGCCTCAGACAGTGTGTAGAGGATATTTGCCAGGATGCTGCCAGGACTGGAGGACACGTCTTAGGGAGAAAGTTTGAGGGAGCTGGGGCTTTTCTCCCTGGAGCGAAGAAGGATGAGAGGTGACTTGATAGAGGTGTACAAGATGTTGAGAGGCATAGATACATTGGATAGCCAAAGTCTTTTCCCATGGCAGAAGTGGCTATCAACAAGGGGCGTAATTTTAAGGTGATTGGAGAAAGGTTTTGGGAGCTGTAAGAGAGAGCTTCTTTACACAGAAAGTGGTGGGGACGGAATGCACCACCAGTGGTGGTAGTAGAGCAGATACACTAGAGATATTTAAGAAGACTCTTGGATAGGCATATGGAAGTTAGTACATTGAAGATTATGTAGGTTAGTCTGATCTTAGAGTAGGATAAAATGCTGCCAAAACATTGAGAGCTGAAGTGTCTGCAATGTGCTGTACTGTTCTATGTTCCAAGTTTCACTCAGTTTGTGGAATCTCATCGGTTGGTGAATGTGGGAGGAAGTGAGGCGGGTGAGGGAGTGAGGCGGGTCAGGGAGTGAGGTGGGTAAGGGAGTGAGGTGTGTGAGGTCAGGAATCTGGGGTGGGGCGTTAGACCAAGACTTCCAGTTTTGATGTGCTTTGTTACAGTCACCTGAATGTCAGCACAATATGTGAGGTTTCCAAGACCAGATAAAACTCACCAAGTTCATTTATTAAAACGATTCTTGGCTTGCCATTTGCTCCTGGTTTCTTCAGATATATTCGGTGGATGACCTATAATCCACTTTTAATGTTGGTCATGATGCAAAGTAATGGGTTTACTGATCTGAACAATGATCAGGAGTTTGCCATGTTTGTGAATTGGGCAATAATAAGATATGAGCTATAATTATTCAACTGAACAATAACTGCATTATGTCTGAAAACAATTAAGTTGATTCTATATTGATTGAATTAAAATATAAACACGAAAAACCTTTTATTGTACAAAACTAAGGAATCAAATTTTGTTTTGTATTGAAAACGAACATGTCTGGCTATTTTGGTGATCACAATTACACATTGAGTCACAGTATTCAAATACATACGTTGTCGCTCTATCATTTACAAAGTGGCTGACCTCTAACTGATTACATATTCAGATTGAACAAATGAATGAAAAATCAAATAGACTTGCAACTCTTACACATTTAAATATAATCAATCGATTTAATTTCTCACCTGAAATATGTGAGCTTCACCTATTTGCCAACAATTCTATTAGTTTTAAAATAATGATGGAAAGTGATAGACTAGATGTAAATGTTAATTTTCTAAAGTGGAGAAATGCCAATTTTGATGGTATTAGGCAATAAGTTTCAAAAGCCGATGGCAGCAGATGTTCGCAAGGAAAGGTATGGCTGGAAAATGGAAAGCCTTCAGAAAGGAGATAACGAGAGTCCAGTGACAATATATTCCTGTTAGGATGAAAGGAAAGGCTGGTAGGTATAGAGAATGCTGAATGACTAATGATATTGTGGGTCTAGTTAAGAAAAAAGAGGAAGCATATGACAGGTACAGGCAGGATAGGTCGAGTGAATGCTTAGAAGAGTATAAAGGCAAGAGCAGTATACTAGAGAGGGAAGTCAGGAAATCAAAAAGGGGACATGAGATAGTTTTGGCAAATAGATTTAGGGAGAATCCAAAAGGACTTTACAAATACATTGAGGACAAAAGGGTAAATAGGGAGAGAATACAGCTCTCAAAGTTCAGCAAGACAGCCTTTGTGTGGAGCTGCAGGGGTTAGGGGTGATACTAAGTGACTATTTTGTATCAGTGTTTACTCCGGGGAAGGACATGGGCAATATATATATACAGAGAAATAGATGGTGACATCTTAAAATATGTTCATATTACAGAGGAGGAAGTGCTGATGTCTTGAAATGCATAAAAGTGAATAAATCCCCAGGCCCCGATCGATCAGGTGTAGCCTAGAACTCTGTGGGAAGCTAGAGAACTGATTTCTGGGCCTCTTGCTGAGATACCTGTACCATTGATAGCCACAGTGAGGTGCCAGAAGACTGGAGGTTGGCGAACGTGGTGTCACTGTTTAAGAAAAGTGGTCAGGACAAGCCAGGGAACTATAGACCAGTGAGACTGATGTCAGTGGAGGGCAAGTTGTTGCAGGGAGTCCTGAGGGACAGGATGTACATGTATTTGGAAAGGCAAAGACTGATTAGGGTTAGTCAACATAGCTTTGTGTGTGGAAAATGATGTCTCACTAACTTGATTGAATTTTTTGCAGAAGTAACAAAGAGGATTGATGAGAGCAGAGCGGTGGACGTGATCTATATGGACTTCAGTAAGGCATTTGCTAAGGTTCCACATGGGGGACTGTTTAGCAACGTTAGATTTCATTGGAGTACAGGGAGAACTAGCCAGTTGGATACAGAACTAGCTAAAGGTAGAAGACGGAGGATGGTGTTGGAGTGTTATTTTTCAGATTGGAGGCATGTGACCAGTGGAGTGTCACAAGGATCGGTGCTGGGTCCACTATTTTTTGTCATTTATATAAATGATTTGCATGTGAGTATAAGAGGTATAGTTAGTAAATTTGCTGATGACACAAAAATTGGAGGTGTACTGGACAGCGAAGAAGATTACCTCAGATTACAAGAGGATCTTGATCATATGGGCCAATGGGCTGAGGAGTAGCAGATGGAGTTTAATTTAGATAAATGTGAGATGCTGCATTTTGGGAAAGCAAATCTTAGCAGGACTAATACTCTTAATGGTGAGGTCCAATGGAGCGTTGCTGAACAAAGAGCCCTTGGAGTGCAGGTTCATTGTTCCTTGAAAGTAGAGGAACAGGTAGGTAAGTCAGTGAAGAAGGCATTTGATATGCTTTCCTTAATTGGTCAGAGCATTGAGTACAGGAGTTGCGAGGTCGTGTTGCAGCTGTACAGGACATTGGTTAGGCGACATTTGGAATATTGCGTGCAATTCTGTTCCCCTTCATATCGGTAGGATGTTGTGATACTTGAAAGTGTTCTATGAAGATTTACAAGGATGTTGCCAAGATTGGAGGGTTTGAGCTTTCGCTGGTGGTTGAATGGGCTATGGCTATTTTCCGTGGAACGTTGGAGATTGAGGGGTGACCTTAATGAGGTTTATAAAATCATGAGGGCCGTGATTGGGGAGATAGACATGGTCTTTTCCCTGGTGTGGGCGATTCCAGAACAAGAGGGCATAGGTTTAGGTTGAGAAGGAAAAATATAAAAGAGATGCAAGGTGCAACCTTTCCACACAGAGGGTGGTTTGTGTATGGAATGAGCTGCCAGAGGAAGTGGTGGAAGTTAGTACAATTGCAACATTTAGATGGTGTCTGGATGTGTATATGAATAGAAAGGATTTAGAGGGATATGGGCTGAGTCCTGGCAGGTGGGACTAGATTGCTTTGTGTTATCGGGTCGGCATGGACGGGTTGGACCGAAGGAACAGTTTCCATGCTGTACATCTCTTTGACTCTGTGAATGTAATTTAGAAATTAAAATAATTTGATATGTACTGTCAACTAAATGGTTTATATCATTCAATTGTAGCATACAATAGTTGAAATCTTGCTATTTTTAGAATGAATGATAAAGAACAAAGAATGTTCCAGCACACGAACAGATCCTTTGGCCCTCCTAGCCTGTGCTGATCCAGATCCTCCTATTTTCTAAACGTGCCACCTATTTTCTAAGAGAATGTATCCCTCTGCTCCCTGCCCATTCATGTATCTGTCAGATACGTCTTAGATAACGCTATTGTACCTGCCCCGATCTCCTCTGCTGGTAACACATTCCAGGCTGCCACCACCATATGTGTAAGGAACTTCCCACATATATCTAACCTAAAGCCTCCCCCTCTCACTTTGAACTCATGACGCCTAGTAACTGAGTTCCAAGATCTGGGGAAAAAGCTTCTTGCTATCCACCCTGTCTATATCTGTCTTGATTTTATAGACCACAATTAGGTCCCCCTCAACCTTTGTCCTTATAATTAAAATAATCCTAATCTGCTCAATCTTTCATCATAACCAGCACCCTCCATACCAGGCAACATCCTGGTGAACCTACCCTGCACTCTATTCAAAGCATCCACATCCTTTTTGTAACGTGGTGACCAGAAATATATGCAGTATTTCAAATGTGGTGAAACCAAAGTCCTATGCAACTGTAACATGACCTGCCAACGATTGGACTCAACAGCTGATCCAATGAAGGAAAACATGCCTTATGTTGCCTTGACCAGTTTACTGTCCTGCGTTGCCACCTTCAGGAAACAATGGACCCAGGTCTAACTGTATGTCAATTTTCCTCAAGACTTTTCCATTTACTGTATTGTTGCTCTTGAACTGGATCTTCCAAAATGCATCACCTCGCATTTGAACAGTCTGAACTCCATCTGCTATTTCTGTGCCCATCTCTCCAATCTATCTATATTCTGCTGCATTCTCTGACATTCCCCTTCACTATCTGCTACTCCACCAATCTTGGTGTCATCTGCAAACTTGCTAATCAGGCAACCGATAGTTTCCTCCAAATCATTGACATATATCACAAACATCAGTGGTCCCAGCACAGATCGCTGTTGCATACTACTGGTCATAGGTCTCCATTTTGAGAAATCCCCTTCGATTACTACTCTCTGTCTCCTGTTGGCCAGCCAGTTCTCTATCCATCTAGATAAAACACCCTGTACCCCATGCGGCATCATCTTCGCCATCAGCCTACTCTGGGGAACCTAATAAAATACCTTACTCAAGTCCCTTAGTATCTTCTCCAGAAGCTTCCCGACCACTGATCTGAGGCTCGCCGGTCTATAATTACCTGGATTATTCCCGCTATCCTTCTTAAACAAGGAGACAGCATTAGCAATGCTCCAGTCCTCCAGGACCTCACCCATGTACAAGGGTCCTGCAAAGATATTTGTTAAAGCCCCAGTTATTTCCTCACTCACATCCCTCAGTAACCTGTGGTAGATCTCATCCAGACCTGGGAGCTTGTCTACATTTCTACCTTTAGAATATCCAAACTTGTTCCCTCTTCATGTAGACTTGACCCAGAGTACGCAAAGATCTATCCCTAACCTCAACATCCAACATGTCCCTCTCCTTGGTGAATACAGATGCAAAGTACTCGCTAAGAATCTCACCAATTTTCTCTGACTCCATGCATATCTTTCTTCCTTTGTCCTGTGTGGGTCAAACAGTTCTCGAGTTACCCTCTTGTTGCTTATATATGAGAGGTAGTCTTTGGGATTTTCCTCAACCCTGTTTGCTAAAGATATCTCATGACCACTTTTAGCCCTATTAAATTCCTCAATATTTACTGTGAAATGTGGTTCGTGTAAAGAAAATGAACATTTGTTCGTGCAAGTGGGAACTCAGACCTTTTCAAAGTGTTTTGTGCCAAAAAATATTTGAAATCTGTCTCAGTGCAAATAAAAAGCAAGAGAAGAAACCTCTTGGGAAGAGGAATTTTCAGCCACTGTCCCCCCAAAGTACTTCTGAGGTAGAATATAGTAAGGGCTTGTAACAGGGGCACAATTTTTACTATGGGTGGTTTGAACATGCAAATTGACTCAATTAATCAACTTGAGAGTGATATCCTCGAATAAAAATTCATGGAGTGTATGAGAGATTATTTCTGAGAGCAGGATGGCATGGAACCAACCAGAGAATGTGCTAATTTAGATTTGATATTATGTAACAAGGAAGGATTAGTGGATGAGCTTTGCCTTGGAAGGAGTAAACACAACATGCTGGAGTTTCACATTCATATTGAAAGAGTGAAGACTGAGTCATACATGAGAGTTTTAGTATTAGGCAATGGTAATTTTACTGGCCTCAGGAAGGATTTGGCCTGCGTGTATGGGGGTGGTTGGTGGGGGTGGGAGAAAAGAATAGTCAAATGTAGGCAGATGAAGAAGTTTGGCAAATAATTATGGTCATACTGAAGACCGAACAGGAGTTGCATAACGGGGAAAAAAAATTATCCATATCTTGATAAGGAAGTCCAGGATAACATGAAGGCACATCCCAGTGCATGTCATTCTGCACATGTTAGTCACACTATGGAGTATTGGGCAGGTCAGTGGCCTCGTGGTGTTAGAACTGAATTCTTATGTGATAAGCCCAGATAATGTTCTGGTGACCTGGGTCCAAATCCTGCCACAGCAAGTCGAGGAGCTTGAATTCAAATCTGGAATTAACAGACTGATAGTGGTTATGAATCGATTGCCAAGAAAAACCCACCTGGTTCACTAATGACCTTTAGGTAAGGAAACTGCCATCCTTACTATAGATTCACCACTCTCAGGCTGAAGGCCCTTTTGACCAGGCGGGCCATCTGAAAGACTAAAGTGTCTGTGCTAATCCACATGCTGCAGAATCCAGACAGGCTGCAGATACCCACAGACGGTTTGCAAACAAACCTGAAACGACAGATCCTGTAATACTCACCTGAAGTTGGACCTGAATCGGACAATGGAATGTTGCCCTTGAGCCAACCCATGGTTGGATCTGATTGATCAGGGAAAATGAACCTGATCATTCCATTGACAGATTCTCCTTACCTCCCCAAAATGGCGTGAAGACATAGAAGGATAAAATCACCACAAAACCCCACACAGTGCAGTAACTGGAGAATAACCAGGGAAAGAGTAGACACCTCCAAGATCATCAAAACAAGAAGACATCACCAAGTCGAACCTGGTCAACTTCTATTGGGGTGGTTTGTGATCATCCAATGTTAACTTAAAGCATAAGATAATTTGTAACGTTTATCATTGAGTCATAATATGTTTTATTGTTCTAATATTAATTGTGTTAAAAAACAAATATTGTTTGTAAGAGTTAACTCGGTTCTTTTGCCGAATATAAGATTTCAATTACACTGTGCAACAGAAACAACACCTTCCTAATTGCTGACTCAACCTACAAGTTTATCTAGAGACAATCCTGAACTGGAACTCGCAACTCTCTTTGCACTTCAGACTTCTGATTTTTCTCTCCACTTACAAAGTAGTCTATGCCTGTATTCTTCCTATTAATGTGCATCACCTCGCACTTTCCCAAGTTGTACTCTATCTGCCACTTCTTTGCCCACTCTCGTAAAAGTTATTCAGTTTCTCATCTATTATTTGTTCCACACAACAATCTCTCCAGCGTCATTTTCCAGTGCCCCAATATCCACTTCTGCTTCTATTTTGCCCTTTATATGTCTAAAGAAACTCTTACAGTTGTCCATTATACCACTGGATAGCTTAACCTCGTGTTTAATCATCTCCGTCCTTATTTCTTATTTTGTTGCCATCTGTTCATCTTTCAAGCTTCCAAATGTTCTGGTTTCCCACTGCTATTTACGGTGTTATCTACTTTCTATTTTCCTTTTAAGCTAGCCATGACTGTCCCAGTCATCCATGGTTGCCTCATCCTCGCTGTACAATACATCTTTTACCTCAGGATAAATCTCTGCTGTGACTCCTAAATTGCTCTGAGAAACTCCCACCATTATTGCTCCACTGTCTTTCCTGCTCGACTCCTCTCCCAGTCAATTCTATCCAACTCCTCCCTTGTGTCTTTGAAGGTGTCTTTAGTTAGCTGTAATATTAACTCCGATTCTACTTTCTACCTCTCAAATTGAAGAGTAGGTTCAATCATCGTATGATTACTGCCTCCGAAGGTTCCTTCACCTTATGCTTCCTTATCAAGTCTGCCTCACTGCACAGCTCTAAATCTAGTATTGTCCGTTCCCTCGTTGCCTGCACCATAAACTGCTCCAAAAAGCCATCTTGTAGACATTCCACAAATTCCTTTCCTTGCAAACCACTACCACTGATTTTCCCAGTCCACCTGCATATTGAAATCTCCCCAGTCACTGTAACTTTGCCTTTCCTACATATCGTTTCTATCTCCTCATCTATCACGCGCCCCAGCTTCTGACGACGATTTGTCGACCTGTACATAACTCCAACCACGGGTTTTCAACTTTACGGTTCTTCAATTCTACACACACACGTTCCACACCATCTGACTCTATTTTAAGTAATGGAACTGAGTGATGCGATTGCAAAACACTTTAGCATTGTCTCAAATTTATACCTTAGACATGAAGTAACAATATTTCATTGTCAATTACTTTGCAATATGGCCACAGTGTATTTCTTTGACCAAATATTCTGTCTTTATTATGGAAGAATACAAACTTCAGCGTGGGTTTCCTCCTGGTGCTCCGGTTTCCTCCACAGTCCAAAAATGTGCAGTTTAGATGAATTGGCCAAGCTAAATTGCCCGTAGTGGTAGGTGAAGGGGTAAATGTAGGAGAATGGGTCTGGGTGAGTTGCGCTTCGGCAGGTTGGTGTGGACTTGTTGGGCAGAAGGGCCTGTCTTCACACTGTAACTAATCCAGAAAAAACGTGAAACTGTTCGAGAAGGAAGATATGAAGAGGACATGAGTCTATAAGGAGATTAAGGTGGGTCAAGTGAACAGGCAAATATTGGTGTATGGAACATAGTTGGAAAAATGTGTTTGTGCTAAAAGATATTGGTGGGTTGAATGGAAACGGAGTATATTATTTCAGTGGAGAGATTGGCTTTAGGCACAGAGGAACCGGACACTTGGATTAAGAAATAAAAATTTTACGTGTACATCAAATTTTTAGGGAGGTAAGACAAATGTTGAAACTTCCTGAAACAGAATACATTTAAAAGTTGGGACGATTTTGTACAGATTTACAATGAGTGGTGTAACCACATCGAGAGAGCGATGGCCATAATGATATGAAATGCAATCCAGAGAATCTTCACTCAGCTGACTCTTGTGAGGAGCGTTTATTTCAGGAGGAAATCTTGAAATGACTGGCTCTGGATCTGCTGGGCTTTAGGCGAACAACATGTGGTCTTGCTTAACCTCAAAATATTCCAAGTAGTCTTTCAAGTTGAATTCTAAAACAATATTTCACCTTGTGTGAGAGAATACCATGAGTGGATGGAGAGTAAAACAGAAAAATGTCTCTGTTAAGAAGATGGTGATTTGGTGTCATTCTCTCAGAGTGTTGTGTCTTTGTACAATTCTCTTCCCAGATAGCGATGGAGGATACGGCATTGAATATTTCTAAGGCAGAGGCAGGCAGATTCTTGACTATGAATGATGCACGAACATTGTAAGGGCAAATGAGGAATGTGCGATTGAGGTCACAATCAGGTCATCCACGACCTTATCACATGATGAACTTGTTTTGATTCCTTACTCCTGATGCTAGGTTTTACATTTCTGTTGTCTTTAGATACTGAAAATAAAATAACACAGTTCTCACAATTTCAAAGACAGTGACAAACTCTTCAGATCAACAAAATGCCCTTGTTGTTTAATAATTATTATAAAATCGGATTGTCTTTTCGTTCATTTGGGATTTTAATGGAGCTAGCACAGCATTAATTGCCCTTGAGATGTTCCAGTTCAGTTGATGTTGGTCCATCCAAGTGGCTGTTGGGAGGGAGTGCCAGCAGTGCGTCTCATGTGCTGGTTTAACTGTGGGCAAATATTACTGGTGAGGAACATCTCGCAGGATAACAGACTCTTTGTCAATACGAATATATGGGAAGGAATGTGTTAGTCTCCAGAGAAATAACAACCTTACACGAGAAGTCTATATAATAATGAAGCGAAATCTGTTTCTTGGTGAACTTAAAATAATGATGACAAACAGCTGGAATAATGTGGATGCTGTTTTGGACGATTCTTACACTGAGCATGTGAATTATCCTGGATGATTTCAGAGATATCTGGGCTGTCCTAGGTTGAGTAAGTGCTGATACTCCATGGGATGATGCTTGTTTGTAATCTCACAACTTACTTAGCACAGTTCGTTGGAACAAACCAAGTCCAATTGGTTGCTGCTTCAGAATATATCAGACATTTCATGGCTGCCACCACATGGAGTCATGTAATAAAGACAAGGCCCGTCCAGTCTGCACAACCCAGTGCTGATACAAGTGTTTTATAATGTTTGTGAGGTTACCTTCATGAACCATCTTCCCAGGCAATGCATTTTTGACACATATCATGCTCTGGGTTCGAATCAGATTTCACAAATCCTCTGTTAGTATCTTCTCTTTGACTTCAAACGTATTTCCCATTGTTTTTGACCCTTTGACCACGGGAATAGTTGTTGTCTGTTCACTCGTCCCATACCTCTCATGCTATAATACACCTCTGTCAGGTTCACCCCTCACCTTTCTCTGCTCCAAAAGCAAATCTAACCTATCTTCATGGTTTGTGTTCTCCCTTGTCTTGTTACATCTTCCAAAGTGCAGCATCTCTCATATTTCAGTGTTACCTTTTATCAGTCATTGATCTGGCCATCTGAAAATCTGTTTGTACCCTCCTGTAACCAACACATTCCTGCTCACCTGGATAATCATTGTGTCATCTACAACATTGTATATCATCGTCCAACATTGTTTATCATCTTCTAACATCTCACCCCCAACATATACCACATTCTTATCATCGCAATTTATTAATTTCAGAAACAAACCTTGATTTCCTTCCTGTTCTACCGATGTTGTTGCAGAATTGAAATTCCAGTCTCTTGTTTTTCCTATTTTGGTGAATTTACACCGTAAATCTGTTGTGGTCTTTTGTGAGGGAGCCACAAACAGTATTTTGGACATGGAGCTCAATCCTGCTTTTATACTGTGCCCCTCTGCATGTATTATTCATAATGCTTGGACATAATTAACCTTGTACTAGCGTTTGGCACCTTGCCCTGCAGCATTTTCATTTTACGTGGGTCGGCCGCTTATTCTTTACAACATTCGCTGCAGTAGTCAGAGCTGAAAGAACTTTTTCATCTGCAGGATAGACACAGGCTCATTCATTAATTTTGTTTGAAAGAGCTGGAGCAATTATGATAAAGATTTAATTAAATTCTGGATTATAAACACACTATAGAAGATAATTCACGTTCTCATTTCTACACTGAATTGAAAGCAAATTAAAAGAAAAAACACCCACCGTTCAGAATATTGTTTGAAAAGTGATTCCATGTTGATATAATGGATTAAGGAAGACCACGCATCAATTTTCTATTGAATTTTACGAGGACATTGTTCAAGCAAACAGTCTTCTTGTCTTTTGCTCCTTATTCTTTCAACTGATCTGCCTGTGTAATTTGCGGTGAGATCAGAGTGACTTCCCTTTCAATCGAAGCAGGACTTGACTGAGAGTAGAATCAAGGACCCTGAGCAAAACTGTGATTCATGGGAATTAGAGAACATTCTGCACTGGGAATGGGAACAAGAGAAAAATTAGTCTCTGAAAGGTATCTTCCAAGTTGCGTGTCATCCTGACTAGGGACTAATTTGCTGATCCTTCACAAGTATTTGTTAAAAATCTTGGAATGCCCCTATAAAAAGGTCTGTCTGGATCTGCATCACTTTGGATTGAAGAGGTAAAACAGAGCAACTCTGTGTCACTTATTCCAGAGACATTGAGGATGACAAATAAACTCTGCTCTTGCTAGTGCCTTCCAAAACCATGGATGAATATGTCTTGTTAACAAATACACATATATTTTATGTTTTCATAGATATATGGAAACTCTTGGAAAGGTAAGATCTTGCTGGATGAGTATGATGCCAGTGACATCAGGAACATGATAAGACATTGGTAACAATTGGGATCAGTACTTCAATCAGTTACTCTCGGAGGATTGATCATGTGATGTCATGAACACCGAGTTCAACATTTTCATAATGCATTATGACAATGGCAATAAACTATCGGTATTTGGGGAGCTGTCAGGCACATAGTTTTTCATTTTTCATTCAAAACCCATAACCAAATTCTTGAGCGTCAATAGAAATGGCAGATTCGCTGTTCCCTTTCAGATCAGACAAATATCCACTGTCCAGAAGAGTAACTAAGTTGAAAGTGCAGGAAAACATTTGCAGGTTCTGAGCAGAGAGGAACACAATTAACTTTTTGATTCCAATATGAGTTTTTCAGAAGAGGATCATATCAGAAACAATATGCTGCCTCTGTTTCTACCTCCAGATCCTGACTCATCTGTAGTGTTTTGTCACTGTTTACTGTTAAGAACAGAGAACATAGAACATACAGCACAGAGCAGGGCCTTCAGCCCACGATGTTGTGCCGACCATTGATCCTCATGTGAGGTAGACCTAATGTATGAACTCTCAAACTTATGTGACCATACGCATGTCCAGCAGTCTCTTAAATATCCCCAATGACCTCGCTTCCACAACTGCTGCTGGCAACGCATTCCATGCAACTCTGCATAAAGAACCCGCCTCTGACATCTGCTCTATACTTTCCGCCAAACAGCTTAAAACTATGACCCCTCGTGTTAACAATTGCTGCCCTGGGGAAAAAGGTTTCTGGCTATCAACTCGATCTATGCCTCTCATTATCTTGTACACTTCAATTAGGTCCCCTCTCTTCCTTTTTTCCAACGAGAAAAGTCCAAGCTCAGTCAACCTCTCTTTGTAAGATAAACCCTCCAGTCCAGACAGCATCCTGGTAAACCTCCTCTGAACCCTCTCCAAAGCATCCACATCTTTTCTAAAGTCGGGCGACCAGAACTGGACACAGTATTCCAAGTGTGGTCTAACCAAAGTTTTATAGAGCTGTAACAAGATCTCACGGCTCTTAACCTCAATCCCCCTGTTAATGAAAGCCAAAATACCATATGCTTTCTTAACAACCCTGTCCACCTGGGTGGAAATTTTAAGGGATCTATGATCCTGCACACCAAGATCCCGCTGTTCCTCCACACTGCCAAGAATCCTGCCTTTAATCCTGTACTCAACTTTCAAGTTCGATCTTCCAAAATGCATCACCTCGCATTTATCCAGTTTGAATTCCATCACCACCTCTCAGCCCATCTCTGCATCCTGGCAATGTCATGCTGCAGCCTACAACAGTCCTGTATACTGTCAATGATACCTCCAATCTTTGTGTCCTCTGCAAACTTGCTAACCCATCCTTCAACCTCCTCATCCAAGTGATTAATAAAAATTACAAAGAGTAGACGCCCAAGAACAGAGCCCTGTCGCACACCATTCACCACTGACTTCCAGGCAGAATATTTTCCTTCCACTACCACTCGCTGTCTTCTGTCGACCAGCCAATTATGTACCCAGACAGCTAAATTTCCCTGTATCCCATTCCTCCCGAACTTCTGAACGAGCCTACCATGGGGAACCTTATCAAATGCCTAACTGAAGTCCAGATACACAACATCCACCGCTCGAGTCTCATCAACTTGTCTAGTAACATCCTCAAATAACTCAATAAGATTTGTGAGGCATGACCTGCCCCTCACAAAGCCGTGCTGACTGCATTTAATCAAGCCATGCTCTTCCAGATGGTCATAAATCCTATCCCGCAGAATCCTTTCTAATTCCTTGCAGGTGACAGACGTGAGACTGACTGTCTGTAATTTCCCGGGATTTCCCTATTTCCTTTCTTGAAGACAGGAATTACATTTGTCTCCCTCCAGTCCTCTGGTACGAATCCGGTGGAGAGCCTGGATGCAAAGATCTTCGCAAGTGGCGAAGCAATCACATTTCCCGCTTACCAGAGCAGCCCAGGACAAACCTGGTCTGGCCCTGGCGATTTGTTAATATTAATGTTTGTCAAAACTTTCAACACATCAGCTTCCTCAATCTCTATCTGTTGCAGCATGCTTACCTGCTCCTCAATGGTTTCATTCACTACAAGGTCCTTTTCTTTCGTAAAGACAGAAGCAAAAAACTCATTTAGGGCTTCCCCAACCTCATTAGACACTATACAGAAGTTCCCTAAGCTATCCCTGATCGGCCCTACTCTTTCATTGATCATTCTCTTATTCCTCACATATGTGCAAAATGCCTTTAGATTCTCCCTAATCCTTCGTGCCAAGCCTTTTTCCTGCCCCCTCCTGGATCTCTTCAGGCCATTTTTGAGCTCCTTCCTCGCCTGCCTGTCATCCCCTCGAGCTGAGCAAGACCCTTGCTTCCACCACCTTACGTAAGCTGTCTTCTTTCTTTTGACGAGAAGCTCCTCCGCTCTCTTCATCCAAGGTTCCTTTATCTTACCACTTCTTCCCTGGCGCAGAGGAACACCTTTATGCATCACTCGCAACAACTGTTCCTTAAACAGTCTCAACATGTCTGTAGTGCCCTTTCCATGGAACAATTGCTCCCAGTCCATGCTTCGCAATGCAGTCTGATAGTATCATAGTTTCCTTTTCCCCAACTAAATATCCTCCCATTGTGCCTGCTTCTCTCCTTCTCCATAACTATGTAGAATATGAGGCAGTTGTGATCACTATCACCAAAATGCACTCCCACCGCAGGATCTGACACCTGCCCCAGCTCATTGCCGAGCACCAAATCCAAAATGGTCTCTCCCCTCGTCTGCCTGTCAACGTACTGAGTTAGGAAACCCTCCTGAACACACCTTACAAAAACAGCTCTTTCCAAATCATCTGCTGGAAGGAGGTTCCATTCAATATTGGGAACGTTAGTCACCCATTACAACTACCGTATTCCATTCACACTTTTCCAAAATCTGCCGACCTATGCTTTCTTCAATCTCCCTGCTCCTATTGGGGGGCCTGTATTTAACCCCTAGTGAGGTGATTGCTGCCTTACTGTTCCTAATTTCCACCCATACCGACTCAGTAGGCAGACCTTCCTCGATAATGGTAACTTCTGTAGCTGTGATACCCTCTCTGATCAGCAGTGCTACACCCCCTCTTTTTACCTCCTCCCAATTCTTTTTAAATGTTCTAAACCCTGGAACATCCAGCAACCATTCCTGTCCCTGAGAAACCCACGTCTCTGTTATGCCACAACATCAAAGCTCTAAGCTCATCACTTTTATTCACATTTTCCCCAGTATTACCAAGCACAGTGAATCCGTTTTGGGGGAGGGGGCGGGGCCAGGGAATGGTTTCGCAGTGGTTAGCATGGCTGTTTCACAGTACCAGGCACACGGATTGGGGGATGGGGGAGGGGGAAGGAGCATGGTGTCTCAGTGGTTAGCACGGCTGTCTCTCAGTACCAGGGACCCGGCTTTGGGGGAGGGAGAGGGGGCATGTAGTCTCAGTGGTTAGCACGGCTGTCTCACAGTACCAGGGCCCTGGTTTGGGGAGAGGGGGAGGGGGGCATAGTGTCTCAGTATTTAGTATGGCAGTCTTTCAGTACCAGGGACCCGGTTGTAGGGATGGTTTGGGTAATTGGGACACGTTGTCTCAGTGGTTAACACAGCTGTCTCAAAGTACAAGGGACACGGTTTGGGGGGAGGGGAGGGGGCATTGTGTCTCAGTGGTGAGCACGGCTGTCTCACAGTACCTGGGATCCAGTCATGGGGGAGGGGGAGAGGGGCATGATGTCTCAGTGGTTAGCATAGCTGTCTAACAGTATCAGGGCCGATCTGAAAATGTATTGCTGGAAAAGCGGAGCAGGTCAGGCAGCATCCAAGGAACAGGAATCGACGTCGATTCTCCTGTTCCTTGGATGCTGCCTGACCTGTTGCCCTTTTCCAGCAACACATTTTCAGCTCTGATCTCCAGCATCTGCAGTCCTCACTTTCTCCTCACAGTACCAGGGACCCGGTTTGGGGGGGAAGAGGGAGGTGAAGCGGGTGTATGGTGTCTCAGTGGTTAACACGGCTGTCTCACAGTACCAGGGACCTGGTTTTCAGGGTGGGGGAGGGAGCATGGTGTCTCAGTGGTGAGCACAGCTGTCTCATAGGACCAGGGATCCTGTTTTTGGTGTGGGAGAGGGGCATGATGTCTCAGTGGTTAGCACGGCTGTCTCAAAGGACCAGAGACCCGGTTTGTGGGGAGGGGGAGAGGGGCATGATATCTCTATGGTGAGCACGGCTGTCTCACAGTACCAGGAGCCCGGTTTGGGGGAAGCCGGAGGGAGGGCTGGTGTCTCACTGCCTTTGAGATCTTCCAAAACCTTTCTCCAAACACCTTCAAATTATGCTCACCTCTTGTCAACCGTTTCCACCTTGGGAAGAAGTCTCTGGCTATTTACTCTCTCTGTAAATCTCACCATCTTGTTCAGCTCTATCAAGTTACCTCTCATCCTTCTTTACTCCAATGAGAAAAGACATAACTCCCTCAACCTTTCTTCATAAGACAAGCCCTCTAGTCCAGGCAACATTCTGGTAAATCTCCTCTGCACCTGTTCTAAAGCTTCCATATCCTTTCTATAATGAGGCGACCAGAACATTTCAAATATGGTCTCACCAGAGCTTTATAGACCTTCAGCATAATCTTGTGGCTATTCAACTCAGTCCCCCTGCTATTGAAAACCAACACACCATACGCATTCTTAATAACAATTTCAGCTTAGGTGGCAAATGAGAGACCTGCAGACATGGACCCCAAGATCCGTTTGTTCCTCCACACTGCTATGAATCCTACATTTGACCCAGTAATCTGCATTTAACTTCGACTTCCAAAATGAATCCCTTCACAAAATAGGACATTGGAACAGAATTAGGCCATTTAGCCCCTTGGATCTGCTGTGCCTATTGGTCACAGCTAAAATGTTTCTCAGCCACATTCTCCTGCCTTCACCAACTGACCATTGATTCACTTATTCATGAAAAACATACTTATTTCTATCTTAAAGAAACGACTGTGTGTGTGGGCGTATGCATGTGTTGGTGTGTAAGTGTCCATATCTGTATTTTTACGTGTTGTGTGTTTAATGTGTCTATGTATGTTTGTGTGTATCTCTGTGAAATGATGGCTCTGTGATTTTGGGGGTAAATCCATTGAAATTGAGATAAACCCTTACTCCCCTCCTCCACCTCTCCGTCTGTCCCTGTTAAGTTTACAGTCATACAATGCCACCCTCTGCTGGTCTCCACATGCCGCTGCACAAGTGTCACTTTTTTTTCTATCAGAGGACATCAAATACTGTGAATATTTCACATTGCACGGCTGTTTGGTTTTGCAAATATCTCTGGATGCACAGAAGAGTTTGTCTGATACCTAGATATATTACCACCACCACTGGGTCAGTTTCAGGACTTTTCAATCCTTTCTCACTTACACCTTGTAGGGGTGAATTATAGAATATTTCAATTTAACGAACGTGTAGTAAATTCATCGCATCACCTTACAGATGATTTGGTCAGAATTGCTTGGCTGCAGTTGCAGTGGAAATACTCTTTAAGGTGTACACTCTGTGTAACAAATAATCTTCAAAGACAAATCACTTTCACATTGCCGAACGAGCACATATATTACTCAGGAGCATTCGCCACTCTGAGTGTCCTCAGTACAATTATGATCCTCCCAATACCCAACTGTGTCTGTGTGTGTGTGTGTGTGTGTGTGTGTGTGTGTGTGTGTGTGTGTGTCTGTGTGTGTGCGCGCGCGTGCATGTGCAGCTGGTGCTGTCAGTTTGGATGGTACTATGATCTACCTCCCTCTCCCCACCTCCTAGACTGAATCCCTTATGGTTTTCTCCCTCCACTGCCATCAATGCAGTAGAGTGTGAAGACCAGCAGAGGCGGACATTGCATCACTTTAAACACCAGAGAGGCTGGCAGATCCGCTGTGCACACTGATACGCACAGAGTCATGCAGATACACAAAGATATGCATATAGATACACAGGCACACATAGAGACTGGTGCAGTCACACAGATATTAAAGCACACAGAGAGAAATGCCAATATATTAATGCATGTGCACGCACAGATATACAGGCATCAGTACAGACACACCACAAACACTGACACACCGACGTTTATACAGAAATCCAGAATCTGTCAGCATTTATTTTTCGTTTGGTGACTTCCTCAATATTTCACTCAATCTTGTGGTGTGTGCCAAAATTTCTGTTGATCCGTAGGGATTCCTCTGCACCCTCACGATAGCTTCTACATTTTTCCTATAACAAGGCGACCAGAACTGAACACAATGTTCCAAGTGTGCTGTTACGACACAGCAATGAACACGTTTGTGAATTAAACCAAACACCCAGAAAAGCTTACCTTGCCTTATCATCTGTTAAAGCACCCATCCTCCTCCTCTAACCAAAAACAAAGTACCTGTGCCACAGCTTGGAAAGTTAACGAGTTTTTTTTCCTTTTTTTTCAACAGTCTCTTTGGGAATTTAGACTCATGGGAATGGAGGTTAAGGCAGTTGAATGTTCCTCCTGCAGAATGTGGGAGGTAAGGGTCACCACCAGTGTCCCTGCTGACGACATCTGCTGGAAGTGCATCTGACTCCAGCTCCTTGAAAACCGCGTTGGGGAACTGGAGCTGGAGCTGGATGAACTTCGGATCATTCGGGTGGCAGACGGGGTTATTGAGAGGAGTTACAGGGAGGTAGTCACTCCTAAGGTACAAGAAAAAGGCAAATGGGTTACAGTCAGGGGACGGAAAGGGAACCGGCAGGCAGTGCAGGGATCCCCTGTGGCCATTCACCTCAACAATAAATATACCGTTTTGGATACTATAGGGGGGACTTACCAGTGGAAAGCAGTGGGGTAGAGGGGTCTGACACAGCGTCTGTCCCTGCTGCTCAGAACGGAAAGGGGAAGAGGAGCAGAGCAGTAGTCATTGGGGATTCCATAGTTCGGGGGACAGATAGGAGGTTCTGTGGGGACGAGAGAGACTCACGGTTGGTGTGTTGCCTCCCAGGTGCCAGAGTTCATGCCAGGTAAATAGTGCAGTGAAGAAGGCATATGGCGTACTGGCTTTTATTGGTAGAGGAATTGAGTTCCGGAGTCCTGAGGTCATGCTGCAGTTGTATAAGACTCTGGTGCGGCCGCATCTGGAATATTATGTGCAGTTTTGGTCGCCATACTATAGGAAGGATGTGGAGGCACTGGAACGGGTGCAGAGGAAGTTTACCAGGATGTTGCCTGGTATGGTAGGAAAATCCTATGAGGAAAGGCTGAGGCACTTGGGGTTGTTTTCATTGGAGAAAAGAAGGTTTAGGGGTGATTTGATAGAGGTGTACAAGATGATTAGGGGGTTAGATAGGGTTGACAGTGAGAACCTTTTTCCACGTATGGAGTCAGCTATTACAAGGGGGCATAGCTTTAAATTAAGGGGAGGTAGATATAGGACTGATGTTAGGGGTAGGTTCTTCACTCAGCGAGTCGTAAGTTCATGGAATGCCCTGCCAGTAGCAGTAGTCGACTCTCCCTCTTTATGGGTATTTAAGCGGGCATTGGATAGGTATATGGAGGATAGTGGGTTAGTGTAGGTTAGGTGGGCTTTGATCGGCGCAACATCGAGGGCTGAAGGGCCTGTACTGCGCTGTATTCTTCTATGTTCTATGTCTCTGATCGTGTTTTTGGGATCGTTAAGCGGGAGAGGGAGCAGCCCCAAGCCGTGGTCCACATAGGCACCAACGACATAGGTAGGAAGAGAGATGTGGATTTAAGGCAGAAATTCAGGGAGCTAGGATGGAAGCTTAGAGCTAGGACGAACAGAGTTGTTGGCTCTAGTTTTTTGCCCATGCCATGTGCTAGTGAGGCAAGGAATACGGAGAGAGAGAAGGTGAACACGTGGCTGCAGGAATGGTGCAGGACGGAGGGTTTTGGATTCTTGGATAATTGAGGCTCTTTCTGGGTTAGTTGGGACCTCTACAAGCAGGATGGGCTTCATCTGAACCAGAGGGGTACCAATATCCTGGGGGGGGAGGGCGGAATTCGTTAAGGCTGTTGGGGTCGGTTTAAACAAATCCAGCAGGAGGATGGGAACCAAAATTGCTGTTAGAGTACAGAATGGGTTGAGAGTAGGGAGGTCCAAAATCAAGTTTCAGTGACGCAAGATGGCACCGGCAAGCAAGAAGTTGGTTTGAGGTGCGTCCACCTCAACGCCAGGGACACCCGGAATAAGGTGGATGAACTTGCAGCATGGTTTGGTACCTGGGACTTCAATGTTCTGGCCATTTTGGAGACATGGTTAGAGCAGTGACAGGAATAGTTGTTGCTGGTTCCAGGATTTAGATGTTTCAGTAAGAACAGAGAAGATGGTAAAAGAGGGGGAGGTGTTACATTGTTAGTCAAGGACAGTATTGCAGTTGCAGAAAGGATGTTTGAGGACTCGTCAACTGAGGTGGCATGGACTGAAGTTAGAAACAGGAAAGGAGAGGTCACCCCATTGGGAGTTTTCTATAGACCTCCGTATAGTTCCAGAGATGTAGAGGAAAGGACAGCAAAGATGATTCTCGATAGGAGTGACAGAGACAGGGTAGATGTAATGGGGAACTTCAACTTTTGAAATATTGAACGGGAACACTATAGTACGAGTACGATAGAGGGGTCAGATTTTGTCTAGTGTGTGCAGGAGGGCTTCCTGACACAGTATATAGACAGGCCAACAAGGGGCGAAGCCACATTAGTATTGATACTGGGTAATGAGCCTGGTCAGGTGTTAGACTTGGAAGTTGGTGAGCACTTTGGTGATAGCAATCACAATTCTGTTATGTTTACTTTAGTGATAGAAAGGGATAGGTGTATACCACTGGGTAAGAGTTACAGCTGGGGAAAGGCAATTACGATGCCATTAGGCAAGATTTAGGAAGCATATGATGGGGAAGGAAACTGCAGGGGATGGGCACATTAGAAATGTGGAGCTTATTCAAGGAAAAGCTACTGTGTGTCCTAGATACGTATGTACCTGTCAGGCAGGGAGGAAGCTGTAGAGTGCGGGAGCAGTGGTTTACAAATGAAGTGGAATCTCTGGTCAAGAGGAAGTCAGTGACTTATGTTAGAATGGGATGTGAAGGCTCAGTTAGGGCACTTGAGGGTTACAAGGTAGTCAGGAAAGACCTAAAGAGAGAGCTTTGGAATGCTTTGCCTGCAACAGTGGTAGATTCGCCAACTTTAACTGCATTTAAGTCGTCATTGGACAAGCATATGGACGTACATGGAATAGTGTAAGTTAGATAGGCTTCAGATTGGTATGACAGGTCAGCGCAACATCGAGGGCTGAAGTGCCTATACTGCGCTGTTGTGTTCTATGTTCTATGTTCCCCTACCTCCTCTGATTCCTGGTGCAAGTTCCCTCCACTATCCTGATGAGCCCTACCCTCACTAAAGCCATCATCTTATTCCTCACAAAAGTATCGAACATCTAAAGTTATACCTTCATCCTACTCACCAAGTCTTTTCCATGCCCGCTTCTCTCTCTCCTGAGATTATTCTTCACTTCCTTCCTGACTACCTTGTTACCCTCTAGAGCCTTGTCTGATCCTTGCCTACTTAACCCTAAGTCATTTTCCTCCTTCCTATTGAGATATTCTACATCTATTGATACAATGGAGATATGGAGCTGCAAATGGATTGGAGCTGCACATCCCGTCACTTCCAGCATGTGCTGCAGATTTCCCCTCGATGGGCAGTGATCTAACAGAGTGTTACTGAACAATGCACTGGGGCAGTGTATACAGCTCTACATGCTGGGAGGGTAACTGCTCCTGGTTTACAGTTCAATGCACTGGGGCGGTGTACATAGCTCTTCATGCTGGTAGAGTAACTGCTCCTGGTTTACAAATCCATGCCCTGGGGTGGCGTACACTGCCCTACATGCTGGGAGGGTAAATGGTCCTGGTTTACATAACAATTTACTGCTGTTCACTGCATAGCTCCCAGTGATGTAGAGGCAGTTCATGGATTGGTGTGGTCTGCACAGATTGCTGGGTTGTATTGAAAAGTACACTAGCCTGGTTTGAACACTGCTACATGCTGCACAGATATATCATCAGGATTATGGTGTCTGATTCTGTGACGTGGATTTCAGCTGAATTGTCAGCACATTTACTTTATGTTCTTGTTTTTGTTATTGGACCTACGAATGTCCTACTCATCCAGTTAATCCCATTTGTCTAAGAAGAGCCACGTTTACTGAACTTGTCGATCAAGTAATCATCCAATTATAACATGAATATCCATCCTTCTGTACCTTAACCTGGCCGTTGGTGCTCATATCCCTGGAATCCCAGGGAAATAATTATGAAGCTCAGAAACAATGTGCAAAACGTATGGCTCGTGGTCTCCTGTACGTCCCGGCTGTGGGTCCCATTTGGATCCCTAGTGTATCGAAAGCTGGCATTGCGAAGCTCAGAAACAATAAAATGGTATGTGTCAGACTGCTATTCACTTCCCGGTGTGTTCCATGTGGTGCTCCATAGACAGGGGTGTGTGTGCTGGGCTGTTGTTCACTTCCCGGTGTGTTCCATGTGGTAGTCCATAGACAGGGAGGTGTGTGCTGGGCTGTTGTTCACTTCCAGGTGTGTTCCATGTGGTACTCCATGGACAGGGGTGTGTGTTTGACTGTTGCTCACTTCCCGATGTGCCCCATGTACTGCTCCATGGGCAGGGGTGTGTGTGTTGGGCTGTTGTTCACTTCCCGGTGTGCCCCATGTGGTGATCATTGGACAGGTGTGTGTGCATGCTGGTCTATTGTTCACTTCCCGGTGTGCCCCATGTGGTGCTCCATGATGGGGTTCCAGCAGCGTTAGGCATGTCTTTGAACCTTGCTCTGTGCGTGTCCACTGAACCCCTGTGCTTATCCCTCTCAGTTGATTGTGTAGTTAGTAACACCAGGAAACCTCTCGAGTATTATTGTAAAAGAGCAGGCATCTAACTTGTAGCTGAGGGGCTTCTGACTGACTCCTGTTATAGAAAAGTTAGTGGAGGTTAGTGGATGGTTTGCTAGAGGTTGTGCTGTGACCCGCCTCAGACATTCAGGGAGACCTGAGGATTAGGTGACCCAACTCTCGATGGAGCATAGGGACTGTAGTTACAACACCTGCGTCTGTAAGATGAACAACAAATGGAGCAGAGGCAGCACAGAGAGGAAGATCTGAAACCACAGAGTGAGTGTGATTGGGGAAAGGGATCTGCTGTATCCACACCAGGTTTTCCAGGAACAGCTTCCCAAGTTACATTTAACCCAGAAGCAGAGTGTGAGGGGACCCTGATTGAACAAGGAGCTGGTCACAGACCGGTGTCACACTTCGTTCAACACGACCTGCATCTTCACACCAGGGATAGGACGGTGCTGCCAGGGTCACTGTTTCACTCAGCTTCTATGATCCCGAACTTTCCAGGCAGGAGTGGGTGACAGCTCCATCATTTCCCAGTATGCCGACGTCAACATCACCATTTGGAGATGGAGGATATATATGGTGGTTGAGAGCAATGGGGTCTCTGGGAACATCAGGAAGATGGAGCAACACTTCCCGTGTCTGATCGGGTCAGAATGAATCCTCCATTACACACTGCATCACTAAGTCCTGCAGTATTTTTCCGTTTCAGTAACATACTACCTGCCATTCTTCCTAAAGAAAATGACAGACTATATATTATTTTAATCCCATTTGCTCAACTTTTAACCATTGACTTACCTATGCATATCCAATTCAGACTCTCCACCTTCCCTTGATAATTTAGTTTCCTGTTTATCTTAGTTTAATCGGCATACATAGTTTCAGTACATTTGTTCCACTCCTCCTGATCATTGATACAGATTGTAAAGAGCTGTGGACCCAGCACTGGTCACTGTGTGCCTCCACCGGTGACGTTCTGTCAAACTGAGTAAGGCTGAATTATCCGGAGTGCCTGCTTCCTGTCTGATAACCAGTCCTCCCCCATTTATGTGTAACACATTCAAAGCGCTGAATAAGAACGAGGAGCATCAGTTCGGCAAAACAGCCCCTCAGGCCTCTTCCGACATTGAATACAATCAAAGCTGATGTCATTGTGGCTTCAGTTCCACGTTCTTGTCCGATCTCCATATTCCTTCATTTACTCAATATTCCAGCACCTACTGCACTCTGGGGCAGTAAATTACACTGATTCCCAACCCTGTGACAGAAGTATGTTCTCCTCACCCCTGTTTCATTTCTCCCCCACCTCATCCTAAAACTATGGTTTATGGTTTCAGGATCGTTCGAGATTGTGCCACATGAGGAAATATCAACTTCATATCTTCATTGTCAATCACCTTTAACATCGTCCAGACCTCCGACATCTCCTCTCATTTTTCTATACTCCAGACAGTATTGGCCTGAACTGCTCAATCTCTCTTCAGACGACAATCTTCTCATCTCTGGAGTAAATCGAGTAAATCACCTCTGAACTGCCTCCATGGCAAATATATCCCTACTACAGTCAGGACACCAAGACAGCACACAGTACTCAGTTGCCATCTCACACCTCCCTCCCTTTATAATCCATTGTTTTAGAAATAAATGCCAAAGTTGCACTTGCCTTTCTCATTATCTGCTGTACCCACATCGGAGTATTCTGTAGTATGGAAGCGGACAGCCAGATCCCTCTGTACATAATCATTCTGAAGTTTCTCTCCATTTGGATAATAATTTGCCTTTCTGCTGCACTGATCCAAACGGATAGACTCATACTTTTCGTTGTTCAATTTCTTCTGTCAAATGTTGCCCCAACCTATCCATATATGTTTACTAACTTCTTCTGTCTTCATTGCAATTTCTCACCTGAGTTAGAGTCATCTGTTAATTTGGTTATAACATGTTCTATCCTCTCAACTAATTAAGACTATAGATTGTAAATAGTTGGGGCCTGGGGACCAAGACATATGGTTTCCTAAAAGTTGAATTTTGCCAAACAGAAAATGACCCATATTTTTCCATCTCACTGCATTATGTTGCTTCATTAAGCCTGTATCCAAGCTGATAAATTACTTTTAATCGTAAACGATCTTATCCGGCAGATTAATCATTTGTGCAGAGCTATTCAATGCCTTCTGGAAGTCCAAATATTTCATCTCTAGGATCTCCATGATCAAAATCATATTGATTCTGATGGATTGTGGTTTGACTTTTCAAATGTCTTGTCATTAAGTCCTGAATAATCGACTGTAACAATATTTCTTAAATTTCAACAGTATTCTCACTGCTATATATTCCATCGCGAAGATGATAATTCTAAATTCTTACCTCTCTATGATCTCTTTGTTCGCTCCAATCCTGTATAATTGGCACATGGCGTGCAATGACCTGCTCTGATTGCTCTGTAAGAGGTCGGAGTCGCTGAATGGACTCATTCTCTTCCTTTTGCACAAAGTCGGTGGGCTGATGTCTTTCTGGTGTTCCACATCACCATCTCGATGGTCTGCCTGTCCTCCTCCTGTTGATGCATAAGAGTTGTGAGGGCTTATGCAATATTCCTGTTGCTGTGTAACAGTTTGAGGGGCTGAAAAGAACTTCTCCTATTCCTCCATCACAGACTGGAGATACAGAACGGTCTCTCCTGCATCACTGATATAGGACTAAGGGAATTATTGGCCTTCTTCTATTCCCATCCACGAGAAAAGTGAGGTAAATGTCTTCCTCCTTTCCCATAAGACATCTTATAGATTGCATCCTTCTCCAATTCCCGTGCAACAGGCTCGAAGGGACTGAATATCCTCCTGGTATCGCAGTGCGCCAATCTCCAGTCCCTGTGTGACCTCTTCCAGTTCCTATGTTACAGACTTGAGGAGGCTGAATAGACTGAACCTATTGCTGTACAATCGGGTACTGGTGCTGCATGGCCTACTCTGGGCCCAATGTTATCGACTCGAGGATCTGACTGGCCTCCACCCGTAATTGTAAATCAGGCTCCGGGGCTGAATAGCCTCTTCCTGTTCTGGTGTAACAGGATCAATGTCCTTCGAGACACTAACTCCTAATAAATGACAGAAGGTGCTGACCGAGAGAGTGTCCGTATTCTGAAGCACTCTCGTCTCCATATCTGACTTACAGAGACGAACCATTAGAATATTATTTTTTCTGTATAAAGTCCTGAAGCTGAAAGTAACAAAAGAGGTTCCTCCCAGATACCTCATATTCCTGGCTCAGCTGCTCAAACTTCATCATGACCTCCCCGTCAAAAAAGTTCTCCCAAACAGGAAACTCATCTGGACTCCCAGAGCCTAAAGCCCAATCCATCAATCCCGACTGGAATCCTACAAATCCTACAATGGGAGTGAAAGCCAAAGTTTTTGTTTTGTAAAGTGCCCTCAACTTGTCCCACCGTTCTCCATGCTTTCACTGTGTTAAGGACAATCGGTTTCTGCAATTCTCCATAACAGTTCTCATCTTGTCTATGAACAACAGATTAATGAGGGGACAATTTGACTCGAAGGCCTGGCACCAGCACCACTCACCTGCATTCTGCTGACATGCCCCCCACAGACCCCACTGTCACTATCCCCACCCCCCAGAACCCCAAAGGGAACACTACCCCTGCTCATGACTCCACCCCCATTCCCCCCACCATCACACCCACTCCAGTTACAGGTTCCGCCCCCACTCCCAGCCCCACACCCACACCAGATCCCAGCTCCCAGCCCTGCCGAGTTTTCACCATCCCCCCAGACCTCCCCTCACTGAGGACGAAGGATCAGTCCTCAGCAAAGGACTCACCTTCACCCCCCTCCGTCCACGCATCAATGAATTTAATACACACCGTGATGTCGAACATTTCTTCCGTCGCCTCCGCCTCCGAGCTTACTTTCACAATCAGGACTCCCGCCCACCTTCCGAGGAACCCTTTGCCAAACTCCAACACACAGCATCCACCTGGACACCCCGCGCTGGCCTATTACCTGCCCTCGACCTCTTCATTTCCAACTGCCGCCGGGACATTAACCGCCTCAACCTGTCGACCCCCCTCCCCCACTCCAACCTCTCACCCTCACAAGGCGCAGCCCTCCAATCCCTCTGCTCCAATCCCAACCTCACCATCAAGCCAGCGGATAAAGGGGGCGCAGTGGTAGTCTGGCGCACTGACCTCTACAACGCTGAAGCTAAACGTCAACTCGAGGACACCTCTTCCTACTGCCCCCTCGACCATGACCCCACCCCCCATCACCAAACCATCATCTCCCAGACCATACAGAACCTCATCACCTCAGGAGATCTCCCATCCACAGCTTCCAACCTCATAGTGCGGGAACCCCGCACTGCCAGGTTCTACCTCCTTCCCAAGATCCACAAGCCTGACCACCCTGGCCGACCCATTGTCTCAGCATGTTCCTGCCCCACTGAACTCATCTCTACCTACCTTGACACTGTCCTATCCCCCCTAGTCCAGGAACTTCCCACATAATTTCGAGACACCACCCACGCCCTCCACCTCCTCCAGGACTTCCGTTTCCCTGGCCCCCAACGCCTCATCTTCACCATGGATATCCAATCCCTCTACACCTCCATCCGCTACGACCAGGGCCTCCAAGTCCTCAGTTTTTTTCCTCTCCAGACATGTCCAACAGTACCCTTCCACCGACACTCTCATTCGTTTGGCTGAACTGGTCCTCACCCTTAACAATTTCTCCTTTGAATCCTCCCACTTCTTCCAAACCAAAGGGGTAGCCATGGGACACGTATGGGCCCCAGTAATGCCTGCCTCTTTGTTGGGTACATAGAGCAGTTGATCTTCCGTAATTACACCGGCACCACTCCCCACCTCTTCCTTCGCTACATTGATGACTGCATTTGCGCCAGCTCGTGCTCCCGCGAGGAGGTTGAGCAATTCATCAACTTCACCAACACATTCCACCCTGACGTTAAATTTGCCTGGACTATCTCTGACACCTCCCTCCCCTTCCTGGATCTATCCATCTCCATTAATGACGACCGACTTGACACTGACATTTTTTACAAACCCACCGACTCCCACAGCTACCTGGATTACACCTCTTCCCACCCTACCTCTTGCAAAAAATGCCATGCCGTATTCCCAATTCCTCTGCCTCCGCCGTATCACCACAGAACACACCAGATGGCCTCCTTCTTTAGAGACTGCAAATTCCCTTCCCACGTGGTTAAAGATGCCCTCCAACTCATCTCGTCCACATCCCGCACCTCCGCCCTCAGACCCCACCCCTCCAACCGTAACAAGGACAGAACGCCCCTGGTGCTCACCTTCCACCCTACAAACCTTCGCATAAACCAAATCATCCGCCGACATTTCCGCCACCTCCAAACAGACCCCACTACCAGGGATATATTTCCCTCCACACCCCTTTCCGTCTTCCGCAAAGACCGTTCCCTCCGTGACTACCTGGTCAGGTCCACGCCCCCAAACATCCAACCCTCCCATCCTGGCACTTTCCCCTGCCACCGCAGGAACTGTAAAACCTGCGCCCACACCTCCTCCCTCACCTCTATCCAAGGCCCTAAGGGAGCCTTCCACATCCATCAAAGTTTTACCTGCACATCCACTAATATCATTTATTGCATCCGTTGCTCCCGATGCGGTCTCCTCTACATTGGGGAGACTTGGCGCCTCCAAGCAGAGCGCTTTAGGGAACATCTCCGGGACACCCACACCAATCAACCAAACCTCCCCGTGGCCCAACATTTCAACTCCCCCTCCCACTCTGCCGAGGACTTGGAGGTCATGGGCCTCCTTCACCGCCGCTCCCTCAACACCAGATGCCTGGAGGAAGAACGCCTCATCTTCCGCCTCGGAACACTTCGACCCCAGGGCATCAATGTAGACTTCAACAGTTTCCTCATTTCCGCTTCCTCCACCTCACCCTAGTTCTAAACTTCCAGCTCAGTAACTGTCCCCTTGACTTGCCCGGACTTGTCCTACCTGCCTATCTTCTTTTCCACCAATCCACTCCACCCTCTCCTCCTTGACCTATCACCTTCATCCCCTCCCCCACTCACCCATTGTACTCTATGCTGCTTTCTCCCCACCCCACCCTCCTCTAGCTTATCTCTCCACGCTTCAGTCTCACTGCCTTTATTCCTGATGAAAGGCTTTTGCCCGAAACGTCGATTTCGAAGCTATTTGGATGCTGCCTGAACTGCTGTACTCTTCCAGCACCACTAATCCAGAATCTGATTTCCAGCATCTGCAGTCATTGTTTTTACCTGGAAGGCCTGGATGTCGAGCCAAATTGACCATGCGTCCTGACAAGCCCAATCAGCCACATCGGATAGCAAGGAACTTCGTTGGTATTTCTTAAAGAGTCT